>NC_134239.1:93685510-94310510 GCF_965152275.1 Natator depressus
AGCAACACAGTGATAGTTGCACAGGTGCAAACTACTATTGTATATGCACTAAACGGATATAAAGTATAGTTAACCTGACGTTGTATGTAAGCTGCACTGTTTGCATCAAGTCTATGCTACAGATTTGGTGTAAGCAACATAAGGGCAGGTTGTGCTGCACTAGAAAAAAGCAAATTCACTATAGAGTTTTGGATTGGTAGAACAACATTGGTTAAAAAAAAATCAGTGCAGAAAAGGTCTCCGTTAACACACAGGGAAACCTTGGGTGAGGGTCCAAATCTTTTCTAAAGCAGCTTTTTCTGAAGTTAGCATGAACGGGGAAGAACTGTTTAAATTCTACTAAAGGACTAGGTAAAATACTTTTATGAAAGCCTAACAATTATTTTGTTCAGGCGATTTATCCATTTATCCTTTATTCCATTTGAAAGTATAAAAATACTACAACTTTGATCAGTATTTTTTGTAGATTTTTTTCACCAATATGTTCAAAATGTGATCTTAAACAGGACTATGGGCCTGAGTCTTTTTTACACTAAGTTCCCTACACTCCATTCTGGCAGTGTACAGTCCTTCGTATAAATAAGACTATGGCCCATATTTGTGAGTTTAAAAGCAGGTTTATATGTAAGCATTTCATGCTTGTTATCTGACCAATACCACGTGACTAACACTTTTTTTAAAATCACATTGGTCAAATCAAATCAAATGCAACATTTTAAACATGTCTAAGTGATATCATACCAAGCTTTCCAGCATATTTCAGTGTCTCATCTCACTGTTTCTTTCAATTAAGCAATCAGCATCTACTTTAACTGCTTTCTGTTTGCAGGATCAGTTGTCTCAAGAACAAAATTTCAGATTACAAACATTCTGGGACACAGACAGTGCATGTCTAAAGCTGGTAAAGTCCTACAAAAGCAAAGTGAGGTGAAAGGATCAAGAGAGGACACAGATAAATAAGATCATGGCCTGAACTCAGTAAAACAGTGTTTTTAAACACTTACCAGACTTCTCTCTCTCTCTTTTTTTTTTGGAAACATGAGATGTTCCAGGACAATGGCTCCCAAGGCTATTTGAACCACAGCTCACATCTAAGACAAGCTAAACACTGCTAAGCCTGATTATAATCAGAAGTTAAGGATTTAAATATACAACAAAGACAAAGAAAAATAAACCAGCATTGCTTACACACAAAGAATAGTTTGATATTATTGCTTACTAATTTCAGAATTAGAAAGGAATGAAAATGGCAAGTGATTTAAGGGCACTGGGCAGCAAAGGAAACTATTTTTTTTCCCAGGGAACATAAGGAAATTGTTCTATTATAACTTTTAAATTTTCAAGGATAAACATTGTGAGATCTAACACAGCAAGTCAGACGACTACAAAAAGTTTATCATTTTCTGGCTTCCTTTTACTAACATACTCTAAATAAACTGATTGCTATCTGTTGCATGTTTAGGACATGCAATGTAGTTCACTGGAGTGGAACCCAAGAAATGTGAGCTCTGTTCCTAGTTCTGCAACCTTGGGAAAGTTACTTCACCTCTCTGTGCCTCGGTTTTTCCTCCTACCCTTTGTGTAACTTGTCTATTTATATTGTAAGCTTTTGGGGGCAGGGACTCTCTTTTTTCTATGCACCTTTACAGTGCCTAGCACAAAGAGGATCTGATCTCAGTTGGAACCTTTAGGTGCTAGTGTAATATAAATAATAATAAATAGGTTTCAGCACAGAAACTCTTGGGAGAATGACATGCTAAAAAAGATACCTTCAACAGAAAAGTATATAGCAGTGTCACAATTACAGGGCAAGCTGCATCTTTGACCCTCTTAAATATCTCCCTAACTTAGTGAACCCTTTCCAGTGAGTGACAAGCCCTGTGCTTTCACTCTTCTCTGGGTGGAATCTTGGAATTCCTCCATTCTCTGGTTGGGTACTGGGCTGCAGCATTCATTTACTAACCATGTTTCTTGAGCAGGTCCAACTGGGTTTGGAACTTGAAAGAAACTTCCTTTCAGGAGCAGCAGGTAAGTGCAGTGACTCAAAACAACTTCTTCAAAACAAAGTACTATTTATTTACCCATAGGAATGAGAAAAAGGTTAACACAACAAAAGGCCTATATGCATATTTCTTATGTAAAGCTTAGCATTTCCCTCAAAGCCTGGGCAGGTTGAACTTATCCCGTTTCTGAGACCTGAGATTCCAATCTGTCTCCCTGCAGATGCTGCCTCTGTGATAGTCTTCCCTGAGCATAAGAAAGAGCTTCTTTTTAAAACCAAGCAGGCACCTTTGTTCTCTGTGTCCATAAGTTGGGCCCTCCTTCCTCTTGCCAAACTCATCTGCTGAGCATATTGGAGGGGGTGGAGGGAGGTAGACTATTGAAGAGAACAGTCCAGTTACTGTCTTGTAAGTGCTGGTAGATGACTGGATATGTAAAGACACTGAATTCCTTTCCTAGGGATAGCTGGGTAACTCCTGCAGGAATTAACCTCTTAGTCACCGCATGGCAGACAACAATCAAACAAACAGAGGTAAATATAATAATGTTCATTAAAATAATACAGATATCTCTCATATTTTTAATGAGCAATATAAACTCACAAGAACTGACCATAAACTAAATACAAAATTTCTGCAGGTGATTTGGGGGGGGGGGGGGAGAGGGGAGAGAATACTAATTAAAATGAAATAGAACAACATGTGTACAGCGCAGTCAGCATAAAACATATTTTCATTCGAAGCTAACATTGAAGGAACTCAGCAGGACTGCAGAAAAAGACAAGAAATGCTATCTACATCGTCTACTATATGAGCTAGCTAAAAGTCTGAGAAAACACCTTCTATACAATCCTAATTTTAAGACAGGAACTTTCACTTTCTTGAAAGGAAATTTCCATCTTTTTAACTCAGCCCAACAATATAGATATTTAAAAAGGTAGAAAGCAGTCCTTACCATGAATAAGATGAAAATAAAATACTTTACAATACTTAAGATATAAACCAGTTTCCCAATCTGAAGAAAAACTTTAATGTCCACATTTTAAATTAATAGTAAGGATTGTACACCACTCACTCAATTTCTTACAGGGTGCTATAATTTATCATTTCACTGTATTCTTGAATTCTGTAAAGCATTTTAAGGTACTGGTCTCCCACAGTATTCTTGCCAGCAAGTTAAAAAAGTATGCATTAGATGAATGGACTATAAGGTAGAGAGAAAGCTGGCTAGATTGTCGGCCTCAACGGGTAGTGATCAACTGCTCGATGTCTAGTTGGCAGCCAGTATCAAGTGGAGTGCCCCAGGGGTCAGTCCTAGGACCGGTTTTGTTCAACATCTTTATTAAGTATCCGGATGATGGGATGGATTGCACCCTCAGCAAGTTCGCAGATGACCCTAAGCTGGGGGGAGAGTAGATACGCTGGAGGGTAGGGATAGGGTCCAGAGTGACCTAGACAAATTGGAGGATTGGGCCAAAAGAAATCTGATGAGGTTCAACAAGGACAAGTGCAGAGTCCTGCACTTTGGACGGAAGAATCCCATGTACCGCTACAGGCTGGGGACTGACTGGCTAAGCAGTAGTTCTGCAGAAAAGGACCTGGGGATTACAGTGAATGAGAAGCTAGATATGAGTCAGCAGTTTGCCCTTGTTGCCAAGAAGGCTAATGGCATATTGGCCTGCATTAGTAGGAGTATTGCCAGCAGATCGGGGGAAGTGATTATGCCCCTCTATTCGGCACTGGTGAGGCCACACCTGGAGTACTGCATCCAGTTTTGGGCCCCCCACTACAGAAAGAATGTGGACAAATTGGAGAGAGTCCAGCAGAGGGCAATGAAAATGATCAGGCGGATGGGGCACATGACTTATGAGGAGAGGCTGAGGGAACTAGGTTTGTTTAGTCTGCAGAAGAGAAGAGTGAGGGGTGATTTGATAGCAGCCTTCAACTACCTGAAGGGAGGTTCCAAAGAGGATGGAGCTAGGCTGTTCTCAGTGGTTGCAGATGACAGAACAAGGACCAATGGTCTCAAGTTGCAGTGGCGGAGGTCTAGGTTGGATATTAGGAAACACTATTTCACTAGGAGGGTGGTGAAGCACTGGAATGGGTTACCTAGGGAGGCGGTGGAATCTCCATCCTTAGAGGTTTTTAAGGCCCGGCTTGACAAAGCCCTGGCTGGGATGGTTTAGTTGGTGTTGGTCCTGCTTTGAGCAGGGAGTTGGACTAGATGATCTCCTGAGGTCAACTCTTCAAACCCTAATCTTCTGTGATTCTGTGATATAGTTCATATGAAAGACACAAATAGTACTACTACTCTGCATTTATGCAATGCTTTTCATCCATAGATCCCAAAGCATTTACAAAGGAGAATTAGACTAATTATCCCCTTTTCCATGGTGAAAAGAAGACATAGTAAGGAATAGCTCAAGATCACAATAATGTCAGAAGCAAGAGTAGAACGCAGACTTCCAGCTGTGTGTGCTATTCATTATAATGCACTCCCGCCATAAAACAGAGTGGTGAATTTACTTGCAAAGGAGCCTTCCTCACATTTTTAGTTAGTTAAGCAGGATCTACATTTTTAGATATGAACAAATCAAACAGGATATTTCAACAATGACATAACATGTGATATACAGAGTATCCAAGAAGTCTACAACTATTAGAGAAAAACAGGTACTCACATAAACATCAAACGGATTAGAAGGGGAACAGAAGACGTTTAACTTACATTGATTCTTAAAAGTGGGCTCAAATTCCAAAGCTGAAAAATACTACATTTTGGAGCACATTATACAATTGAGCAATCAGGTTATGCTACTGACATCTACAGTCATTCATGTACCAGATAAATATGACCCTAACATGAATGGGACAAGTAAAATCAAAATCTGTAAATATACAAAAGAAAAATGCCAATTAACTCAATTTGTAATAGAAAACAAGATGTTTAAATTAAATGGCTCAGGCCTATAATAAAGTCAATTGTTTTCTCCAATCATCTTTATAATCGTATTTGATAGAAGTTACATGTGTAGAAATATTTTTCACTTCAAATGAGGATTCCAACAAAAGGCTGGCTACTATACAATTTAAGTCTGGAACTTAGATTGAAATGAAAGACTCATCATCTGCAGCTCAGCAATTAAAAAACTGTTTAGATTCTACAGAGGGTCAGACATCACATAGTTGCTATGAGTCCACAGTTTTAAAGGCAGATTCTTTACATAAAATGAGAAATTATGGAGTCACACACAAAACCAATACTAATAGATACAGATGTCCCTTCATGGCAGCAATATCTATAAACGAGTCTTCACAATTGTGTTTGTTCATGGCTCTTTGAAAATAAAATATGAAAAAACACTATTTTATATTATACTGTATCTGTTTCACCTCTATCTAAAGGTGAAAAAAAAATCTGAATTGTGGTTCACCATATTTCATTTAACCAGCTCATATTTAAGAATTGCTACACTGGAACAGATCAGTGATCTATCTAATCCAGTATCCTGTCTCCAACAGTGGCCAGCACCAGATACTTCAGAGTAAGGTGCAAGAAACCTCCTAATCCCTAGTAGTAAGATGTTGGCTAAATTCTGGAGCATGTCGTTTAATATCACTTCCCAAAAATTTGTTAGCATGCTATACAAACGCTGGATAATTTTGTTATCCACATAAATTATCCCATCCTTTTTTTCATTTCTTACTACATTTTTGGCCTCAAAGACTTCATATACTTCATTTCATATACTTCTAGAATATCCCTTTTTTCTCCTCTCTTTTCTAAAAGAACCATCCCAAACTTTTTAATCCCTCTTCATATGAGTTTTTCTATGGTCCTACTTCATTTGTATTGCTCTTCTCTGAACCCTTTATAATTTTGCAATACCACTGATTAGGATGGTAGCCTGGGACTTGAGACCCAAGTTAAATTTCCTGCTCCACCATAAACTTCTTATATGATCTTAAGCAAATCACTTAGAGTCAGATTTTAAAGGTATTTAGGTACTGTGACAGGGTTGGGCCAGATGGCTACAGGAGAGTAATAGAAGGCAGATATATTAGCCCCAGGTTAAGTAGGTCCCTTTTTCCTGGGTAAGGTAACAGGGAAGGTTCCAAAACAATCAGGAACCTTCTGGAGACAATTAAGACAGACAGGCTGATTAGAACATCTGCAGCCAATCAAGAAGCTGATAGAATCAATTAAGGCAGGCTAATCAGGGCATCTGGGTTTAAAAAGGAGCTCACTTCAGTTTGTGGTGCGCATGTAAGGAGCTGGGAGCAAGAGGCGCTAGGAGCTGAGAGTGAGAACGCACACTGTTGGAGGACTGAGGAGTACAAGCATTATCAGACACCAGGAGGAAGGTCCTATGGTGAGGATAAAGAAGGTGTTGGGAGGAGGCCATGGGGAGTTGTAGCTGTCGCACAGCTGTTCCAGGAGGCACTCTAGACAGCTGCATTCCACAGGGCCCTGGGCTGGAACCCGGAGTAGAGAGCGAGCCCGGGTTCTCCCCAAACTTCCCAACTCCTGGTCAGACACAGGAGGAGTTGACCTGGACTGTGGGTTCACGAAAACGGCCAAACTGAGGGCTGCCGTGAAGCTCCAAGGTAAGCAAGTCCGCCAATAAGTGCAAGACCCTCCAAGATAGAGGAGGAACTTTATCACAGTACATATTGATGCAGGTAGGTGCATGTCTCTGTATTTAGGCACCTACATACCTTTAAAATAATTGGCTCTTAGTCAAGGGTGATGAGGATAATTACAGAAAAGATTGTGAGGTGCTCAGAAAAGATTGTGAGGTGCTCAGATACTACAGTAATGAGAGACATATAAGTAAAATAGATAGATTGGATTGGATACAGAGCTAGAAAGATAGATAGTCCTACACAAGTTATTCCGGATAATGTCACTGTCACAACCTAGCTCATCCCCCTCTCAAATGACAGAGATTGTTTAAGTGGACCCAACCATTGGATCTTATGTGCTCTGATGCACTCATTACAAAGAGCAGGTGCAATCTAATAAATGTACTATGAGAGCATAATGGAGCCCATAGGACAAAGTGACCTCTTAGTAATTACCCCTAAAAATAAGATGATACTAAGTTTGTGGTGGCAGACGGTAAGCATGACAGACCCCTCTTGGAGAATACAGTCATACAGATTTGATTAGAATTTTATAGCTATAGTGCAAGAAGCAAATGAGGAGTCCCATGGAAAAAGGAGATTATTTTAAAACATATGGCAATGGGTGCCTCAAAGGAAAGCTGTAAATGGAACCCATGTGCTTACCAGTGGCACTACATAATCTCAAGGAGCTTGAATGTCTGCAGAGCAAGAATATCAAAGCACGTGTAGAGGCCAATACGATCTGGATGAGCAGCATGGAAGTGGTGAAGAAGCCAGCAGGCAAGTTACACATCTGCACAGACCCAAAATGAACTAGGCATTGGAAAGATGCCACTAGTCTGTGGCCACAATTGATGACTTTGACAGAACTTTCCAAAGCCAGAATCCTTACAGTCTGTGATGTGAAGAATGGGTTTTGGTACATAAAACTGGATGAAGAGCCCAGAATGCTGATAATTTTGTGATACCATTTGGTCACTATAGACGACCGTGCATGCCAATGGACATAAACCCAGCATGGGAGGTGTTGTAGAGAAGACTCATCCAAGCGCTGGAATGAGTGCCTGGGTTGAAAGTAAATTGCAGATGAAATCCTCATTGTAGGTGAAAGGAGCAGTGATACAGAAGCTGAATGAGACCAGAACAGAAAACTACAAGCTCATCTACTGTGATGCAGGGACAAGAACATAAAACTCAACCCAGAAAAAATCTGACTCAAACAGCATGAGGTGACATATATTAGACATCTGTTCACAACAGAGGGACTGAAAGCAGATCCCAACAAGATCAAGGCAGTCAGAGACATACCTGCTCTAGGGCCGTGGTTCTCAAAGCCGGTCTGCCGCTTGTTCAGGGAAAGCTCCTGGTGCGCCGGACCAGTTTGTTTACCTGCCGCGACCGCAGGTTCGGCCGTAACTCCCACGGGCCGCGGTTCACTGCTCCAGACCAAGGGACATGCTGGCCGCCCTTCCCGCAGCTTCCATTGGCCTGGAGCGGCAGACCGCGGCCCGTGGGAGCCGCGATCGGCCGAACCTGCGGACGCGGCAGGTAAACAAACCGATCCAGCACGCCGGGGCTTTCCCTGAACAAGCGGTGGACCGGCTTTGAGAACCACTGCTCTAAGAGACATGAAAGCGGTAGAATGCGTCATAAGAATGATAAATTTTCTGTCCAAGTTCTGTCCACACCTGACTGCAGTAGCAAAACCCATACCTCAGCTCACAAGGCAGGACACTGAGTGGGACTGGGAAGGACCCCAACAGTAAGCATTTGAAACAAATGATAATGGATGCCACTGTCTTGATAATGGATGCCACTTGTCACTGACACACCTGTATGATGCATCAGAGAAAGGACTGGGTGTCGCTCTTCTGCACAAGCAGCCAGTTGCTTATGCCAGCAGAGCCCTGTCAGAGACTGGACAGGGGTATGCCCAAATAAAAAAAGAGCCTCTGGGTGTGGTATTTGGAGTAGAGCAATTCCATCGGAACACCTTTGGCCACCCAGAAATAATGCAACTGACCCACACAACACTAGAGACAATCATGGCAACGCCCTTTCTTAGTGCTCCAAAAAGATTGCAGCAGATATTGATGCACCTTCAGCACTAGCAGGTAGAGATAAGATATTGTACAGGATGACTACTGGTGTTAGCTGACACCCTAAGCAGGGCATGTATGCCCAGCATCATTGAGTTGGGGGAAGGGGATCAGACCATAGTGCAACATATTAATGGATTCAATCTCACCATTTCAACAGTGAAGCTGATGGAAGTCAGGGAGGCTACAGAAAAGAACATCCAACGACAGGCATTCAAGAGAAAGAGAGGGTGGCCAGAAGACAAAAGCCAATTTCTGGCAGGAGCAGAAACATATTTTCAAATTAAGATGAGTGTGCAGGATGAAATAATATTTTGAGGACAGAAAGCTCATTACCTATGGATGTCATGCAAAAAATATATACCTCATATCTGGGCACTGACAGCTGTCTCAGACAGGCTCAAGACTGAGATTACTGAACAGTAATGAATACACAGTTCCACTCCTTGACAGAAAGGTGACATACCTGCTGGTCATCTGATAACCACCAGCAGAAACAGACATTGTTACCACAAGAGCTGCCCACACAACCATGGGAAAAGATGGGAGTGGACTTATTTACCTTGAAGAAAAAGCAGTACTTGATTACAATGAACTACTACTCAAAATTTGGGGAGGTCGATGCCCTGCCTGATACAAGAAGCAAGTCACTGATAGGCAGACTGAAGGCCCACTTTGTCAGATATGGCATTCTGGACACTGTATTCACTGGTGACAGACCCCAATTTGACACCAAAGAGTTCCAGGTATTTGCACATGAAAGGGGAGTTTGACTACCATCCTCCTCGCCAGCATACCCACAGAGTAATGTTAAGTTGGAATTAGCCATGAAAACAGCTAAATGCTAAACAGCCGAATGCATCCGATGAAGTGAGCTGTAGCTCACGAAAGCTTACGCTCAAATAAATTTGTTAGTCTCTAAGGTACCACAAGTACTCCTTTTCTTTTTGCGAATACAGACTAACACGGCTGCTGCTCTGAAACCAGCTAAGAGATTTTTACACAAGACTGCTTCTTCTGATTCAAAACCCTTGTGTTAGCATTTTTGGCACACATGAATACCAAATCATAGGAGTACTGAAATAGTCCAGTGTAGGCACAGATAGGACAAAAGGCCAAACCCCTGTTACCAGTGAGGGAGGCCTGTTACAGATAGGAGGATGGGGACACCATTGAGAGTAGAGAGAAAGCAGGCACTAGATTTATGTCAGGCAGCCAAAGAGCTATCTGAGGGGATCCAGCCATTGGAGAGACAGTAGGACCAGACTAAAGAAATCATGAGGGGTGCAGTGGCATGTGGGTCATACAAGGTAACTATGCAAGAGGAACAAGTGATCTGAAGGAACTGGAGACATTTTACAAACTGGCAAACACAACACCTAGGGAGAGTACAGAGATCATCACAAAACAAAGAGGCAGAAAATCAGCCAGATGCCAGCCACAGGAAGACTGACTCTGCAAAGAGTTTCCTAGACTCAGAGAGAAGTGCCAGGGAGACGGAGACAGGTAACTCCCAGTATGGTCATCTGTTGAGGATACCAAACTACCTCTACTCCTGGGGGAATTCTGCACCAAAAAATTAAAAAGTATGCACACTACATTTTAAAATTCTGCACTATTTTGTATATTTTATTTGTCAAAATAATGCAATATAATCACACCAGTTTAAATTAGTTTGCTAATTTATTTAAACTATAATACAATGGATAGAGAATGGCAGTGGGGAGGACTGGAGGAAATCCCCAAAGCCCCTTTGTCTAATAATAATAAAGCTAGGTTTGACCTTTATTTCTACTTATTAGTCAACAAATATATGCAGCCATATACTTAGTATTACCTCATAGGCAACTGAAGAACATGTGATGACTGGGGAATCAAACTCACAATCTATATCTCTAGAAAAGTCAGTAGTGAATAGTTCATGGAACACATTTTGATAGGCAAATTTTTCAGTCCAAAAAATGAGGCCAGTTCTAATCACTAAAGCACCATAAGCATTTATAAGGCCATACTGTCATTTACAATAAGGCTCCTTTACACCACTCTGGCAATGTAAAAGAGCCTTAAAACTTTTACACCTGTTTTATACTACTGGGGTAATTCACTAAGAACAATGGGAACAATTCATCAAGAGGGCAGATGGCTACATTCTGCTCTGCTTGAGGGGACAGAGCCTCCTATGTCTATCTCCTGAAAAAGCACCCCTGTCAAGGTTCCTTCCCCACTCTGAAGTCTAGGGTACAGATGTGGGGACCTGCATGAAAACCTCCTAAGCTTACTTTTACCAGCTGAGTTTAAAACTTCCGCAAGGTACAAATTATTTTACCTTTTGCCCTTGGACTTCCACTGCCACCACCAAACGTCTAACCGGGTTTATTTTTCAGAAAGCACTGTTTGGAAACGTCTTTCCCCCCAAAAATCCTCACCAAAACCTTGCACCCCGCTTCCTGGGGAAGGTTTGATAAAAATCCTCACCAATTTGCATAGCTGACCACAGACCCAAACCCTTGGATCTTAAGAACAATGAAAAAAGCACTCAGTTTCTTACAAGAAGAATTTTAATAGAAGAAACAGTAAAAAGAATCACCTCTGTAAAATCAGGATGGTAAATACCTTACAGGGTAATTAGATTCAAAACATAGAGAATCCCTCTAGGCAAAGCCTTAAGTTACAAAAAGCCACAAAGACAGGAATATCCATTCTATTCAGCACAGCTTATTTTCTCAGCCATTTAAAGAAATCATAATCTAACACATATCTAGCTAGATTACTTACTAAATTCTAAGACTCCATTCCTGTTCTGTCCCTGGCAAAAGCATCACACAGACAGACCCTTTGTTTCTCCCTCCCTCCAGCTTTTGAAAGTATCTTGTCTCCTCATTGGTCATTGTGGTCAGGTGCCAGTGAGGTTATCCTAGCTTCTTAACCCTTTACAGGTGAAAGGGTTTTTCCTCTGGCCAGGAGGGATCTAAAGGTGTTTACCCTTCCCTTTATATTTATGACAACCCCAAAGCTGTGCGCCTCCACACAAGGCATGCCGCAATAGCGAGAGAGAGAGCGCCTCTCACTCGCATGCATACCTGCCCAGTTGTCCCCTCCCCAGTGGTGACCGACATCTCCCCATGCATGCATGTCCAGCTCTTCTCCGGCAGTGATATAGGTCTCCTCTGGGAGCCTGAACTGACATGGCCGTGCTGCCAGGGAGGAGCACGTGATCGCCCTTGTGGATTCCCTTTGCTTCCATGTCCGAAGACATTTTTTCTGTGGGGAAGAAAAGAAATCTGTGGGGGAACATTAATTCTGCATGCATGCAGTGGCACAGAATAACCTGAGGAGTAGGTTATCAAACAGAATGTGTCACCAGCTAAGTCAGTGGTAAAGACGAGACTCCAACTTGCCTATGTGCTAGCAATCTCAGACCAAAGGAATACAGGGTGGGGGTCTGCACATCAATTATTTGTTTTTAACGTTTATATTAAAATGTTTGTAAAATACAGAAGATAGGTTATGATCAGTGAAACTGGAGTCAGAGGGCCCATGTTCCCTAGAGGTACTATTATTGATTGGACAGCAGTAGAACTAGGAATGTAGAGAGTTAAACTGAAAGTAATTCACCTACATGGACAGAACATTGAACAGGGTTTAATAAAGTTCCACTTGTTCAATTCAGTGTGGTTCAGTTTCTTTCTTTGTGAATGAAACACACTTGAGCCTCCAGGTGTCTAAACATGTTCCCTCAGAGTTCCATCTTGCTGTGCACCCTAAGTGTCTCAATTAATCCTTCAGGGCAACATAACATGCAAGCAAGGAATGCAGGCTTAGCCAAGAAATTCCTTAACCCGTGTCACATTTACTGTTAAGAAATCATTAGTTACAGATCACGTACTTTGCAAACAGTTCTGAGTCCCCACAGTAAACTTAAATGTATTTTTCTTTATTTTCTTTCCCCCCATTTTTCAGCCTCTTTGTCAGTTCTCCACCATAGATGAGATTATGATTTCTTGGTACCTCAAAATGTCCTAGAACCCACAAGAGGAGAGGCAATGCTTGATTTAGTCCTAAGTGGAGCATTGAATCTGGTCCAAGAGGTGAATATAGCTGGACCGCTTGGTGATAGTGATCATAATACAAATAAGTTTAACATCTCTGTGGTGAGGAAAACACCACATCAGCCCAACACTGTAACATTTAATTAAGGAGGACTACACAAAAATGAGGAAGTTAGTGAAACAGAAATTAAAAGGTACACTGCCAAAAGTGAAATCCCTGCAAACCGCATGGAAACTTTTTAAAGATACCATAATAGAGGCTCAACTTAAATGTATACCCCAAATTAAAACACAAAGTAAGAGAACCAAAACGTACAACCATGGGTAAACAACAAAGTAAAAGAAGCAGTGAGAGGCAAAAAGGCATCCTTTAAAAAGTGGAAGTTAAATCTTAGTGAGGAAAATAGAAAGGAGCATAAACTCTGGCAAATGACATGTAAAAATATAATTAGGAAGGCCAATAAAGAATCTGAAGAACAGCAAGCCAAAGACTCAAAAGTAATAGCAAAAAAAATTTTAAGTACATCAGAAGCAGGAAGCCTGCTAAATAACCAGTGGGGCCACTGGACAATCAAAATGTGAAAGGAGCACTCAAGGAAAATAAGGCCATTGTGGAGAAACTAAATGGATTCTTTCCATTGGTCTTCACAGGTGAGAAGGTGAGGGAGAGTCCCAAACCTGAGCCATTCTTTTTAGGTGACAAATATGAGGAACTGTCCCAAATTGAGGTGTATTTAGAGGAGGTTTTGGAACAAATTGATAAACTAAACAGTGATAAATCACCAGGACCAGATGGTATTCACCCAAGCATTCTGAAGGAACTCAAAGGTGAAATTGCAGAACTAATAACATTTAAATCAGCTTTGTATCAAATGACTGGAGGATAGCTAATGTGATGCCAATGTTTAAAAAGAGCTCCAGAAGTGATCCCGGCAATTACAGGCTGGTAAGTCTGACTTCAGTACCAGGTAAACTGGTTGAAACTATAGTAAAGAACAAAATTGTCGGACACATAGATGAGCATAATTTGTTGGGAAAGAGTCAATATTGGTTTTGTAAAGGGGAATCATGCCTCACCAATCTGCTAGAATGCTTTGAGGGGGCCAACAAGCACGTGGACAAGGGAAATCCAGTGGATATAGTGTACTTAGATTTTCAGAAAACCTTTGACAAGGTCCCTCACCAAAGGCTCTTAAGCTAAGTAAGCTGTCATGGGATAAGAGGGGAGGTGCTGTCATGGATTGGTTAAAAGATAGGAAACAAAGAGTAGGAATAAATGGTCAATTTTCAGAATAGAGAGATGCAAATAGTGGTGTCCTGCAGGAGTCGGTACTGAGACCAGTCCTATTCAACATATTCATAAATGATCTGGAAAAAGGGGTAAACAGTGAGGCAAAATTTGCAGATGACACAGAATTACTCAAGACAGTTAAGTACAAAGCAGACTGCAAAGAGTTACCAAGGGATCTCACAAAACTGGGTGACTGGGCAACAAAATGGTAGATGAAATTCAGTGTTGATAAATGCAAAATAATGCACATTGGAAAACATAATCCCATCTATACAAATAAAATGATGGGGTCTAAATTAATATTACCACTCAAGAAAGAGATCTTGGAGTCATTGTGGATAGTTCTCTGAAAACATCCACTCGATGTGCAGCGGCAGTCAAAATAGTGAACAGAATGTTGGGAACAATAAAGAAATGGATAGATAAGACGACAAAAATATCATATTGCCTCTAGAAAATAACCTGATACGCCCACATCTTGAATACTGCATGCAGATAGTCGCCCCATCTCAAAAAACATATATTGGAATAGGAAAAAGTTCAGAAAAGGGCAACAAAAATGATTAGGGGTGTGGAACAGCTTCTGTATGAGGAGAGATCAATAAGACTGGGACTTTTCAGCTTGTAAAAGAGACGACTAAGGGGGGATATGATTGAAGTCTATAAAATCATGACTGGTGTGGAGAAAGTAAATAAGGAATTGTTATTTACTCCTTTTCGTAACACAAGAACTAGGGGGTCACCAAATGAAATTAATAGGCAGCAGATTTAAAACAAACAAAAAGGAAGTATTTTTCACACAACGCACAGTCAGTCTGTGGAACTCTTTTCCAGAGGATGTTGTGAAGGTCAAGACTATAACAGGATTAAAAAGAGAACTAGATAAGTTCAGGGAGGATAGGTCCATCAGTGGCTATTAGCTCGGATGGACAGGGTTAGTATCCCTAGCCTCTGTTTGCTAGAAGCTGGGAATGGGCAACAGGGGATGGGGGATGATTACCTCTTCTGTTCATTCCCTCTGGGGCACCTGGCATTGACCACTGTTGGAAGACAGGACATTGGGCTAGATGGATCTTTGGTCTGACCCAGCATGGCTGCCTTTATGTTCTTATGTGAAGAAATGCATAAAGAGGAGCCAGCAGATCAGAAATGAAAAGGCTTCTCTTTACTCACAGAAACTTTGGAAAGGACTCAAGATGGGGAAGGAAATGCAGGAAGAGTACACAGCAGTTAAGTTCACAGTATTAAATTTGGTAAAGGTTCCTGGAATGTGGCTACGGCCTTCAATGCAGCAGTTTGACACTAAATAATACTACTACCTAGCTCATATATTTACACCATGAACCTTGCTTCCTCTTTCTTCTCTTTCCCACAAAAACACCACTGGAATATTTAACAATTTTAGGAGAGGCATCAACAAATTAATTGTTAAAGTAGTAAATTTTCCCCATCTTGTTTTTTATCTTTTATCTGCTTCCAAGTGAATTTAAACCCAAGGACTTGTTTTACATTGTATCTTGTAATGTGTTAGGATAAGTGTTTCACTTTAAGTGATTTATTTGTTGAATACCATCATCTTTATCTACAGAGATATAAATAAACCTTCCTAATAAACCACACCATCTATCACTGTCTGTTGTGGGGACAGTTTGACAGTTTGACCATGTGCTTGATTGGTGGTTTGAAAAGTAAATTGGGAGTGCTTTGTTCCAGGTGAGCCTTGAGTGGGCCTGACTGTATAAAAAGCCAGTCAGCTGCGAACCAGCTGAGTGGCTAACAGCTGTGGGAGTTTGCCTGGGGAGAGCCTGCTGAGGCTTCCATCTTGCCAGCTTCTCTGAGTAGTTACTACAACTCCTGAGGAAGCTCGTAGAAGGAAGGTAATATGGATGGGGAGTGTTCAGCTGTTGTGATCTGCACTGGATGTGCCACGTTTGTCTTTCTTCCACAGGACAGAAGCGACTTTGTCTGTACAAAGTGCAAGCTGGTCTCCATACTGGAAGAGAAGGTTCAAGGTCTAGAGCAACAGGTATCGACCTTGCATTGCATAAGAGAAATTGAAGATTTCCTGAACAGACGTCAGGATATGCTTCTACGGGCACAACATTCTGAAGATTCAGAGCAGGCTGCGCAGCGGGGACAGGACGACGGTGAAGAAATTTGGCAGCATGTGACCTCCAGAAGAAGAAAGGGGAGTGTCCATGTACCAGCAACGCAGATACATGTAAGTAACCATTTTCATGTTCTCTCCACAAGTACTAATGCGGAGAGTGGACTAGATGATACATCTGAGGGAAGGGAACAGAAGGAGACTCCGCCGATTGGAAGGCATGAAATGCACTGTCCTAGGGTGGGGGGTTCCACGACCACAGCTCCCAAGAGAAGGAGATGGATGGTAGTGGTCGGGGACTCTCTCCTCAGGGGGACTGAGTCATCTATCTGCCGCCCCAACCGGGAAAACTGAGAAGTCTGCTGCTTGCCAGGAGCTAGGATTCACGATGTGACGGAGAGACTGCCGAGACTCATCAAGCCCTCGGATTGTTACCCCTTCCTGCTTCTCCATGTGGGCACCAATGATCCTGCCAAGAATGACCTTGAGCGGATCACTGCAGACTACGTGGCTCTGGGAAGAAGGATAAAAGAGTTTGAGGCGCAAGTGGTGTTCTCGTCCATCCTCCCCGTGGAAGGAAACGGCCTGGGTAGAGACTGTCAAACCGTGGAAGTCAACGAATGGCTACGCAGGTGGTGTCAGAGAGAAGGCTTTGGATTCTTTGACCATGGGATGGTGTTCCAAGAAGGAGGCGTGCTAGGCAGAGACGGGCTCCACCTAACGAAGAGAGGAAAGAGCATCTTCGAAAGCAGGCTGGCTAACCTAGTGAGGAGGGCTTTAAACTAGGTTCACCGGGGGAAGGAGACCAAAGCCCTGAGGTAAGTGGGGAAGTGGGATACCGGGAGGAAGCACGAGCAGGAGCGCGCGAGAGGGCAGGGCTCCTGCCTCACACTGAGACAGAGGGATGATCAGTGAGTTATCTCAAGTGCCTACACACATATGCAAGAAGTCTGGGAAACAAGCAGGGAGAACTGGAAGTCCTGGCACAGTCAAGGAATTATGATGTGATTGGAAAAGCAGAGACTTGGTGGGATAACTCACATGACTGGAGTACTGTCGTGGATGGATATAAACTGTTCAGGAAGGACAGGCAGGGCAGAAAAGGTGGGGGAGATATACTGCTCCCTTACAAACAGTGTGACTGCTCAGAGCTCATGTATGAAACTGCAGAAAAACCTGAGTGTCTCTGGATTAAGTTTAGAAGTGTGAGCAACAAGGGTGATGTCGTGGTGGGAGTCTGCTATAGACCACCGGACCAGGGGGATGAGGTGGACGAGGCTTTCTTCCAGCAACTCACGGAAGTTACTAGATCACAGGCCCTGGTTCTCATGGGAGACTTCAATCACCCTGATATCTGCTGGCAGAGCAATACAGCGATGCATAGACAATCCAGGAAGTTTTTGGAAAGTGTAGGGGACAATTTCCTGGTGCAAGTGCTGGAGGAACCAACTAGGGGCAGAGCTCTTCTTGACCTGCTGGATGAGCACAAGTCCATGGGGCCAGATGCGCTGCATCCGAGAGTGCTAAAGGAGTTGGCGGACGTGATTGCAGAGCCATTGGCCATTATCTTTGAAAACTCATGGCGATCCGGGGAAGTCCTGGACGACTGGAAAAAGGCTAATGTAGTGCTCATCTTTAAAAAAGGGAAGGAGGAGGATCCTGGGAACTACAGGCCAGTCAGCCTCACCTCAGTCCCTGGAAAAATCATGGAGCAGGTCCTCAAGGAATCAATTCTGAAGCACTTAGAGGAGAGGAAAGTGATCGGGAACAGTCAGAATGGATTCACCAAGGGCAAGTCATGCCTGACTAATCTAATTGCCTTCTATGACGAGATAACTGGCTCTGTGGATGAGGGGAAAGCCGTGGACGTGTTATTCCTTGACTTTAGCAAAGCTTTTGACGTGGTCTCCCACAGTATTCTTGCCAGCAAGTTAAAGAAGTATGGGCTGGATGAATGGACTATAAGGTGGATAGAAAGTTGGCTAGATTGTCGGGCTCAACGGGTAGTGATCAATAGCTCCATGTCTAGTTGGCAGCCGGTATCAAGTGGAGTGCCCCAAGGGTTGGTCCTCGGGCCGGTTTTCTTCAATATCTTCATAAATGATCTGGAGGATGGTATGGATTGCACCCTCAGCAAGTTTGCAGATGACACTAAACTGGGAGGAGAGGTAGATATGCTGGAGGGTAGGGATAGGATACAGAGGGCCCTAGACAAATTAGAGGATTGGGCCAAAAGAAATCTGATGAGGTTCAACAAGGACAAGTGCAGAGTCCTGCACTTAGGACGGAAGAATCCCATGCACCTCTACAGACTAGGGACTGAATGGCTAGGCAGCAGTTCTGCAGAAAAGGACCTAGGGGTTATAGTGGATGAGAAGCTGGATATGAGTCAACAGTGTCCCCTTGTTGCCAAGAAGGCCAATGGCATTTTGGGATGTATATGTAGGGGCATTGCCAGCAGATCGAGGGACGTGATCGTTCCCCTCTATTCAACACTGGTGAGGCCTCATCTGGAGTACTGTGTCCAGTTTTGGGCCCCACACTATAAGAAGGATGTGGACAAATTGGAAAGAGTCCAGGGGAGGGCAACAAAAATAATTAGGGGACTGGAACACATAACTGATGAGGAGAGGCTGAGGGAACTGGGATTGTTTAGTCTGCGGAAGAGAAGCATGAGGGGGGATTTGATAGCTGCTTTCAGCTACCTGAAAGGGGGTTCCAAAGAGGATGGATCTAGACTGTTCTCAGTGGTAGCTGATGACAGAACAAGGAGTAATGGTCTCAAGTTGCAGTGGGGGAGGTTTTGGTTGGATATTAGGAAAAACTTTTTCACTAGGAGGGTGGTGAAACAGTGGAATGCGTTACCTAGGGAGGTGGTGGAATCTCCTTCCTTAGATATTTTTAAGGTCAGGCTTGACAAAGCCCTGGCTGGGATGATTAGTTGGGGATTGGTCCTGCTTTGAGCAGGGGGTGGGACTAGATGACCTCCTGAGGTCCCTTCCAACCCTGATATTCTATGATTCTGTGAAAGATTGATTCTCATCTATTATAATTAGGGCTGTCAATTAATCGCAGTTAACTCATGATTAACTCAAAAACATTAATCATGATTAAAAAATTAATTGTGATTAATCGCACTGTTATACCAATTGAAATTTATTAAATATTTTTGGATGTTTTCTACATTTTCAAATATATTGATTTCAATTACAACACAGAATACAAAGTGTAGAGTGCTTTATATTTATTACAAATATTTGCACTGTAAAAAACTAAAGAAATAGCATTTTTCAATTCACCTAATACAAGTACTGTAGTGCAATCTCTTTATCATGAAAGTTGAACTTACAAATGTAGAATTATGTACAAAAATAACTGCATTCAAAAATAAAACAATTAAAAATTTTAGAGCTTGCAAGTCCACTCAGTGCTACTTCAGCCAATTGCTCAGACAAACAAGTTTGGTTATAATTTGCAGGAGAGAATGCGGCCCACTTCTTGTTTACAATGTCACCTGAAAGTGAGAACAGGCATTCACATGGCACTTTTGTAGCTGACATTGCAAGGTATTTACATGCCAGATATGCTAAACATTCATATGCTCCTCCATTCTTCGGCCACCATTCCAGAGGACATGCTTCCATGCTGATCATGCTTGTTAAAAAAAATAATACATTAATTAAATTTATGACTGAACTGCTTGGGGGAGAATTGTATATATCACGTTCTGTTTTATCTGCATTGTGCCATATATTTCATGTCATAGCAATCTCGGATGAAGACTCAGCACATGTTCATTTTAGGAACACTTTCACAGCACATTTGATAAAATGCAAAGAAGGTACCAATGTGAGATTTCTAAAAATAGCTACAGCACTTGACCCAAGGTTTAAGACTCTGAAGTGCCATCCAAAATCTGAGAGGGACGAGGTATGGAGCATGCTTTCAGAAGGCTTAAAAGAGCAACACGCATATACAAAAACTACAGAACCCAAACCACCAAAAAAGAAAATCAACCTTCTGCTGGTGGCATCTAACTCAGATGATGAAAATGAACATGTGTCAGTCCACTCTGCTTCGGATCGTTATCGAGCAGAACCGTCATCAGCATGGACACATCCTCTGGAATGGTGGTTGAAGCATGAAGGGACATATGAATCTGTAGCGCAAATGGCACGTAAATATCTTGCAGCGCCAGTTACAACAGTGCCATGTGAACGCCTGTTCTCACTTTCAGGTGACATTGTAAACAAGAAGTGGGCAGCATTCTCTCCTGCAAATTATAACCAAACTTGTTTGTCTGAGCAATTGGCTGAAGTAGCACTGAGTGGACTTGCAGGCTCTAAAATTTTTAATTGTTTTATTTTTGAATGCAGTTATTTTTTGTACGTAATTCTACATTTGTAAGTTCAAGTTTCATAATAAAGAGATTGCACTATATACTTGTGTTAGGTGAACTGAAAAATACTATTTCTTTTGTTTTTTTACAGTGCAAATACTTGTAATCAAAAATAAAAAGTGAGCACTGTACACTTTGTATTCTGTGTTGTAACTGAAATCAATATATGTGAAAATGTAGAAAGCTTCCAAAATATTTAAATAAATGGGTATTCTATTATTGTTTAACTGTGCGATTAATCGCTTGACAGCACTAATTATAATTGATCTGTCCCATCTCTAATTGCTTTGATTCTGTACTTGGGCTTTATCCATAATAGATAATGTAAACTCCTGATGGTTCTGTAACAAAATTATACACGTTGCTTTTTTTTAAAGCATCCTTAATTTGAGTCGTTTAGCTATATTTTTTATTCGCTTGGCAGCTTGTTCTTGACAGAAAGTTAGACCACACAGCCTTACACTTTTCAAAATTTTTACTGTGTATTTGGTGCTCTAATTTCACTAATCTTTCTCAAGTTTCATTTTCAAGTCACTGATCCCTAATTTTAAAAAAAGTGTTTATTTACATTGCTGGTATTTTCCTGGGCTTGTCCTAAAGAGACTTTGTGGTTGGTTTTTAGTGGCATTTTATAAAAAAGAAGATTTTAAGTGTCAAGTCTTTTGTAAGAGTATTTTCTCAGGAAATTGAATAGCAGATGTCTGAGAGCAAACAATATTTATAGTGAAGATTTCGTCATAAAAAATGCTCACTTAAGAGAGATCTAAAGTGCTCTTGCAATGCTCCATTTAAATCCTTTTGTCTGTACAGAGTTTCTGCTATTTCTATACTTTTGAAAGAAAATAATTTGAAACATTCAAAATGTGTACAGAAGGGAAATATTACAAAATGTCCATCTCTTGGAAAACGAAAAGCCCAGTTAATTTCTGAATCTCACATACTAGCAGCCATGCATTTACTCATTTCTTTCCACCTGAATCTCACAAGCTCACAAATACAAATATTGATCTGATTTATAGTCTAGTCATTGTTTCCCCCCCAAAATAAAATGTATTAAAAACACTGTAGAACAGGCAGATGAAATTCAGATTTACAAAAATTCAATATTTTAACACGTTCTACTATGTGCAATATCTTTCCATTCAATGTTATACAAAACTACTATCCATCATCTAGCCAGCCTTCCCTTTTCTAAGCAAGCTAATCAAGAAGCTTACAAAGAAATAAAGTTCCCAACAGCACCTATTAATCTTCAGGCCAGGGCATAGTAATGAGACAGTTCTTATTGTTCTAGTGAGGGACCATCCCCTGTCCAGCAACAAGGGGATTACACCTCATACTCAGCCTTCTGGCTCTTTATGCAGTATTTGATACTGGAAATCACAAATAAAACTGTCCCACTTCCAGGAAACTGCAGGGATGAATGGAAATGTCATGAAATGGCTTTGGTCCTTCCTCTCAGCCTGAACCAACAGGTGATTATGGTCAGCTATTCCTCCACTTCCCAAAATTCTCACCGGCAGAGTTCTACTAGTCTCAGTCCTCTCCCCTACATTATTCAACACCTATATGTAGCCACTGGGTGACCTGGTAAGACAACATTACAGATGGACTAGAACTGAAGAACTGATTGGCTGCTAAACGTATGATAAGTATGAACACTTTTGCCCCTTTCCTACTCCCACAAAAACACAAAAATCTATGAAGCTGCATTAACAGCAATTATTAAAAACAGAAATCTAAACAATAGATTTTCTAGTAATATATTTTAGGCCCTGACCCTGTAATTGGATCCACTCAGAAAGACTTTCACCTGGATGGATTCAATTGCAGGATCAAGGACTAAACTGCTTCTTTCCCGCCAACACCACCCGCACCCCGCACCCTCCCTCTCCCCAACAAATAAAGATAAATAGAATTGATGGCAGTAAATATATTTTCTTACATAATCAGTGAATTCTTAAGTAACTCTGGGTGCAGGGTCACTGGTGGAGGAAAATCTATTTGGAAGGTGGATTATAGCAATTCTGCCCCACCCCATTCACAGATACACTTTGCTGTTTGATAGGATCTTTGGAGAGAGTTGAGAGTATGCTTCCCACAATGATGAAGAGGCAGAAGGCCATTTCTGTAGATAGTGGACTGAGTTCATGTTGAAATGATTCCTTTAATGTTGCTGGAATTATATATTATTTTATTAGCATATTTATGGTGTTAAGGTGCCTGTACATTTATTATTTAAATGTAAATAAATACATAAATGTTTTGCTTTTTGTCTCACATTCCATACCCTCCATTATGAAAATTATGCTAGTCTCAATACCCCATTCATTGAACCATAGAATATCAGGGTTGGAAGGGACCTCAGGAGGTCATCTAGTCCAACCCCCTGCTCAAAGCAGGACCAATCCCCAACTAAATCATCCCAGCCAGGGCTTTGCCAAGCCTGACCTTAAAAACCTCAAAGGAAGGAGATTCCACCACCTCCCTAGGTAACGCATTCCAGTGCTTCACCACCCTCCTAGTGAAAAAGTTTTTCCTAATATCCAACCTAAACCTCCTCCACAATCCAACCTAAACCTCCCCACCCATCTTCCTTGTTGTTTCTTCTATGCTGCCACATATAGGGGGAATTCCCTTTTCTTGAGCAGAGCAGCAAATCCACTGCTTTCTCCTACTTCAAGTCCCTCTATAGCTGACTTCTGCTGAGATGCCTTCATGGATCCAGCTAGTCAAATTCAAAACAAACAGTACCTTTACTATCTCATGTCACATAAAAAATCTTGCTGAATAGCTGTGTAAGCTTATTAATGTAAATTGCCCTTCCTCTTCCTTATTCAATCCTGCCTAGTGTCATTTCAACCACCATCATCACCACCTACACCCCGTAATAACATGGGTAAAGAATATCATTTGTATACAAAATATCAGCCAAATTTGAAAAAAGCAAACTAAATGTTCCACATAAGTACAGAAAACATGAGACATATGTCCTGGTCAACAGCGAAAAGCAATTAATCTTTCTTAACAGATATACCCATCACAGGGAAAACCATTCTTTGTGGGAGGGGTTTAGTATTTCCCCCACAGAAACTTTCCAAGGTAGCTATAACTCCTGAAATAAAAAGGAGTTATGATGTGAAACTCTGACAAAGCCTTAACCAAAGCATGTGCTGCTATAACATGAAACAAAACAAAAAGCCTAATTTGCTGCTTACAATTAAATTTAAAAGGGCAGCAAGGGACTCTGGGAGATCATTTGAAAAAGGCCTTGTGTAATTCAAGATCATTAAAACTTATTACTAAGATTACATCAAGGTCTCAGCATCCATCCGTCGTTTTGGACAAATAAAGGATCACAATGGGAACATTCAAGCTTGAAGGATTAAGCTGTGTTCTCTATCAAAGCTCTTTATACAAAAGGGTAAGTAGAAAATCCTGACCGGAATTTAAAATCTCTCTGTTCCTGTAAAGAAAATAATCTGGGTTGTTTTATACACATATTTTCAGCAACACAGACTGCTATTAAAATAATTAAGAAATTTAAAAACTGAGCCACCTGAGGCTGTGACAAATAATGTACACGTGAATCCAAGGTCCAGTCTGAATGCACACCAATTGTGTCCAACACAGTTAATGCCATCCTGCTTAGAAAATAGCAATTGTTATAATCTGATTAAATTGACTAGAGGTCCATCATGTCCAGTACCCTAAGCACTAGCCAGTACGACATGTTTCAGAGAAAAGTGAAAAAACCCTGTAGAGGAAATTTCTTCTTCCAAATCCCAAATGGTACATCCCTCATAAAAATTTATCCTAACTAATGCAATTATGGATGTTCTCATTAACTATATAAATGTATAATTATTTTGTGAATCCTACTAAGTTATTGGCCTTCACAAGTTAAAAATCACAACCAACTTACTATTGCTGCCCAGATTCAATAAGAGCAATGACAATCTGAGATGTCTAAGAAGTAGCCCAATGTGCTACCGTAAAGAGATTCAAAATAGACTGTGGCGGTGCCTTGCTTGTATGCTGCATCCATTTATTACTTCAGTAAGGTGTGTCCCAACTTCTCAAGGTCCATTTGCCTGCTAGTAGCAATATACTTGGAACCATCTACAAAATATTTCTTTTTTTTAATGTTGTATTGAAAACAAGATTACTTCCTTTCCTCACAAGAAATTATCTGCCTGCTGTATAGTCAGGCTACCATTGGCCTTTTGTGCCTTCCCCAACAGGTAGCATACAGCTGGATTATCGACTGAACCTCAAGCAACTGGCAGGCCATCCCTGCTGTCTCAAACTTCGTCAAGTAAGCCTATTTCTTTTACAGATAACTTTGTCAGAAAGAGCTCTATGAATATTGGAATCTCCAGTCTTAAATACCTGTTCTTTGCCACTTAGACATGTCTCTGGCCTTGATCATCTTCACATTTTTGCTTTATATAGTATTGCTCCTCTTTCTGGCATCTTTGATCCTCCCTCTTGTCATCTTCCGTCTCCCCCAATGATCTCCTTTCTAACTCTATCTGGTAAAGTTTCACCTATTTTCAGCAGTTTCTGGATGCCTTCAGAAGCTAGCTCTTTTGGAGCCCCTGGCAATTACTTTCACAGATTGACTGCGTTGTG
The DNA here is from genome assembly GCF_965152275.1 of Natator depressus. Taxonomy (NCBI): domain Eukaryota; kingdom Metazoa; phylum Chordata; order Testudines; family Cheloniidae; genus Natator; species Natator depressus. Next base: position 93,710,720 of record NC_134239.1, read on the forward strand.
TGAAGAAGTACTTCCTTATGTTTGTTTTAAACCTGCTGCCCATTAATTTACTTGGGTGACCTCTAGTTCTTGTGTTATAAATAACACTTCCTCATTCACTTTTTCCACACTATTCATGATTTTATAGACTTCTATCATATCCACCCTTAGTTCTTTCTTTTCTTAGATGGACAGTCTCAGCCTTTTTAATCTCTGCTGATATAGAAGCTATTTCATACCTATAATCATTTATCAGTTTCAGAGTAGCAGCCGTGTTAGTCTGTATCCGCAATAAGAAAAAGGAGTACTTGTGGCACCTTAAAGACTAACAAATTTATTTGAGCATAAGCTTTCGTGAGCTACAGCTCACTTCATCGGATGCATTCAGTGGAAAATACAGTGGGGAGATTTATATACACAGAGAACATGAAACAATGGGTGTTACCATACACACTGTAAGGAGAGTGATCACTTAAGATCAGCTATTACCAGCAGGAGACTGGGTGGGGGGGAACCTTTTGTAGTGATAATCAAGGTGGGCCATTTCCAGCAGCTGCCAAGAACATCTGAGGAACAGTGGGAGGAGGGGGGAGAATAAACATGGGGAAATAGTGTTACTTTGTGTAATGACCCATCCACTCCCAGTCTTTATTCAAGCCTAAGTTAATTGTATCCAGTTTGCAAATTAATTCCAATTCAGCAGTCTCTCGATGGAGTCTGTTTCTGAAGTTTTTTTGTTGAAGAATTGCAACTTTTAGGTCTGTAATCAAGTGACCAAAGAGATTGAAGTGTTCTCCAACTGGTTTTTGAATGTTATAATTCTTGACGTCTGATTTGTGTCCATTTATTCTTTTACGTAGAGACTGTCCAGTTTGACCAATGTACATGGCAGAGGGGCATTGCTGGCACATGATGGCATATATCACATTGGTAGATGCGCAGGTGAATGAGCCTCTGATAGTGTGGCTGATGTGATTAGGCCCTATAATGGTGTCCCCCGAATAGATATGTGGACACAGTTGGCAACGGGCTTTGTTGCAAGGATAGGTTCCTGGGTTAGTGGTTCTGGTGTGTGGTTGCTGGTGAGCATTCGCTTCAGGTTGGGGGGCTGTCTGTAAGCAAGGACTGGCCTGTCTCCCAAGATCTGTGAGAGTGATGGGTCGTCCTTCAGGATAGGTTGTAGATCCTTGATAATGCGTTGGAGAGGTTTTAGTTGGGGGCTCAAGGTGATGGCTAGTGGCGTTCTGTTATTTTCTTTGTTGGGCCTGTCCTGTAGTAGGTAACTTCTGGGTACTCTTCTGGCTCTGTCAATCTGTTTCTTCACTTCAGCAGGTGGGTATTGTAGTTGTAAGAACGCTTGATAGAGATCTTGTAGGTGTTTGTCTCTGTCTGAGGGGTTGGAGCAAATGCGATTGTATCGAAGAGCTTGGCTGTAGACAGTGGATCGTGTAGTGTGGTCTGGATGAAAGCTGGAGGCATGCAGGTAAGTATAGCGGTCAGTAGGCTTCGGGTATAGGGTGGTGTTTATGTGACCGTCGCTTATTAGCACTGTAGTGTCCAGGAAGTGTATCTCTTGTGTGGACTGGTCCAGGCTGAGGTTGATGGTGGGATGGAAGTTGTTGAACTCATGGTGGAATTCCTCAAGGGCTTCTTTTCCATGGGTCCAGATGTTGAAGATGTCATCAACGTAGCGCAAGTAGAGTAGGGGCCTTAGGGGACGAGAGCTGAGGAAGCGTTGTTCTAAGTCAGCCATAAAAATGTTGGCATACTGTGGGGCCATGCGGGTACCCATAGCAGTGCCACTGATTTGAAGGTATATTTTGTCCCTAAATGTGAAATAGTTATGGGTGAGGACAAAGTCACAAAGTTCAGCCACCAGGTTTACCATGACATTATCGGGGATACTGTTCCTGATGGCTTGTAGTCCATCTTTGTGTGGAATGTTGGTGTAGAGGGCTTCTACATCCATAGTGGCTAGGATGGCATTTTCAGGAAGATCACCGATGGACTGTAGTTTCCTCAGGAAGTCAGTGGTGCCTCGAAGATAGCTGGGAGTGCTATCATTTATGTTCCCCTTCTCTGTACCTTTTCCCATTTTAATATATGTTTTTGGAGATGGGACGACCAGAACTGCATGCAGTATTTCAGGTGTAGGTGTACATGGATTTACAGAGTAGCATTATGATGTTTTCTGTTTTATTATCTATCCCTTTCCTAATGCTTCCAACATTCTGTTAGGTTTTTTGACTGCAGCCACATACTGAGCAGATGTTTTCCGAGAACTATGCATGATGACTCCAAAATCTATCTTTCTTTAGAATCCATCACTTTGTATAGTTAGGATTATTTTTTTCAGTTTCATTATTTTATACTTATCAACAATGAATTTCATCTGCCATGGTCTTGCCTCATCACCCAGTTATGTGAGATTCCTTTGGAACTCTTTGTAGTCAGCTTTGGATTTAACTAATTTAATATCATCTGCAAACTCGGCCTCCTCACTGCTTACCCCATTTTCAAGATAATTTATTAATATTTTGACTGGTCTAAGTCCCAGTACAGATCCTTGTGAAAACTGGCCATTTATTCCTACCCTTTATTTCTTATCTTTTAATCAGCTAATGATTCATAAGAGGACCTTCCCTCTTATCCCAGGACTGCTTACTTTATCTAAGGGCCCCTGGTGTGTGAACTTCTCAAAGGCTTTCTGAAAGTCCAAGTACATTATATCAATTGGATCACCCTAGTGCACAAGCTTGTTGACACCCTCAAAAATGCTAATAGATTGGTGGGGTATAATTTCCCTTTACAAAAGCCACATTGACTCTTCCTGACCATATTATTGTTATGCACTGTACCTCAAAATAGCACTCTGTAACCCCCATATTAATCATGTGTATATGGTTGTGATATTTCCTATAAAGCATGCCTTGAAGGTAACATATGAAAGGTCTTTATCTGCTGAAACTCATTGTTTTGTCAAAGTATGTATATCGTTATTGTGTATGAAGTTATGAGAGTTTGCTATATGGTTATTATTAAAGTATGTTGTGAGGCTAGGAGACGCCCACAGCTAGCAACAAAGGAGGAGACCCGTACCCAGGTGGGCATTAAACAACCATCACCAGCTATTGACCAGCAGGGGAACTGTAATCAAGAGATTTACAGTTCTATAGGAGACAGTTGCACAAACACAGCATAATTGGGATTGCTCAATTCTGTGACTCAGCAAGGCCCACCAGGACATGTCTGGACCAGTATTTTTCCAGGGACATGAACTGAGAGTATAAAATAAGAGACAGTGGCATCAAGAGACCACCTGTCTCCTCCCCCACCTACTCTGAAGGCAACAAGACTGCTGGGAAGACAAAGAATTTGAACTGAGATTGGTCCCAGGCTGAGAAGGGAATTCAGCCTGTGTATTAAGAACTGTAACCCACCAGCAACATCCCATGGAGTGAGAAAAGCTGTTTGATTCAAATCTTACTGAGTCTGATAAAGTTTCGGATTCAGAATGCATGTTTACTTTTATTTCTTAGGTAACTCTCTAGGGCCTTTATGCCTACCGCTTATAATCACTTAAAATCTATCTTTCTATAGTCAAACTTATTTTAATGTTTTATCTTTACCAGTGAGTTTGTCTAAAGTGCTTGGGGAATCTGCTCAGATTATAAAGGCTGGTGCATGTCCACTATCCTTTGATGAAGTGGCAAACTAATTAATGAGCTTACATTGTTCAAGAGAAGGTCTTGAACAGCGTAAAACAGTATATTTCTGGGGGACAAGACTGGGGGCTGGAGGGATTTGTTGGTGTTTTCCTGAGTATGGTCCATTAGTGGCTTAGAGAGCATTCATGCAATTTAGCTGGGTGTGTCTCTGTATGCTGATGGCTGAGTGATAACAGCACCTGGAGGGGTTTGCTGCTTGTCACTAGCAAAGCATCGTAAGAGACAGCCCTGGCTGTAGAGTTAAGGGGGCACAGTGGTCCCACAGTTCCAAGTTATACCCTAGGGATCTCATCATAATCATGTTAATCTATGTGTGTGACAATTCTATTCTTTATTATAATTTTGACCAATTTGCCTGGTACTGAAGCTAGGTTTACCGGCTTGTAATTGCCATGATTGCCTTTGGAGCTTTTTTTTTTTTTTTAAATCAGCATTTCTTAATGAGCCACTACTCAATATTTAGCTTTATGCTTATTGTTCAGTGTGTAGTGACATTTACCGCACACTATTCAAAAATTGCTCTGCATACTAATTTACTAATTTCCTCCTGGGATTTTCTATGGTGCTCATCATTGTAATATCTGATTGCTTCACCGATATTTATTTATTTATTTTCAGAATATCGCTGTGAGCTCCTGGGGTGGTGGTATCCCCATTTTATAGATAGAGAACTGAATCAAAGAGAGGTTAAGACAAAATATCCACTAATTTAGAGTGCCCAATTTGAGACAAGCAAATCTAGTTTTTCAAAGTAGCATTATTACAGCACTTCGTACATTCAAAGCACAGGTCCCATTGACTTCAGATGCAACTGCGTGCTCAGAACTCCTGAAAATCAGACCTCAGGATATTAAATTGGGCACCCAGAAAATGAGGAAAAAAGTTACTTACCTATATTGAATCTGCTGTTCTTCAAGATGAGATTGCACAAGTGTATTCCACACAAGTGTGTGTGCGCACCCAGGATGCTGAAGCGTTTTCACAACAGTATCCATCAGGCCAAAGGATGAGACTTGTGCATCCTCAGAGCTACTCCCGACGCTACACTGATCCCAACCCCCATCAGTTCCTTCGCACCAGAAACATGGCAAAAAGGACTCCAGAGCAGAGGGAATGAAGGATGGATCATGCAATACATGTACAACAATACCTCAAAGAGCAACAGATACAATACATGTAACCAAGCATTTTTGTTTCCTTCAAGTACTGCATGCATGTATCCCACTCAGGTGATTCCCTAGCAGTATCATAAGGAGGGGGGGATTGAACTCTGCTGCAATAGTGACTGCAACACGGACTCCCCAAAGTTTGCATCAGATCTCAAGGAAATCATGATGGCATGATGATGAGTGAAGGTTCATACAGAGGATCAGGTGGCAGCCCTACAAATTTCCACTACGGAAACATTCTTGAGAAAAACCACTAAAGTAGCTTGAGTTCTCGTTGAATGAGCCAGCAGCCCTTGTGGAGAAGGGATGATTGTCATCCCATAAACTGTGGAATTAATCCATCTAGAAATTGGGCTATAGGTGCTTGTCTTTTCTTTCTCTCAGCATATGAAATAACTACACAAGATGACAATCTGAAAGCTTTAGTCCTAACCAGATAAAAAGTTAATGCTCATCTTGCATCTAAAGTATGTAGGCATTCTTTGACATTGTGTGGGTCTTGTTTTGGGTAAGTATATCATCTGATTCACATAGAAAGCAGATACAACTTTAGTCATGAATTTTGGATGTGGCCTCAGAGCGAGTTTGCCTTTGAAAAAGACCTGATAAGCTGGTCCTGCCATGAGAGCTTGAAGCTCACCCCTTCTTCTGGCAGATGTGATTGCTATGAGAAATGATGTCTTCTCTAACAGGTGAGACAAGGAACAGGTAGACATTGGCTCATATGGACATTAATGAAGCTAACACAATGTTACAATCCCAAGGAGGCAATGCATCATTCTCCAAAAGGAAAAAGCCACACGGTTCTTTTAAAAAACTGGAAACCATCAGGTTAGGAAAACAACAATCTTCCCTGGACTGGTGGGTGAATTGCTGAAATTGCTGCTAAATGGACTTGCAGGGAAGCTAAAGAAAGACCCAAAGATTAAAGATGGTGCTTTAAAATGTCCTGAATCCTAGCTTCTGCTAGAGGTACGCTATGGAGAATGGACCAGATCGAAAACTGTTTTCACTAGGTTAAATATGCAGAACTAGTGAATTGCTTCCTCCTATTAATTAATATCTTCTGAACTGACACTGAACAGTGCTTCTGTGATGAGTCATCCCTAAACCTGAGTGTTCTGAGCCTGATGAGTCATCTCAGCTAATTACCTGTGAGTCCAAAGGTCCAGCTAATGAACAAGCAAGGTTCTGATCAAGTGACTCCCCCAAGGCAGGTATATAGGCACCTAATGAAGGTAGTCTGCTGAACATCAGTACCTTGGTCTGGGATAATCCCCAGCTGTGTGGACTCTACCTCCTCCACCCTGTGGTTGTTCTTGCCTCTACTCCAGCCAGGGCCAGCCACCCAGCTGTCTTGACACCTTCCCTGCTTCATCAGGCCACTTACTAGGCATGCTGTTAGGTGCAGGTTGTTTACTCTGGATAGAACAGCTGCCCGGGCTATTGGGACAGTAAATCTGGGAGTGGAGGGAATATCCATAGAGGTCTAACAGAGAGGCTGTGAAGATCTGAGGACAGTACTGTCTCAACCATACTGAAGCCAGAATAATAATTTTGGTATGGTCTTGCTTCAACTTGAGGATCACTTGTGGGATGAGGGGAATGAAGGAAAGGCATACATGAGGCTTTGTTTGGTCAACAAGCCTGGGCTGTGACCTACATGAGAGCAGAACTGACATTTCCTGTTGTCATTTTGTTGCAAATACATCAACTGAAGGTATAACCCAGGTTTGGAAGATGGTTCTGAGCGTACTACTCTTCAAAGACCACTTATGGTTCTGGGAAAATCTCCTGATGAGATGACTGGCCAACAGGTTCTAAGGAGCCCAGTAAGAGGAAGGCGATGAGAGTAATGCCCTCCTCCATACAAAAGTCCCAGAATTTCATCACATCTTAACAAAGCTGATTGGATGGTGCCCCTCTCCGTCTGTTTAGGCAGTACATTGTGATTGTACTGTTAGTCAGCATCTGGACCTACAATCCCTTGATGTGAGGGAGAAAAGAATAACAGGCCTTGTGAATTGCCCAAAGTTTGACAACAATGATGTGAAGGGACACTTCTTGTTCTGTCCATAACACTTGTATGCGTAAACCCTTCCGTGGAGCCACCCACCCTACCATGGATGCATCAGTGATAACTGTCTTGGATGGAAAGGGACAAGAAAATGGAGCATCCCTGCTCAGGTTATTCTGGTCCATCCATTTAAAAGATGCTAGAACTGTAGAAGGCATGTGGACCAACTTGTCTAAGGGAGGTCTAATCATTTGATAGACTGACTTCAGCCACCTGTGGAGGATGCACAAGGGAAGCCTGGTATGTTGAGTCATGTAAGTACATGATGCCATGTGGCCTACTAATTTTAGATAGGACCAAACTGTGGTGGTGGTATCACTTGTCAGACACACACACAGAATGGAGAATGGTTTGAAATCTCGCGTAAGGGAGATAGGCAGTTTAATTTGTGGAATTGGGTGGGGCCCCAATGAACCTGATCTTCTGCATTTGAATTAAAACAGATTTTCCCTTGTTCAGTATGAGTCCCAGATGATCCAAGAGATGAAGAATGTAATGGATGTTGTGAAGAATCTGTTGTTCAGATCTTCCTCAAACTAACCAATCATCCAGGTAAGGGAAGACGTGAATTTCTTTCCTTCTCAGGTAGGCCACCACCACTGTTGTGCACTTTGTGAATGCCTGCAGGGCCAACAACAGGCCAAAGGAAAGTACTTTGTACCAATAATGTTGTCCTGACACCACAAACGTTAGAAACTTCTGTGACTTGGCAAAACTGCTACATGGAAATAAGCAAATTGAGAGCAGCAAAACTGTTCTTGTGATCTAGGAAAGAAATAATCGATGATAGACAGACCATGCAAAACCATGTGTATATGATGGACTCGATAAGATCTCAAAACTCCAGAACCAGTCTCAGACCTCCTTTTAATCTGTGAATCAAAGTAAAAATGAATCTGTCCTATATGATCTGTCCTGCTTTTGGGACTGATACTCCCTTTCAGGAGGCAGCCTGAACGATCTACAAGAAGGATGTGGATAAATTGGAGAGAGTCCAGCGAAGGGCAACAAAAATGATTAGGGGTCTGGAACACATGACTTATGAGGAGAGGCTGAGGGAACTGGGAATGTTTAGTCTACGGAAGAGAATAATGAGGGGGGATTTGATAGCTGCTTTCAACTACCTGAGAGGTGGTTCCAGAGAGGATGGTTCTAGACTATTCTCAGTGGTAGAAGAGGACAGGACAAGGAGTAATGGTCTCAAGTTGCAGTGGGGGAGGTTTAGGTTGGATATTAGGAAAAACTTTTTCACTAGGAGGGTGGTGAAACACTGGAATGCGTTACCTAGGGAGGTGGTAGAATCTCCTTCCTTGGAAGTTTTTAAGGTCAGGCTTGACAAAGCCCTGGCTGGGATGATTTGATTGGGGATTGGTCCTGCTTTGAGCAGGGGGTTGGACTAGATGACCTCCTGAGGTCCCTTCCAACCCTGATATTCTATGATTCTATGATCTGCTAGGCCGTTTGTGTCTGGGAGGGGATGGTGAACTGTTGGAAGACATCAAGCCAGATTGCAAGGAGTTACCAGAATCAGGCATCAAGCATGCAAAATCTGATAAGTCCACTACACAACCTGATCAATCTCTAACCCATTGTGAAGAGGTCAACATTAGTATCAAGGTAGGTATGATAATACTGTAAAGGTTTCATGAGACGTTGATGGTATAGTGTCTTAAGATGGTGCTGGGAAAGGCCTCATGGTCGGTAGCATGGTAGAAACTGGAGTCAGTACACAAGCAGATGTTCACCACTGTACCAAAACAGTCAGTGCCAAGAAAGAGTCCAACATCAAAACACAGGCCTATAACTGTACCGATGCGGACATAGTGAGCACCAGTGTCAAAGACAGTACTGAAGAATGAGCTGAGCCCCTGCCATACTTCTTAGGTGGTCCTGACATTGGATCACTAACTGCTTCTGCATCAGAGCTGAAGAGACAGATGGACCCAGTACCAAAGGAGGTGCTGACAAAGCAATTGTCTCCTGACTACAGAAGTCTTGGAACAGAGAAACAAAGCAAACCCCCTACTGTCCTACAAACTTCCAGTGTTTTTGGTACTGAAAAGGCTGGCAATGAAACAGCATCCATTGGTACCAGATTCTATTATTGTCTTGCAGATGGTGCTGGAGATATTGGTATAATACTGAAGTCTTCCTAAGGCAGTACTGGAATATCATGGGTTGATGACTCACCTCTTTCCTGGGTCCCAGGTGAGTATTAATGACATTCTGGCTCCGTTTTCCAAGACAAGGAACTCTTCTCAGACTCTGAGTGATCACGGTCTGTCTCGTGTGTCCTTCTCTGGGGACATCCTAGAAAAGAAGACTGACCCCTCTTTCTTCATGGAAAGAAACAGAGTCCAAGGTATGTCTGATACAACCTCAGACATACTTGTACCCTGAGTATAGGAGGGGCCCAGAGCTGCAGCAGTCCTCATCACCTGCTCCAGGAGATGTCTGAATCACAGGTCTCCAGAAATCTGCATTCTTTTATTGAAAGAGCAGCAGAGACTGCACTTCTCCTTAACGTGCTCCTCACCAAGGCACAAAAGGCACTGCGTATGGGCGCTTCAATTTGGGATAGACACCTCTCATGATGAGCAGTGCTTAAAGCCCAGAGAGCGCTGCATACCAACAGTGCCCAGCACAGAAAACTGACTACAATAATAAAACAAGCTTTAAAAAATAAAACAAGAACTGTACTTCTAAGTATTTACAGATAAGGAGAAAGCTAAACTAGCACTAGTGACAGAGGAAAACCACGAAGTAAACCTCATGAGGAGCTCCAACTCAGGACATAGGCTGTGAGAAATAACTGTGGGGGAGCTGAGTGGTGCCACCCTTATATAACCTTGAGAGAGGCCACAACAATGTGTAGGATGTGTGTGCTGCCCTAATGAGTACTGCTGCAAAAAAGTCTCTGGGGCTCCAGCAAGCTGGGCACGCACACATCTGAGTGGAATATACTTGAGGGAGAACACAAAATTAGTGATTGCCTGTGAAAAGTTTGGTTTAAATGACTTGTCTAGCATCACATAGGAACTCTGTGACAGAGGCAGAGATAGAATCTAGTTGTCCAGAGCAGCGCTCAATTGCCTTAACCATGAGATTATTTTTTCTCTTCCTGCAATCTTTTGCCTCATACACTATACATGACAAATGAGGCAGGGATCCTACAGGCAAGTCTCCTTTATTACACAACCATGATTCATCTCCAGAGAAAAACTCTGTTTTCAGAGCTGTGTTTAAATAGTGTATAGTCAATAAGGCATGAGTCCACCAATTGAACAATGAGAATAAGACAAAATATTGAGTAGCTGTTCATTACATGAGCACAGTCCATCCCAGGCACTGAATGAGGCAGGAGCCCCGTGGGGAAAAAAACAGTATCTGATCATGTAATTAAAGACTATCATAATGTACATGCAAAAACTGTTGAATTAAGATTGCACTGACAACTTTGATTCTGGCATTTCCTAACTTCTGAGTGATTGACTTCCCAACTGTAATAATGTTCTTTTAGCCCGGTGTATGTCTCTGTGTATAAAAAACCTATATATTACTTTGACCACCAAGATGCAGTTATCTCTGGGGTGGAATATAGTAGTTATTAGAATGGCACCAAAGCCACCTATGAGTCAGGAAACAAAAATACATTATCCAATTAAGGTGACAGAATTTTAGACAGATAATATATTAACTCAAGTGAATCTTACTGGAACACTGCAGTAGATAATTGACCAGTGGCAGCACTGGACCCAAGAAGTCCTTTACAGGAAGACAGGGACATTTGCCTGGGAGCCTACAATTGCCTCTGCAACGAGAAGGATCTGCACATGCCAGAGTAGTAGAGTTTTATCTCCCAAGCTATGCAGAAATCTAGAGGTGTAAAGTTGATGCAAGACCTTTAAAGTGACCACGTGAAGAAAGGGGAAGGCAAGAAAAATCTACTATTGGAAATCCAGATAAAATTAAGAATGGTAATGCTTAGGAGTTATTCCCCAGCACAGACAACCAAAATACTGATTTTTCTATTTAAGGCAGTGAGAAAAGAGCCCATCAATCTCTCTCCACTGACCTGGGCCTGCACACAGCAGGACTGAACTAGAAGCACTGGGTTCAGATCAGGCATGAAAATGTGCAACATGTTTGGGTCAGGCTTTAAAGATAGGTGGGGGTGAACATGGGGTCACAGGCAGAGAGGCTGAGGCAGCAACAAATAGTCCATTATTTCCATGGGCCAGTGGCTGGTGCAGGCTATGTCACTGGGGAAGCAAGTGCTGCGCTCACACCAGCTGTTTCCTGCCTTGAGACACACACAGCATGGCTCAGTTACAAGCCGAATGGTGCAGCCAGCTGGGATATTGCATCAGGCACCCTCTTTCCTGTACTCCTCCTAGCATGGTGCCCGTGCAAAAGGTGCCCTCAGTGAAGCACTTCATGAAATCCAAAAAGCAGGTGATGGGAGGCTCTGCAGGTCGACATGACCCTGTGATGCTCTACCCTGCTGGGCCTACACCACCCACAGCCCTGCAATAGGGCCTGATGGGAGGTGGTGGTGGTGGTGGGGAAGGAGGAGGAAGACTGGCCTTTAACCATATGGCAATGAGGTTGCCTGCCACCTGGCTGCCCCGGCTGTTGGTCTAATGGGCTGTGGCCCCACTGGGGTGTGGGCAGCCCCAGACTTCTTGGAGAGGATGCAGGGTGGGGAGCATGAGTAGGGCAAGTTTGTGAAAGGCAGAAGCACGTGGGTCTGTCTGCAGCGCCCTGGTCATGCTGCTCCGGAGGCTCCAGCTCTGCACCTCTACACCTGACCCTGCAACTTGACGAGAACCCAATGAGACCCAACTACAATGACTTGACACTTTTGGGCTCAGATCGGCTGTGGTCTAGTCAGGTTTGAGTTGGGCTTTAAGATTAGGCCTGACTAGACCTCTAACACAATAGACAATTGTAGGAGCAGAAATAAAGGAAAAGGCTTTCCCAGAACAATAACAAAGGCTCATGCCTGTCACACTTGCTTGAACCACCATAAGAGTTTCTCATCCTCACTCAATTCCTATACTTCACTCCACTGACACAAGTAAGTATTCTAATCCCCCCAGAGGCTCTATGGTTAGCAGAGGTCACTTGACCTCACTTTCTGATAACCACAAAGAAACCATCATCTGCAGTGATATTTTTGCATGGGATTTCTACAAATGTTAATTGCCTTTTTATTTATTTATTTTAAAGACAATTACACTTTAACAGGATTAACGGAGCATAAATTCAAAATTGGTCTTATATACTTATTTGGAAGAGAAGACTAAAAATATACCAAGTCTTTCTGTAAAATTACATTCTGCTTTTTCCTAAATGAATGGGACAAAAGCCCAGCCAGCCAAAAAGGCTGGACATGTTTGGTTAAGTAGTAGTTCTCCTGCCAATGCCCCATAAAAGTGGCTTGGAATGGGAATTAATTGTATGCTCAGTTGTCCACAAAAAGATATCAGTATGTTACACAAGGAACCCACTTCACAAGGACAAATGGATATTGGCAACTTACAGGCAGCTAAAATAGCATTCACTGTGCGTGGAGACAATGGGTCAATACCATAATGCCAGCCTTGCAAATGGGTCTCTGAGAATCAGTGTATGTTTATTTTACTTTTACTAACTTGTTCAGTTTGTATCTACAAATAGCCGGCCCAGAAAAAGATCGATACTAGAAAAGCTAATTTTATTTTATTTTTCCCTTACTCAATTAGCCAAAATATTAAATATCAACAAAACTTAGTTTCCCTCTGTGCCAGCCTCACTGATTACTCCAGCCATAGGAAGACAACCTATGCAAAAGAAATTCAGTACTTGAAGAAACTCAGCCCTGACCCCCAACCCCTAAACAGAAAAGCAGGTAGTTCAGTGCAAATCATAACTCTCCTCTTGGAAACAACAGATAAAATGAGGCGATTGTTAGTTTGAACTGCTCCTATTTATACCACAGTAATTGGAATATGTAAAATATTGTAAATGTAAAATATGTAAATTCACTGTTTATTTCCCAATCTGTGACACAGCAAATGAAGAGGAACAGTATAACCACATTTAACAGGATTTAGGCATTTTAAGTAACCAGGGAAGTGAAAAAGATGTTTAAAGGTGCCCAATTTAAAAAAAATAAATCTGGGGTCAAACTCAAAGTGTATACAATGCAATGCACAAAATATATGAAACCATCTACATACTGTAAAATTGCAGTAAAAAAAGTTATAGGTACAACTATAAAAAGGTGTGCTTCAGATCATGAGTAATATTGTTAATGTACTTTTCAGCAGAATATGCGTTTCACTCCCTATGAGTTTAACACCCAGTGCAACTGTGTCCCATGAGGCTTCTGGGCGCTATATTAATATTATAACCTATTAATAACAAGTCAGTCACTGGTTAATATGTTTTAACAGTCTTGGTCCTAATAGTATTTCCATTGGGAGGCTGCTATTCCCTTAGAAAGGTGAGGGGATGGACTTAGGGTTGGCAACTTTCTAGTTGCACAAAACTGAATACCCTAGCCCTGCCTCTGCCCCGAGGCCCCGCCCACTACATTCCCCCTCCTCAATGGCTCGCTCTCCCCCACCCTCACTCTCTTTCACTGGGCTGGGGCAGGGGGTTGGAGTGCAGGAGGGAGTGAGGGCTCTAACTAGGGGTGCAGGCTCCGGGGTGGGGCCAGAAATGAGGGATTGAGGGTGTGGGAGGGGGCTCCGGGCTGGGGCAGGGAGTTGGGGGTGCAGGCTCTGACTTGGGGTGTGGACTCTTGGGTGGGGCTGGGGATGAGGAGTTGGGGTGCAGGAGGGATGTGGCTGAGGGATTCGGAGTGCAGGAGGGGGCTGCAAATTGGGGGTTGGGGTGTGAGGGCTCTGGGCAGGGGGTGCTCGCTCTGAGGTGGGGCCAGGGATGAGCGGTTTGGGGTGCAGGAGGGGGCTCCAGGCTGGGGGTGGGGCCAAGGGATTCGGAGTGCGGGAAGCTGCTGAGGGTTGAGGCAGGCGGTTGGGGTGCAGGAGGGAGTGAGGGCTCTGGGACCGGGGATGAGGCATTTGGGGTGCAGGAGGGTGCTCCAGGTTTGGGGGGGCTCAGGGGGTTGGGGCACAGGCTTACCTTAGGCGGCTCCCAATCAGCGGCATAGCGGGCAGTCTAAGGCAGGCTGCCTGCCTGTCCTGGCACCGCCCTGAGTTCTGCACACCCCGGAAAGAGCCAGCAGGTCCGGGTCCTAGGCAGGAGGGCCAGGAGGCTCCACGGGCAGCTCTCACCAACAGACACCCCCCTCCCCCAGCTCCCATTGGCCAGTTTCCAGCCAATGAGAGTGCAGAGCCGGTGCTGGGGCGGGGGCAGCGTGCGGAGCCCTGTGGCCCCACACCTAGGAGCCAGACTGGCTGGCCGCTTCCGGGGTGCAGCGCGGTGCCAGCCATGGAGGTAGGGTATAGCCTGTCTTAGCGCTGCAGCACCACCGACCAGAGTTTTAATGGCCCAGTCAGCAGTGCTGACCCGAGCTGCAGGGTCCCTTTGTGACCGGGTGTTCCAGTCAAAACCCAGACACCTGGTCACCATATATTGACTAGATCTGACCTTCTAGTAAATCTTTTTCACATCTCTAATTTCTATTACTCAGGTCTGAGATAGTTAAGGTACTGAAACTGAATTTATTTGCATAGAACAGAAAGTTGCAAGATATCCTAGCAGAAATATTAAAAAAAGGAGGGGAGGAAGAGGGGAATGAACCCTAAAATTACCAAGCTAACAGTAAACAGGGGATTCAGGCAGACTTATTTCACTGAAAAGCCAATAAAAGCACAGAATATGATGTTAAATCAGCTGGACACTTAAGGAGGGATGGAGAATGAAGAGCCCTGTGTCATGGTGATGGAGTCAAGATCAATTTATAAGAGGATAGGCATGCTGAGCCAAGCGGTATTTATGTCCTGTCTAGAATTTGCCTTAGTTTTCCCAAAACTGAAAAAAGAAAAAAAGGTTCTAATTTATCTCAACTTCCCCAGCAGATATTTTTTTTAAGCAGGACAACACACTGTTTTGAAATGAAAAAAGGGTATTTATATAAAAGCTTTTTTAGAATAAGTTTTGTGTGCAGCAGCCTCAGCCCGAGGATAAAGTATAGATTTCCAATTCAGTTTTTGTCAGACATCAAAGTCAAACATACACCACCAAAAAAGAAAAGATAGCAAATAATACCATGAATTATTATTAAATTGCATTTTCTTTTGCCAGAAAACACATGGTACAACTGCATGCTCGATTCAAAACAAAAAATTTTTAACGACTTAAGAACATAAGAACAGCCATACTGGGTCAGACCAAAGGTCCAGCTAGCACAGTACCCTGTGTGGAGGAAAATCTACTAGGCCTAAACTAATAGGCCTAAAACTTTGGTCAAGCTAACTGTGTGTATAAAGCATAAGAAGAGGGTAAGGAAAATTCCATTAAGAGGCAAATAGCAACAGCTCAGCTTAAAAATGTAACCACAACCGCTAGAAGTTAGAGAAGACCGTTAACCACAAAGGAAGCACCTGTCAATAACAGGTAAAACTTGTTTTGTTATATTCCAAATAAGGCAAAGCTACCGTTGAAGTTTGCACTATATGCCAAATAAAGAAAATGTTGTTAAAGGAAGTGTGCTTAACAGATTGTGGTTTTCAGCTATATAAGCTCCTGTATTTTCTGTTTACGGCAGAGCAGCTCCGGTTGACTCTCTCTGTATGCGCATACTTAAATAAAGAGGACCTCAGGCTTTGTTCTGATCCAAACACAAAGCATGGTTAATTTTTCCACCACATTTCTTGGTGCCATGACTCGGATAGACGGTGACCCCCGAGAGCCGGAGGACCGCGAGCTGTTCCCCACCAGACCCCAGGCCCATCAGAAAGGTAAGAGACCTTCTGAAATCTCTATATTGGGTTTCTAGTGGAGGACTGCCCGTAGGCTCTGGGCTTGGGTGAGTTGTACGCTCTATCCGGACTTTTGCTGCCAGACATGCCTGATGCCCTTGGGATGGGTTAGAGTCCCATCCAGGTTTGGTTTCGCCAGGAAGAGCCACTGGGTGTGGCTGGGCAGGTCATGGATAGACCTGGTTCCGTGTGCCAGTGTGAAAGTGAAGGTCAGTAGACTGGTGTGAATGTGAGTCACAAGAAGACGCCCAGAGCTCCCTGCACAGCAGAGGAGTCCCTAACGCAAGCCCTGGGACTCCATCTAGTGGGCATCGCAATAAATGCCCTGACCTTGGCAGTTTCCCTCTGCACGGCATGACCAGCAAGGGGCCTGTCTGGGTCGAGGTGTGTGTGATCCCATCCCTTCCATCCTCAGACGGTCTGTTTCCGTACCCTCTTTCCTCCCATCTCTAGTTCCCGCCCCAAAGGCAGTTTGACAAGCCACTGACTGGTCTGATCACCTCGCCTGAAGCGACAGAGTATGCGGAACCAGCCAATGCTCTCTGCTGAAGGGAGGCTCTAAGACAGTCATGGAGACCCTAAACAAAACCTTCCCTGTGTGAGTGTGACGAGTGAAAGATCCATAGGGATTCTGGGAGCCAGGGGGTCCAAAAAGGGATTCCCAGAAATTCCCAGGACTCACCAGAAAAAGATGGGGGCCGGTGAGCCAAAAAGGATCACCGCCACACCAAAAGGCACACTGGCGTACTACATGTGCGCAAATTATAGTCCTTTCACTTGCAAGTTTTTAGAGAAATGGAACTGGTATACTAGGGATGATTCGAAATTGCAGTTTCCCTTAGAGGGAAGCTTCAACCTTGACAAGATTGTGCACCTCAGAGGCACACTTCTTGCCAATAATGTCGGATAAGGTCAGTTTGATGCATATTTCGATTGGTATGGGGAAACAGAAAAACAGTGCTGTGAATCTCAAATGAGGAGTCTCAAGGACTCTGAGGAGAAACTTAAAACACAATTTAAAGAGGCAAAGGAGAAATTAACTCTTCCCCAAACCTCACCTGGCCAGCAAATACCCCTTTAGCCTTCAAGACCTCTTCAAAAAACCGCCTAGGCCCCATCCGCAGATCTTATAGAGTTATACTTAGAATGCAGACAGCTAACTGCCCCTACATCACCTAGACAGGCGAGTGCAGGTCTATCCACTCAGGGCAGAACAAATCAAGCAGGCAGTGGACCCCACACATCTCCACCAGACTACATGCCTCCACCAGGCTGCAGTCTGGAGGCTGACTCCACTATCCAGGGTCTCCCACTCCAAGCAGTAACACCAATGTCAGCATCTACTTCACCCCCTTCCCCTGAGTCGCCCTCAAATCCCACAAAAAGACCAATCACTACCTTAGCAGACTCGGACCAATACCTATATGACCGATTAGATGGACTGCCGGAAAATTCATCCAGACTGCCAGCACAGAATACTAGACAACAGAAGTTATGATCCCAGGGGTCCCTCATGTTCAGCCCTCAGCCCGTCTCCCCATCATGAAACAACGTTCCCCTTGCACCAACTCCCAGGCCCAAGTGTTGATGATTCGGGTCAGGCAACCCTGGTGACTGTACATGCCCTTGGTCTCCCACGGATTTGTATAATTTGATTGAAAAATTTCATAAAATAAGGGATGACCCCATCAAATTTCAAGAAGAATTAAGAACAGTCATAAGCTATTACAACCCTAACTGGGCAGATTTAAATCAACTCCTAAGAGGAGTCCTGCCCAGGGAAACATTAAATTGCCTCCTACAAGAGGCCCAGTGTCCCAACGATGACCAAGGCCATAATAGGAACTTGAACACAGACAGGAACAACCTGCTGGATGCAGTTCTTAAAATCTGCCCCCAAAAGGCGGATTGGACTAAAATTAGTTCTTGTAAACAAAATAAAGGAGAAAACCCTGCTGATTATATGCAGTGCATTAAACAGCTTTTTGAGAGATATTCTGGCATAAATAATGCAGAGGAAGATGCTAAACAAGCCATAGTGGTCGCTTTTGTCCAAGGATTCAATCCACGATTGGAATACCAATTAAAAATTGGTACCATAGATTGGGAAGGAAAAAACCCAGACGAAATTCTGGCAGTCACCCAGCATTACTACCATCCGTTAGAAAAGAAAAAGGACAACATTGAAACTAAATTAATGACCCTCCAGATCCAGAATATACAGAAACCCCACAGCAACCGCCCATTAAGGGGAAGAGGAGAAAGACCCAACAAAGGTCCCTACTGTCTCCCTACCCAGGGAAAAATTAATAATGCCTGTTTCAATTGTGGACAAGTAGGCCATTGGAAAAACAACTGTCCCAATCGCCCTGACCGGTCAATCAACCCTGCCCTTGCACCACAATATTCTTCCCCTGTTCCCTTGTGCCCTCAAAGCCATTAGGATAGCCAGGAGACAGGTAACATCATCTCTCCGCTTGTCCCTTTAAACCAAACAGGACCATATGTAAACTGTATAATTAATGGCACCCCTACCTCTTGCCTGCTAGATACCAGTGCCTCGCAGTCCACCCTTCGCGCGAGCGACTTGACTTCCCTTCCCTTCCAGTAACCTCAGAAATAGTAAATGTAGTAGGAGTGAGCAACACTCCTATTCCCCATCCTGTCTCCTCACCTCTGACTGTCTCTATCGGTCCTCTCCCTGAGCACCACGCTTTCCTCCTCAGCCCCTGCTCACCTGTTAACCTTTTGGGAAGAGACTTTTGGGAAGAGACTTAATTTTGTGCAAATTAAGTTGTGCTATTTATTGTACCCCAGACAGTGTGTATTTGGATGTCCCTGATCCCAGTCAAAATGAGGTCCTGGCAGTCCTGTAATTGGGCGCTCCAGAGGAGGAGACCGACCCCAGCCCTTCCTTGTTGCAACAGGAATTGCTGGCCAAGGTTCCTCCCTGTTTGTGGGCCGAACATGCCAACCAGGTAGGGTGCATCAGGACTGCCCAACTGGTTGAAATTCGCCTAGATCCGGCAAAACCTCTTCCTAGAGTTCAGCAATACCCTCTCTCAAGGGAGGCTGAAGAGGGAATCCGCCCAGTGATTACCTCCCTAATTCGGCGAGGAGTTATTATTCCTACAGTCCGAACTGGTCTGCCGCTATTGTGGGCTAGGCAGATCGGACCAGAATTGCAGTACTGAAGCGATCATCCCCCCCTTTGGTCACATGTGCCAATCCATGGGACGCATGGGCGAGATAGAGGAACACAGCCTTGGGCGCCACCAAGCGGCCGTCTGGGGAGCGCCACAAGGCATCTGGATGCAAACTACATCAAAGTCTTTCTTTGATATACCTTATTATCAACCCAATCTCCAGGCTGAAGAGTGTGGCATGGTGTGTCCGCTGATTCCACCAGGGGCGCTTTTGACCTGTGAGTGGATAGACCTAATGCAACGAATTAGCGTCTGACAGTACGTCATAACAGTATCATTGTTTAGTTGCAGGTCCAGTGGGCAAGGGAGTGGGGGAGGGGATGCTGGCATACGCATGGGTCTGGCCACAAGGATTTTATATGGGGATAGGCCATGTTTGCATGTAGGTGTGCTCCTCATATACATGAGAGCAAGGGGTAGGACATCAGGCCTTTTAAGCACAGATCTTCGAGATTTTGTTCTTTAGTTCCCCATTTTTGCTCTCAACCGCCCTTGTACTCTGGGGGTGATGAGCACAATGCAAGTGTTGGGTGATGTTAAGAGCCTTGAAAATCTGTTGCATGATTTGGCCTGTGAAATGGGTACCTCGGTCACTGTTAATAGAGAGAGGTAGACCAAACTGAGGAATAAAATCCTTGTAACAATTTTTTTTGCTACGGTGAGGGAATCGGCCTTGGCGCAAGGGTAGGCCTTTATCCAACCAGAATAAATACAGACACAAAGAAGAACATATTCATAAGCACAACATTTCGGCATGTTGATAAAATCAATTTGCATATTTACAAAAGGTCCCCACAGAGTACGGTGCGCAGCGGGTTTTGTCCGAACTGGTCTGCCGCTATTGTGGGCTAGGCAGATCGGACAAGAATTGCAGTACTGCTGTGCCATAATGGAGAAATTTGGGGCATACCAATGACGCAGTACTGAAGCAATCATCCCCCCTTTGCTCACATGCGCCAATCCATGGGACACATGGGCGAGATAGGAAAGCACAGCTTTGGGCGCCACCAAGCGGCCATCTAGGGAGTGCCACAAGGCATCCGGATGCAAAGTACATCCATCCCACCTCCATCTGTCCTTCTCTGGTTCTGGGGACGAATCTTGCATAAGAGCTAAATCGTGGAGAGAGGCAGGCATGGGGGGAACTGTGAATTGAAGAAAATAAAATCAAATGGAGCTGGAGACCCAGAAAGGGCTGTCTGGCAGTAGCATCTGCCAGTGCATTTCCTCTGCTAACATCATCATAAGGTTTCTGGTGAGCAGTACATTTTACAATGGCGATGGCAGAGGGGAGTTGAAGGGCAGAGAGAAGAGCATCAACAAAAGGCCCATTACTAATCTCCCCCCCTCCACCCCCAGAAGTGAGAAATCCTCAGTGTTTCCATAGTTGCCCATAATCATGAACCACCCTGAAGGCATATTGAGAATCTGCGTAGATGGTAACAGACTTGACCTTGGCTAAAGTACAAGCACGGGTAAGGGCGACAAGCTCTGCGACTTGGGCTGAGTGTGCTCCCGGGAGGCAGTGGGTCTCCGCAGGCTCGTGTTGGGAACAAACAGCACAGCCGGCCACAAGCAGGCCGGCAGGATTTCTGAGGCAGGACCCATATACATAGAATAGTAGATCAGGATTATGCAGAAGGGTGTCTTTTAGATCAATCCTAGGAGAGGAGAGTTCTGTTGTCTCGGCTAAACAGTCATGGGGTTCTCCTTCAGCTGCTGTGGGAAGTAGGGAAGCGGGGTTAAGGACAGGACAGTGAGTAAGAGTTACATTTGAAGCATTTAAAAGCAGCATTTCATACTTAGTTAATCTGAAGTTAGAGAGATGCTGGGTTTGCTTTTTAGAAGCAGGGTGGTCACAGCATGTGGGACAGCAACACATAAGGGGGAACCCAAAATGAGAGTAGCAGAAGCCTCCACAAGGGAAGTGGCTGCAGCTACCGCCCGCAGACAAGGAGGGAGTTCAGCTGCTACACGGTCCAAAGGTGAGCTATAATATGCTACGGGGTGTCGTTTGTCACCGTGAGTTTGAGTAAGGACCCCTAAGGCTAGTCCCTCCTTCTCATGGCAGTAGAGGGTGAAGGGCTTCTGGTGGTCAGGTAAGCTCAAGGCAGGGGACCTGGTAAGAGCCTCCTTAATCTTACTAAATGCTTTTTCGGCTTTTGGGGTCCATGGAAGGGGTTCAGGGACCTTGTCAACGGTTAATTCTTGCAGAGGCCTAACAATAGCTGTATACACAAGGATCCACTGGTCGGCAATACCTGGCCATACCTAGGAAGCCACGCATTTGTTTCTTAGTGGTTGGTTTAGGGACCTGGAGGATGGCTTGTATTCACGCAGAGGACAAGTGTCTCTCTCCAGCTAAAGTATCATGTTCCAAATAGTGTACCCTCGGCAGACAGAACTGCAGTTTAGACTTGGAGGCTATATGACCCTTCTCGGCTAGAGCTTGCAATAGCGTAAGGGAATCAGTTTTAGAGGCCTTTAAAGACAGCGATGCCAATAGTAGGTCGTCTACGTACTGGAATAGAGTGGACCCCATTTTGAACTCGATTTCATCCAGATCCCTTTTGAGGATCTGCAAGAACAAGGTGGGCAATTCGGTGCAACACTGGGGTAACCTGGTCCAAGTGTATTGACATCCCTGGTAGGTGAAAGCAAACAGATATTAACAATCTCTGTGGATAGAGAAGAAAGCCAAGCAGAGGTCAACAACTGTGAAATAAACAGCAGAGGGAGGAATATAGGAGAGAATAGTAGCAGGGTTTGGGACAACTGGGTAGGTAGGGAGAAGAGCAGCATTGACAGCTACTGGACAAAGCGCCAAGTCTGCTTGCCAGGTTTCCTTACAGGTAAAATGCAGGTGTTAATGTTAATGAAAGAGCTGTAGCTCACGAAAGCTTATGCTGAAATAAATTTGTTAGTCTCTAAAGTGCCACAAGTACTCCTTTTCTTTTTGCGGATACAGACAAACACGGCTGCTACTCTGGAACCTATCATGTTCTTCCTACTATTGTTGAATTTTCATGATGCTGTTATGTTCTTTCGGATGCACAAAGCCACCAGCAGTTAGAATCATAGAATATCAGGGTTGGAAGGGACCTCAGGAGGTCATCTACTCCAACCCCCTGCTCAAAGCAGGACCAATCCCCAACTAAATCATCCCAGCCAAGGCTTTGTCAAGCCTGACCTTAAAAACTTCTAAGGAAGGAGATTCCACCACCTCCCTAGGTAACGCATTCCAGTGTTTCACCTAGTGTTTCACTTAACGCATTCCAGTGGTTCACCTCCTAGTGAAAAAGTTTTTCCTAATATCCAACCTAAACCTCCCCCACTGCAACTTGAGACCATTACTCCTTGTTCTGTCATCTGCTACAACTGAGAACAGTCTACATTTGGAACCCCCTTTCAGGTAGTTGAAAACAGTATCAAATCCCCCCTCATTCTTCTCTTCCGCAGACTAAACAATCCCAGTTCCCTCAGCCTCTCCTCATCAGTCATTTGTTCCAATCCCCTAATCATTTTTGTTGCCCTCTGCTGGACGTTTTCCAATTTTTCCACATCCTTCTTGTAGTGTGGGGCCCAAAACTGGACACAGTACTCCAGATGAGGCCTCACCAATGTCGAATAGAGGGGAACGATCATGTCCCTCGATCTGCTGGCAATGCCCCTACTTATACATCCCAAAATGCCATTGGCCTTCTTGGCAACAAGGGCATACTGTTGACTCATATCCAGCTTCTCGTCCACTGTAACCCCTAGGTCCTTTTCTGCAGAACTGCTGCCGAACCATTCGGTCCCTAGTCTGTAGCGGTGCATGGGATTCTTCCGTCCTAAGTACAGGACTCTGCACTTGTCCTTGTTGAACCTCATCAGTTTTCTTTTGGCCCAATCCATTAATTTGTCTAGGCCCCTCTGTATCCTATCCCTACCCTCCAGCATATCTACCTCTCCTCCCAGTTTAGTGTCACCTGCAAACTTGCTGAGGGTGCAATCCACACCATCCTCCAGTTCATTTATGAAGATATTGAACAAAACCGGCCCCAGGACTGACCCTTGGGGCACTCCACTTGATACCGGCTGCCAACTAGACATGGAGCCATTGATCACTACCTGTTGAGCCTGACAATCTAGCCAACTTTCTATCCACCTTATAGTCCATTCATCCAGTCCATACTTCTTTAACTTGCTGGCAAGAATACTGTGGGAGACCACGTCAAAAGCTTTGCTAAAGACAAGGAACACCATGTCCACGGCTTTCCCCTCATCCACAGAGCCAGATATCTCGTCATAGAAGGCAATTAGATTAGTCAGGCATGACTTGCCCTTGGTGAATCCATGCTGACTGTTCCTGATCACTTTCCTCTCCTCTAAGTGCTTCAGAATTAATTCCTTGAGGACCTGCTCCATGATTTTTCCAGGGACTGAGGTGAGGCTGACTGGCCTGTAGTTCCCAGGATCCTCCTCCTTCCCTTTTTTAAAGATGGGCACTACATTAGCCTTTTTCCAGTTGTCCGGGACTTCCCCCGATCGCCATGAGTTTTCAAAGATAATGGCCAATGGCTCTGCAATCACATCCGCCAACTCCTTTAGCACTCTCGGATGCAGCGCATCCGGCCCCATGGACTTGTTCTCGTCCAGCTTTTCTAAATAGTCCCGAATCACTTCTTTTTTCACAGAGGGCTGGTCACCTCCTCCCCGTGCTGTGCTGCCCAGTGCAGCAGTCTGGGAGCTGACCTTGTTCGTGAAGACAGAGGCAAAAAAAGCATTGAGTACATTAGCTTTTTCCACATCCTCTGACACTAGGTTGCCTCCCTCATTCAGTAAGGGGCCCACACTTTCCTTGACTTTCTTCTTGTTGCTAACATACCTGAAGAAACCCTTCTTGTTACTCTTAACATCTCTTGCTAGCTGCAACTCCAGGTGTGATTTGGCCTTCCTGATTTCACTCCTGCATCCCCGAGCAATATTTTTATACTCTTCCCTGGTCATTTGTCCCATCTTCCACTTCTTGTAAGCTTCTTTTTTGTGTTTAAGATCAGTAAGGATTTCACTGTTAAGCCAAGCTTGTTGCCTGCCATATTTACTGTTCTTTCTATACGTCGGGATGGGTTGTTCCTGTAACCTCAATAAGGATTCTTTAAAATATAGCCAGCTCTCCTGGACTACTTTCCCCGTCATGTTATTCTCCCATGGGATCCTGCCCATCAGTTCCCTGAGGGAGTCAAAGTCTGCTTTTCTGAAGTCCAGGGTCCATATTCTGCTGCTCTCCTTTCTTCCCTGTGTCAGGATCCTGAACTCGACCGTCTCATGGTCACTGCCTCCCAGGTTCCCATCCACTTTTGCTTCCCCTATTAATTCTTCCCAGTTTGTGAGCAGCAGGTCAAGAAGAGCTCTGCCTCTAGTTGGTTCCTCCAGCACTTGCACCAGGAAATTGTCCCCTACACTTTCCAAAAACTTCCTGGATTGTCTGTGCACCGCCGTATTGCTCTCCCAGCAGATAACAGGGTGATTGAAGTCTCCCATGAGAACCAGGGCCTGCAATCTAGTAACTTCCGCGAGTTGCTGGAAGAAAGCCTCATCCAGCTCATCCCTCTGGTCCGGTGGTCTATAGCAGACTCCCACCACAACATCATCCTTGTTGCTCACACTTCTGAACTTAATCCAGAGACTCTCAGGTTTTTCTGCAGTTTCATACTGGAGCTCTGAGCAGTCATACTGCTCTCTTACATACAATGCAACTCCCCCACCTTTTCTGCTCTGCCTGTCCTTCCTGAACAGCTTATATCCATCCATGACAGTACTCCAGTCATGCGAGTTATCCCACAAAGTCTCTGTTATTCCAATCACATCATAATTCCTTGACTGTGCCAGGACTTCCAGTTCTCCCTGCGTGTTTCCCAGGCTTCCTGCATTTGTGTATAGGCACTTGAGATAACTCACTAGTCACTTCTCACATACTGAGAAAGATCCTCCCTCTTTCTCAGTATGAGGCAGGAGCCCTCCCCACTCACGCGCTCCTGCTCGTGCTTCCTCCCGGTATCCCACTTCCCCACTTACCTCAGGGCTTTGGTCTCCTTCCCCCAGTGAACCTAGTTTAAAGCCCTCCTCACTAGGTTAGCCAGCCTGCTTGCGAAGATGCTCCAATGAAAGGCCCCTTTGAGGAAGCGGATGCAGTGCCAGTAACCTCTCCCTTGTATAATGTTAAACCAGTGACGTTCCAAAAAGGAAAAGGAACATCCACTCTACTGAAGCCAAGGTACAAGAATTTCTGACCACAAAAGACATTAAGAACTGGCTCTGGTAGAAAGACGGAGTGTTGTAAACTGGCAAGGAGGAACTTGTGGGTACCATTCTTGGGAATGTGGTATTGATTAGGTATTGGGGTTTATTCCACAGGCTGCACCCTGTGTTTCTGGACAAGTGCCTTCACCTTGCACTGCTCTCCCTAATTGGCTTCCAGACAATGAATATCAAAAATGCCTTGCTACCATAACCACCAAACCCAACATCCCTTCCTCCATTGGCCTCACCACCGCCCCCACAACTTACCCAAATGTAGATGATACTGTATATTCAAATGAAGCCCAATGGCCGAAACCTTCACATTTAAGTGATTTATGGAAATTTTGCTCAGAGAAATTATTTTTTAAGGTTCAGAACCGTTCACATGAGCAAATGATTCAGTGGAGAACAGATGGGGTGGTGGAAATAGAAATATATCATATCACCGCTACGAAGCCCCAAAAGTCGGAAATTGAAATTGATGGGGCTCGTAGCGGGACAGATATGATGGCCATTCCCGGAATTTGTAGCATGATAAATCAAAAAGGCCCTTATTGTTATCTGGTCACCCAACTGGTAAATAATCAAACAAGTACCCAAAAAGTCTGCTCTGCTGCTGAAAAAATTTCCTGTACTGAAAATGTCCAAATAACTAATAATTTAAACTGTACCATATTGCAGTACGCCCCGTCCTATGCTATTGATGCTGAACCTGGACAAGGGACTATAAAATTTACACTGCCCTTATCTAGTTTTCAGATTACCTCTGTATATCCTAATTGTTCAAAGGGAGATGCCATTAGGTTGGCACAGCAGCAGGCCTAGGCTTCCGCTAGAAAAAAAAAGGCACTTGACTGGACACCTATTGGATGGTGCAAATAGCGTGGCTGCAATCTGTAATATCTATAAAGGTCAGCAGCATGAGGAAAAATTGGGACAGTTGGAAAAAGCCACAGGCCTTATTACTGGAGCACAGCTAACCCAGGTTCAGGCTGGTGTTGGTGAATTATATGTTATCTCTGCCCTTAGTTCAATGACCAAAAAGCTGTTAACAGAGATGGTACTGGGTATCACCAACGACGGAGAGGCATTGCAGTGGGATCTGGCTTGTTTGGAGGTTCAGGATTTTCTGAATGACCAGATCACGGCCATTCAGAAGGATCTTGAACATCAGGCGTGGCCTATTGCCCTTACAAATACCTCAGGAGTTCCATCTAATCTGTGGCTGAGGAAACATACTTGGAGATTTTCTGAGTGGAGATGCAGACATTCATAGTGCTCCTTCCAAGCATATGTGCCGGTCGGAGGGGTATGGACTCCCACCTACCAAATCCTGCCGGGTCCGTGGTGAGGATACATGTGGGATTGGATAATTCACCGAAACATTTGGGAACTTAAACTACCTGGTCTGCCCAATCGATTCATAGTCAGTGCTCCTGGAGTAACGCCCGACATTTGGCTAGGGGTTGGAAGCCAATGGACACTTTGGCCGTTAGAACCCCCTCAACTTCAGTGTGTATGTAAACTAAAACCAGGAGAGATTGTCACTGTTCATGACAAGATTTGTTGGGAGGGTATGGGACACGGGACTACCCTGACAGGACACTTACTTTTCCAAGCTAATAATAGCTGTGTGCATGTTGAGACCACCACCTTAAATGACATACATTTTAATCTCACCACAGCTGCAGGCAATCATAAAATGTATTGGCCTGCAGATAAAGCTCTACAATTTGCCCTAAGGTTCCAGATACCCTTTAACTGGACTACTCTAGTATCTGACAGATTCCAAAATCTGCGTTCACTGCTATTGGAGGTTCAAAAAATTTCCGAACAACAGGGACAAATTCACATGCTTCAAAACATATAACACGCCGAAAAGAACGCCTTTTATACTGCCTACAGAATGTCTACTTTGTGTACCAAAACTGATGTATTATGTTTTGTGACTAACGCTATTCGGCAATCCCAACCACATCATATTATCGCCATGGGAATGTTGTTGCTTTTACTGCTGTTTAGCATAGGTTGTGTTATTGTTGCTATAAAAGATGTATTTACCATTGCCTGTCCAGCCCTAAACCTGCCAGCCTCAGTGCAAGGAAGCAGGTGGCACTAATGATGGTAAATGAAATGTATGTCACAGTTTGGGCAGAAGAACATGAGAACTAAAAGGAGGAAATTAACAGGCTCATGGGTATGGAAGTTTAGGCCCAATTAGTGGTGCCAAAAAAGACACCAAAGGGGGGAATGTGGAGGAAAATCTACTAGGTCTAAACTAATAGGCCTAAAACTTTGGTCAAGCTAACTGTGTGTATAAAGCATAAGAAGAGGGTAAGGAAAATTCCATTAAGAAGCAAATAGCAACAGCTCAGCTTGTTTTGCTATATTCCAAGTAAGGCAAAGCTACCGTTGAAGCTTGCACTATTTGCCAAATAAGGAAAATGCTGTTAAAGGAAGTGTGCTTAACAGATTGTGGTTTTCAGCTATATAAGCTCCTGTATTTTCTGTTTACAGCAGAGCAGCTCCGGCTGACTCTCTCTGTATGCGCATGCTTAAATAAAGAGGCCCTCAGGCTTTGTTCCGATCCAAACACAAGGCGTGGTTAATTTTTCCACAAAACCTATCTTCCGACAGTGGCCAATGCCAGGTGCCCCACAGGGAATGAACAGAACAGGTAATTGTCAAGTGATCCATCCCCTGTCGCCCATTCCCAGTTTCTGGCAAACAGAGGCTTGGGACACCCTCCTTGCCCATATTGGCTAATAGCCATTGATGGACATATCCTACATGAATTTATCTAGTTCTTTTTTGAAGATGAAAATACATTTATTATTATTTACGTTCTATGAAAATACATTTATTTAACTGAGATCCTGGGGTCCAGAGATAACTGTAATGTATTTTTCTTCCTAACTATTATTCTCAAAGTGCTTTTGAAAATTAAAGCTTTTGTTCTTTAAATATAGGTTGCATTTCCTAACTCTAGAGGTATTCTGTTTGGGAACAGGTAGGGGAAATAATTGAGATGACCTGGAGGAAGATGGATGCAAAGTTCTGTGCAAAGTTTGAAAACCAGGACAAATCAAAGATTCCAAATCATAATTTGACACAAAGGATAAAGTGAAGAAATGGAAAATTTATAATCCCACTCTAGCAAGAAGTAGTTCTCAATACATGTCAAATTTTCTGTATTTCTCTCTCCACGGTTTTTAGGATTTTTTTTTTTTTAAATCAGAGACATAAGTCTGCAAATAGGATCTTTGTTTCTTAAGCTTTCGCTGCTCATTCTCAACCTCAAAATTTTAATATAAGGAGATGATTTTCCCTCTTTGTACAGCTTAAAAGACCCAGTTTAATTTTAATTGAAACTAGTTAGTGAATTTATTCAGAGTAAGTGCTTTAAGTTTGAGGGAGATGCACTGTATTTTGCCTCTCATAAAGCAGGGAATTCAACCTTTGTATTAAGTGCAAAATGGAAGTGAACCTTAACTGAACTTGCAATCAGTGCCTCCATAACACCAACAGATGCATCATAATATATAATTGAGCACCTTATTTGACAGAAGTTATTACAATTAACAATTATGGATGTTAATGCTGTAATCCAATGAATGGCCTTAGCTGAATTTAAGAAAAAAGTACCTACTATTAACCTCTTACATGAACTTTAGAATGAGACAAGAGGATTCCTTAAGGACTCTGCAGATATAATTTGCTTCAATATCAAGAAAAAAAGAAAGAAGGCATTACTGATTTCTCTAGAATGTGGTGTTTAAAGTGAAGGAACAAGTAAAAGACTATGAAAACAAACTTTAAAAAGAAAACTTAATGGCAAAAAACAGTTACCATAGGGTCCATATACATTTCTAATCTAGAAAAGAATTCTTCTAAACCTTCTTTAAGGTTCTAGCTAGGTAAAGAGATGGTGAACTTGTTAAAGATGGGAACAATAACTGCATACTGGAACCAACATTTGATAGGTCTGAAAATTTCCAAGGACAAAGGGATAGGTACTATTTTAGCAAAAAGAAAAGGAGTACTTGTGGCACCTTAGAGACTAACAAATTTATTTGAGCATAAGCTTTCATGAGCTACAGCTCACTTCATCAGATGCATTCGATGAAGCTCACGAAAGCTTATGCTCAAATAAATTTGTTAGTCTCTAAGGTGCCACAAGTACTCCTTTTCTTTTTGCGAATACAGACTAACACGGCTGCTACTCTGAAACCGTACTATTTTAGCTAAACTTATTAATTTCCATGGTCTAAGAGATGACTGGAGCAACTGAACGCAAGGTTTTCACTTATTTCTCTCATCCACACACAAATAAGCTATACAGATTTTTACCATACATTCTCTTTTACCATTGATTGAAAGCAGCACGACTTCACACTCTTATCACATCCCAGTCTTTCTCTGACAAACTTAACAGGAGAGAGGGAGTTGAAGAGCTTTGAGCAGTGCAGCTATCTGTTTGGTAACTTTGACAGCAGCCAAATTTGCCAAGCTCCCTGTGGATCACTATCTGAAAGTCTCCAATGGAGGAACCACGAATGGTTTATCAAGAAGAGACTAGCTGGAGAGACATTCTCCAGGGCCATCAGGCATTTCTGCTGTGTGGTGTGGAAACAAGACTATATGAATGATCGTTGATATGAGGCCACACAATATGCCCAACTCCAGCACTCAGTAATAATGTCTCCTGCTCCACTGTACATATCCTTTCTCTGTCACCCTCTTGGAAAGCCGTCCAAATGTCTACTAACAGAGCACTTCCTAAATCATTGTATAACTCTTCCTACCCACTGCCCCATTAATAGATGAAAATGAAAGTCATGCACTGTAGATGGAGTTTTCGAAGGCCCTGGATGGGGTTTGTAGGAGGGACTGTATCTTGAAATCAATGGATTTCACACAGGTTCAGGGGTCTGCTTGTGTGAATCAGCTTGTGGAATAAGGCCCAAAGACTGTATCTGACTAACTAATACTATCAGATACAAAGCAAGAAAGTGAAATACTAACTTCATAACTCTTTGCAATAGAAAATAGCACACTGATTTACATATTTATTATTATTGGCATTACCATAACGCTTAGGAGCCCCAGTCACAGACCTGGACCTCATTGCGCTAGGTGCTTTACAAACACAGAACAAAAACAATACTGTCCCAACTCCAAGGAGTTTATGATGTTTTAGCTTCATTCATGTTTTGTAAGTAATTTTGAAAAATAAAAAGTTATAACAGGAAATGTTATATTAAAGAAATTAATCATACGTCTTTTCAGCTTTATTACTTTTTTCTCATGCTATCATATGAGCTTCATCATGTGGAGAGTATCTCTGTAGTTGAAGTTTCACCCTACTAGTGTGAACTACTAGAAATACCAATTGAGTGCATTATATGCCATAGCATGGCAAAATACAGAACAAACACTAGCAGGAATAATTTCTCTCTAAAACAGCAGTTTAATTGAATGTTATTCAACTGCTGCTCAGAATTCTGACGTGAAGTAACTATACAAAGCTTTAATGAATATAAACCCAGCAAAGATAAGATTTGAATTTAACCTATGTTGCCTAATGCTATTGCCAAAACTGATATCAGTTTTACTCTGAGAAACAGAACTCTTTCTTCCCTACTTTGCCTGTATCTCAAATTCAAAAGCAATTATTTCTTTCTTAGCAGGCTTTAAAAAGGCAGACGCCCTTGGGCATTCAGGCACAGATAGTAAAAGCCACAAGAATGAAAGTCCAATCAAAGAGCAATTTAGGTTTCTATATTTCACATCTCAACATTTCAATACAAATATTTTTTCTGAAGAAAACTAACACGATGAACACCTGCAGATTCTTTAGAGAAAAAGTGTAAAGATACTACACAGTAATGATTTTATTAGCTAACAGCTTGTCTCCATAGTAAGTTACTGCATGGACTTTCACTGCACTGTAGCCATGGGATGTTATTGCATGGCAAGCTGGTAAGTGGTAGATTCACACACTGCCTTGATGAACATAAGAATGGCCATGCTGGGTCAGACCAATAGTCCATCTAGCTCAGCATCCTGTCTTTTGACAGTGCCAATGCCAGGTGCTTCAGAGGGAATTAACAGAACAGATAATCATCAAGTGATCCATCCCATGTCACCCACTCCCAGCTTCTGGCAGAGGCTAGGGACACTTCAGAGCATGGTTCTGCCCATCCTGGCTAATAGCTATTTATGGACTTCCAGTTATTTGTTATGAGAAGGAGTAAATAACACTTCTTTACTCTCCCACACTAGTCATGATTTTACAGACCTCTATCATATCCCTCCCTTAGTCATCTCTTTTCCAACCGGAAAGTCCCAGTCTTATTAACCTCTCCTCATATGGAAGCTGTTCCATACCCCTAATCATTTTTGTTGCCCTTTTCCAATTCCGATATACATTTCTTCAGATGGGGTGACCAGATCTGCATGCAGTATTCAAGATGTGGGTGTATCATGGATTTATATAGAGGCAAAATGATATTTTCTATCTTATTATCTATCCCTTTCCTAATGATTCCCAACATTCTGTTAGCTTTTTTGACTGCCACTGCACATTGAGTAGATGTTTTCAGAGAACTATCCACAATGACTCCCAGATCTTTTTCTTGAATGGTAACAGCTAATTTAAACCCCATCATTTCATACATATAGTAGGGGTTAAGGTGCATTATTTTGCATTCATCAACATTGAATTTCATCTGTCATTTTGTTGCTCAGTCACCCAGTTTTGAGAGACCTTTTTGTAACTCTTTGTAGTCAAGTTTGGATTTAACTATCTTGAGTAGTTTTGTGTCATCTGCAAATTTTGCCAGCTCTTTACCCCTTTTCCAGATCATTTATGAATATGCTGAACAGTACCGGTCCCAGTAGAGACCCCTGGGGTACACCACTATTTACCTCTCTCCATTCTGAAAACTGATCACTTATTCCTATCCTTCATTTCCTATCTTTTAACCAGTTCCTGATCTATGAGAGGACCTTCCCTCTTATATCATGACAGTTTATTTGCTTAAGAGCCTTTGGTGAGGGACCCTGTCAAAGGCTTTCTGAAAATCTAGGTACACTATATCCACTGGATCACCCTTGTCCACATGTTCGTGGAAAATTTCCTTACATTCCACTTTTTAAAGGATGCTTTTTTGCCTCTAACTACTTCTCTTATTTTGTTGTTTACACACGGTGGCACTTTTTTGGTTCTCTGTGTTTTTAAATTTGGGATATACATTTAAATTGAGCCTCTATTATGGTGTCTTTTAAAAGTTTCCATGCAGCTTGCAGGGATTTCACTTTTGGCACTGTACCTTTTAATTTCTGTTTAACTAAGTTCCTCATATTTCTGTAGTTCCCCTTTCTGAAATTAAATGCTACCATGGTGGGCTGCTTTGGTGTTTTCCCCACCACAGGGATGTTAAATTTTATTATGTTATGGTCACTATTACCAAGCAGTTAATCTATATTCACTTCTTGGACCAGATCCTGTGCTCCACTTAGGACTAAATCAAGAATTGCCTCCCCTCTTGTGGGGTGCAGGACTAGCTGCTCCAAGAAGCAGTCATTTAAGATGTCAAGAAACTTTATCTCTGCATCCCATCCTGACATGTACCCAGTCAATATGGGGATAGTTGAAATCCCTCATTATTACTGAGTTTTTTATTTGTATAGACTCTCTAATCTACCAGAGCATTTCACAGTCACCATCACCATCCTGGTCAGGTGGTTGTTAGTGTGTCCCTACTGCTATATTCTTATTACCAGAGCATGGAATTTCTATTCCTAGAGATTCTATGGCACAACTGGATTCATTTAAGATTTTTACTTCATTTGACTCTATGCTTTCTTTCACATATAATGCCACTCTCCCACCAGCACAACCTATTCTATCTTTCCGATGTATTTTGTACTCTGGTATTATCATGCCCCGTTGATTATATTTGTTTCACCAAGTTTCTTTGATGCCTTTTTACAGTATTATCTTCATTTAATACGAGGCACTCACATTCACCCATCTTATTATTTAGACTTCTAGCATTTGTATATGAGCACTTTAAAAAAATGTCACTTTTTAGCTGTCTGCCATTATGTAAAGTAATTGACTGGGATTCTATTTGACTGCTTCTCATCAGATCCTACCCGTGTTTTATCATCTTCTATCCTCTCCTCCTTACTGGGATATAGAGAATCTCCATTCATAGATCCTCCCCTAAGGGATGTCTCTGTCCGAACCACGTGCTCCTTCATACCTGTCGGCTTTTCCCCAGCCCTTAATTTAAAAACTGCTCTATGACCTTGTCAAGGTTCCTCCCCCACTCTGAACTCTAGGGTACAGATGTGGGGACCTGCATGAAAACCTCCTAAGCTTACTTTCACCAGCTTAGGTTAAAACTTCCCCAAGGTACAAATTAATTTTATCCTTTGTCCCTGGATCTCCACTGCCACCACCAAACTCTAACTGGGTTTACTGGGAAACGTAGTTTGGACACGTCTTTCCCCCCAAAATCCTCCCAACCCTTGCACCCCACTTCCTGGGAAAGGTTTGGTAAAAATCCTCACCAATTTGCATAGGTGACCACAGACCCAAACCCTTGGATCTGAGAACAATGAAAAAGCATTCAGTTTTCTTACAAGACGACTTTTAATAGAAGTAAAGAAATCCCCTCTGTAAAATCAGGATGATAGATACCTTACACGGTAATTAGATTCAAAACATAGAGAATCCCTCTAGGCAAAACCTTAAGTTACAAAAAAGACACACAGACAGGGATAGTCATTCTATTCAGCACAGTTCCTTTCTCAGCCATTTAAAGAAATCATAATCTAACACATACCTAGCTAGATTACTTACTAAAAGTTCTAAGACCCCATTCCTGGTCTATCCCCGGCAAAAGCAGCATACAGCAGACACAGACCCTTTGTTTCTCTCCCTCCTCCCAGCTTTTGAAAGTATCTTGTCTCCTCATTGGTCATTTTGGTCAGGTGCCAGCGAGGTTACCTTTAGCTTCTTAACCCTTTACCGGTGAGAGGATTTTTCCTCTGGCCAGGAGGGATTTTAAAGGGGTTTACCCTTCCCTTTATATTTATGACAGACCTTTTTAATTTTACAAGTCACAGACTGATGCACAGTAACTTGCTGTGTAAACAAGCCCCAAATTTCTGTCACTGGTGCAGTGTAGTAAGGTTTCCTCTGATCACCAGAAATTTATAGGATTTTTTTTAAAAAAAAACAAGACAACAATGACTGCACAGGACTTGTTCAACAATTAACAAAATCAGATTAACTAATCCTGAAAGACGTTGGAGGGCCAAATTCTCTTAACTAATTCACTTTGGATCTATCTATCTATAGTTGTTCCACATACAGTTGGCATCAATAAGAATTCCATTCAGAACAAGAAAGATATCCACATTACAGACTCAAAAAGAGAAAATTGCCCTTCAATGATGGGGCTGGATGAAATGAAAGAGAAAATGGTGCTATAGCTATTGAAAATCCCCTTTGAACTGAAGACTCTAACCCAATTAGTGAATTATTAGTAGTCAAAAATTATTCCTCATTTCGGTTATCTAGTAAGAGAATATTTACTATTTTCATTTCCTTTTTTTTAGTACTAAGCTGCTTTTAAAAGTTACATAACTTGGAAGATTTATTTTTCTTTAATGTTGCTTTTATTTGTTTTAAATTGAATACAAAATTAATTGACAATTCCACTTCAAGGCTAGCTATGGAAGATTGAAAATTTAAAAGGCATGTTTGAAAGATCCACATATTATATCCTATACACCACAACTGACTGAATTTTGAAGTCAAAAACAACCCAAAAAAAATTTCTTAACCTTGCTGCACATCAGGCTCTGCTGTAAAATGAATTAATGTGGTATGAGGAATGTTTTAGATACTTGAAATTTTTGAAACCAGAATGAG
Source organism: Natator depressus (assembly GCF_965152275.1). Classification (NCBI taxonomy): domain Eukaryota; kingdom Metazoa; phylum Chordata; order Testudines; family Cheloniidae; genus Natator; species Natator depressus. The sequence continues at coordinate 93,746,049 of NC_134239.1, forward strand.
ACAACTATATAATTAACAGATGCTCATAACAGACATTATGGCAGCAACATTCCTATTATAAATTTAAGTCAAACAGAGCAATGATCTTTTGCAAAATGAAGACTAACTATGAGACCCCTTTGTTCTGGTAAAAATACACTTATAAGAATATGCAGATTAAAACAGACACTGTAGAAGATAGCAGTTCCAAACTTTTTTTTTCTTATATCTGGTTGAGTGTTCATATTATTTCTAAATGTGTTTTACATGTTCTTTTAAAACAGGGCATAACTATATCCAAGGAAATTCCATTCTAGAAACTTCCACTGCTGCTACTATGGAACTACCATGAAAAGAACAGGACTGCTATAAGGAATGGCAGGTATTTGTGATATATATGTATATTTCTCAGATTTACATTGTGCTATAAAGCTGAAATTGGAGGAATCTTCCTCACCTGACCCTGACCCACAAGAAAGCAGGCTGACAAGAGTGTCTGCTATGTTCTTCAGAAGAGGAGAGTGATCAACTTGTTAAAAGAGGCAGTGAGCAACTGAATGAGGCAGTTAGCTAGTTGTGGGAAAGCCAGTGGTAGAAGTTTGTGTCTCCCCTTCAAGGGAATCCCGCAAGTACTGCAAGGGTATGGAAGATCTAGCTAGTAAGTATCCTCGCGATGTGAAGATAAAAAAAGCTGCTGCTAAGGGCAAAAAAAAAAAAAGGTGTGGTAGGGAGCTCCATTGAAAAGAGCAAGAAAAGCCTTAATCTTACCATGGTTACACAGTCAAGTAAAAAATAAATTTATACCACCAACTTTGCACTCACAAGCTGGCTAACAATTACATGAACAATAATAAGTGTTCTAACAATGAAAGAGGAAAAATAGTAGGAAAAAGAAACAAATTTAATTCAAATTCCTCTCAAGTTTACAAATAAATAATTTTACTTAGCATTTTCAAACTGCTTTCTTAACTTTAATCCTCACACCACCACTTTGAGGTATGCAATTATCATCCTCATTTTACAGATGAAAATACTAAGGCACACAGAGAGTAAGTGATCATCCAAAAATCACAGAGTGAACCAGAATCTGAGCTAACATTAGAACTCGTGAAGTTTCTGGCTCCCTCCTTTGTTCTGAGCCCACTAGATCATGTTGCTTTCCATCAGTGAAAATTTATTTAGCTATAGTAAACCCCGATAGTAAAGTTAGGCAGAAATCCTCCCCGCCCACAAAAATTTTCAATTTGTTTTAAAAAAAACAAATGTTTTCATCCAAAAAAGTTAAAAAAAAACTCATGGAAAGAAAACTCTTTTTGGCAAAAAAAAAAAAAAAAGTTTGTGAAAATTCCAAAAACCCAATTTTGCCTCAACAAACAATTTTAATGGAAAATTATTGACCACCCCAACTGACAAACCCTTCTAAACCATGACAAGCAACCTAAATGGCACTGGAGTTTTTAAGACTTGATTTCAGCATTATTTGTATGCTTTTCAACATAATTCCCTTCTTCCCTATTTTGAAACATTACTGTCTTAGGAGGAATTTCAGAACCTTTCATTCATGGAATGTAGCTTAGATCTATGTTCTATAACAGAAGTGACCAAATATACTGACCCTCCAAGCTACATAAGACAATCTTCAGAGTTTGAGAGTGGGGGGGACATCTGCCAGAGTGAGGCTTCAGTCCTGCAGCGGGGTAGTGGGGCTCAGGGCTTCTGCCCTGTGGGGAGGAGGGTCTTTGGGCTTCAGCCCCACGAGGTGCACCTGCTTGGGCTTCAGCCCTGCTCCTGCTGAAGCCCCAAGCCCCGGCAGGTGTGCCCCGCACCTGCTGAAGCCCTAAGCCCCACCACCCTAGTCTGGTAAGTAGAGAATGGGAGAGGGGGGTGCTCCATAAGCTGTCCTTTAATTGTAAAAGACTGCATGTGGCTCTCAAGCCGTGGTTTGGCCACCCCTATTCTATAAAATGCTAAGTACACTGCTGGAGTTAAATAATAATTGTGCGCAGAAGATTGGATTGTTTTACATTGACCATCAGGCACTCATTTGAGAGTATGACTATTTCATGTGGCACACAGTGCCCTAGGATTTAAAAAAAATTATGCTTTAATGTCATATATTTTTGCTTCCTCAAAAAGTCTATTTAGTGTTGAGAAAAGGTGCATAATTTACAGCAGTGAACAACCACCTCTCTATCGAAAGAAGGGGTACAACATGGGTAGTGACAATGTATATTTTTTAAAAATACCTTCCACCAAAAGGCAACAAATCTGATTTTGCATGGAATCTCTCCTACCTCTACCACACATACCCCACTCTACCAGCCCCACGTCATGTTCTTTAACCTCAGCGAAGACACCTCCAACTACTATAAACTACTTTGGCGGTTTCTGTGATAGGAACAACTATGTACTAGGAACTGAACTGAGACCACCAATTTATTTCACAAAAAGCAGCAAGCATCTATCACATGACAATACTTTCTGGTTACTATTGACCTGAGCCCAATATGAACTGGAGATAGACATGGGAAAGAAACAATATAAATCATACAAACTAATAATTATAAAGAAAATAGAAGGAAAGATGCACGAGTAGCAACTGAACTATTGGAACTTGAGAGCTAAATTGTTATTTAAAAATAGACTTTTGTTTGACCTGGAAAGTTCACTTGAAGATGGGAAATCTGTATGCATCCGATGAAGTGAGCTGTAGCTCACGAAAGCTTATGCTCAAATAAATTGGTTAGTCTCTAAGGTGCCACAAGTACTCCTTTTCTTTTTGTAAGAGGGAAAGTCATTTGGCCAGAAAAATCTCTAAAAGCTGCACAACATAATACATCTAAATGCAATTTTATTTGACGAGGATGTTTTGATTTGTTTTTAAAGGAATTAGATTTCCTTTAATTTGTAGTTTTAAATTAGTGGTTTTGTATCTGTAAAAATTAATACCACTTAGCAACCTGATGCCACTAAGAAAATGAGGTGTTTAGCTGATTAAAAAAAGAACTTAAAAACTTTCAAAATCTAAGCACACAAACTTTCTCATTATCCTTGGCACCATCATTTGCATTATGCTTTTTATTCTACCAATATGCTTTTACATTACAGTGATATCTCGGTTGGAAAATTAGTTGCAATTGTTATGAGAGCATCTGTTGAAAGCTGCTGTTTCTATTTCTGCCAACATCCTTTTCACAAGTGTCTCTGGGATCTGATTGCTTTTTTCCAACCAGGCCAAAAAAGCATCTCCTTCTGTATTGCCATAACTGCAAAGTTAGGTGATACATCTTTTGGGCAAGCTTTAAATATTTAAACTTTTAGAAACAAAATAAGAACTTTGTGCACAAGAACAGAAATTCATCGACAAAACTTCCCAAGGGGACATTTCAGCATTTTACTACAAAGTTATGCACATACCTAAATAGAGGTAGATGCATGGTTGTGTTTCTGTAACCCTTATTGCAATGGAGCAGTACTATGCAGGAAGATGGCTAGGGTCTGTCTATGACACAGAGCTGATGCTGGCCTCAGAAACATGAAGCCTTGAGAGTGGGACCTCTGTCTGAAAAGAATGAAAAGGGGGGGAAGCATTAGAGCTAGGCTGTTCTGACAGAAGATATCTTGGGTTTGAGAGATTCTAGAAGGTAGACTGTGTAGACCTGTGCTATGAACACCCAACCTTTGGGAGAAGGCTTGGACTGGACTTTACCTAATTAACAACAATAATAATAAAGTCCAACTCCACTCTACAAAGTAACTGTCTTAGAGCAGGTGGGAAAGTCACTTTCTCACACTTGTCCTTCCTCTCCCCATCCTTTCCCTACTATCACCCATTATCACTTTTACGTACAGATTTCACCCATCACCACGTTTACATATAGATTATAAACTCTTTGGGACAGGAAACATGCCTTTTTATATGTTCTGCAAACTGCTTAAAAAAGTTGTGTGTACAGTAGAAATAAAAACACAGTAAAAAAATGTATTTCCCAGTAACAAGAGTAGAAATTACGTCATTAAAATACAATGCACCACAGTCAGAAAGCATCCATCCACTCCTTCCTGGGGTGGAAATATTCATATGTATCCCATCATTTAGAAGATGAATCTGAGATATTTACTGTTTGCTTTACTCCTAACCACTAAGAAGAGCTGTATGCTTTTCTCAGTCTGTCAGTATCACTTATACTATTACCCATTCAATAAGTAGCTTTCATTCTCTAGGCTCAGTCTGTATGGGAACACTAAAACAACTATCCATTGTACTACTTGCTTCTTTTTAAATATATATATTTTCTGAGTCTTGTCATCTAGAATCAATAGAAAAGTTGAACAGGGACAAGAAGAGAGACGAAGAAAGATCCGCAGTGAGCATTAGACCTAGAGTAGAAGATTCTTGAATGAGAGGATTACAAGAAGAAAAACAACTAATGTAAATACTACTCTTCTAATGTTAAATAGCATGTGTGGTTATTAGAAAAACAATATATTTGCATATGTCTAGTGCACCATAACTAAAATGCAATTAGTAGCAATAAAATACCCAGTCTTGCTCCTGTGAATTCTTGCTGTACTAACATGTTAAAGGATGTCTGTAGGTGCAGCAAGAAATTTCTATTGCTGGGAAATGGAAACTTGGAACAAGGGACAGCTTTTGGAGGCTGATAATTTTGGTATCATATTATTCAAATGACAGATTATCTTCAATAAAACACTTCCGACCATATTGGTGAAGCCATTTCCTGTAGTCAGAGCACCAGAGCACAAGCACTAACAACAAGCATTAGATTAAAGAACAAGAGTACTTGTGGCACCTTAGAGACTAACAAATTTATTACAGCATAAGCTTTCATGGGCTACAGCCCGCTTCATCGGATTCACAGAATGGAACATATAGTAAGAAGATTATATATATACATACAGATAAGTTGGAAGTTACCATACAAACTGTGAGAGGCTAATTAGTTAAGATGAGCTATTATCAGAAGGAGAAAAAAAATTTTATAGTGATACTCAAGATGGCCCATTTAGACAATTGACAAGAAGGTGTGAGGATACTTAACTTAAGGAAATAGATTCAATATGTGTAATGACCCAGCCACTCCCAGTCTCTATTCAAACCCAAGTTAATGGTATCTAGTTTGCATATTAATTCAAGCTCAGCAGTTTCTCATTGGAGTCTGGGAGTGAAATTGTGCATATATGGAAGGCAGAATGATAATGTTGGAAATAATTGTAATAATAATTTTATTATGACTCAATTTCCACACAAGCATTCCTTTATTAGTCCAAAGGCCACTTACTGTTGGTAAAATCCAAATTACAAATATAAGAATGTGCACACATCTATATACTACATCCTAGCAAATGAAGATTACTTACTTGTAACTAGATGGACTTCTAGATGGACTCTGCATATTCACACTCTTGGGATGTGCTGACCAGGTGCAGCCAGGATGGTGGAACCTTCTAGTCTAGTTAGGGCTCCTTGCCCCTCGCTCTCTCCAAACAGTTGAGCACATTCTGAAGGCGTGGTTATAAATAGGGCATGGAGCTAGTGACTATCTCAGGTTTTTTCCAAAAGCTAAAGTGGAATACCAATTAACCCTAAAAGTAGAACTTTGCAGACACAGAGAAGGCAGGCAGGAACTGTGAATAAGCAGAGTCTATCTTGAAGAACTCCGGTTACAAGTAAGCAACCTTTTTATCTTCTTTGAGACTGCTCTGCATATTCCCACTCCTAGGATAATTTGGCAAGCAGTATCATGAATTGGAAGGAGGGAGCAGATTACTAAATAAACAATGACTGAAGTACCGCTCTGTCAAATTGAACCTCAGCTCTGGTTGCCACATCCAAATCATAATGTCTTGTAAATAATGTCTTAGCAGCCCAGCATATCTCAATCAGGGAAATATGTTTAGCGAATGCTACAGATTTAGCAACCACTTCAGTAGAATGGGCTCTAAGAGGAACAGGAGGAGAGAGTGTCCTCCGTAACACTTTTGTCAATACACATCCGGACAGGGACTACGCTAAAATGTCCTAACCCTTAAAAGTACCAGCATACAAGATAAATAAGTTAGGAGACAATCTGAAGTCCCTCATTCTGTCCAAATAATACAATGGCATTCTAAGGAATGAAACTTGTTTCCCCTTTACTTGTTGAGGTTTAGGAAAAGATACAGTTAAATTCATTCTATGAATAACATGAAATTCTGAAACCACCTTGGGAAGGAATTTAGGGTATGGTCTAAGAACTTTGACTTTTTGAAAAGTAGCATGGGGGAGGGGAGGTTCACTCAATGCATGCCACTCACTATTCTTCTAGTGGAAGTGATTGCTATTATAAAACCTGTCCTTATAGAAAAACAAAACAATGAACAGTTCTCGCTAGAGATTTAAATGGGGGAGCAATAAACTGTTTTAAAACTAAGTTAAAATTCCATAGAGGGGCCAAATCCTATAACAGGAAATACAAATTCAATCAGCTTTAAAAAAAAATTCTCATCAACTTGTGCAAGAATATGGGTTTTCCATAATGTGAATATGGAATGCTGCTACTGCTCTAAGTGGACTTTAATGGAGAGAGACAAACCCCTTGTTTCTAAAACAAGTGTTATAGGGACTGAGATTGGGTCAACATTTGTATCATTTGCCCAGATAACAAATCTTTTCCATTTAAAATTGTAGCTTTTTCTGGTAGATGCTTTTTAAACATTAATAAGAATTTGCTGCACCACAAATTTGCTGCATGATCTTTCTAAATCTGTTAAATTCCTATCACCCAAGCTATTAGGTGTAATGATTGGAAATCTGAGTAGAAAACCTTCCCCTCCTGCTGGGGTAGTAAGTTTGTCAATAATGGAAGCATCTTGTATTTGCTGTTGGATAAACAGAGTAATTCAGTGTACCACTGTTGTTTCAGTCATGCTGGAACAACCAAAATTACCCTGGCCAAATCTTGTTTCATTTTCTTTAAAACTTTGAGAATTAGAGGGAATGTGGGAAATGCAATACATCAAACCTGTTTCCCAATCTAGGAGAAATTAATCCCTCAATGATAGACTGTTCAAGGCCGCACTTGAGCAAAATCATATTTCATTTCATATTGAATCCAGTGACAAACAGATCTATTGCCGGAAACCCCCAAAGGCTGAAGAAGTTCTGAATCATAGACTTTAAGGTCAGAAGAGACCATTATGATCATCTAGTCTGACCTCCTGCACAACGCATGCCACGGAATCTCACCCACCAACTCCTGTAACAAACCCCTAACTTATGTCTGAGCTAGTGAAGTCCTCAAATCGTGGTTTAAAGACTTCAAGGTGCAGAAAATTCTCCAGCAAGTGACCCATGCCCCACGCTGCAGAGGAAGGTGAAAAACCCCCAGGGCCTCTGCCATTCTGCCCTGGAGGAAAATTCCTTCCCGACCCCAAATATGGCAATCAGCTAAACCCTGAGCATGTTGGCAAGACTCACCAGCCAGACACCCAGGAAAGAATTCTCTGTAGTAACTCAGATCCCACCCCATCTAAAATCCCATCACAGGCCATTGGGCATATCTACCACTAGTAGTCGAAGATCAATTAATTGTCAAAATTAGGATATCCTATCATATCATCCCCTCCATAAACGTATCAAGCTTTGTCTTGAAGCCAGATATGTGGTTTTCCCCCACTGCTTTCTTTGGAAGGCTGTTCCAGAACTTCACTCCTCTGATGGTTAGAAAGCTTCATCTAATTTCAAGTCTAAACTTCCTGATGACCAGTTTATATCCATTTGTTCTTGTGTCCATATTGGTACTGAGCTTAAATAATTCTTCTCCCTCCATGGTATTTATCCCTCTAATATATTTATACATATCAATCATATCTCCTCCCAGCCTACTTTTAATTAGGCTAAACAAGCCAAGCTCATTGAGTCTCCTTTCATAAGACAGGTTTTCCATTCCTCGGATCATCCTAGTAGCCCTTCTCTGTACCTGTTCCAGTTTTAATTCATCCTTTTTAAACATGGGAGACCAGAACTGCACACAATATTCCACATGAGGTCTCACCAGTGCCTTGCATAACGGTACTAACACCTCCTTATCTCTACTGGAAATACCTCGCCTGATGAATCCCAAGACAGCATTAGCTTTTTTGATGGCCATATCACATTGGTGGCTCATAGTTATCCTGTGATCGACCAATACTCCGAGGTCCTTCTCCTCCTCTGTTACTTCCAAGTAATGCGTCCCCAGTTTATAACAGAAATTCTTGTTATTAATCCCTAAATACATGACCTTGCACTTTTCACTATTAAATTTCATCCTATTACCTGGATCGCTTTTTTTACCTTTCTTAAAAATAGGAACTATGTTAGCAATTCTCCAGTCATACAGTACAACCCCAATCAATGACTCCTTTAGAGATCACTAGTGCATCTGGTAGGAGTCCCTGTCCAGAAGATCTCTGACCTTGTTGGGTTCTCCATGACATTCAAGGCAATTGGGTAAATGTTGTATAGGATGTACCAGTCCCAAAGCTTTATCACTTCACTGCATAGCCGGGATGATTGTTTATTCTAATAATATACTGCAGACATGTTGTCCATGCCTCCCTGAATTACTGCATCCTGTATCTGTGGAAGAAACATGTTGAGACCCAGATGGATGGCCCTCAGTTCTCACATATTCATGTGTAACAGGAAATCTCTGTAGCCCAACAGACCTCAGATGAAAAGGTGTAGAGATGTGTCAGATAAATCTGTGGTGACTATTAATGAGTCATGTATGTTGTTGATGCCATGAGGCTTAATAATGTCAGAAAATACATTACTCTCTAAGAGGGTTGTAAAAGGAGTGTCTGTGTGGTGATGGATATTTTCAAAAACCTCTTTTCCAGCAGGAAAGCCCTTTCTTTTATGGAGTTGAAGATCACCCCAATGAAGGAAACCTTTTGAGATGAAATCAGAAGACTTTTCTTTGTTTATGAGAAGACTAAAGTTCTCAAACAGAAAACAGGTAATCTAAATGGCTCTTTCTAATTCCTTTTTGGACGGAGTTTTCAGCACCCAGTCATTTAAATAAGGGAAGATGAAAATCCCTTGCCTCTTCAAATGAGCTGCTACCAAAACCAGGAGTTTAGTAAAAACCCTGGGTGCAGTGGAGAGGCCAAAGGGTAAGATTTTGTATTGGAAATGCTCTGAATCAAGAACAAAATATAGATATTTGCAGGGAGATTATATTATTGAGATATGGAAATATGAATCCTTGAGATCGAGATCAGCAAATAAATCCAGAATAGACAGGGAGGGAATGATCAAAGCCAGAGATAGCATTCTGAATTTAAACCTGACATATCTGTTTAGAGCTCTGAGATCTAAAATTGGACACCTCCGTTCTTTTTTAGGATTAAAAAGTAATGGAAGTAGAACCCTTTGTTTCTGTGAATTAATGGTACTACTTCTACAGCCACTGCATGCAGCAGAATCTGTGTTTCCACTCTTAATAATCTCTCCTGGGAGGGGTCACTGGAAAGGGAGGGGAAAGAGAGGATGCATGAAAGAATTTGAATTGGATCCAATTTGAATTGGATAACATAACGTTCCTTTATTGTGTCAAAACCCCATCTTTGAGGTGATAGACTCAGATTTTAAGGCCAAAAGGGACCATCATGGTCATCTAGTTTGAGTTCCTACACATTGCAGGCCACAGAACCTTACCTGCCCATTCCTATAATAGACCCGCAATCTTTGACTGGGTTACTGAAGTCCTCAAATCATGATTTAAAGACTTCAAGTTACAGAGAATCCACCATTTGCTCTAGTTTAAACCTGCAAGTGAAAGCCCCTCCAGGGTCTCTGCTAATCTGAGCTGTGGGAAAATTCTTTCCTGACTTGAAATATGGCAGTCAGTTGGACCCTGAGCATTTCAGCAAGACCCAACAGTCAGACACATAGGAAAGAATTTTCTGTAATACCTCAGAGCCCTCCCCATCTAGTGTCTCATCACCAGCCATTGGGGATATTTGCTACTAGCAGTCGCAGATCTGCTACATGCCATCGTAGGCCGTCTCATCATACCATCCCCTTTATAAATTTACCAAGATGAGTCTTGAAGCCAGTTTGGTTTTTCCTCCCACTGCTCCCTTTGGAAGGCTATTCCAAAACTTCACTCCATTGATGGTTAGCAACCTTAATCTAATTTCAAGCCTAAATTTATTGATGGCAAGTTTATATCCATTTTTCTTGCGTCAATATTGGTGCTTAACTTAAATAATTCCTCTGCCTCCCTGGTATTTATCCTTCTGATGTATTTACAGAGAGCAATCATCTCTCTCCTCAGCCTTCTTTTGGTTAGGCTAAACAAGCCAAGCTCTTAGAGTCTCTTCTCATAAGGTAGGTTTTCCATTCCTCTGATCATCCTAGTAGCCCTTCTCTGTACCTCTGCCAGTTTGCATTTATCTTTCTTAGACATGGGAGACCAGAATTGGGCACAGTATTCCAGATGGCGTCTCACCAGTGCCTTGTATACTAGCACTACCACTTCCCTATCTCTATTAGAAATACTTCACCTGATGCACCCTAGGACTGCATTAACCTTTTCCCACAGCTGCATCACATTGGCAGCTCTAAGTCATCCTATGATAAACCAATACACCATGGTCTTTCTCCTCCTCTATCACTTCCAAGTGATTAAGTCCCCATCTTACAGCAAAAATTCTTGTTGTTAGTCCCTAAATGAATGGCTTTGCACTTTTCACTATTAAATTTCATCCCATTTCTATTACTCCAGTTTTCAAAGTCGTCCAGATCTTCTTGTATGATATTCCAGTCCTTCTCTGTACTGGAATACCACCCAACTTTGTGTCATCCGCAAATTTTATTAGCACACTCCCACTTTTTGTGCCAAGGTCATGAATAAAAATGTTAAATAAGATGAGTCCCAAGACTGATCCCTGAGAAACTCCACTAGTAGTCTCCCTCCAGGCCGACAGTTCACCTTTCAATATGACCTGTGGTAGTCTCCCCTTTAACCAGCTCCTTATCCACCTTTTAATCATCATATTAATCCCCATCTTCTCCAATTTAACTAATAATTTCTTAGGGTGGAACTGTATCAAATGCCTTACTGAAATCCAGCTAGATTAGATCTGCTGCATTTCCTGTGTCAAAAATCAGCTATATTCTCAAAGAGATCACATTGGGCTAGCACAATCTACCATTTATAAAACCATGTTGTATTTTATCTCAAATTACCATTTACCTCTATGTCCTTAACTACTTTCTCTTTCAAAATTTGTTCTAAGACCCTTGCATACAATTGAGGTCAAACTAACAGGCCTGTAGTTTCCAGGATCAATTTTTCCCCCTTTCTTAAAAATAGGTAAACAATTCTCCAGTCATAGGGTATGACTCCTGAGTTTATTTTGGTATTTGGTGTAATTTAGCCTTTTTTGAAACTGGTTGGCACAATGACAGATTAGACCAAATGGATTTAGCTGGTTGCCAGAGCCCTTCTAATATAGGCAACAATATTTAAGCCTTTGCAGTAGACCCCAAAATGTCAAAAACTGGATGTGTGGCCTCCTCTAAAGCCACTGATGGTAATTTTAAAATGGATATTCTATCAACTAGTTCATGAAACTGAATTGCATCTTCTGAAGAAGACAATGCTGTTGTTACTCTCATATTGCCATCAGGACATGAACCACTTTCTGGTTTCATGAAATCTTGGGATTCATCAAGTGGAGATCCTTCCCAGTACTTCTCTTCCAAAAGAGCATCCTATGCCAAAGAAGGGGAACATTTCCTACCTCTCAGATCCGTACACCTCAGATCTGTAGGTTCCAGTGGAAGATGAATCCAGCACCAGATTATCACATGGTATTGGTAAGCAGGAGATAGCCAATATGGTCATGGCACCAAAGATGGCATGAATCAGTCTTGCCAAATTCCCCAGTCTGGCATCATGTCATCTGCTTGATACAGAAGTATTACTTCAAGTGGAAGACTTTGCTTAGGACAGGATCAGTAACTTTTGGCACATGGCCCACCAGGGTAAGCCCCCGGTGCACTGGGCTGGTTTGTTTACCTGGCGCGTCCACAGGTTCGGCCGATAGCAGCTCCCACTGGCCGCGGTTCGCCGCTCCAGGCCAATGGGGACTGCAGGAAGCGGCGTGGGCCGAGGGATGTGCTGACTGTTGCCTCCTGCAGCCCCCATTGGCCTGGAGCGGCGAACCGCGGCCAGTGGGAGCTGCTATCGGCCGAATCTGTAGACGCGGCAGATAAACAAACTGGCCCAGCCCGCCGGGGGCTTACCCTGGCAGGCCACATGCCAAAGGTTGCCGATCCCTGGCTTAGGAATTATTTGGGTTTTGGTAAGAGCCTCAGATCAGGCTCAACATCCAATTGCAGATCCAATCCTGAAGCAATAGGTGAGCTAACTGATGCAGGATCTGAAAAACAGAGACCAGTGAGCCAGCTGGAGTCTTAGGCAGGGAGGATATTGACTGAGGAGAGCCCTCATGATCCTCTGTTACCAGGCAAGCACTGTGGTTAAATCGGATCCGTTAACAGGTGTGGATCCAAAAGAATTTGGGCTGTAACTATTATGGTATGTGGTTGGGTTGGCATGATTGGATCTGATGATCTTTTCTTCAGATGCATATTCTCGTAGCAATCTGGAGGTCCTAAATCCAAAGTTCTTGGATCCATATAATGGGAATAATCCGAGGAGCCACTCGAGATGTGCTTATTTCTTCCTCAGAACCAAGATAGCTGGTTCTGGTAAATCTTGAGGAGTCTCAGACTGTCTTTCTGGTATTGGTCCCACTTAGGACTGTACCCCATTTTGAACTGGATCTGAGAACTTGGCTAGCAAAGGGTCAGTTAACTTGGAACAGGAGCATGATGCTGAATCTAAAGCCTTTGCTGTCTATGCTTGTTTGGATCTGGACATAATCAGAGCCAACTGAAGTCTCCTCTCATTATTTTCAGATCCTTTAGAACTATCAGATCCCTGAAGCTTGTCTGACAAGGCCGCTTGTAACAGAAGAGCCTGAAGTTTATTCTGTCTCTCCTTCCAGGCTCAAGGAGTAAATGTGCTGCAGGTAACACCATGTGCCAGTGAATGATTCTTGGCTAAGCATTTCAGGTACTGAACGTGTATGTCAGATGCTGGGAAAACCAATGGACATGACACGCACCTCTTAAAATCATGCTTCTTTGCATTGGGATCTGCCATATCAGAACTGCTCAGTGTTTTACTTAACAACTATAACTACTATCTAAAATGAACTTATCCTATTAACTACACTAACTTCAAACAACAACTAATCTAAAGGCACTTAACTATGGATCTGAGGAGCTGGAGAGGTTCATGTCTTATCGTTGCTGTGGCTGGAAGGAACTGAGGCAGCAATGGGCTCTATGCCCTTTTCACAGGCATGCCCTCCTACTGCGCTCAAACACTGGAGGCAAGGAAGGGAGGGGAGAGGCACCCCTATCCACCCTGCTACTAGAAGGTTCCACTGTCCTAGCTGCACCTGGCTGGCCAACCCCAAGAGTGGAAATATGCAGAGGACACTTAAAGAAGTGTAAAAAGAAAAGGAGGACTCGTGGCAACTTAGAGACTAACAAATTTATTTGAGCATAAGCTTTCGTGAGCTACAGCTCATTTCACCGGATGCATTCAGTGGAAAATAGTCCTCCTTTTCTTTTTGGGGATACAGATTAACATGGCTGCTACTCTGAAACCCGTCATTAAAGAAGTGTATAAGTTAAAAATACTAGCCAAAGTACTCACAACAGGACCAGGCCTGAGAGGAACCTTCCCATCATGGCGTGACTCCGAGGGGGTTGGGGAAAGCTCTGAGAAAGAACCTCCACAAAAAAAAAAAAAACTTCTCTTTTTTTATATGCTATAACAAAAAAGTGATGTCATTCCTGGTTGTTAGACTTTAGCCAAAGCCAGATGAGGCAGTTTAGGGCTGAACCCTACTCTTCTCAAGGTTTTCATCTCATCTTACTTTACTATATTTCTCTTTAATTATTACACAAAGATTTTTTTAAAGCAAACTTATATAACTAATTATTTACTGTACCTGGTAACCAATTAACCATTTTTTCTTTATTTGAAACCTTCAGCTCAAACTTTAAATAAGATAATGCTGGTATTTCAAGGGTCACTACAAGTTTAACACAAACAATCCCTCTTTCTCATGATCTTATTCTTTTTGGTTACATGCTTTGGGCCTATTGTTCAATACCCAAACTCAATTTAAAACCATAGTTCACCAAGGCCCAGCTTAGGCGTATATTTCTACAGATAGAAGAACACAGAGAAATGAAGAACACACTCCCTATTTCCAGATTTAATCTGAGGTTGCTATTATATATAGTTTAATGAGCTTTTAAAGAAAGATTAATGGGTACCATAGAAAAGTGTGCTTTTAAGAGAGCTATTCTTCAACACACCTGTGAAACACTTAAATACCTGCCATGAAGCTTGGGGTGACTAATTACAGAATGAATGAATGAATTTACCTAAATTCTTCAATGAAAACAGCCCATAGGAAAACTCACATAATACAGAAATTGAGCAAATCAAAAATGCAAGATTTCTAATAAGCTCAGCCAAATTAATAGAGAAGACATTAAGTCTACATTTTCTAATGTGGATGTCAAAGGCAGACTTTTAAAGCAATAAACACAAAACAAGTAATTGCGGCTAAAACTGCCCATTTGGCAGAGACCCAATTTAGGCACCCACATGAAAAATATGGCCATTTTGAGAGATTACCACATCACGAGAGGCAATATCTAAAGTACAGGGTATAAAACAAAGTATGGCAAATAAGAGGTCCGTTACTTTGGTAATAAATATCACACACTTTGGCAATAAACATCTCCCTATCCTCTAAGAATCCAAAGAGAAGGCAAAGTAAAGCATTAAGAAGCATAGCATCATGTTACTCATGATAAGGAAAGAACAACTGGGCACAGGAAGGGACACATGAAGCAATCTGGAATTCAATTCTACATAGTATGATGTGGTTGAGTCCTGTGAATATTTCGACTTCAGTGTGTCAGGACACAACATAATGGCACAAAAGAACAAGCTACTGAAATAGTTTTGGTCTACTCTGGAACCATTAACTTACAAAGAAACAAATCTGAGTAAAAGTACTGAATTGTGAGATTTCTAACTCATCTTTCCTTAGGACAAAATGGAATCAGCCACATATTAAGAACAGATTTGAATAGCTGGAAATTGGTGTGAACAGGAGAATTTTCAGGAACATGAACATAAAACACAAGACATGATTCCTATGCAAAGGTTACCAATCCAAAAGTTATGAGAATATTATGAGATTGTCAAGGTTCCTCCCCCGCTCTGAACTCTAGGGTACAGATGTGGGGACCTGCATGAAAAACCTCCTAAGCTTATCTTTACCAGCTTAGGTCAAAACTTCCCCAAGGTACAAAATATTCCACCCTTTTGTCCTTGGATTGGCCGCTACCACCACCAAACAAATACTGGTTACTGGGGAAGAGCTGTTTGGACACGTCTTTCCCCCCAAAATACTTCCCAAAACCTTGCACCCCACTTCCTGGACAAGGTTTGGTAAAAAGCCTCACCAATTTGCCTAGGTGACTACAGACCCAGACCCTTGGATCTTAAGAACAATGAACAATCCTCCCAACACTTGCACCCCCCCTTTCCAGGGAAATGTTGGATAAAAAGCCTCACCAATTTGCATAGGTGACCACAGACCCAAACCCTTGGATCTGAGAACAATGAAAAAGCATTCAGTTTTCTTACAAAAAGACTTTTAATAGAAATAGAAGTAAATAGAAATAAAAAAAAATCCCCCCTGTAAAGTCAGGATGGTAGATACCTTACAGGGTAATTAGATTCAAAACATAGAGAACCCCTCTAGGCAAAAACCTTAAGTTACAAAAAAGATACACAGACAGAAATAGTTATTCTATTCAGCACAATTCTTTTCTCAGCCATTTAAAGAAATCTTAATCTAACACGTACCTAGCTAGATTACTTACTAAAAGTTCTAAGGCTTCATTCCTGGTCTATCCCCGGCAAAGACAAAATATAGACAGACCCACATACCCTTTGTTTCTCTCCCTCCTCCCAGCTTTTGAAAGTATCTTGTCTCCTCATTGGTCATTTTGGTCAGGTGCCAGCGAGGTTACCTTTAGCTTCTTAACCCTTTACAGGTGAGAGGAGATTTCCTCTGGCCAGGAGGATTTTAAAGGGGTTTACCCTTCCCTTTATATTTATGACAGAGATGAAAGAACAGAGAGCTGTAGGAGCAACTTTAAAGTAGTGGATGGCATATGCCGTAGGCCTGATGAAACACAAAGTTCTGGTTCAGTTCTGATCACTTGAACTTACCATGGTGGAATATCTTGGATTTTATTTTTAAAAAATAGGAATAAAAATGGATTGGCCTTTGTGAGATTAATGGGTGCTTGTCTTTCACCCACAAAAAAAGTATTCAAATCTCAGTTCTGAACTATATACAAATTATCAGCGAGATTTACATCTCTGTTGACTAGTTCCTCTCTTCTCAATCTGTTCATTCACATTGACAAAGTTATTTATTAGACCTACTGAAACTGGACTCTGGACCGGTTTACTTGGGGCCTTAAATTGTTTCTCCAACTTTGTTCCAGCATGAACAAAATGCACCTACTCAAAAACAAGACAGATTTTTAGATGGCCATGTGCCATCTGGTCCTTCCTAAGTGAGCTGTAAGCACTATCATTCCCATACTGCTAAAGCTTATGTAACCATAATTTTTTTTGTTTATTATTGCTGAGAAATATCATGTAAATAATATCTTACTTTTATATAGTACCTTTCATCCTGAGATCCCAAAGCAACGTACAAAACTGAAATGCAACCACTCATCCTCCCATTCTAATAGTTCAACTCAGCTAATATGCCTCTCTGTTTTCAAGTTTCAAAATTACTAGTGTTCACAGGTTAAAAATCACAGGAGGGCCAAATCCAAGCATGGTCAGTTGTGCGATTCATCTTTCTGAGGTAGCCAGATTATTATGCAATTTATTGTGGTCAACACCTTAAAAAACACAATTTCTTCATAGACTTTAAAAATGTAAAGATATTTTTTGTTGGCATAGGTCTGGTATCCTTTGCCAAAAAAGTTCCCGCCACATATTGTTGAGTAGCTCTTTTCTGTTACCCTCTATCCCAGAGGTTGCTGCTTTTCAGTGTTATACGTTGCTTTTGGACCCTTCAGGATGAAAGGTGCTATATAAATGCAAGATCTTTTTTAAAAAGATCTCTCAAAAATATTGAACAAATGTTAGTAATACAGATCCAAAAAATAAAGTATACATTTCTTTAGGTCCTGGTGTTGGTTTCCTTTTCTTCTTGCCTGTGTTTGGCATTTTTGCATATTGTTTTTTCAGTGACAGAACCAGAGGACCTGAGGACCTCACGTTCATTAGTGAATTTATCCTCACAAAATCCTTGTGATATAATAACAAAGTATTAACTCCATGCTATAGATGAACAATGGAAGCACCAAACATGAAGTGTTTTGCAAAAGGTCACGTAAGTCTGTGGCAGAAACAGAACCAAAATCTTCAATGTTCCATTCAAGACCATCCTTCCAAACTATTTTTACCAGCTTCACTCACCACTAACTTGGCAAAAAATCCAGCACAGAATCTTCTAAAAAGAAAGAGGCAACTGAAATAAGATTATTCAACCAGAAAGAAATAATATTAATTAGCCAGAGAGAAAACATATAAACAATGTAATCATAATACAAGGTAAACCCCCCAAAAGTAATGAGGTACCTCATTGGCTGTTTCTTTGGTATCTGTATGTAAACACAGAAAAAGCTCAAAGAGAAGAGAGATAATAGCCCTCAAATGTGCTTGACATCATAGGCCTAAGAAAATGGAATAAGAAGGGTGCCAACAATAATAATAATAATGCTAATAATATAACAGCACAGTCAGGCATTTGACTAGATGGGCTCCTTAGACTCTTTTCCATTAAAAAAAAGTCTTAGTTTAAATTAGGTTAAATGCCTATTTTCCAACATGCAAAGTTAATCTAAAAAAATACATTCTCCCGTTTTATTTTTGTATTTTTTCATTCCACATGTGACTGGTTAAAACTCATTTTATATAATGCAAATCTTATTTTCTTCAGTATTTTAACATGTGTAAGAGACAAGACAACATTTACCAATAAATCTTGTAATCAGGCTTCATTAGACCATCATAAAAGGAATTCAGGACATCCTCTGACATTTACCATTTTTGTATTTTCCATTCTTCTTAATAGGCCATCATTATGACAAACAACAATACTATTTATGTGGTTCATGACAGCAAAAAGTAGTTATGACCATTAAAATAAAAAATGGGAAAATTCCAAAACAAGTTCTTCATATTTTTGTATAACAAAAAAGAGATTACTTGAGAATAATTTATTTTACAGATAAAAGCAGGATGAAGGCAAAGACAATGTAAGCTCCTAGCAATGCTGTCTCCTATCTCTCCTCTATAATTTCTAGTAATGTTTTTGGTCATGATATGCCTCAAATCTGAGAACTGAAAGACTAATTGGCATGTCTACTTCCCATTTCACAAACCCATGTGTTGTTCAGACATTTACTGAACTGAAATATAGCTGTTGGCAAAATAAGCCAACTTAACCAAGGGGAAACAAAAATCTGTTTCCCTAGTTAGCACTAGCAACCACCAACTAGATTTCTTAATGACTACCAGATAAAGCAGATTTGGATGTACTTTGGTAATTCTCAAGATCAGCATTTCTCCCTTCTTTCTCTTCCTTCATTAACAAAAATGAACTGGTCAACTCACCTCTCTTTTCTCTGTTAACTTCCTCCAGGACATGTTCTTGATTTTTTATTTGTTCAAAGAGAGACTGACGCTCACACTCCGTGCTCAGTGTCAAGTGCTTAAGCTGCTCTCGACTCTGCAATAGGTGGCGCCGCAGCTTCCTTTCCTTGCTTTCTCTCTCTTTCACCTCTTCACACATCCATTGAAGTTTAGTCTAAAGAAGAACAAATTTATATAACACTAAAAGGAGAGAGCATTCTAATAAAAATACTAGGACTTAAATTCTATACTGAACAAACAAGAACATTTGGAATCACCTTACTGATTTATAATAGCTATTGCTATACAAGTTTAAAAAGAAATATTAAAAATATATTAAAGGACAAATTCTGACTTAACATGCAAATGGACTCAAAATGTGCGCATATATTTTGGTTGGCAGCAACTGCATGCTCAAGCCAAACATGTAAATTATTTTTTCCAGGAGAATAAGCCTGCAGGCTGAGAGTCTATTGGCCATTGCTGGTTCAGAGGGCATACAGGCAGCCTGGTGAACAGGCCCTACCCTGGAATGCGATGGCATGATTCCTGCAACACTTGGCTTGCAGAGGAACGTAGGCACTGCCATAGTGGATCTGACCCAAGAGCTATCTAGTCCAGGAACCTCTATCTGACAGTAGCCAGCAACATGGCCATGCTTCAGAGGAAGGGGTAAGAAACAAGCAGTAGGTAAACGTGGGAAAATCTGCCTCCCACATAAGGTCTCCTGATCTCTAGCAGTTAGAGACTGGATTATCCCCTGAAGCATGAGGTTTAATAGCTCTTCCACAACATTTTTATCATTAATTATAACAACTTTCAATAATCTTGTTATCCATATAAATGTCTAATCCCTTTTTGAATTTTATTATGTTAATGGCCTAAATGTCTTCCTGTGGCAGATAATTCCACAGGTTAGTTACTTATTGTGTGAAAAAGTATTTCCTTTCATGAGTTATGAATTTACCATTCACTCATTAAATGTCTTTGTTCTTGAGTTATGAGACAGGGTGAGCTGAAGTTTCCCCATCTACCTTCTCTACGTCATTCATTATTTTATCCACTTTTATCATGCCCTCTATTATCTCCTAAGGAAAATAATCCCAATCTTTTCAATTTGACCTCGGTTCTTTTCCAGGTACTTAATCATTCTTGTCACACTTTCCTGAACTCCCTCTCGTCCTGCAATATCCTTTTGAGATGGGATAACCGTACTGCACACCATATTCAAGATGAGGTCATGCCACTAATTTATCTAAGGTCTTATATTATTCCCATATTCCTCATTCCTTATGAAACCTAGCATCTTTTTTGCTTTTTTGACTGCAGTTGCACCAGGCAGAGGTCTTCACTGAGGTGTCTTCAGTGAAGCCCAGGTCCCCTTCTTGAAATTATACAGTTAATTTAGAACTCTGTAATGTGTATAAGCCATTTAATTTTCCCCTCCAATTTCCATTACTTTGCATTTATTGACATTAAATTTCAATTACCATCATGTTGTTCATTCACCTTGCTTGATTAAGTCTCTCTCAACTTCCAAAATATTCTCTGAACAAATTTAAGGGAAATAACGAATGGGATGCGTGACTTCCGCCCCATATTTCCATCGCAGAGGCATTGATTTTTGGGAAGGGTACCTACACAAAATGCCCTGCCAAAATCTGGCTCTAACATTGAAACCAGAGCTTCTAAGCAAAAAATGCCCAGCTCTAAACTGACCCAAACTCAAATGGTTTGGTTGTCCCATAAACAGTAGAAGGAACACATGAGCTATTGAACTCACAAATACAGCTTTGGCCTGAAGCCTTCTATATCTTCCAGTACATTTAAAAAAAAAAAATTAAATCTTTGTATTAAATTGGGGCGTATGGAGATTGCAAGTTCCAGTAAGTCTTGTGCTTTTACTAAGCTCAAGATGGCGCAATGTACCACGGATCAGTACAGCACCCACATCATTGCCGTGGACGAGTTCAAGTATCTAACAAGAAATCTATTATTTTAAAATTTATGAAACTCAAAATACTAAGAGTGGACCTATGGTCTACCACTTACAGACCAGGGTCTGGACACCACAAATGGAGAGGTAGGTTTGGGGTGACTGTAATAGTTTCAAGTCACCATTTCACCACTCACAGTTTGAGGTCAGAAGCCATTTCACCTCTATGTACGTGTGTCAGCCTATAGCTTTGGGTGAAAAAAGCATTTAATTGAAAACCACATAATGCATTGTCCAGTGAAAAAATATTTACTCCCAACCTGTCTCACATAAAGAATCCATTAAAGTATATGGATTAAACTACAATAGCTACAATAATAATAATAATTAAAAAAAGGCCTATTCCCATAGTCTCCACTCCAATTAAGAGCTGAGTTTTTAAGAGTTAAACCTGAACAAAACCATTTCTACACTCATAAATTCCCAGAACTAAAGAAGAAGGGAAGAAACAAAGAGAAGAAGATGGGGAAGGAAGAGACACATAGGACGGAAAAAGTGATGATTCTAAAGGGGAGTAGATTCCACCTTGAATGATAGTGAATGTGACAACAGAATGCAGAACAAATAATTTAAAATTGTAGGTACTGCAGTACTTTATTCAGTACCTAAAGACTAGCTTGATTCTGTCCTCGTACATGGGGATTGAGGATAACATGTCCAGAATTCGTACTCCAGCCTCAGGTCATAATTAAAAATGGAATTTGAGCCACTCCATTGAATGAGCCAAAAATCACCAATTTCAGGCACAGCCTATACAAAGATGACAATGTCATGATTATAGCAGGACTGTGAAAACTAACGCCAACACTTGCAGCTCTAACCGCATTCCCTTCAGTGTCAGCCACATGAACCACAAAATCATTTCCCATCTACCCCTCCCTTGACTGCGGTCAAGAGATATGTCCCCATACCTGAGCCCCTGATGCTGCAGCGGCTGAGACTACATTACAATCTTTGCTGTGAAATGGGATGAGACTGCTGGGTTTTGTGAGAGTATCATCAGATTTGCATATTAGTAAAGTGAAAATGTGTGAGGGTTTACAGAATGCTGTACATAATACATACATATTGTGACAAAGCTCTGTGCTTGCCTCCGTGCGTCCCATGTTTCCTGGCGGATTTCGCTAGCCTCAGAGGCTCACTGTGACCCTCCACGTAACCCTTCTTTCTCTAGAGACAAGAGTCACAGTCTACTGAGCCATTTTCATCATAAGCCAGCAAGGGAGGTGAGGAGAAGTTATCCTTCCTTGCACAGTCTCTGTTGTCTTCCAGTCTCAGTGATTAATCAGGGGGCAAAGGAGGGGGGGGGGAGCCCGGGCCCACCCCCTACTCCAGGCTCCAGCCCAGGGACTCTAATACTATCAGCTATGGTAGCTGACCTTTTAGAAACATGACATGTACAATTCCCTGGGCTACTTCCCCCACAGCAGCCCTCAATTCCTCAAGCTCCACTTCACCCTTACCTCAAGGCCTCCTTCCTTGTGCCTGATATGGTGTGTACTACTCAGCCTGTCCAATGGCGCAACTTCCTTCCACAGCTCCTGACATGCACACCCACCTGACTAACTGGGAGGCTTTTAACTAGTTTCAGCCAGCCCCTGATTGTCTTCAGGTGTCCCAATCAACCTAGCATTCTCCCTGCCTTCTGGAAAGTTCTTAATTGGCCCCAGGTGTCTTAATTGACCTGGAGCAGCTTCCATTTCACTTAACCTGGTACTAGGGATTTGTTTAACCTGGAGCTAATATATCTATCTATCTCCCACTACTTTTCTATAGCCATCTGGCCTTGCCCCGTCACAATATATATACAAACAGTTTAAAAAAAACTGAACAGAAAAAGCAGAAATCCCATTTGCAGTTAGCAAAAATATCATTTCAGAACTAAGATGTAATCTGAGAGATGACTTTTAAAGCATTAAAAACAACCAGCTATTATGCTAACAGCTAAATATTTAGGGTGTCAACCACTTTAAAAATAAGAAAAGCCCAGGACTTGAATATATTTTAACCACTTGCGCTTCAGTTCACTTGAGCGATTGGGGTTATTGAGGGACCAAGTTGGGGTTTAAACAGGAATACAGGGTTTTGGCTGTGAGACTCTTGTTTTCCCTGGTGCTCCAGAGATCCAAAGCAGCAGTGCCAGAGGATGCAGAGTCTCTTCAAGCGAGGCATCAGTGCTTGAAGAGATCTCCTCAGTGATGCTGCTTTGGGGCACCACGGAGCTAGAGCAGTAGTATCAAGAGCCCCTGAACAAGTGGCAAGGCTGCAGCATAGGGACACTGAACCTCATCTGCCCAGCCCATGGCCCCTATATACACCCACATATCTCACTCCTGATGCAAAAGCTTCTCCCTCACACATGTCCCAAATACCTCTGTTAAATCCCCCTTCTTCCAAACGCCCTTCTGAAGCACACGTGGATCCAAGTACATTTCTCTCCGGCTCCCCGCCACTCCCTGCTCTATCTTCAACATTTCTACTCACCCCACATTTATCTCCAGAGCACCACCACCTCCCCCAGAGTCCACCCCCATATACCTCTGCTGCCCAGAGGTATGAACAGACCTTACCAGAGGTATGTACAGACCACAACTAGGGAGAGAAATAGTTAGAAAACATCCATTAAAACAAAGTTTCAATGAAAAATTAAAATAAACTTTCCAAATATATTTGAAATTTGTTGTTTCTCATCAACACACCTATAGTCAGGAAAGGAAGATCATCTAGGTTATGACAAATAAGGGAAATAAACTGTGTATTTCATTTTAAAAGTTCAAAAAGCAATCTATATCTGAGAAGTTATTAGTATGTCTGTGGGGGAGTAGTTTGTGGGGACTATTGAGCTTCAGAAACCTAATGATACATGAGGAAAACAAAACCAAATTTCAAAAAGGGAGCATTTTAAAACAGTGCCTCTGCAAAAGTTAGTTAAAAAAACGTGGAAAAAATTGCATGGAAAATTCAATTGTCCAACAAAGAATTACTGTGTCAAATGTGGAGTCTAAATTCAACCACTGCAGTATGAAACAGTCAATTTTTAGTCCTGCTCTAAGGGAAAATCTTGATGTAACCTCAATTATTGAATAGTTACTCTGTCACTCAAACACTCACACGCCCCCAGAACCAAAACAATTTTTATCTGTTTTCTCCTCAGCTAGCTATGAAAAAAATGGTTACTAATCTGTTCCATAACTGTTGTTCTTTGAGATGCGTTGCACATGTCCACTCCACTCTTGGTGTTGGTGCATCCAGCCACAGCCATCAGAAACTTTTTCACTAGACAGTACCTGTTGTGTGGCTCAAGCTCTCCCTGTTGTCCGTACACAGGTATAAAGAGCAGAGCCATCCCTAGCCCCTCCCTTCTTGTCGTAACTCTGATACAGAGGGGCAGGAGAGCGGGTTGTGGAATAGACATGGGAACACTTCTCAAAGAACAACAGTTATGGAA
This sequence comes from Natator depressus, assembly GCF_965152275.1. Classification (NCBI taxonomy): domain Eukaryota; kingdom Metazoa; phylum Chordata; order Testudines; family Cheloniidae; genus Natator; species Natator depressus. The sequence goes on from NC_134239.1 coordinate 93,770,365, forward strand.
CAGGTTAGTAAATATTTTTTTCTTCAAGTGATTGCACATGTGCGTTCAAATCTTGGTGACTTACAAACTTGCAGACAGGAGGTGGGATCGGAGTCTACTTCAATAGAGATTGGAGAACAATTTGTCCCACTCTAGCATCATCTCTGGAGTCTTGAGCCACAGCACAGTGAGAGGCAAATGTGTGGACCAAAGACCAGGGTACTGCTCTACAAATGTCTGCAGTTGGAACTTGTGCCAGAAAGGCTGCCAAGATCAACTGTGACCTCAACAAACGAGCTGTGATTCTGTCAGGTGGAGCAACATTAGCCAAGTCATAGCACATGTGTATGCAGGATGCGATCCAGGAAGAAATTCTCTGGTGGAGACTGATTGACCTCTTACTCTGCCTGTCACAGCTACAAACAGCTGTGAGGATTTACAAAAGTGTCTAGTTCTATTCAGGTAAGACTCCAAGGTTCTTCTGATGTTCAAGCCATGCAAATGCTCTTCTTCCCTGGTCATATGTGGTTCTGGTAGAATACAGGCAAATAATTTGGCTGGTAGATGTGGAAAGAGGAAGCCACCCTTAGGACGAACTTCAGATGAGGATGTAGGTAAATCTTGTCCTTAAAAAAAGATTGTATGTGGAGATCCCAATATTAATGCCCACAGCTCCCTGACTCCCTGACTCTTCTGGCCAAGCTAATAGCCACCAAAAAGGCCAACTATCAACTTCATTGATAGATGCAGCAGTGAGCAGTAGTCAATGATTCAAATGGAGGACCCATACATCTTGACAATATTAAGTTAGATCCCACGATGAAACGGGGTCTTATACTTGAGGGCATAATTTTTCTTTGTTGATTAACAGCTCCAGAGGATTGAATGTTGACTGGCTAGGGGCAACACTGCTCTGCACTTGCAGTTTGGACTGGATTTTGACAAGGTAGGGGTAAAGCTACTACCGCCATGACCTTTATAAGAGACCCTGGGAGCTGCGGACAGGCTGAAAGGTAGTATGATGAACTAATGATTTTGATTTACCAGAAATCAGAGGTACTTCCTATGAGCTTGAATGATTGCCACAAGGAAGTAGGGATTTTTTAAATTGAGGGCAGCATACCAGTCCCTGGGATCCAGGGAAGGGATAATAGAAGCTAGGGTGAACATGCGAAACTTTATCCTTTTTAAGGATTGTTGAGATGACACAAGTCTAAAATTGACCTGAGACCCCCTTCATTTTGGAGATTAGGAAATATGGGGAATAAAACCCCTTCCCTCTGATACCACATGGAACCTCCTCTATGGCTCCCTGGATAAGGAGTTTTTCATGAAAATGGTCCCTGAAGAGGGAAAGGGAGGGATGGTGGGAGGGATTAGTAGAAGCAAACTAGAGAATATATCCCACTTCCACCATGCTCAAGATCCACTTGTCCCAAGTAATCCAGGACCGAGCACTGCAGAAGTAGGAGAGACAGGGTTCAGGCCTGGAAAGATGGAGACTGGTATGTCAACCTCAACTGGCTCATAAAAATATCTGTTTTGTGATTCCTGAGTGTCTTGAGGGGCCGAGTGCCAAATCAGCGGGAGAGGGAGGCATACGCCTACAACTCTTTTTTGATAGGTCCTGCGGAAGAGGAGTGGAATGGGCCATCTGGTCCAAGAATAGTGAAGGAAACCTCAAATGGCAAGTCCTGGATAGTAGTCTGGACTTCATAGTGAAGACCAGAAAACTGCATCCAGGATGATCTACACATGGCCACTGCAGAGGCCATGGTTCTACGTGCAGAGTCTGCTGCGTCCAACCCCCACGGCGGTGAAGTTCCCATGATCAGTCTGCCCTCACAGACCAGGGAAGAGAACTCCTGCCTAGCATTCTCTGGAAGGAGCTCCTTTAACTTTTGCATGGAACCTCACAAATTTGCACAAACGAAGTCCCAACAAAGCTTGTTAGTTAGCAATATGTAGCTCCAAACACCCTGTCGAATGAATCTTTCTGCCAAATAAGTCCAGCCTTCTGGCATCTTTTGATTTGGAGGTGGCAGCCTGGTATCCCTGTTGTTCTCTCTCATTAGCTGCTGTGACAACTAATGAGCCCAAAGGTGGGTGAATATACTCTAACCCTTGGGAGGGTACATAATACTTTCTTTCCACTTTTTTAGAGGTTCAAGGCAAAGATGATAGACTCTGCCCCCAAAGCCTTTATTGGCTCTAATATCACCTTGTTAATTGGCAGAGATACTGTGGAGGGCCCCACCGATGATAAAAGGACAACTCGAGGGCTCCCTGACCTCTTTGACCTGTGCACCTAAGCCTGCAACAATGCTTTTCAATAACTCCTGACAAACCTTAAAATCATCAGGAGGAGGAGAAGTTGTGCCAGATCAAATGCCCTCATCTGAAGAGGAAGCCAAGACCAGAGGGGATAGAATCTTGTCTACCAGCTGTTGCTCTGGATCTGGAACCTCCTCTTAATGCTTGATACCAGTCTTGGGGCTGGCCTCTTGAAACAGAGCCACTCTGTGTGTCGACTCAGCCTTTCTAGAGGAGTGCACTGAGTATGCAGTGTTGGGTAGGTCTGGAAGCTGGGGGAAACCCTCAAGAGTTCCAAAATGGCCACTGACCCAGGGCAGGGTCCATTTCTCAGGTCCCATTCAAGGGTCACAGCAGTAGGTGGAAAGAAAGGATCTCTGCAGAGACCGGCATGTCCTGCTTCAGCACTGTGATATATTAAATCCCCCTCTGAGTTAGACAATGAGAATTCCGTTCCTTTGACCATGGTGGGGCTGATCCAGTCAGTGCCAGGGAACAGTGCCGAGGGCCTACTGGTGGATGGAGCAACACCATCAAAGCCCACTTCCTCTTGGGGCTTATCTGTGAAGAAGGCAACTGGAATACAAGAGGTTGAATTGCTGGCAAAAGTGGCAGTGGTGCCAAGGGACCAGACTCCTGTAAGGAAGGAGTCAAAAGCACTGAGAGGCAGAGCGGGTTTCTTACTGCTGCAAATGTCTCTAGGTAGGAGGCACATAGATGGCCTCTTGTTGCGGTGCTGAGGAAGTTGGCGGTGCTACTTCCAACACCACACTCAATAGTTCTCCTTGTGGAGCCAGAGCTGACTGTGCTGATTTAGGCACCAAGTTGAGGTTTCAGGTGCACTCTACTTGACTCCTCCTTGACCCTCTTACCAAACTTAGAGGGTGGAGACTTTCCCCTGGCCAGTGCCTCTGTGGAAGCTTTGTATTTCTTCCTCGGTATGAGCGAGGGAGAACAGTGCCAGGATCCTGCTAAAGCTGGAGGTGCACCACTTTCTGAAACCGCAGCACTCGGCACCAAGTCAGATCGGGACAGTGGCAACAGTGGCCTGACCACTGCCTTCATCAACAGGAATTTCAGCCTAGCCTCCTTATCTTTCTTCACCCTAGGTTTGAACCCCCTGCAAGCCTGGCACCGGTCCCTCATATGTGCTTCTCCCAAGCACTTTAGGCAGCTGTTGTGCAGGTCACTCATGGGCATAGGCCTGGAGCCAGAAACACATGGCTTGAAATCTGATGACCAGGGCATACCTCAGTGTCATACATAGAAAAAACCCTGAACAGGGAAAACAAGAAGTCAAAAAAACTTTTAAAAAAAAATATCTATAATACTGTTAAAACTTACTTTCATAACGTTACTAAGACTAGACTTACACTATATTCAAAAAGGCTGAGAGAAATAACAGTTCTGGTAGAAAACAGAGTTCCAATGACCGTTACGGGTGGTAAGAAGGAACTGACAGGGGCTAAAGGCAGTTCTTCCCTCTATAACTACACACCACCCAACAGATACCACTGAGGGAAAAAGTTTCTGACAGCCATGCACTGGGTGCACTGATACTAAGAGTGGAATGCATATATGCAATCGTTCAAACAACAACCAGGAAACACAAAATTTGAATTTCAGAAATGTTAGAAACCAAAGTCCCCATCTTTACAATATTCAACAGCAATTGCAGTGATCTGGAAGTAGAACTGAAGTGATTCCAGGTGATCAGAGATTCAGCCCAGAAATATAATCTTTTATATATAACGTGCAAATCTACAGAACTGCAGTATTTCTATTCCCTTCATTTCAGGTCTCCTCTACCAATAAGTAAAGAAACTCATTTGGCAGATTTATGAAAACAATTACTAAATGCCCTTTGGAAGGTCCTTCTAATACTGCCTAGGATGTCAGCGGCACCTATCTGAATAGGAGACTGTTTCCTATAAAGTTCTTGTCCTCTGATTCAAAATCTTATCTCTGTTATTTATAGTGATATTCACTCTTGATCTATGTGTATTACATGCTAGCCCATCAATAACCTCAAGCCACCTTGCTAGCAAACAGATTCAACTTCTCCTCAGTCAGTTGGTCAACTTTTCTTCCCCTGCCATGACCCTTTTACACTGCAGAGGAAAAGGTTTGTTTCATGCAGTATAAAAGCTATTTTTAATCATGAGAAGCTTAATCCTATTAAAAGATACTGGATAAGACTGCTTACAGAGCTTGCAAAGTAAAAAGCAAGGGTTAGAAGTTACCAGTCATCTCTTTGAACCATTAAGCTGAGGCACAGAAATGAAAGCTTACAGTACGCTCACATGCCAGGGTTGGCAGGCTCATGAGAGATTTCCAAGTATGTGTGTACTCACATTATGTGGGTCATAGGCTTTAGAAGAAGGGTAAAAGGAAAATAGCACATTTTTCAAGAATCCAGTCTAAAAGCCTTTAGAAATAAACCAAAACTGCTTAAAACAAAACATGTCTTGGCTTTTCTTATAACCCTATAGAAAGAAGCATGCCTGTGGACTATAAACTTACCTTGTTTTATTCCAAAAGAATTGATAAAAGAGAAAAGGCAATCCAGGACCAAAGGGTCATATTTTCAGCAGGCTTCCATCATTTCACCCACAAATGCACTCGTTTTGCTGGGTGCTCAGAATTTGGGTGTGCTCAAATTTAGTGAGCACAATTAAGGGAGAAATGCTGTAAATTTGGCTCTACAAATATCTATCGCTTATTGATGCTAAGTACCATAACTGCCAATAAAAGGGCCAATAAAAAGGCTAAAATCTGATACTCTTCAGAAATATGGTGACACTTCACACTGGAAATCCCCTACTGCTACCCAGCAAGAGATAGCCAAAGACCTTCAGCTGAAAAAAATCATTACCATCTATTGGCTTGAAAGGCCAGTCACCATGCTGGAAATATCAATATACCTATCAGAGAAATGTTACAGGTTTTAAACTTTTTCTTTTTCTCTCTCCCTCAACCCCTTTTTAACCGCAATTTTCAAATACCATTTTTAGTGACCAAAACCAGCTTAATATTATTTTATCCAACAGATGAAGTTACCTTTGTTTCTGCTAACCAGCGATGAGGGTCATTCTTTAACCCAGGTGTAAGTGATATTGCCTGGAAAAAAAAATTTAGACACAGAGGGAAATTTTTTCTTATTTACTGAACAAAATGAGCACACTAATTCAAAAAATCATGACTAAAGATCAGTATTGGAAGGTTTATTCCTAAATATTTTAAAGAGCTGTTAATTTTATATCGGTCACATTAAAGGATAAGGAATGCAGTGCCATCAGTATAATTCTTGTTTAAAATGCAACTCAGGTACACAGTAATTCTGTTATTTTTCCTGCTTTATCCATATGATCACTACAACACTATGTGATTAGAACATCCTCAAAATGCTTAAATGTTTTATTATTAGATTGCAGTTTACTGTATCAACAACAATGCATATTTGGAGTTAGGAAGGAATTCTCCTCCAAGGCAGATTGGAAGAGGCCCTGGGGTTTTTTTGCCTTTTTCTGTAGCATGGGGCACAGGTCACTTGCCGGAGGATTCTCTGCATGTCTTTAAACCATGATTTGAGGACTTCAATAGCTCAGACATAGGTGAGAGGTTTATTGCAGGAGTGGGTGGGTGAGATTCTGTGGCCTGCATTGTGGTCAGACTAGATGATCATAATAGTCCCTTCTGACCTTAATAGCTATGAGTTTATGAGTCTAAGATATATATTCTGAGTGCCCCTTTGTGAAAATTATGTTTAATTTACAGGGAAATGCAATTTACAACTATTGATCTGAATCACATGTTAAAATGCCTGTTGAAGGGTTAAAATCCATTGCTGATGTAATAACCTGGTATATGGATTTGTGTACAGACCCAAAGTCCAGAGTTTGGGCAAGAGGTCAGAGGCCTAGCAAATAGTGATTAGCTAAGAGAAAGCAGAATAACCAAAGATAACCTTGTTTTTGTTAAGATATGCCTGGTCAGCAAAATGCCAGATGTTGGGGGCAATAATTGTGTCTTATTCAAAGTTGCAAATAGAACAAAGAAGCCCTGTTTCTGTTCTGTTAGTTTCTTCTGTAGGGAGATGTTCTTCCCACATATCCAACCTTGAGTTTATGAAAGGTTCAAGCATGTCAGTATAAGATATGGCCTCCTCCCACCTCCCTTTCCCAGGAATCAATGCCTGCCTTAAAACCCAAATAAGCAACTTGAAAGACAATCTTTATTGTCATATACTTTCTCTGCTTCTTTGCTTTTACCCCTAGATATGTATCTGTTGGACAACCAAAGGAGCTACTTCATTCCTACGGACCCCAAATTGAATCCAACATATATTCTATACTAATACATTTATTAAAGTACTAATTAAATGCTAAATGTTAATTTGTTAACTTGAGACCATGGGCGGAGACATTATGTAACCTTTTGACCATTGGCTACTGTGCTATCATGCCTTGCAGCTAAACCTATCCGGGGGTGTGGGACTGCCTACCCCATCACTTTCCCTGCCCATGGAAAATATTGATTGACAGTGTCTCTGAGCCTAATAAGCGAGGTGACACTCCGTCAGCGCTGTACGTAATAAACTCCTATGTTTGACCTCTACATGGTGTGGATTTATGTCCTTCACTTGTTTGTTTCTCTGTTTGTTTTTTAAAAAGACTAGGTTCAGAGTCATCCAACCTCATTTCCTCCAGACTGTATGGCACCACATTGTGTAGCACAAAAGTAGTACAGGCTATTCTTACTTGTGATTTCATTGTTAGCAATTTGGCTTTTCTTCTGGAATAGAACATGAGATTTTGACTGCTTTATTTAATTACACTTTTCTCGCTTTATCAAAGAGTGAGAGAAATGTACAGTGGGCACCAATAAAAACTCAATATTTGCTATTCCATTGTGATGATGGTATCTTCTATTCCAGCTATAAGAAGATACCATACTTACTTCAGGTATTTGAGATTGATGATTTCAAGTTCTTACATATCCCTTCTTGTATATTAAGGTAATAAAATGACTAATTAAGACAGAAGATAAATCTGTACTGGGTATTTCATTAGCAAATCATACATCAGGTGGTCTGCCAGGCCTCTCTTCCACCAATCTCTTTTAAAGCCAACTACACCACAAATTAAAATGTGTTAAAAAGGAATTATTATACCTAATCTCTATATTTTTTATTTAATGAATCTATTCCTTTTAATGGGTTGTTTTTCATTACTTTTTTTTAAAGAAGTAGAAAAAAAATCTGTGTTTTGCACAGATCTGTATTTTTAATGGAAGTCTAGTTAAGTTCAATGTCCATTTAACATCTGATATATCCTCTTTTGTAGAGAACAAACCTGTATCATGCCTTATATATCCTGCTCTTTTCCATCTCAAAGTAGTATGACTTTATTTATTGTTTAATTTACAATACTTGTTGGACTGGGATACTTTTATCTGATATTCATGCAAAAAGGCCTTACTGTATGCCTTTTTGGGGCTTCTTTCATGCAAGTCAAGTCATGTTTTTGTAAGAAGTCTATTCCTTTAACACTCTTAAGTGGGTTCTACTACTGATGCCAAAATGAAAAGATCACAAGCAGTACTTCTTGTACTGATTTGTATACTGAGAAAGTCAAAATACTTAAGGGTTTTGGGGGTTTTTTTTGCAGAGGAAGCAGAGGGGAGTTCATGTGGCAGCAAAAGACTGGTTGAAAAAAAATCCCAACTGTTTATCTAGAATTCTTTAAGTTAAAATTCCACTTTGGGACAACTAGCAAATCTGGTCAGATTTTTGCTTTCAGGAGAATTCAGTGGATGAAGACTAGAGATTCTCTAGCTTCCTCCAATAGCACCATTATCTTCCTCTTAAACCCTCACAAGACAACAAGATTGCAGTGATACTCGTAGAAGAAAAGGACTTGAGTTAAACCTTTCCAGAGCCCTTGAGAGAACCCATAGTGCTGGGGAGAGAAGCATCACTGAAGTCCAATGAGAGCCATGTTTTCTCTACTTCTCCCAGGGCCAACTGCACTGCCTCCATACAACACCTCTACCCAGTACCCATGGGAAGAGAGCAAGAAATTATTTTGCTGTAATAAAAATGATGTCCCCTTCGTGGGCTAAAGCAAAGGTCAAGTGGCTCAAATATGTTTTAAACTTGCCACTGGCATGCAACTTAAGGGGTTTGATGAAACTGGATGAGTCAGGAGAAGCTGACATGCAAACTTTTCTTTTAAAATGAAAAAAAAACCTCCATACTTTGGCATTACTTTTAAATTCCAAGTTAACTGTAATTTCTAAGAACCATGTAAATGTAAACAATAATTCCATCTGTGCTGCTCAGTAGACTTTAGAAATCAAAACTTGGGAGTTCAGAAAAGGAGGAAAGTTAGGAAATTTGCTCTTTATTATGTGGTGAAATATTTAAACAGATCGATGTCTGTCTGCCAGGATGTCACACTCAGTTCATTACTCCAGAGTCTGAATATCATTAAAATATTTAGAGAAATTTCCATGTTGAAAAAAATGTCTATTTTCCTTTTTTTTAAGTACACTACAGCAGTAGCAACATTTACACTCTTCAAAAACCATAGTGTTAAGTGATAAAAGAATGTGTGTTAAAGTATAAAGCATAACTATCTCCAGTCTCCATTTTTGTAATATTAGAAAATATATGACTTTTAAATTTGAAACACATTGTTCACAAGAATAAATATAAGACATTTTTTCTGTTGTACTACCAATCTTATTAAACAAACAGAATTTTTAAAATAAAAAATTAGTTTGAATTTAAGAAAGAATACTTTATTAAACTGAGTTTCTGAATCTTTGTTCAGAAACTATAGATTTTTTACCAAAGATTATCTTCATTATTTGCTAGAGCAGCATGCTGAGGTCTATTAATAAATACCCTAGGGGTTGAAATATACTGACACTTTCTCTCTTAACCACTTGTCATATGAGAGAGACAAGACACAATATGAATTACTGATATGACCCACAATTTTAAGATTTGAACATCATTTCCAAGCAAAACAGTAAGAAAGTTAATGTTCAGTGTCAAACAATGAGCCAATGTGATGCAGTTTGCGACCAGGGACGTCATTTCACATCAACCACTAATAATTGGAAACCATTATTTATGAAGAAAAAGACTGGCAACTAAAAATAACAACTTCTGGTGATGCACAGGAGGGGGCTTATGTTATCTCTTTATAAGATACACAGCAACATGCGTCACTCCACAATTCCATAATACGCTTAATACCATATTTTCTTAAATAGTGTCACCTGTCATATTTGACATCTTTTACTTAAGAAACTATCTGTAGCAAATATGTGAATACAAGCAGTCATGCATAAAAATTCCCTTATAGTTATCCATTAGGTAGCAAACTAAAAATCTAAGGCAGACTGAAAACTAATAATTACTTTGAATTTCTCCACAGAGTCCCTGGAAAGGATTTCACAAGCTGCATCAATTTCACTTCCTATCATGGTGAGAATGGATTCTTGTTCTGTCTCTAGACAACGCAGCTGATCCCTAAACTGTAATCTGGACTCCTCCATCCTCCTCAAATGATCTTCTTCACTGCTTATCTGTTTATCCTGGGGCAAAAGAATGAAACAACAATAAAAAAAAGATTTACTATTAAATTAATATAACTCCAGTATCCTTTTTTTTTTTTTTTTTTTAAGATTGTGCTTTCAGAATGCAAACGGGCATTTCCCCAGATAGCTCTCAGAACTTTATTAAAAAAAAAAAACATAAAAGGATAACTTTCATAGTAAATAGGCAGGAAATGTGAAGATTTTTAGCAAATAAGGCAGCTTGCCTTAATGACCTATGTCCTTGGCAAGTTATTGCCATATTAGATGGGAGATTTGAAATAATTTAACCAAATAATTAGGAAAAATGGGGAAAAATACTTTCATGCTAAAACACATTTCTGTTAACAGACCATAGCAAATCTGCCTTTCAATATGCAGTTTGAGCATATAAAGCTCACTAAACCTTCTAAGTCAAGGGAGCATACAGAATGTGGCAAATTATTATGACCAATAAATTGGTATTTTCTTGCACCCAATCCAGAAAAATACCAGCTACTGCCAATTCAATTTCAGCAAAACCCGTGAAAGGAAGCAAGGGGAGTTGTTCACACACTATGTTTAACAGGGATTCCCGTAACCTCAGGCAACCTCTAAACAGAAATTACAGAAAAAATGGCTTTCACTAAAGAAAAAGACACAAGGTGCTTTACTTTATGTATTTACACGTCACATTTCTGAAGATGTATTATGATGACAATTAATATTAGCTGTGAAGTTCTTGCAATACTTGGCTTACTCCAAATGCAGAGTATAGAGGATCCAATACACAAATACCAGCAATATTAATTGCATCATCTTATCTGGATTTATAAATTGTCAATATCAAGAGTGTTACTATTAATAAATCACCCTTTTCCTCCTATACAAACACTTTCAGAGAACTCCAGCTATGCAGGAGGGGAGGAACTAGGAGTTGCAGTAAATGTTGTGGGTGATTCAGAAAGTGATGCTCTTACCTGTACTGAATCAATGCCCTAGTCAGGTGTCAGGATACACTGTAGTTTTTCAAGCCACAGTCTTTCAAGGTGAGATATGAAATAATATGTAGCACTTATATTAGTATTTTTCACCTTTGAAACACCCTATGCACGTTAGCTACATAATCAACGAATCCAACAACCTAACCATGCATGGTCATTAAAGAGATCTTATGGCATTTTTATTTTTTTGTGTGAAAGTAGAAATGTTACTTCTGGTGCCCTTGCATTTTACCTATTTAATTTCTCCTGCAGTTTCAACTGGATACAGTACTTTACACTTCTTGCTGTGATGCTGTGCACTGTTAAACAGGTGTCTTGTGCTTCTCCACGCATAGACTGCATTTCAGTGCTGGATGAAATAATTCCCATATTTTATGGAATACCATTTGGGATCCTTCTGGATAAATGGTGCTACTAAAATATAAGCAGCTACTGCACATGTGCAGCAGGATAGTTATCACATTACCATATCAAGGAAAAATAATATATTTCCTTTTCAAAAGACTCAGTGCTGATAAAAATAGATGTCATAGTGGCTGTAAAAATGTTCTCATTTTTAAGCATGACAGCATAATAGTCTTATTAAAATGAGAGCCAGTTATAATGAAAAGACAATGATATAATAACAGAGGGCATTCTAGCTCTCCCTTTCCTCTTTTTGTCCCCCTAGCAATCCTGCACTAGGACCCAGCAGGACACACTGGGTCCCAGTGCCTCACCACCAGTCCAATTTCCCAAAAGCCCACATAAAGCAAGAAATTCATGGACAAATCCTTTTGAAAAGTCTCTGGAGGCAGCCTTCACAAAGTCAATGGTTTGGTGATGTTGCAATTACTTATCCAAATTGAACTCACTGATTCTTGTCTGGTGGGAATGGGGAGACAGATAATATAAAACAGATGAGCAAAAGATATTACTTTAAAAAAATTAGACCAGGTTTAAATAGACTTTTTCCCCAAAAATCAAGTAGATGGGATTTAAAACATCAAAGAAAGAACAATGGTCCAAAATTAATAAAATAAGCCCCAATCCTCCAAAGGGATCTCCTTAGGCAGATCTATACACCTGTTCCGAGTCTCATTGGAGTCCTAAGGAATAAGATTTTGAACAGACTCTTTCTCTTGGTTGGAATGAAACCAAAATAAAAAGCAAGGCACTGATAGTGAGGTACGGGGTCTGTCAACTACGGCATGATCCTGCAATTGGATCTTCCCAGGTGGGCCCTCTGAGTCCCATTAACATGAAACATAATAAAGACAATTTAGAGACAATTTAAAAGACAAAAAGTGGGGGAGGAAAGGATATACTGGAAGACTAAGATAGTGTGGTAATCCACAGAACTGCAGTTGGTCACAACTGACACCTTTCTTGGTCTTTCGCTTTAGTCATAAGGAACTCAAAATGAAACGAAATCTAGCCCAAACATTCTGTCCAGGCTTGATTGCTCAGTCCACTGCCTTAATCTTCTTTCTCTGGAAAGCCACTTGCACACACAGCCTTATCTCTAGTTGGGGTAAGCAACTGCCTCAATGTTTAACCAGAAGACACTTAACCCTTTCCCAGCAGGATCAACGCCAGCAAGCAAGGAGGGATGTTTCAGCCCATTACACTAATTTTAGCCTGTCTGGAGTAGAGTGTAAGAATTACTTCTCATGTCTTCCTTACAACACTCCTGCTAATATCATTCTGGGATGTGTTTGCTTTGTTTGCAATAGTGTTACACCATAGACTCATATTTAGCTTGTGACCCACTATGACCCCCAGATCCCTTCCCACAGTACTCCTTCCTAGGCAGTCATTTCTCATTTTGTATGAGTGCAACTGATTGTTCCTTCCTAAGCGCAGTACTTTGCATTTGTCTGTATTGAATTTCATCCTATTTTCTTCAGACCATTTCTCCAGATCATTTTGAATTTTAATCCTGTCCTCCAAAGCATTTGCAACCCCTCCCAACTTGGTATCATCTGCAAACTTTATAAGTGTACATACTCTCTATGCCATTACCTACTTCATTGATGAAGATATTGAACAGAACTGGATCACTGTGGGACCCCACTCGACACGCCCTTGCAGCTTGACTGTGAACCACTGATAACTACTCTCTGAGAACAGTTTTCCAACCAGTTACGCACCTACCTTATAGTAGCTCCATCTAAGTTGTATTTCCCTAGTTTGTTTATGAGACAGTCATGCAAGATAATATCAAAAGCCTTACTAAAGTCAAGATATACCACATCTACCACTTGTTACCCTGTCAAAGAAAGCTATTCGGTTGGTTTGACACTATTTGTTCTTGACAAATCCATGCTGACTGTTACTTATCACCTTATTATCTTCTAGGTATTTGCAAATTGATTACTTAATTATTTGCTCCATTACCTTTCCGGGTACTGAAGTTAAAGGTGACTCACTAATTCCTCAGGTTGTCCTTATTTCCCTTTTTACAGATGGGTACTATATTTGCCCTTTTCCATTCCTCTGGAATCTCTCCAGTATTCCATGACTTTTCAAAGATAATCGCTAATGGCTCAAATACCTCTTCAGTCACCTCCTTGAGTGTATTTCATCAGGCCCTAGTGACTTGAAGACCTCTATCTTTTCTAAGTTTTTTTTTAACTTTTTATGCAGCAACTTAAATGTAGCTTTAACTTGTATGTAGCAACCAAGAGTTATCCAATGATTGTTCAATGGCCAGTGTGCTGTGAGTTGCAGTATAAGAGGTTAAGTGTCTACATCACAAAAAGCATAGTCTTTACAGTTGGTACTCTGTTGGTGGTCCCAATAGAGTCCAAGAACTCAATGAGTATGAAAACTCAGCAACCCCATTATCCCTAGAATGATCTGATCTCTCCAGATTAGGTTTTAGGCATGATACTGAAGTAGAAGGGACAGATGTTTGCACAATTCTTATCCAAAGATTGAATGCAAACTCAGAGTGTATGACTCTTCATACAGAGTGTATGATCTATTTGTTTTCTGTAGAAAATACACTTGCACTTACAAGTGTTGCCATTTACACTGACTTAAGTAAAAGTAGTAAGCTTGTAGGTTTGAGTCAACCCTGTAGGTGCACAAAGTGCAATTTGCATTCTCTGCACTCACAAGGGGAAGTTGTGCCAAAATGGAAGTTCAACCCAGGGGAAGAACAGGTGGCAGCACAGTCTCCACCACTGGCCGGGGTTCCACCAAAATAAGGGCAACTTTAATTTATAGCTAAGATTCCTTTTGGTGGCTGCTTCTAGGAGCGTGCTGAACCAGTACATCTTCTAGATACCTTGGCCTTGCTCTCTCCTTAATTCTCATCCACTATCTGGGCAGCATCAGAACAGCTCCCACCTCCAATGTAACAAGATGGGGGTGGGGTTTTTTTGTTTTATATTGTTTTGGGGGAAGGTTCCCCCTCCCCGCACCGGCTGTCACAGCCGCAATCCCCAACTTTCACAGCAAACTTTCTATCGTACAAGACAACAGAACTCAGGCAGTGAACCAAACTCAAAGTCTGTTGAATTAGAACCAAAGAAAGAAAATCACAATCACTTAACACATCATTTTATGCTTAATTACCAAGGTATGTTTTCAACTGGTGACATCTTCCACTTGAAAAGTGCCTCCTCCCAGTCACATGAGAGCTTAGCTCAGAGCACAATTTTTACACTGATGGAAGAGGCTATGAGAGCTTAAAAATTATTAAAAAGGCAGAATTATTTTTCCCCTAAACCTAATTACAGTGTTATTAAAAAAACCAAAACGATTACTCTGTCATACAGTTCACATAATAGCCATGAATGCATAGGGTGCCATTTTTGATTTGCTCATAAGTAAATAATTATTAGAGAACATGATGGGCTATAACAACAACATTTTAGCCTGTTAAACAGCATGCTATGAAATCCAGTTCAAGTCAAACTTCTCTAGGTGATTGATGTTTTAAAGCACAAGCCAAATTCTTTTCCAAGTGAAGTCAACTTCATTGCAGATTTCAATGAAGCAGAATCAGACCACGGATCTACGTTAAATTGCACACATTTTTTAATTTACTTTGATTTTTTCCAGTGAAACGTTATTACGAAATACACATTTAATTTTTGTAAAAACCATGGGCAGCAGTGGGACACAATCACATTTCACATATTTCAGTGCAGCACAAGGAAATCCAACTTCAAAAAAAAAGTATAATCAATGACAACAGGTAAGGGGTAAAAAGGATCAAAACTACTTAGTTTGTTTGAGAGGAAGTCCAAAAAAAACAGAGAGAGATTGACCTCAACTTAGGGAATATTGACCATATTTGGAGGTAGAGCGGATTAACTTTGCTTGGCCAAATGTTTAATGAAATATAGCATTAAAAGGATATTAGAAGCAGCTTTCTGGCTTGGAGACAAAAGGTTATTATAGGGTGAGGTTACTTGCTTGCCCTAGACTCTGCCCCCATAAGAACATAAGAATGGCCATACAGGGTCAGACCAAAGGTCCACCCAGCCTAGTATCCTGTCTACTGACAGTGGCCAATGTCAGGTGCCCCGGAGGGAGTGAACCTAACAGGTAATGATCAAGTGATCTCTCTCCTGCCATTCATCTCCACCCTCTGACAAACAGAGGCTAGGGACACCATTCCTTACCCAATGACTACAAGACTGTAACCCTTTTTTGGCCTTTGAAGACGTGAGGGTGTCCTCTGAGGCAGCATAAGGGGACACTGACACCTACAAAACACCTTCACCATCCAGAAGGTGGCAGGGGCTCTCTCACAACACTGACCACACCTGAATCGTATCCTATTGTCTTTCCGAGACCAGCCCTCGAAAGAAGGAGAGGTGAAAGGTTCTCACCATCAGCTCAACCGAGCCTGAAGTCTACAACTGAGAGAGAAAAAACCAGACTCCTCCTTTGATACAAAAAGCTACAAGTTCATTCTATCATCAATAGAAATACCAACAAACATTAACATAGCTCCAAACTAAGACCAATCACAAGAGCTAAAGACTTTGGAGAAGAAGGAGGCATGAAAATCCTTCTGTATAGCAATTCGAGGATGCTCAAATCACTCCGATGCCTCTGTGTGTGTGTGTGTGTGTGCGCACGCGCGCGTGTGTGTGACTAACTGTTCCGCATAGACACTAAAACCCTAAATCTGTTATCTAAATAGTAAGACACATCTGTGTTAAACTAGTGTCATTCTAAAATAGGTATAAGCATGGGATTCTGGAAATTATTTTATATCTGTGTCAGACTGCCAGAAAGATGGGGATATAGACTAGATAAAGAAAAGCTTGGTGTGATTTTTGTGAATAGTGAAGCTTAATGGAAGGAAGCAGCCAAAAGAAAGAAGTTACCAGGAAATCATTTTAAGAGCTGTACTTCCTTAAAACCAAGGCAAGGAATAGCCTCTGTCTTTAACAGACTCTTAGCTAAATTGCTTAAATCAAAGGGAACAGCTTCTCCTCTTAACCTTCTTGTACAATGTTAAGACAACTGTTTTCCTTGACTAGTTCATAGTAATTTATTTAATTACTTATTGTAGTAATTGGTAAGCCAGATAAATTGAACCATTGCCTTTTTGATTATATTTCGATTATAACCTTGATTTGACTTGCATCTTTGTACATTAGGTTAGAAAAAACTATAAATTAGCTAGTAACATATTTCACTTATTTGTTTTACAACAGCTTGCTTAATCTTTTAATACATTTATAAAAGATAAACCAGTTCAGTGTATCTCTCAAAACTTCAACACAAAGTAACTTATGAAGAAGAAAAAGGTGGAATAATTAAAAATAATTTCTGAACCCATCCTACCATTTTAAAAACTTAAAACACCACCCTATTTTTCCTACATCAGTACACCAGTTTTGCTTCTGAAAACATGGCTTGAAATCCTGCTTCAAGTTGCAAGTGAACGTCTATTTGGTGGTACGAATAATTGTCCACACAAAAAAAAGTGCACAAATTGAATCAATGTCAGCAGTCTGTGATCAGGAGAGGCCCAGGTCTGAAATAGAAAGAAGAATGCAAACCAAGACTGATGCAAATTGACAAAGCTATTTGGAGAATCCTACAGAGTACTAGCCTGTACAGTGCCTGGACTCTAGCCGATTTTGTCATACTTTAATTTCATGAGCATTCACAAACAAAAAAACTCCTTCCTCCCCACCCCCATTGATGTGTATCCCCATATTGCTGAGACATAGTTTGGTGGGACTGTATGTCCAAAGAAGAACTACTAGTGAAAAGCAAGAATGGCACATGTACTGGCAAGAATCTGTTGGAGATATTCACTCACATTTCAAAGCTAAATGCACATTTAAGATAAATGTATGGATTCATTAATTTTTGATGGCATGATTTAAGACCTGAGCTGAAGTTTTCATAATTACTTTAAATCTATTTACCAAATGAAAATATTAACTGTTCTCATTTATACCCACTGATTTCTGTTGCATAGTAATTTCTAAACTAAAAATTCACATATCAAATAAACTATACATTTGCTAGTTAATGGCAGTAACTTTTATCTGATTACCTCTATTCTAGACTAGGATTACTTCAATCTTCCCCTCTTCTAACCACCCCAATTCCCACCTTGCTTCTCTATAGTCTGTCCAAAATCCATGGAAGTCTTCTGCAAACCCACTGCGAACCTGTTACCTCTCTTGCCTCCTTTTCAAGCCCTCCATTGACTCCCCTTTTTCCTTCCATATCATGTTTAAGATATTGGTTCCCATTCTCAAGGCACTGTGTAGCTCTGCTCTAGACTACATCTCTGCTCTACTTTCTCTCTACTACCTGCCCCTCACTCTGCCTACAGCTCACACCTAACCACTTCCTTTAACTCTCTCCCACTGACATTTCCATTACTTCTTCCACGCTGTCCCTTATGCACAGAATTCAGGCACACATATACTATTCCGACAGGGAAAATGGATACATTAGACCAGGGGTCTATAAACTCAATTTACCTTAGGGCCAGTGCCAGTCCTCAAATTCTCCCAGAGGGCCAATAATGTCACTGAAGATGGTGTTATGAAAAGAAAACATTTATATTGTATTTTTTATTTCGAATTTCTTAGAAATAATAAAACTGCCATACAACTTTACACAATTCTTTGCCTGCCAGAGAGTTTTTAGTGTTTGCCAGATACCGGGTAACGCTTCAGTTCTGTCAGTTTGTTGATGTTTGGCCTCAGTGACTGAACAGTTGAAACCTTCAGGATTGCAGCAAGGTGTGCATCAAATAGTTGTGTTTGGTATTTTGACTTGTTTATATTAATTGTGGGGAAAAGTGATGCTGCCTCCATGGCTGTCTCTGCCCAGCGACTATGTAAATTTTGTCTAGAATTCATGAGATTTATTAATGGTTTGAAAAATTTAAAAACATTATTTCATAAAGTAAAATGACAGTCTAATGAGGATAAAGACTGAATGAAGCAGTCTAGAAATAATCTAGATTCAGATTATATCACACGTTCTTAAATCTGTATAATATATTAATAAAGAGATACATATTAGACACATGAGCTGAATGGAAAATTGTCCACAATGAGAAGTTAAAAGTCCAAGAATCAGCTTCAGAAATGAGAGAATCAGAACTAATGCTACAGCATATTCAAGCAAATGAAAGTAAAGTGAAGGACTACATGGGAAAATGAGAGCTTCTCCAATAACTCCACAAATCAATAATGACAATATACAATTTTTTAAAAAGCTTATTTATTTGTTGTGGCAAAATGACCAATGTTGGTATGGTGGATCCCGTGCTTTTCTTGGCGGGGGTCTAGGACGACACCCCTTGCCCCTGCTATTGGGGCACCAAGGGCCCCGCTAGTGGCCCAGGAAGGTGGTAGAGGAGGGAAGCAGGGAAGGGGTCTGGGTTTGCTCCTCACTCTGAGCCTCAGCCCCTCTCAACCACTGTAGGTTTCTTACTCTCTTCCACTTGGGCAGGGTTACTCTTGGTCCTTGACATTGGAGAAGGGAGTCTCCCTGCCCTGCTAGAGCAGGGTCTTCCTTCCTCCGGTTCTCTGGTCTTTCAATTGTCAGCAACACAACTCCAAACTCCAGTCCTCTCTCCTTCCTCGCACACCCTGTCCGCCTGAAGCAGGGGTTTTTATTAGGTTCCTGACAGGACCTTAATTGACTACAGGTGCTCCAATTAACCTATAGCAACCCTCCCTAGTCTATAGGGAACCACGCCTTAATTAGCCTAGGGTTTATATATTTCCCCTCTCCCACTCTCCCACTACTCCCTGGCCCTGCTGTATCACATATCTCCCCCGCCCTCAATACCACGGGGTTGGGCTACTTGGGCGAGAGACAGGGGTGTCGTGACAGGCCATCCACGTTGCCGTGTTGGCTTCCGGCATTATGCTGTATCCGGAAGTAGAAAGGTTGTAGACATAGGATCTAGTTATAAACTGTTCAGGAAGGACAGGCAGGGCAGAAAAGGTGGGGGAGTAGCACTGTATGTAAGGGAGCAGTATGACTGCTCAGAGCTCCGGTACGAAACTGCAGAAAAACCTGAGTGTCTCTGGATTAAGTTTAGAAGTGTGAGCAACAAGAGTGATGTAGTGGTGGGAGTCTGCTATAGACCACCGGATCAGGGGGATGAGGCTTTCTTCCGGCAACTCGCAGAAGCTACTAGATCGCACGCCCTGGTTCTCATGGGTGACTTTAATTTTCCTGATATTTGCTGGGAGAGCAATACAGCGGTGCATAGACAATCCAGGAAGTTTTTGGAAAGCGTAGGGGACAATTTCCTGGTGCAAGTGCTAGACGAGCCAACTAGGGGGGGAGCTTTTCTTGACCTCCTGCTCACAAACAGGGAAGAATTAGTGGGGGAAGCAAAAGTGGATGGGAATCTGGGAGGCAGTGACCATGAGATGGTCGAGTTCAGGATCCTGACACAGGGAAGAAAGGTAAGCAGCAGGATACGGACCCTGGACTTCAGGAAAGCAGACTTTGACTCCCTCAGGGAGCAGATGGGTAAGATCCCCTGGGGGACTAACATGAAGGGGAAAGAAGTCCAGGAGAGCTGGCTGTATTTCAAGGAATACCTGTTGAGGTTACAGGGACAAACCATCCCGATGAGTCGAAAGAATAGTAAATATGGCAGGCGACCAGCTTGGCTTAATGGTGAAATCCTAGCGGATCTTAAACATAAAAAAGAAGCTTACAAGAAGTGGAAGGTTGGACATATGACCAGGGCAGAGTATAAAAATATTGCTCGGGCATGTAGGAAAGATATCAGGAGGGCCAAATCGCACCTGGAGCTGCAGCTAGCAAGAGATGTCAAGAGTAACAAGAAGGGTTTCTTCAGGTATGTTGGCAACAAGAAGAAAGCCAAGGAAAGTGTGGGCCCCTTACTGAATGAGGGAGGCAACCTAGTGACAGAGGATGTGGAAAAAGCTAATGTGCTCAATGCTTTTTTTGCCTCTGTCTTCACTAACAAGGACAGCTCCCAGACTGCTGCGCTGGGCATCGCAACATGGGGAGTAGATGGCCAGCCCTCTGTGGAGAAAGAGGTGGTTACGGACTATTTAGAAAAGCTGGACGTGCACAAGTCCATGGGGCCGGATGAGTTGCATCCGAGAGTGCTAAAGGAATTGGCGGATGTGATTGCAGAGCCATTGGCCATTATCTTTGAAAACTCGTGGCGAACGGGGGAAGTCCCGGATGACTGGAAAAAGGCTAATGTAGTGCCAATCTTTAAAAAAGGGAAGAAGGAGGATCCTGGGAACTACAGGCCAGTCAGCCTCACCTCGGTCCCCGGAAAAATCATGGAGCAGGTCCTCAAGGAATCAATCCTGAAGCACTTACACGAGAGGAAAGTGATCAGGAACAGTCAGCATGGATTCACCAAGGGAAGGTCATGCCTGACTAATCTAATCGCCTTCTATGATGAGATTACTGATTCTGTGGATGAAGGGAAAGCAGTGGATGTATTGTTTCTTGACTTTAGCAAAGCTTTTGACACTGTCTCCCACAGTATTCTTGTCAGCAAGTTAAAGAAGTATGGGCTGGATGAATGTACTATAAGGTGGGTAGAAAGTTGGCTAGATTGTCGGGCTCAACGGGTAGTGATCAATGGCTCCATGTCTAGTTGGCAGCCGGTGTCAAGTGGAGTGCCCCAGGGGTCAGTCCTGGGGCCGGTTTTGTTCAATATCTTCATAAATGATCTGGAGGATGGTGTGGATTGCACTCTTAACAAATTTGCGGATGATACTAAACTGGGAGGAGTGGTAGATACGTTGGAGGGCAGAGATAGGATACAGAGGGACCTAGACAAATTGGAGGATTGGGCCAAAAGAAACCTGATGAGGTTCAATAAGGATAAGTGCAGGGTCCTGCACTTAGGACGGAAGAACCCAATGCACAGCTACAGACTAGGGACCGAATGGCTAGGCAGCAGTTCTGTGGAAAAGGACCTGGGGGTTACAGTGGACGAGAAGCTGGATATGAGTCAGCAGTGTGCCCTTGTTGCCAAGAAGGCCAATGGCATTTTGGGATGTATAAGTAGGGGCATAGCGAGCAGATCGAGGGACGTGATCGTTCCCCTCTATTCGACACTGGTGAGGCCTCATCTGGAGTACTGTGTCCAGTTTTGGGCCCCACACTACAAGAAGGATGTGGATAAATTGGAGAGAGTCCAGCGAAGGGCAACAAAAATGATTAAGGGTCTGGAACACGTGACTTATGAGGAGAGGCTGAGGGAACTGGGATTGTTTAGTCTGCAGAAGAGAAGAATGAGGGGGGATTTGATAGCTGCTTTCAACTACCTGAGAGGTGGTTCCAAAGAGGATGGTTCTAGACTATTCTCAGTGGTAGAAGATGACAGGACAAGGAGTAATGGTCTCAAGTTGCAGTGGGGGAGGTTTAGGTTGGATATTAGGAAAAACTTTTTCACTAGGAGGGTGGTGAAACACTGGAATGCGTTACCTAGGGAGGTGGTAGAATCTCCTTCCTTAGAAGTTTTTAAGGTCAGGCTTGACAAAGCCCTGGCTGGGATGATTTAATTGGGGATTGGTCCTGCTTTGAGCAGGGGGTTGGACTAGATGACCTCCTGAGGTCCCTTCCAACCCTGATATTCTATGATTCTATGATTCTAGTCACTAGTGCATTCCTCTCCTTGTTTGTGTGCATCCACTAGAGTGGGGTGTGGTCCGTCACAAGAGTGAACCGGTGCCCAAGTAGGTAGTACTGTAAAATCTCCATGGCCCATTTAAGCGCTAGGCATTCCTTTTCTACTATGGCATACTGTTGCTCCCTGGGCAGGAGCTTCTGGCTGAGGTAAAGGATCGGGTGCTTCTCATCACCCGCCATCTGTGAAAGGACGGACCCAAGTCCTACCTCCGAGGCGTCTGTTTGTAGGATTAATTCTTTCTTGAAATCTGGGACTATGAGCACTGGATGATTGCAAAAGGCCATCCTTAGATCTGTGAAAGCTTCTTCCATTGCCTCGGTCCACTTAACTATCTCCAGGCCCCAAGCTCTTATCAGGTCCGTCAGAGGCACTGCCCTTGTGGCAAAGTGAGGGATGAACCAGCAATAGTACCTCACGATCCCTAAGAACACTCTGACTTGCTTCTTGCGAATCCAGCAGGGCCATTCCTGTATTGCCTCCACTTTGTTACATTGGGGTTTCACCAGGCCCCTTCCGACTACATACCCAAGGTATCTGGCCTCAGCTAGCCCTATTGCACATTTGGATAGGTTAGTGCTGAGGCCAGCATGTCTAAGAGCATCTAGTACCACTTCCATTTTCCCCAGGTGCATCTCCCAATCAGGGCTATGGATTACCACATTGTCTAAATAGGCAGCAGCATACTTGGCATGGGGTCAAAGTAATCTGTCCATCAATTGTTGGAAAGTCGCGGGGGCCCCATGGAGCCCGAAAGGGAGGATGGTATATTGGAAGAGGCTGTCGGGTGTACAGAAAGCGTTTTTTTCCTTGGTGTCCTCAGCGACGGGGATCTGCCAGTAGCCCTTTGTCAAGTCCAAGGTGGTCAAGAATCGGGCCTTGCCTAACTGATCCACCAGCTCATCAATACGTGGTATTAGGTAGGCATCAAATTAGGATACCTCGTTTAACTTCCAGAAGTCATTACAAAACCTCAGGGTGCCGTCAGGCTTGGGGACCAAGACAATAGGGCTGGACCACTGGCTGTGGGATTTCTCAATCATCCCAAGTTCCAGCATCTTCCTTATTTCTGCCCTAAGTTCTTCTCTTTTTGCCTCTGGTATGCGATATAGTTTTATTGTCCCCCTTGCTCCGGGACAGGTGATGATGTGATGCTGGATCAGCGTTGTACGGCCTGGTTTTGTGAAGAACACGTCTTGGTTCCTCTGGATCATCTCAGCGACCTCTGTTCGTTGTTCTGGGGCCAATTCGGGGGATACCTTACCTGCCCTAGTGGGCCATCTGCCTGGGGTGGAGCTGGCAGGACAGCCAGGCACGTCTCCCACTGGAGCCACGGTTTCAGTAAGTTGACATGGTAGATCTGCTCTGGCCTTCGGCACTCTGGCCGCTTCACCTTCCCAATGGCTTCCACGATCTCATAGGGTCCACACCTGCTGGCCAGGAGTTTGCGTTCTGTTGCTGGTACCAGCATCAGCACCCGTTATCCTGGTTGAAATTTCCATGTTTTTGCCCAGCGGTTGTAATAGGTTCACTGGGCCTGTTGTGCTTTCTCCAAATGCTTTCGTAGTATGGGGGTCACTTCGGCTATTTGTTCTCTCATCTGAGCCACGTGTGCAATGACGTTCTTCCCCGGGTTGGGTTGTTCCTCCTATTCCTCCTTTGCAATGTCTAATATACCACGTGGGTGGCATCCATACAGTAGCTCGAAGGGGGAGAATCCAGTAGCTGCCTGCGGAACATCTTGTTTCGCAATCAGGTATGGTAGGAGGGCATCCCAGTCTTTTCCGTCTTGGGTCACCACCTTTCGGATCATGCTCGTGTGTGGTTAAATTGCTCAACCAGACCATCTCTTTGGGGATGATAGACGGAGGTCCGCAAGGCTTGGATGCAGAGCAGGGTACATAAGTCTTTCATTACTCTCGATATGAAAGGAGTCCCTTGGTCTGTCAGGATCTCCTTAGGCATGCCTACCCTAGCAAAAACCTGGACTAGTTCTTTTGCAATCACCTTGGACAAGGGGTTTCTTAGAGGAATGGCTTTGGGGTACCATGTAGCCTAGTCCAGGATGACAAGTATGCTTGTATGTTTACACAAAGTAAAACTATTTCCCCATGTTTATTCCCCTGCCGCCCCACTGTTCCTCACATGTTCTTGTCAACTGCTGGAAATGGCCCCACCTTGACTATCACTACAAAAGGTTCCCCCACCCCCGACCACTCTCCTGCTGGTAATAGCTCACCTTACCTGATCACTCTTGTTACAGTCTGTATGGTAACACCCATTGTTTCATGTTCTCTCTGTAGATAAATCTCCCCACTGTATTTTCCACTGAATGCATCCAATGAAGTGAGCTGTAGCTCATGAAAGCTTATGCTCAAATAAAGTTGTTAGTCTCTAAGGTGCCACGAGTACTCCTTTTCTTTTTTTACGTATGCTTCGGTGGCTCCGGGCCGATCTTTCTAGTGGGCTCACTAGATGCATGGCAATCCTTTCAAAAGGGACTTCAATTACAGGCAAGGGTACCAACGGGGCCCTGAACTGAGGTTGGGGGCTATGCAGCTGGCACTCTGGGCAGGAGGTGCAATAGTGCTGGACTTCTGCCCATACCCCCGGCCAGTAGAACCTCCTTAGGACTCTATCCAGGGTCTTCTCTGCTCCTAAATGTCCCCCGAACAAACGACTGTGAGCTAACTCTAATACGGCCCTTGTGTGCTGCCGAGGCACCAAGAGCTGTTCTACCACCTGCCCCCGTATTGGCACTACCCAATACAACACAGATCCTGTTTGATTATATAGTATAGCCCTGGGCCTCTGGTTTTCCCTTCTACTGGCATGCCATTTACCTCTACTACCTCCTCCCTCACATTCCCATACAGTGGGTCATAGGCTTGGTCCTGCCTAAAACACTCATGTGCAGGACCAATCTGGCCTGATTCTATTGGATCGGTCTCCCCTCCTTCCCTTGGGGTGCTTCCGCTCTTGCTGGGGGCAGTCTCTGGGTCTCCACTGGTCCGTGCTACCTTGAGGTTTCCCTGACGGGGCCTCCTCCTGTCTGCCTGAAACAGAGTTTTTTTATTAGGTTCCTGGCAGGGCCTTTATTGACTACAGTTGCTCCAATTAACTTGTAGCAACCCTCCCTAGTCTACAGGGAACTACGCCTTCATTAGCCTATGGTTTATATATTTCCCCTCTCCCACTGCTCCCTGGCCCTCCTGTATCACATTGTCTATAAAGATGTGTGTGAGAGCCTGAATTAAGACTTAGAGGAATTCTATAGCATTTATCAGCCTTACTCAAAATGGAGGCTTAGAGATTTGTAATTATCACATATTGGACAATGTTAAAAAATTTTAGTAGAAGCTAATGCGGGATGGAAAAGATGACCTAAAATTGATTCCAGACAAATACACTTGTGGTAACATTTGCTCATTGCTTTTACATGCTGTTTTGTCTGTACGGAACTGTGTGAAAGGGACAAGTAGTACAGTCCAGCCCAAAGGAAAAAAGCCCAAAGACCTTGGCTTTCATGTTCTTGTTGGATGGTGGTGGGGGGGGTCAATGGTTCATTTATTTTTCTTTCTTCCTTTTTGCTAGTGAACTTTTTTTTCATTCCTACAGTTTTGACTAGACTATGGTAAAATTCATCTAACGAGAGTTAGACAACTCTTGATCACAGTGAACTCGACTCTGATTCTGTAGTGAAGTGAATGTCCTGTACACAGAAAAGGACATTTGACACACTGATATTTTTTTAACATTGTAAAAGGATTAGCAATCCTGAACAGCTGGTCAGATTTGATCCAAAGAACACAGCAGTAAGGATAAAAATCAACTTTTTCCCCCTGGGAAATCTTTTGGGTTGGTAAAGGTCAATTTGGAGTTCTCATGTTTTCTTTTTCTTTCTTTCTTAATTACGTCCATGTGGCAAACAGAGTTGTGTCTGTCATTAACATTTGCAGTCCAAACAAACCTTGCCATAACAAGATTTGAAAGTTACTCGCATGAAACAATAAGACATGAGACTTGTAAGCCAATGGTTTTAGCATCATTTTAGTTGCATAATGGGCTGGAGTCTATTCGAAATCCTAAGTAATTTCTTGTGGGATGCTACTTTATTTCCTTTTAACTTTTTGTGAATCTTAATATATGAGATTAACTTTTATGTCATAAAAATTAGGAACAAAGTCTTCCATTTACAATTTTGCCATTAGAACATAATATTAATTTAAGTTCTGACAAAGTACTTGGCACTGTTCAAGATAAATTCAATCACCATCTGCGCAACGAAATCTCTCTTTGAAGATACAGTGTCCTGGAATAAGAACAAGGAGAGAAATCTCTCTCATGGTATACCAACAGCATTGACTGGAATATACTTGTTGCTGAAGAATACATTAAAAAGCCATGATAGTGTGAAGAGAAAATTGGAAGCCAAAATGAAGAAATCAGAAGACAATGTAATAAAAGACTTCAGAAGCTGAAGACTGACAATTATGTGTTTGAAAAAGAACTCTGGAAGGTACAGAAAAAACTTCATAGACTTGAATGATAGAATGGTGATAAAAGAATGGTGATAAAATGCTAAAACAGTCCAAACACATGTGAATATTTAATAGTATACATGCACAAACTAAACATTAACCTGTTGTTGACGGTGGTCAGGAGTACTTCTGGATTTACAATGCCAGTTCAACAGAGAAACCGCAGAACAGGAAGATAAATACGTCCTGCTTTCCATTCAATATCATTCAGATACACCAAAAGAGAAAACAATCAGATTCTTTGAGGAGGAAAAAGTTGTACACAACCACAAAGAATCCAGGAAGTCAGTTTATGGTTTAATCTTATGTCCACCCAGAAACTGAAGCTAGTGTAAAATTTGACAATGTCTATTAAACGTCATTTCTTCAAGCGCTGTTTTAGTTTTTGTTTTGAGCACATGACACCTGTGATCCTTGAGCTACTCTGGCTATCTACTGGTTTCCTGGTTGTGTTTAACTTTGGTCTCAGGCCATTTAGGGCTTTACTTACCTCAGAGATCACCTTGCCCCCCATGAGATACTGATATGTTTGCACTCCGCAGGGGAGCCTGAGCTGGACTTCTGCTGGTAACTCTGGCAGCATTCTCTGTTAGATCCTCAAACCTTGAGAATTCCTTCCATCCTTTGGCCCATAACAGCCAAAGTTAATTAGATTCAGGGAGCACTTCAAGGCCCATCTTTTCTTCCTGGCTCATGAAAACTGGGAGACCAGTGAGCCTGGCTAGTGCGACGTAACTATGATGGGTGTTTGGTTGAGGGTTTATGTTTTGTATATTTTTGCTATGGTTGGTGTATTGTGCTCTGAAGCAGTTGAGGAAGTCTATCACTTACATGCTACATTTTTAAAGACAGCCAAGGACACTCAGAACTTAGGATGAGTGGTCGTTTGTTGTTGACGTGTAAATCGATAGACACTAACACTGTGTCTTCAGTGCAGTACTGTTGTAGCTGTGTTGGTTGCAGGATATTAAAGATATAAGGCAGGTGAGGTAATACCTTTTATTGAACCAACTTCTGCTGATGAGAGACAACCTTTCAAACTTACACAGAGCTTGTCAAAAAAAAAACTTGAGTTCTGTGTAAGCTCGAAAGGTTGTCTCTCTCATCAACAGACATTGGGCTAATAAAAGATATTACCTCACCTGCCTTGCCTCTCACAGTGTCTTCAAGTCATAGTAGTCCATAAGAAACTTCTGAAAAATCCTACAGCACCCTAACATCTTTTCAGAGGCTAGAGAACAAGTTATTTTTTGAATATCATCATAAAATGATGATCAGTGACAAAGATGTGCAAGACTAATAGTTCTCTCCATATCAGTCTCAACATGCCCTGATTCTAATCTTCAGCTCTTGATATAGAACCCAGCAATGAAATTTAAATATCCTCACTGAGAAGCCACTTTACAATGTCTACCAGGAACTAGTTCATCACCAAACAATTTACATTCACTTGACTTAAGTAATATTTAAAAATATTTAAAAATCACAGAAGAAAGAAGCGTAGAATAATCTACTTCAACGCTAACCCAGTATCAAGAACATAATTTTGCCTTGAAACAAAGTGACCATTCTTGTGTTTAACCTATGAACTGCATCTGAAAAAAGTTTTAAAATTAAATTAACATTTACAAGCCTACAGTTGGTATTTGACTTCTTACTGAAAAGTGACACCATTTGTAAGAATAGTTTTATGGTAGACCAGTGTAATAAATGGCAAATCCATTTCAAAACTGTGTGTGTGGTGCTCTCTCACCTTTGCAAGTTAGGATTCAGTTTCATTGGCAGAACTGTGTGGCTATGTCTATATTGTTATTAAACACCCACGGCTGGCCTGTGTCATCTGAGTCAGGCTCAGTCTGTAGGGCTATAATACTGCAGTGTAGAGCTCTGGAACTTCGCAAGGTGGGGAGAGGTCTCAGAGCCTGGGCTCCAGCCCAAGCCTGGATGTCTATACTGCAGTTTTATAGACCCACAGCCTGAGCCCTGCGAGCCTGAGTCTGCTGACATGGGCCAGCTGCAGGTGTTTAACTGGAGACATACACTGTGTAGCCTAAAACAAACAACAGGGGATGCAGCAGGTCAGAATTCAGGCAGATCAAAAGAGCTGAATCAAGAACACTTGCACAGGACTAGCTCACATTATGCTTTGTAATATTGCCCAGAATTACGAATCCCTTACTTCCTTGATCAGGAAAACTTTATACAATATTTTAATAAAATAAAACCTTGTCAGTCCAAAAAATAAAAAGCTATCAATTTTATTTGGGAAAATGAAAAACATTTAATTCAGAAAAAAATCTATTTGATCAAATTTTCTCTCTCACCTTTATTGTTTTGGACAATTGCATGAAAAAAAATAGTTACTACCCTGGCTCTAAAATTGTTGTTCTTTGAGATGTGTTGCTCACATCCATCCTACTTCAGGTATGTATGCACCCAGTGCACCAGTGTTGAAAATTTCTCTCTTAATGGTATCTACCATGATGGTACATCTGCCCTTTGCTGCGTCATGCTGCTATGCAATAGTATAAAGGATGGTGCCACCCTGATCCCACTCAGTTCTTTCTTACTGGAAACTAACACTGACTTTTATTATGTGTATTAGGATAGTGCTTAGGGGCCTCAGTCTTGGCCCTGGACACCATTATATTAGGCACTGTAAAAAAAACTTATGAAAAAGATAGAAAAAAAAAGTCCCCATTCCGAAGATCTTACAATCTAAATATAAGATAACAGATGGATACAGACAGGCAGATGGGAAAGTGCAAGGAAACAAGGAGACAACATTGGTCAACAGAATAGTCTGTGGTCTCATCACACCATCAATCTAACCATTGTCAAGTTTTTTTTTAGTTTTCTTGACAAACAAGAGTTTTAAGGAGGAATCAGGAGGATGAGGAGGAATTCATTTTATGGAGGTTTATAGAGAGCTCCTCCCAAGCATGAGGGGCATATGGGAGAAAGCCTGAAGGTGCTTGTTTGAAAATTTAGCAAGTGGTCAGCTGGCATCAAGGGCTGACTAGAGATTGGAGTTGACTTTTTGATACTGAATGGGAGATAATAAGTGGGGTGTGGATAGACCATGAAGGGCCTTGAAAGTGAAGACAGGTAGCTTAAGTTTGATATGTTAGAGAACAAGGACTCAGTGGAGGGATGCAAAAGGAGGGGTGACATGGTCAAAATGGACTCTTCATGTACTTAAGCACATATTTCAGTGCATTGCAGAATTGGAGCCTTATTTTTAAAGACTGCTTTCTCCTATGTCTCTTCAGATTTTTGCTGTTAATACTTTAACCTTCAGTACACCTCTAACCTTCTACAGCTCAAATGTGGGACATGATACAGAGCCAAAACCCCAAATGAAAGATACAAAAATAAAAGAAGGCCAAAAGTGATTCAAGATAAGTTTCTTTAGCATAACTTGAAGCCTTTTCTGACTCTCAAACATCAACTCCAGTTTGCTAAACTGAACACAAGTCTAAACATTAATGTAGGTGTAAATCTAAATGCTGTTGCAAAAGTTGTTAATAAAATTGTAATTTATTCTTATTTAGATTATTACAAACTTGCCGCCATCTTTACTGAATTTTAGGAGATACCTGCAATTACTTTCTTTATTATGATAGTGTATAAGGACCAACCAAGAATGGGGCCCTACAGTCCTAGGCACTATACAAACACGGTAGTAGGAAATCCCTTCTCTGAAGATATTACAACCTAAATACACATGCTGTTTGGAGAATCAGATAAGTAACCAAAACTGTAATTTTGTGAGTTCTCTCATTAAATGAAATGTTCAAGCTAAGGAAAATACCACCTCCTCAGTCACACAAGTCCACACGTGTTTACACAGGCTCTGAAATACAGCTTTATAACTTCTATTTTGCTGTAACATTCTATGCTATTCTGAAAGATGTGTATCACTGTTAGTAATTGTGACTCATGCTTTGTATAGAGTGTTTGCTAGGAGTCTAATCCTAACTTGTAAACGCTATAAAGGGTGGGTCGTAAATCAAGAAACCATTTGGTCTACAGGCAAACAAACCAATGAGATTGTCTTATCAGAAATCAGGCTATTCCCCTTGTACAAGAAGTTTGTTTTGTATTGAGATGATCTTATCTCAAGAAAACAGCCTTCCCCCCCCTTACAGACATAAATATCTTACAGAATCCTGACTTTAAAAGAACGTTAAGGCTATTCTCTATTGAAGAGGAGTAAAAATCAGGATGTGTTCTCAGAGAAATAAAACAAATCATCAAAATGGGCCTTCTTCCCCCTTAATAGAGCAAAATCTTAGTTTAAACCTCAAAAAATTTAGGCATATTCTTATTGGAACTGTTTCTTTCATAAACACTCTGAAGTCTATATTCTTCAAATGTTAAGGAGAATATTTAAGGTTGGAAAACGTTCTATAGAAGACCTTTGTTACTTCTAATTCAGTGGTTCCAAAACTTTAACAACCTGTGAACCCTTTTCACTAAAATGTCAAGTCTCGCGAACCCCCTCCTAAAAATGATTATTTCTAGGGATTTTCTCCTTTATCTGAGTATAAATTATAAAAGCAGTGATCTTGGAAATATACAGTTTGTTTTTATGACATACTTATTACACACTATTTATTATTAATTATTATTTATAATTACAGTATTTTTATTACTTTATGAAAATGGCAACACTCTTCCAAGATCTCACTTTCATAGCTTGTATCACTTTGAATAAACCTGTTATAAGACAAGGCTCCTACGTTTCATCAAGGAGTATCAGATGTGAAACATCATGAAGATATTTAAGAAGCCAACTCAAAGAGTTCCTCCTACACAAGCAGTGAGGTCTTGAGCAGTCCAGGCAAACAACGCACATTACAACAAAATTTAAACTTGTTCTTCGTAATAATTTTAAAAACAATACTAGCTACCTATTTAATTTTAAAAACAGCAAAAAATATCCACCTCCCTTTCCATTTCTTATAAGAAGTCTTGAAGTTTAAATATCCTCAGCGTGATAGATATGCTTGCTTTGATCTGCTTAGCTCTTGGAAGTCCAGGGGCTCTGGGCTGCTGGCCCCGTTCCGCCCAGAGTCCCTAGGGACAGCTATGTCCACCATTAGGGAATTTTTTCCCCGAGAACCCCCCTGTAACATTTTGTGAACCCCCAGGGGTTCGCGAACCCCAGTTTGGGAACCACTATTCTAATTCATGTTTCCTTTTAAAGGTGAAAA
Organism: Natator depressus; assembly: GCF_965152275.1. NCBI lineage: Eukaryota > Metazoa > Chordata > Testudines > Cheloniidae > Natator > Natator depressus. The sequence goes on from NC_134239.1 coordinate 93,802,139, forward strand.
CCTTGCTGTCCCTCCAATGCTTAAGATGGTACGAGATTCTTTTGAGATGTTTATCAGATACCATTGTTATGTGAATAGTGAAAAGCTTTACGTACAAAGAAGATTATTTGATGCTATAACTGGTTACTAAGGTAAGAAGCCATTTGAGTATAGAAATATTTATATTAATTGGGGAATTAGTTATCTTGCGACGCTTAAGCAACTCCTTACTAAACTCAAGAAGACAAGAACCACCTCTCCGAGAAGCATTAAGAGGAAAAGAATTTTTTTGATGACCATTTAAGTTAAAGATTTCCTTTAAGAATCACTTAAAAGTCTGAAAAGATTATTTTAAGAGCTGAAGATCTTTATATTGGAAAGCACTTAACTAATCTGAAGAATAAATTTCATGTTCTATTAAATCCCGAGGAAACTAAAGGGAGATCAGAAAATGAACTCAGTAAAAGAAAGAGTTAAAACTCTTACTTTAAAGATGTGCTGAGAACTTTCCACCCCAAAAGACAAAGCTCACTACAACTCTGATGCATGTGTATTAGGAGACTGCATATTCATGAGCTGTAGATCTTGCCAAGACAACCAGAAGGGTGTTGAACCAATGACCCGAAGAAGAGTTCTGTGTAAGCTTGAAAGCTTGTCTCTCTCACCAACAGAAGCTGATCCACTAAAAGATATTACCTCACCCACCTTGTCTCTCTAAAATAGTGGAAGTCACATTACTGAATTGGCATTAAGAGGGACAATTAAGACTGAACCTATCATTTCTTGTTTCTTTAAACTACCAGTTTTTAGTCATTTTGAAAAAAATACTTGATGCTCAACCACTTAAAAACACATCCTTTACCCCATACTAACCTTTTCCATTTGGTGAAATCACCATTATGGTTGAGAAGTTACTCCCACTACAAAGTTCACATTTTCAGACACTTACAGCTTTTCAAGAAAGTTATCCTTTGAATTGAAATTCCTCCTGTTTCTTTCTGAACTCAAAAGTGAGTTTTTCTTATAAAGTTGGGCAAAATTCCATTTGTCATGCTTCAAATAGTCAAGCATGAAAATATTTTAACCAAGTTATTTTTAATTCCTTTTATCGTGCTCAGATAACATTATATTTATAAAACTTTTAAACTTTCCCTGGACTTCTTAGCATTATACAACGATTTAAGGACAAAGTGAAGAAGAATAATTTATCCACTCAAAGCAATAGAAGAGTTAGACACAGAGCTGTTAGTTACCCACATCAGAATCTGGGAGGATGCGATGACAGATATCTCTACTCTTGCAGAATGCCATCTTTGATGGCCACTTATGGTCAGGAACTCACTTTAACATACACCTCTACCCCGATATAATGCGACCAGATATAACACAAATTCAGATAGAACGCGGTAAAGCAGTGCTCTGGGGGGCGGGGCTGCACGCTCTGGTGGATCAGCGCATCAGCGTGTCTGGCTCCAACAAGCTGCTCTGAGCGGCGTGTTAAGGGTGCCGGGCCAGGGCCGAGGGGTTGGATAAGGGGCAGAGGGTCTTGGGGGACGGTCGAGGACAGGGAGCGGGGGGCAGGGGGGTTGAATGGGTTGGGAGTTCTGAGGGGTCAGTCAGGGGGAGGGAAGTGACTATTAATAACAGAAATGCTCGAGGTCAAAGAAAGTTCGATATAACGCGTTTTCACCTATAACATGGTAAGATTTTTTGGCTCCCGAGGACCGGGTTATATCTGGGTAGAGGCGTATTTGAAAGACAGTACTGTCAGCACCATTGTATAGTGCACACTAATATCAAGCCAGGGATTGGTACAATTTTGACTGGGGGAAGGCAGTTCCCTATTGAAATCACCAACACTTCTCTTGGAGGTGTGCTATGAAAGTATTTATCTCATGCAACCCTATTTACCTTATTTGATCTAACACAATCATAGCCTAAAGTAGCATGGCTGCAAGTGCTCTCCCAAAGCGTACATATATTATTTGGCAGTCTAAACCATCTAAATAGAATAGTGAAATTGGATGGATTCTGGCCCTTATATATCAGATGCCCAATAAGATTAGGATGCCTGTTTACCTTTTCCTCCAGTTCCTGTTTCACAAACTCATATTTCCATCTAAGTTTTGTGTTTTCCTCTTCACCCTGGGTTAACTCTTCTGTCAGCTTATCACATTCAGTTTTCATCTTCTCCACCTGTTGACGCTGAGCTTTTACTACATTTTTCTCATCTATAAGTTCTGTCTGATGGTAGTAGGAAAACAGAAGACACAATCAGTATAGAAGTTCTTTATGAACATTCCCAGATTGCATAGCCCCAAATCCATGCAGAAAAGATTAGGGGAAGATACCAATATTTAATCAGTAAGACTTTGTTACACTTTTATTGGAATTAAATTTCTAAAAATAAGCATCAGCATTGTACATATATAAATATATAACATAGAAACTGGACCACTAAGCAATGCTTCTCTACTCATAATGATATGATTTCAACACTGGCCGCATAACAGTTAAAATATAAAGAAGATTTTTCCATTACAAAGTGGATCTGTCATGCCATTTATCCACGACACAAGAGTAACAGCAAAACCAGTTCAATCAGCTAAAAAAAAATGCTGATGCCTGCAGTGTACTTTGTGGGATTCGGTAAGATCTTGCAAGATCCTGTACAATTTGATAGCTCTGTATGAAAAGCTCAATGTTTAAACAAATTAACATTCCATTACTGAAATTCATTCCACTACTAAAACACTAAAAATGTATTATTTCCTTTATCAGGATCAATGACACAGATTACTCCTATGCTTAAAGGGAAATGAATTAGATGATTTAATGGTCTTTTTCACCTAGAATTTCTAGAATTCTGATTTGAAAACTATTAGTAGGGACACTTGTACAAATAGAGACATAACTTTAGCCCCTTTAACTTTAGCTTTAAGGTTAATAGATTTTTTTTTAGGTGGGGCAGATTGAATAAAATGGGTTATCCTTTAGTGTAAAAATATTGAGACTTCTCCTTCCTGAAATAAGTAGAGTTGATGCATGCAATAAAGATAATAGCAACTTGACTGGCACTGAGGGGTTTGAGAAATTCTGCAGAGAAAAATCTACATTACAAAAAAAATGCATAGAGCAAACAAGGAAACCACACTTGTTCCATATTGCCACTCTACTTGGGGAAGAGTTATATTTTCATGGAGCCTGGGATTCAGGCACACAACAAACAAACTTGAAAAGTAAATTATCCCATCAGAGAAAGCAAGAATCCAATTCCATTTTACGTGCAAGCACAACATGGTGTCAATCTCTTATGTTCCCTACATGGCAACTGTATTAAAGATTTATACAGCTGGAGACAATCAAGGAGACAATCCCTTGCCAACATCAACTTGGTTTTCTACATTCTACTAAATGTGAGAGTATCAGAGAACAAGGAGACACAAAGACTCTAGAGAAGAAAAATCAACATTTTCAATCATTTCTGAGACTGAAAAAGCAGGTATGATGTCAATTTATCAGACCTGAGATGACCCCATAACAGTAACTGGAGGAGGGGAAAAAAAGCCAAAAGCCATATCTGTGTGGTGTGTATGTAAATTACACTGTGTATATTCTTTAAGTAGTTATCACTGAGAATGTCTGTTATGCATGCAAGCTACATGTTGTTATTCTAAAAGTACAATAATTATTTTAGAAGCAGAAAGGGGACGGGAGGGATAAGAACTGACTGAGGACAGAGTCGAGACTCCTGGGCTCTATTTCTGAGTGTGTAATAGACTCACCAAGGGACTTTTGAGCAAGCCACTTAAATCCCTGGGCCTCGGCTTACTTGTGTTTAGAATGGAGACACTGGTAGTGACTACATGATTAAGGTAGCATTGCAATTTCTATTTAAAATAGAACTAAAAGCCTACTGCTTCTGCAGCACGGGAGCCCTTCAAGAACTGATGCCTCAGTGCAGAGACAGAGGGCTCCTCCCAAGCACAAGTCTCTCTCTCTCACACACACACTCCAGCCTGCCCCATGCCAGGTTCCCTCATATAAACACACACAACATTTCCCATGCACCAGTGCCTCGCCTGCTACACACACACTACTACTCACTAGTCCTGCTACTCACTCCCCATTTATCTAACACACCATACAGCAGCTCCATGGAAGCCAAAGAGGATGGAGGAGGGGGAAAGGAGGAAGAAGTCAGTGGTTAAGTAGAGGGAACATGGGAGGGAACAGCAAGAATGTGAAGGGTGCTGGTAAAACTGGATTCTGCAGAGGCAGCATGAAAAAATTAAGTTTCTGTTCTATTCAGGTTCTTATACCAAGCCTCTTACTGCAATATCTGCACTGTGGGTTTGAACTGCCTGGATTGAGGAAAACAGTCACCAGGAGCTCCATTCTGAGGAATTTAGCACCTAGAACACACACACACACACATCTCTTCCCTCTGCTCCCTCCATTAACAGTCATCTACCTATTTTAAGGTTTTATACTGCTATCTATCACTAATATCTGAACACCTTCCATATCAACCAACACTTAAGCATAACTTTCAAAATTTGGCACAGCAAGCATTAACCATATACTTCAAATTACCACCAATTCAAATTTCTAAGCAAGGAAAAAAATATCCATTTCTAACTACTCCACATGGCTAAAGTTAGAAGTTGCACATTGTGTATAAAGAAAGAAGGAACCATGCATGTTACAGGAGGTTGATGAGGGTAAGGTTACTTGGAGTAGGCAAAATCAGGGTTGTAGGTTGCAAAAGATAGCTGAAGATTTAACTAGGAATGTCCTGGCTTTTTTATGGTTGCATTGATACAATATTCATTTAAGAGGCCTGTTTTTGTTTTTTAACAAAAAAAATATTCAGTTTGGGAAGAGTATGTTTAAGTTTAATGTACTACATGTTTCAGACATACCCCTTACCCAGAACAGCTTACTGTCTACAAACTATTTTGTAAACCACTGTGTACACTGGTAGCACTTTGGAAATGCTTATTAATAAACACAAATTATTCTTATCCTATACTAGTTTACACCAATAAAAAATGTAATAGATGACTGATCATATGGCTGCAAAGTCAAATGTTGAAAATTAATAAGGCTGTTTAGAGTATCCATTTCAGTTTAAATACTCTTAGGTTTTATTCAGATCAGCCTTATGAAATATAAAATACTTTTGTTTTCTTCCTTTTTAATCATATAGCCTGGAGTCAGCAGCAAATGAGTTGCACTAAAAATGTGAACTTGTTTCTAAATAAATGTAACAATCTGCTTCATAAAATATTTTTACGGTAGTTATTGGGAGGGTTTTTTTTGTAAATGATATGGAAATCGTACACTCTGGAAATGCTTTAAAATACAAGGAGTCATTAAAACTAACCTTTGCAAATTCAACACGCTACTGTGATTCATATTCAGAAACTGTTCCTGGAGTGCCTGTGATACTGTTTCAGCTATTGTGCAATACACATACTTCAAGAAATGCAGCATCTCTGGGACATGATAGGTCCACAGTATAGCAGGGGTAACAGTGATAAAGACAGTAGTCAGAGAGGTTAGTATCAAAGTGTTAGAACTCCAATGCTTTACACACCCCGTTCTATGCAGTCAACAATCTAATTTACCAAAGTTACTTTTGTACTAATGAGGGCTTTTGTCTTAAAGCTACTATGGACACAATAGGGCTTCACCCAGATCTTTCAACCTCTATACCTCTGAAATATGTCCTGTTTTAGGTTATTTATCATCATATCTACTGTGACAAAGTTCCTGCTCTACCTTGGTGGGTCTTGCGCTTATTGGCGGATTTGCTCGCCTTGGAGCTTCACAGCAGCCCTCAGCTTGGCCGTTTTTTCTGAACCCACAGTCCAGGTCGATGACTCCTGTGTCTGACCAGGAGTTGGGAGGATTTGGGGGGAACCCGGGCCCGCCCTCTACTCCGGGTTCCAGCCCAGGGCCCTGTGGAATGCAGCTGTCTAGAGTGCCTCCTGGAACAGCTGTGCGACAGCTACAACTCCCTGGGCTACTTCCCCATGGCCTCCTCCCAACACCTTCTTTACCCTCACCATAGGACCTTCCTTCTGGTGTCTGATAATGCTTGTACACCTCAGTCCCCCAACCGTCCACATTCTCACTCTCAGCTCCTAGTGCCTCTTACTACCAGCTCCTCACACGCACACCACAAACTGAAGTGAGCTCCTTTTTAAACCCAGATGCCCTGATTAGCCTGCCTTAATTGATTCTAGCAGCTTCTTGATTGGCTGCAGGTGTTCTAATCAGCCTGTCTGTCTTAATTGTCTCCAGAAGGTTCCTGATTGTTTTGGAACCTTCCTTGTTACCTTACCCAGGGAAAAGGGACCTACTTAGCCTGGGGCTAATATATCTGCCTTCTATTACTCTCCTATAGCCATCTGGGCCGACCCTGTCACACTACCTTTACTGGAACTCCAGAATTCTTCTTAAAAGGCTTCAGTGATCATGCAGAAGCAGTCCCTAATTTGCTATAATCCATTTCAACCAGACTAAATATGCATGAACCCCTTTATTGTTAGCTTTATCTTTTCTGCAGTGTTCAGAAATACATAAAAATCTTTAAAAGTTCATGCTTTGTTAAGTTCATGGCCTAATAGAAAAAAAAAATCAACAGCAGAATTCAGCAAAAGTTACCTTCAGCCTCCTAATGTGGTTCTCTGCCTCATCCTTTTCTTGCCTAAAGAGCTTTATCAGCTCTTGAACATTTCTCTCATGCTTTGTTTTCACATTCTGCAACTCTGATCTAAGATCTGCCAGCTCCTGTTGGTGAACATCTCTCTCCATCTTCAGCTGCCAACTAGTTGTAGTCATCTCTTCTTGCTTAGACTCCTGATGTTTCTGAAGGTCTGAAAAGTTCTTGAGAATCTCTTTCTTGGCTTTCTCTTCCTCTGCTATTCTGTTTGTCAGCTCTGCTCGAATAGCACTTAAGTTTTTTATATCTTCTTGCATCGCTAAGAATCTTTCCTGGTCTTTTTCATTGATCATGTTAGCTGTTTCAAGCTCTTCCTCTAAACGTTCTTTTTCATTTCTCATCTGGTTCTGTACCAGAATCTGCTTTTGCAACTCACTCTCCAGTTTATTTGCTGTATCTTGGACTTCCCTGATCTCTTGCTCAAGAACTATCTGTTGAGACTTGGTTTCACTGAGCTTCACCTCCTTACAGTGGAGTTCCTCTTCTTGCTGGGCCCTCTTTGTAAGCACATCACTCAGCTCCTTTCGAAGGTTTTCTATTTGATGTATAGCGGAGAGAAGCTGAGCCTTCAAGTCATCCTTTTCTTTAAGGACCTAGGTAATATGAAAAAAAGATTATTACCTAAAAATTCATTAGATCAAAATTTGGTGCAAACTATGCTGTTTGGAAGCAAGAAACAAACTTTATACTGTGAGACAAGAAAATGTTTACAGATTATGGCCCTGATTCAAAGGTACTTGGGAGTTTAGCTAACTTTAAACTTGCAAGTAGTTGCGCTGAGTCAATGGGACTAATCGAAAGCTTAAGGATAGGCACGTGCTTAAGTAACTCACTGAATAGGGGCCAATTTGAGTCAATCTTCCATTTTTCCCATCCTCTTTGCAGTCTGAAATATACTGCTTTCTACGGGATAGTACTATGGAAGAAAAAGAAATAAACAGCAACAAGGCAGAGAAACTACCTTATGGGCACCTGAATATTTATCCTTCAGTATTTTGGCTTGCCCGGGATGCTGTTTGATCAATAATTTTACACCGCCCCTGTTTCTTCTTCCAGTATCTGTTTGCGTTATAAAATAATTTTTAAAAATTCCTTTCCCAAAGTATATGGGAACTTACGATACTTTCTGCTATTAATCAGGAGTGTCACTATATTCATGGACCAAGATGAGACAATGATAAGGGCCTGCATGAGATTTCCCTATATTACATTATATCCACTACTGGATTTTTTAATTCTTAAAAGTAGTGAAGGAGATTTGTTTATGTTTGACAGTAAACTATACTGACTGTTTCCAAAGAGGCTACCAAATATCAATACAAGAGTCTACTTATAAATAAAACATATGTTAAATATGGATTTAAAAATAGAGTAGCAACCATAGCAGTTTTTATCTGGGAGTGCATCAGTGTTCTAGCCTTTCTAAAACTGCATGTTGACTGCAGGACTGTATTCAAGAACAATAATTTAGCACTTATCCTAAATCCTTTTCAAGTATTTAAAATGGTGATTGCTTGCATTAACTTTAAAAATCTGTACTTATATTTCTATGTTTTATATGTATTATACACTTTCTCATTGTCAAGACAATATATGAAAGCTAATAAGAAAAGGAATAACAATTTAAAAATTCTAGAAAATGAAAACATCCTGTGGAAGGCTAACCACATGGCCAAGACGTTGTTAAACTATCCTGATAACTCAGCAGAAAATTACATCTAGGGAAGCCTGCTACAACCAATGTGCAAATGAAGTTTGCAAATATTTGGAAAAACTCAGATAACTGCAAATTATGTTCAGAATTCAAGTTTGATATTTTTCAATCATCACTTTCAACAAATGTATCAAAAGCAAGGACTTCATGCTGTATTTTAAAAAAATCCCAGTTTATCTGAGACACTAGATTATTATGTCTGTAAATTTTTAAAGATGCCCAAATTATTTTCAGCTAGTTCCCTGAAGCTCATGATAAATGCTGTATCTAGGTTTCTAAAACCCTCAGATACAAAGTGTGTGTGTGTCACTATTTAAAAAAAAAAATACAAGATATTTGTGTTTTGTTCCCATAATGACATGCAGTTTATTTTATATTATATATCCACTAGTAAAAAGTTTTTTTCAGATGTCACATACATCTGTCAAACTTGTTAGCAAGGTGCTGATAACCTCTAATGTGGAAAACAAGATTTAAACAGATTTTTAAATAAGGATAAAACCATACCAGTACCATTTAGCATCTTTATGCACCTTTAATGGGGAAAATTTAAAACTTAAAAGAGAAAAATCCAAGTCAGACAACCTTAAATACAATATCTGTAGGAAGATTCAATCTCATTACAGCACTATTTGAGTTGCCATCACAAAGATTGTGCTTATCTATCCTTTTATACAAAAACTAGTTTTGTGGGCTTGTAACTGAGCTTCAAACCTCCTTCTTTCCTTTTTCTTTTTCATGTATTCAACTCCCATACTGTTCTTCACTGTTTGCTCTATCTCCGTCTTTATTTTAAAATATCAAAACATACATTATTCACTTTCGATACAACTCATGTTATCTTTGTTTTAACCCTCATCCCTCCTTTCTCTATTGTTTTCCTTTGTCTAGATTAACTGTTCTACATTGATTTCATTTAAATTTTTAAGCTTCTCAGGGTAGGGAAAAATTTTTTAAATTTGAGTAAAGCCCTATCCTATTGTGCTTTATAAATGTGAATAATAATTGTAATACCTAGTTATTGCTGTTCCTCAACAGATCTCAGTGTTTTACAAAGGAGGGAAATATCATTATACCCTTTTTACACATGGGAAAACTAAAGCACGCGGGTTAATGACTTGCCCAAGGTCACCCAGCAGGTGAGCAGCAGAGCCAGGAATAGAAATCAGATTTCCTGAGTCCAAATCCACTGCTCTGTCCTCTATACCACACCCTATGATGCTATTTTGTACAAAGACATGGCATCAGGACTCTGGTCTAATGGTTACAGTGGGGAACTGGTAGTTTGATTCCCTCATTCGCCAATTGACTTGTGACCCTGAGCAATTCATTTAGCCTTTCTAGGTCACAAATTTTCTCCAGCTATAAAATTGGGATACTACTTTCCTGACAGAGCTGTTGATTAGCACGTATAAAGCAGCTTTAAAACCTTCACAGAAATTTTCTAGGTCTGGTTTCAGCCCAAAGGTGTAGGGCTTTTTTGGACCATTTGGAAAGGCTTAGCTGCTTTTAGTGCAAGGAGAGTGAAGTAAGTGAGAGCTGTTTGGTGCTGTCAAGGTTCCTTCCCCCCTCTGAACTCTAGGGTACAGATGTGGGGACCTGCATGAAAGACCCCCTAAGCTTATTCTTACCAGCTTAGGTTAAAAACTTCCCCAAGGTACAAACTTTGCCTTGTCCTTGAACCCTAAGCTGCCACCACCACACGTGTTAAACAAAGAACAGGGAAAGAGCCCGCTTGGAGATGTCTTCCCCCAAAATATCCCCCCAAGCCCTACACCCCCTTTCCTGGGGAAGGCTTGATAAGAATCCTCACCAATTTGTACAGGTGAGCACAGACCCAAACTCTTGATTTTTCATTGTTCTTAAGATCCAATCAGGTTCTTAAAAGAAGAATTTTAATTAAAGAAAAGGTAAAAAAATCACCTCTGTAAAATCAGGATGGTAAATATCTTACAGGGTAATCAGATTCAAAACATAGAGAATCCCTCTAGGCAAAACCTTAAAGACACAAAAACAGGAATATACATTCCATCCAGCACAGCTTATTTTACCAGCCATTAAACAAAAGAAAATCTAACTCATGTTCTAGCCAGATTACTTACCAACTTAACAGGAGTTGAAAGGCTGCATTCCTGATCTGTTTCATCATACAGACAGACGAACCCTTTGTTTCTCCACCCCCCCGCCCCACTCCAGATTTGAAAGTATCTTGTCCCCTCATTGGTCATTTTGGGTCAGGTGCCAGCAAGGTTATCTTAGCTTCTTAACCCTTTACAGGTGAAAGGGTTTTGCCTCTGGCCAGAAGGGATTTTATAGCACTGTATACAGAAAGGTGGCTACCCTTTCCTTTATTTTTATGACAGGTGCCCATCATTTTTTGAAAATCTAGCTATTTATGTAGATACCTACATATGCATTTCAGAGCCTAACTTTAGGTAGTATGTTGTTTTTTGTTTTTTTAATTTTGGACAAAATGCTGAAATTTTAGCAGGAGATACCTCTCTTCAGAGAAGGTTGCCTTACTGTTCTGTGGAAAGTTGGTTCTATGGAAATTTTTTCAACTTATTCATCCTCAGAACCACTACTAAAAAACAGCCAGGAAATGCCTGTTAAGATTGCATGAAGAACCTTTACTCTAGCTATATACATTACATTACTGTCTTTAATGACGTATGTACATGCACAAAAGCTCCATCTTATACTATTTCTCAAAACCTCCAAAACAGCTTTAAAAGTATTTACAACTTCGTAAGTTTCATCTTGTATAGTGCACAGGGCTTTCATAGGTCTTTCTAGCACAGACAATACAATACACATGTAATATATGTGTCTATGGTTGTGGGCAAATCGTACAACACAGAAAGTGTGTGTGTTGTGATACTAAAAGACCAAAGGGCAGCAGGAGAGCTATATAAATTCAATGGGAGCTATATAAGCCCCAGGATGATCAGGGCCTTATTCCCTATGGATTGAGGAGAGGTTACTACAGGTTAATTAAAGCACCTGGAGCCAATTAAGACCACGCCAGAGAGCTAATTTAAAAAACCCTATTCAGTCAGACAAGAGGAGGGAAAGAACTGACTGTAGTTTGGAGGAGTACCAGGGGAAGAGAAACCCTGCCCGCGCAGAGGGACTCTCCCACACAGAGGACCAAGAGAAACCCTGCCCAAGGGGAAAGAGGGTAAGGAGCCAGTGAAACTGAAGGGGCTGGGACCTGGAGTAGGGGACGGACCCGGGTCCCTTCCCCGTTCCCCTTCTCTCCCTCACCAGGGCACTAGTGGAGGCATCAATGCCCAAGAATAAGGGCAAGGGGCGGCGCACTGACCCACCACACCAAGGAAAAGCACGGGACCCACTACAATAGTGTCAGCCATTTGCCACAGTGCTCATATTAATGATTGCACTGTAATGCACACATACAACAGGGAAGAGTTAAAGTTCTATGTGCAATCTTTGATCTGGCTTTTCCTCAACTTTAAATCTTAGGCTGAACCCATCCAACCGTAACGTTCTGTTAAAGCGGTTTGCTGATGGACAAATGTGGTTTGATCATATTTCAATTATTTCAGGTTACATGTTTGTTTTTTCTACTTTTATTATTCAAAACACATTTTACTGAGACCAAGGCCTATTATACTGACCAAAATTGGGCTCTGAGGTAGCACTGAGCATTCTCTGTCTCAGGTACTTGGTTGGCTGGTTTCTGCTCACAAGCTCAGGGTCTAATTGATATCCATATGGGGGGGTCAAGGAGGAGGCTTCTCCCAGGACAGACTGGCAGTGACTTTGGGAGGTTTTGGTCTTCCTCTGCAGTGTCTGGTTGTGGGTCACTTGCCAGGATTATTTGGGTGTATCTCATAATCATTTGCCTGTCATTGGCGGGACCTCGGGCACTAGTGCACCTCAGTCCCTCTTATTCTCTGCCCCTGGCACATAACAGTCTACGTGTCTGTGAGCTGTAATACTTTGGTTTAACTTTGGTTTGGGGGTTAATGTGAGAATCCTGGGTGGCCTGTGATATACAGGAGGTCAGACTAGATGACCTCGTGGTCCCTTCTGGCCTTAAAATCTATGACTCTATAATTTCAATTACAATGCTAATTTTTTCAGCCAATTACTGAAAGATGAAAATTTCATTAATCATTGCACTCTAAGCATGTAACCACACTCTCCTTGGGTTGTAATTCCACCAGCACTGAAAAATTGCATAGAGTGAGATGATAATGAAAACTTGGAAGGGAGAACGCCAAAAAAAAATCCCAAGTGCTGCAAGAAATTGTGTTGACGACTCAAGAGGTAGTGCTGTTCCTTCTAAATCAGCCACCAATCCCGCAAAGTGAAAATAAGGAAAGCTATGCTGCTGTGTTTTAGAGGAGATGTAAAACCAAGTTGCAATGTACTCAGCCATAATTCTCTACCCTGTACTCCTAGAATTTCTTACTATCACCACCACCAGTAGGAGCTCCAATGAAGACCAGCCACCACTATTATAATCAGTGTCACCTAACTCTGCTCAGAGCATTCTTGTCCAGCACCACCAGTTGATATTTCAGAAACAGAGTATTCAATCCTCTCTCCAAACTTCCTGAATAAAGGATGTTCAAACCCACTAAAACCCGTGAAAAAAATTACCTGTGACATAGCCAACCAGAGCCCACTACCCATCACCTCCAGAGTTTCAGTCAGTATGGCCTTATACAGATCCTAGTGTTAGTTAGACATTGAAAAAGCCCACACTATACCACTCACATCTGACAAAGACACAACACAGAGCTGAATGTAATGCACATGGATCGTTGCACCACAGCCCATTTGGTCTTGTATCTTCTCTAGAAGAATCACACAGTGATCACTGGCTCCATGTCTACTTGGCAGCCGGTATCAAGCGGAGTGCCCCAAGGGTTGGTCCTGACGCCGGTTTTGTTCAATATCTTCATTAATGATCTGGAGGATAGCGTGGATTGCACCCTCAGCAAGTTCGCAGATGATACTAAACTGGGAGGAGAGGTAGATATGCTGGAGGGTAGGGATAGGATACAGAGGACCCTATACAAATTAGAGGATTGGGCCAAAAGAAATCTGATGAGGTTCAACAAGGACAAGTGCAGAGTCCTGCACTTAGGACGGAAGAATCCCATGCACCTCTACAGACTAGGGACCAAATGGCTAGGCAGCAGATCTGCAGAAAAGGACCTAGGGGTTACAGTGGACGAGAAGCTGGATATGAGTCAACAGTGTTGCCAAGAAGGCCAATGGCATTTTGGGATGTATAAGTAGGGACATTGCCAGCAGATCGAGGGATGTGATCATTCCCCTCTGTTTGACATTGGTGAGGCCTCATCTGGAGTACTCTGTCCAGTTTTGGGCCCCACACTACAAGAAGGATGTGGAAAAATTGGAAAGCATCCAGTAGAGGGCAACAAAAATGATTAGGGGACTGGAACACATGACTTATGAGGAGAGGCTGAGGGAACTGGGATTGTTTAGTCTGTGGAAGAGAAGAATGAGGGGGGATTTGATAGCCGCTTTCAACTACCTGAAAGGGGGTTCCAAAGAGGATGGATCTAGACTGTTCTCAGTGGTAGCAGATGACAGAACAAGGAGTAATGGTCTCAAGTTGCAGTGGGGGAGGTTTAGGTTGGATATTAGGAAAAACTTTTTGACTTGGAGGGTGGTGAAGTACTGGAATGTGTTACCTAGGGAGGTGGTGGAATCTCCTTCCTTTGAGGTTTTTAACATCAGGCTTGACAAAGCCCTGGCTGGGATGATTTAGTTGGGGATTGGTCCTGCTTTGAGCAGGGGGTTGAACTAGATGACCTCCTGAGGTCCCTTCCAACCCTGATATTCCATGATTCTATGAGCAGAAGGGGTGACAAAACAGAACTTCAAAGAACAATACAGCCCTCAGAGCAGATAAGCAATTACCAAAACCATCTTCTAAGTTACATTCTGCCTTGATTAAAAAACTCCCCTTGTAGTTTTAGTTTAAATTATTCTCCACCTCCCGTCCCGCTTTAATACTGCATTATGTTAATGATGCACACTGACTTGTTTTTTTTTTTTTTTTGGTTTGGGTTTAAACATTTTTCTGCAGTGTTAGCAACCCAAATATTGGAGCAGAAGCTAATTTACAGCAGTCAAAAAGTGAAACTGATTAGTTCCTTTTCCCCATCTAAGCTGTGCACAGAAGTGCAAATGGAAAAACAGTATTAGTGGTGAAAAGTAATTTTTTTTTTTTTTTTTTGCTTAAACAAGGTAAGGTGTTGTTAACAAATCATACCGATTTAGAAAGGAGACTGAAAAGCTTAGAGTATAAGTAATTAATATGGAGTCATAAGAAGGGCCATACTGGGTCAGACTAAAGGTCCATCTAGCCCAGTATCCTGTCTTCCGACAGTGGCCAATGCCAGGTGCCCCAGAGGGAATGAACAGAAAAGGTATTCATCAAGTGATCCATCCCGTCGCCCATTCCCAACTTCTTGCAAACAAAGACTAGGGACACCATCCATGCCCATCCTGGCTCATAGACATTGATGGACCTATCCTCCATGAACTTATCTAATTCTTTTTTGAACCCCGTTACGTCTTGGCCTTCATAACGTCTTCTGGCAAGGAATTCCACAGGTTGACTGTTTGTTGTGTGAAGACTTCCTTTTGTTTCTTTTAAACCTGCTGCCTATTCATTTCATTTGGTGACCCCTAGTTCATGCATTATAAGAAGGAGTAAATAACACTTCCTTATCTACTTTCTCCACACCAGTCATGATTTTATAGACCTCAATCATATGCCCCTTTAGTCGTCTCTTTTCCAAGATGAAAAGTCCCAGTCTTATTAATCTCTCCTCATACGGAAGCGATTCCATACCCCTAATCATTTTTGCTGCCCTTTTCTGAACCTTTTCCAATTCCAATATATCTTTTTGAGATGGAGCGACCACATCTGCATGCAGTATTCAAGATGTGGGCGTACATGGATGTAAATAGAGGCAATATGATATTTTCTGTCTTACTATCTATCCCCTTCTTAACAATGCCCAACATTCTGTTCACTTTTTTGACTGCTGCTGCACATTGAGTGGATGTTTTCAGAGAACTATCCACAATGACTCTGAGATCTCTTTCTTGAGTGGTAACAGCTAATTTAGATGCCATCATATTATATATATAGTTGGGATTAAGTTTTCCAACGTGCATTACTTTTAATTTCTCAACACTGAATTTCATCTGCCATTTTGTTATCCAGTCACCTAGTTTTGAGAGATCCTTTTGTAGCTCAACACAGTCTGCCTGGGACTTAACTATCTTGAGTAGTTTTGTATCATCTGCAAATTTTGCCACCTCACTGCTTACTATTTTTTCCAGATCATTTATGAATATGTTGAATAGGACTGGTTCCAGTACAGACCCTGGGGGACACCACTATTTACCTCTCTCCATTCTGAAAACTGACCATTTATTCCTACCCTTTGATTCCTATCTTTTAACCAGTTACCAATCCATGATAGGATCTTCCCTCTTATTCCATGACAGCTTACTTTGCTTAAGAGCCTTTGGTGAGGGATCTTGTCAAAGGCTTTCTGAAAAGCTAAGTACACTATATCCACTGGATCCCCCTTGTCCACGTGCTTGTTGACCCCCTGAAAGAATTCTAGTAGATTGGTGAGGCATGATTTCCCTTTACAAAACCATGTTGACTCTTCCCCAACAAATTATGTTCATCTATGTGTCCGACAATTTTGTTCTTTACTATAGTTTCAACCAGTTTACCTGGTACTGAAGTCAGACTTACCGGCCTGTAATTGCCAGGATCACTTCTGGAACTCTTTTTAAACATTGGCGTCACATTAGCTATCCTCCAGTCATTTGGTACAGAAGTGAATTTAAATGATAGGTTACAAACTATAGTTAGTCGTACTGAAATTTCACATTTGAGTTCCTTCAGAACTCTTGGGTGAATACCATCTGGTCCTGGTGACTTATCACAATTTAGTTTATCAATTTGTTCCAAAACCTCATAAGAACATAAGAATGGCCACACTGGGTCAGACCAAAGGTCCATCCAGCCCCACATCCCGTCTACCAACAGTGACCTATGCCAGGTACCCCAGAGGGAGCGAACCTAACAGGTAATGATCAAGTGATCTCTCTCCTGCCATCCATCTCCACCCTCTGACAAACAGAGGCTAGGGACACCATTCCTTACCCATCCTGGCTAATAACCATTAATGGACTTAACCTCCATGAATTCATCCAGTTCTCTTTTAAAGCCTCTTATAGTCCTAGCCTTCACAACCTCCTCAGGCAAGGAGTTCCTCAGGTTGACTGTGCGCTGTGTGAAGAAGAACTTCCTTTTATTTGTTTTAAACCTGTTGCCCATTAATTTCATTTCATGGCCCCTAGTTCTTATATAATGGGAACAAGTAAATAACTTTTCCTTATTCACTTTCTCCACACCACTCATAATTTTATATACCTCTATCATATCTCCCCTTAGTCTCTTCTTTTCCAAGCTGAAAAGTCCTAGCCTCTTTAATCTCTCCTCATATGGGACCCGTTCCAAACCCCTAATCATTTTAGTTGCCCTTCTCTGAACCTTTTCTGAACCTCCTCTAATGACACGTCAATCTGGGACAGTTCCTCAGATTCGTCACCTAAAAAGAATGGCTCAGATTTAGGAATCGCTCTCACATCCTCAGCCATGAAGACCCATGCAAAGAATTCATTTAATTTCTCTGAAATGGCCTTATTGTCCTGGAGTGCTCCTTTAGCATCTTGATCGTCCAGTGGCCCCATGGGTTCCTGCTTCTGATGTACTTAAAAAAATATTTGCTATTACTTTTGAGTCTTTGGCTAGCTATTCTTCAAATTCTTTTTTGGCCTTCTTAATTATATTTTTACACCTCATTTGTCAGTTTATGCTCCTTTCTATTTTCCTTACTAGGATTTAACTTCCTTTTTGCCTCTCACTGCTTCTTTTACTTTGTTGTTTAGCCACAGTGGCACTCTTTTGGTTCTCTTACTGTGTTTGGCGTATACATTTAATTTGGGATATATATTTAAGTTGAGCCTCTATTATGGTGTCTTTCAAAAGTTTCCATGCAGCTTGCAGGGATTTCACTTTTGGTACTGTACCTTTTAATTTCTGTTTCACTAACTTCCTCAATTTTATGTAGTTCCCTTTTCTGAAATGATATGGTACAGTGTTGGGTGCTGTGATGTTTTCTCCACCACAGGGATGTTAAATTTAATTATATTATGGTCACTATTACCAAGCAGTCCAGCTATATTCACCTCTTAGACCAGATCCTGTGCTCCACTTAGGACTAAATCAAGAATTTCCTCTCCTCTTGTGGGTTCCAGGACTAGCTGCTCCAAGAAGCAGTCATTTAAGGTGTCAAGAAACTTTATCTCTACATCCCGTCCTGAGGTGACATGTACCCAGGCAATATGGGGATAGCTGAAATTCACCATTATTATTGCGTTATTTATTTTCGTAGCCTCTCTAATCTACTGGAGCATTTCACAGTCACCGTCACCATCCTGGTCAGGTAGTCAGTAATATATCTCTACTGCTATATTCTTCTTATTTGAGCATGGAATTACTATCTATAGAGATTCTACGATACAGTTTGGTTCATTTAAGATTTTTACTTCATTTGATTCCGTGCTTTCTTTCACATATAGTGCCATTCATCCACCAGCACGACTTGTTTTGTCCTTCCAATATATTTCTTACCCTGGTATTACTGTGTCCCATTGATTATCCTCATTCCACCAAGTTTCTGTGATGCCTATTATATCAATATCCTCATTTAATACAAGGGACTCTTGTTCACCCATATTATTTAGACTTCTAGCATTATAGGTATATAAGCACTTTTAAAACTTGTCACTTTTTAGCTGTCTGCCATTACACGATGTAATTGAATGGGACTTTTTTTCATTTGCTGTTTCTCATCAGATCCTACCCGTATTTTATCATCTTCCATCCTTTCCCCCTTACTAGGACATAGAGAAGCTCCATTAATAGCTCCTCCCCTAAGGGATGCCTCTGTCTGAACCACATGCTCCTCTGCACCTGTCAGCTTTCCCCCAGTCCTTAGTTTTAAAACTGTTCAACAACTTTTTTAAGTGCCAGCAATCTGGTTCCATTTTGGTTTAGGTGGAGCCAATCCTTCCTGTGCAGGCTCCCCTTTTCCCAAAAGTTTGCCCAGTTCCTATTAAATCTAAACCCCTCCTTTTCCTTCTAGGCTGACAGTATGAATCCAGCATAGGTCAACAGAAAGTCATTAGTATCTGCCATGAAGGATGATTGCCATGCAAAAAGGCCATAAGGATGGGTAAAAAGAAAAGGATTATCCTTAAGGGTTCTCAGAGTAATGTGCGCATGTCATCTCCTATGCTTCAGGACACCAAGAAGGAATTTCCCTGCTTCCCTCCATGTACACAGTTATACTACTGACCAAGCACATTAGAATAGCACACTTGCCTTTCTCCAAAACTTTAGGCATTGGCTGATACCAGAGGCTGGATACCAGATTTGATGGATTATTCATCTGCTTTGGTATATCAAATTGTATGGTCCTGTGATGTGAAGGGCTAATCTTCAGAGGTGGGAGAGGCATCTACATGGGGCTACGGAGATATATAAACAACTATACCTTTTAATTAAATATTACTATTAATTATCAATCATCTAATAATGTAAATTCTCTACCCACCAATACTAAGACTTTATAACTTATTTCCATCTGAATTCAAGTAAACACAGTCTGTCTATATCTTATTGATATACCAGTTTTTTGGTTTGTGGCCTATGTAAAGTCACAGTGCAGTGGTTAGATGGCAGGTGCATATGTCACATCCTCATCTCTACTTCTAAAATAAAAAGGGAAAGGAGAGGAAAAATAAAGGCTCTGCTCTTACCTGATTGCTCTTGTCCATCAGCTGATTGATGGTTTCATTCTGTTTCACCATATCACGTTCCAGTTTCTTATATTTTAGCTTCCAGTGTCGAATGGATTCCTGAGCTTTCACTTTCAACTCTTCTTTCTTCTTCTCAGTCTCTAGCCTAAGGGTCTCAGACTGCCTGAATTCAGCAAGGTACCGATCTGTTTCCTTAGTAGACTCTTCAAGTTGCTGGGCCAGCTCAGCAGTTTGGAGTTCAGTTTGCCTACGTTCACTCTCACAGGCCTTGTAGCAGCTCTGTATCTCCTTCAGCTGGTCCAGCATCCTTTGCTGCTGCTTCTCCCTGTTTTCCAAGTCAGATGTTAACACCTGTATACAAACATATCGTATTATAAAGATACAGTCCTTAGAGATACACAATATGAAATAGTAGTAAAGCAACATACAGTGTAGCTTATGAATAAATCACTTTCCAATTTATAGATGATGTGCAACAACTTAGAAGATCATTGTAACTAAAGATGGAAAAACCTGTTATATCACAGAATACATCTCCCTATAATGGCAACTCTTAGTGCTCCAACACAGGGCACAAACAGTACATGTATATTATCTTGAATTTTACTGTAAGTACCTGGAATCCAAACAGTCCCCTTTTGGTGCTTAAAATCCTGGCTTAAGTTTTGTGACTCAGGCCAATATCTAATACTTAATCACAAGTCAAATATTCCCTCATCCAACCACCTGTTCCTGAATGTTTCATAAGCAGACAAAAAAAGTTTTAAAAGGGTTGTAGCGGGGTGGTCACTCGCTCCTGCCTTAAAAGGCTTAAAACAGCCCAGGGAGAGGGCTGTGGCAGGGAAGGAAGAGCGGGGCTGATTGGGAGAAGCAGCCTCAGCTGGGGGCCACGCCCCAGTCAGGCCACGGCTGGCTTAATCAGGGCCCTGCTGGCCCTTATAAGAGGGCAGTGGGCCAGGAGCACACACAGAGTCTCCTCTAGCTGTGGGGGAGACAGGCCTGGCTGCTGGGTAGCGTACCAGGGTACCTGAGGTGAAGCAGGGCTGGGGAAGGCCAGAGGGGTGGGGAGGCTCCAGACTGGAAAAGCCCCAGGCTGCAGGACTGGCAGATGGCCTAAGACAGGGTACTGGGGTTGCAACAGGGCAGCCCAAGAGTAGGCGGAGGCATCAGGTCCAAACCCCACCTTGCCTATTACGACTGGCTTATACAGACTGCAGTCGGCCCCAGTGAAAGGGGGCTAGATGGTGACTGGCAGTAGCCCATAGGCTGAGGCAAGGTGGGGATAGAAGGTGGGGGGTTTCCCAAGCAGGGGAGACCCAGATCTGTGGGGTATTACCTTGAGGGGCAGCACCCCAGGTAAAAGGACACCGGGGTCCAGGAGGGACACAGGGGCCAGTGATGGCAAGACACTGTCAGAGGGCACTCCGGAGCTGGTAAAAAGAGCTAATTCCCAGACAGCCAGTAGGAGGTGCTGCTGGGTAAGTCTGCACCCCGTTACAAGGGTTTTATTAAAAAAGCAGTGGCCAGCACATCCCTCGGCCCACGCCGCTTTCTGCAGCCCCCATTGGCTGGGAACAGTGAACTGCGGCGAGTGGGAGCTGTGATCAGCCAAACCTGCGGATGCTGCAGGTAAACAAACCGGCCTGGCCTGACAGCGGATTTCCCTGACAGGCCGCATGGCAAAAGTTGCCAATCCCTGACCTATGCTTTCCTTCTATTTTAATTTTAATATAGAAAGGTCAAAAAGAAATGTAATTTTAAACTTCTTACATATTCTGACATTCATCGCCCTCTATATAAATGAGTCTGCAGCCACTCCAATTTATACAACCATCTTTCCGTATATTAAAGCTCCACAAATGCTTCATGAAATAGCACGGGCAACAAAATGGCAGATGAAATTCAATGTTGATAAATGCAAAATAATGCACATTGAAAAGCCTAATCCCACCTATACATATAAAATGATGGGATCTAAATTAGCTGTAATCACTCGTGAGAGAGATCTTGGAGTCATTGTGGATAGTTCTCTGAAAATATCCACTCAATGTGCAGTGGCAGTCAAAAAAGCTAACAGAATGTTGGGAATCATTAGGAATGGGATAGATAAGACAACAGAAAATTTCATATAGCCTCTATATAAATCTATGGTACATCCACATCTTGAATACTGCATGCAGATTTGGTCGGCCCATCCCAAAAAAGATAATTATAGAATTGGGAAAAGATACAGAAAAGGGCAACAAAATGATTAGGGATATGGAACAGATTCCATACGAGCAGAGATTAATAAGACTGTGACTTTTCAGCTTGGAAAAGAGACGAGTAAGGAGGTCTATAAAATCATGACTGGCATGGAGAAAGTAAATAAGGAAATGTTATTTACTCCTTCTCATATCACATGAACTAGGGGTCATCAAATGAAATTAATGGGCAGCAGGTTTAAAACAAACAAAAGGAAGTACTTTTTCCATACAACACGCAGTCAACCTCTGGAACTCTTTGCCAGAGGATGTTGTGAAGGCCAAGACTATAACAGGGTTCAAAGAAGAATTAGATAAATTCATGGAGGATAGGTCCATCAATGACTATTAGCCAGGATAGGCAGGGATGGTGTGACAGGAGATGGATCGCTTAATGATTACTTGTTCTGTTCATTCCCTGTGGGGCACCTGGCATTGGCCACGATGGACCTTTGGTTTTACCGAGTATGGCCGTTCATATGTTCGATTTATTAGCAATAATTTTGCTTATGTATCATGTAATCTTTGTTTCCCCCATTTCAGTGATGTTTGTAGAAACTTGATTTTTAGTGTTCACCCAATCTGGCTGCCTTCATGGGTCCAGAGGCAACTTTATGTTCTAGAATGTTTGACATCGGATTTTGAGACCTTCACCTCTTTTTCAGAGAACAGCAGATGCTGAAAGAGCACGGAGAGGCAATAGGCTCAGCTTCTAGAAAGAGAAATCTGACTGTTATGACTCTACAGTTAACCCCACTAGCCAATACAGTTGCAACACTGAGCCTCCAGAAGAAGCCATGTTCTATTACAGATGACGAAAGGGAGATGTTCAAGAGCTGTAAGAGTCTTCCCATGCTGTCAGCAGGAAGGATGATTGCCATGCAAAAAGGCCATAAGGATGGGTAAAAAGAAAAGGATTATCCTTAAGGGTTCTCAGAGTAATGTGCACATGTCATCTCCTATGCTTCAGGACACCAAGAAGGAATTTCCCTGCTTCCCTCCATGTACACAGTTATACTACTGACCAAGCACATTAGAATAGCACACTTGCCTTTCTCCAAAACTTTAGGCATTGGCTGATACCAGAGGCTGGATACCAGATTTGATGGATTATTCATCTGCTTTGGTATATCAAATTGTATGGTCCTGTGATGTGAAGGGCTAATCTTCAGAGGTGGGAGAGGCATCTACATGGGGCTATGGAGATATATAAACAACTATACCTTTTAATTAAATATTACTATTAATTATCAATCATCTAATAATGTAAATTCTCTACCCACCAATACTAAGACTTTATAACTTATTTCCATCTGAATTCAAGTAAACACAGTCTGTCTATATCTTATTGATATACCAGTCCAGCAAAGGCCACAAGCAAAGCACAGGGCACTTATTAACTAGATGACCTCATAATATTGTTGACAAAGCATCATTATCTTGGTGCTTATTCTTAAGATTAACTAGACAAAGAAAAAGAAGCACACAGAGCTATTTTATCTTGGTAAAATCCTGAGTTTAAAGAGTAGATGAAGCCACTCTTGGATTCCAGGCTTTCCTAACATCACACTCTGAGAGCACTGAACAAAGTAATTGTCTATTTCTGGATTAATTTTATGACTATTTGACCTATAAAAAGTCCTAAGTGGCCTGGAACCTACCTAAGGGTATGTCTACACTACGAAATTAGGTCGATTTTATAGAAATTGATTTTATACAGTCAATTGCATATGTCCACACTAAGCACATTAAGTCGGCAGAGTGCATCCTCACTACCGCGCTAGCATCGACTTACAGAGCGGTGCACTATGGGTAGCTATCCCACAGTTCCCACAGTCTCCGCCACCAATTGGAATTCTGGGTTAAGCGCCAATGCCTGATGGGGCAAAAACATTGTCGCAGGTGGTTTTGGGTACATGTCGTCAGTCGCCCCTCCCTCCCTCAATGAAAGCAACGGCAGACAATTGTTTCATGCCTTTTTTCCTGGGTTACCCGTGCAGACGCCATACCATGGCTAGCTTCCACTGCAACTCTGCTCTCCTGCAACTCTGCAACAGACGGTGCAGTAGGACTGGTAGCCGTCCTCATCGGACACGTAGCTTGGCCAGGGGATCTTGGAACATCTTCCCTGCCCAGCACCTAGCAACCTCCATGGCATGGTGTACAGCTCCACCACTTCTGCCGCAACTCTGCTCTCCTGCGAGCTGGAGGCTTCTGCCTCAGGCTGCTCTCCCAGCCGGCAGCACCATGCGGTCGCACCTACCCCTTGCTCCCATGGCTCATGAAGCCTGGACAGTAGCAAGGAGCAGTTCAACTATAGGCTGAGCAGGTGCAGAATGGTGGTAGAACGTGCCTTTGGACATTTAAAAGCTCGCTGGCACTGTTGGTCAGACCTCAGCGCAACCAATATTCCCATTGTTACTGCTGCTTGCTGTGTGATCCATAATATCTGTGAGAGTAAGGGGGAGACATTTATGGCAGGTGGGAGGTTGAGGCAAATCGCCTGGCGTCCGATTTTGAGCAGCCAGACACCAGGGCGATTAGAAGAGCACAGCAAAGCACACTGTGCATCAGAGAGGCTTTGAAAACCAGTTTCATGACTGGCCAGGCTACGGTGTGACAGTGGTGTGTGCTTCTCCTTGATGCAAACCCGCCCCCTTTGTTGATTTTAATTCCCTGTAAGCCAACCACCCTGCCCGCTTCGAAATAAAGTAACTATTGTTTTGAAACCATGCATTCTTTCTTTATTAATTAAAAAAAATGAGATAACGGACAAAGTAGCCCAGGTGAGGTGGGGGAGGAGGGAAGGACAAGGCCATATTGCTTATTTTAGCCACACTAAAAATCAAACTGTTTGAATGACAGCCTTCTGTTGCTTGGGCCATCCTCTGGAGTGGAGTGGCTAGGTGCCCGGAGCCTCCCCCATTGTGTTCTTGGGCGTCTGGGTGAGGAGGCTATGGAACATGGGGAGGAGGGTAGGCAGTTATACAGTTGATGCTACAGGGGTCCGTGCTCTTGTTGGCTTTCCTGCAGCTCCAACAGACGCTTCATCATGTCCGTTTGCTCCCCCATTAGCCTCAGCATCGTGTCCTGCCTCCGCTCTTCATGCTCACTTAATTCTTTCCTGGCCTCTACCACTGAATGCCTCCATGCATTACCAGGGATCAGCAACCTTTGGCACGCGGCACCTGGCGGGCCGGGCCAGTTTGTTTACCTGCCGCGTCTTCAGGTTCGGCCGATCGCGGCTCCCACTGGCCATGGTTCACCGATCCAGGCCAATGGGGGCTGCAGGAAGCGGTGTGGGCAGAGGGATGTGCTGGCCGCCACTTCCCGCAGCTCCCATTGGCCTGGAGCAGTAAACCAGGGCCAGTGGGATCTGCGATCAGCCAAACCTGCGGACACAGCAGGTAAACAAACCAGCCCGGCCCGCCAGGGGGCTTTCCCTGGCGGGTCACATGCCAAAGGTTGCCGATCCCTGCATTAAGCTGTGCCCTATCAGTGTGGGAGGACTGCATGTGCTCGGAAAACATGTCATCGCCAGTGCAGTTTTTTCATCTTCTAATCTGCGATAACCTTAGGGACGGAGATGATAGGGGGAGCGTAGTCACATTCTACGCTCTATGATTCGGGGGGGACTCCATGGTCACCTGTGCTGCTGAGTTCGCCACGCTGACCAAACAGGAAATGAAATTCAAAAGTTCCCGAGGCTTTTCCTGTGTACCTGGCTAGTGCATCGGAGTTCAAAGTGCTGTCCAGAGCTGTCACAATGGAGCACTCTGGGATAGCTCCTGGAGACCAATAACATCGAATTGCATACACACAACCCCAAATTCGACCCAGCGAGGTCAATTTTAGCACTAATCCCCTCGCCAGGAAGGAGTATAGAAATCAATTTTAAGAGCCCTTTAAGTCGACAAAACAGGCTTGGTCGTGTGGATGGGTGCAGGGTTAAATCAACCTTACACTGCTAAATTCGACCTAAACTTGTAGTATAGACCAGGGCTAAGAGAAATCCTCTCTCCTCATGACATCCTGCCACAGCTGTAGTCAGTGAAGGCATCTCAGAGGAAGCCCCACTGTGAAGAAAGAGAGGGTTGCTAGCAGGGCATTCTACACTAAGGCCCCAGACCACTAACTTGCTTCTTCCACAGGCCTCTGATAGCCCGGTTTGTTAGCCTTCAGGACACATGTTTTTTTACTCCCTCACCTGTGAGGAGAGGAGCGTTCAGTAGGGCTGGTTAGTGGTGGTATGGGACTCCAGATTGTGTGGGCAGGTTGATAAGTTCTTTTTATATTTATACTCTTGCTGCATTACTTGATTTGATTGCCGGTAACTGACGGGTCTTTTTCCTTATGAGTGTATTTTAAAAAGTGATTGCCAAGAGTGCACAGAGCATTGAATGTATGCTCTTTTATTGTAGTTTGTAAAAAGAAAAATCCTAAATATATAAATATTGGTTAACCAGTCATTAAGAGGAGGAGGGCGGGTGCTAACAGCAACATCTCTTTACTATAATCCTGCCTTTCTCAAACAGAATTTTTCCCTCACTGCACATACAATTAACGTTAGTAAGAGTTAGAGACCCTGAACAACCCAGCACTAGGCA
The DNA here is from genome assembly GCF_965152275.1 of Natator depressus. NCBI lineage: Eukaryota > Metazoa > Chordata > Testudines > Cheloniidae > Natator > Natator depressus. The sequence continues at coordinate 93,828,341 of NC_134239.1, forward strand.
AGGTATGGATTATGAAGTAGCAGTTTTCTACTCATGAGATGCTGTAAGAACAATGAATGAGACAGGCAATGATTTGTTAATGCCATTGTCCACTCAGGTTAATAATTTACAAAACAATAAGCATGAATGGTTTTAACTACTGTCTTTAGCACAGGGCAAGTACCAAGTTAGAGGCAATGTACTTAACCTCTTTTGGCAGAGTACCTCATAACTATTGAGCAACTCCTTCGGGCTAATCCAAAAATAATAGTGTTCGATTTCAGAGGAAGCAGCATTCAGTCTTCCTTTGCCAGAAGCAGGAGCTAGCCTAATGCAAGGCCTTGGGAGAGGAGCAAAATGATAAGTGGGTAAAAATGGGGAAAGCCCTAGAATCCCTCCTTCACCATCAAAACAAAGTTGTCACCCTTATTTTACTATTGACTGACAACTAAACAAGATTACATTACTTTTTGCATTATTCTCTGGGCATTCCTTGTAATGAGTATGAAGAGGCAGGGTGATTTAGTAAATAGGACACTGCACTGAAAGTCAACCTGGGTTCTAATCCCAACTTTACAAATGACCTGCTGTGTGACCTTCAACAAGTCACTTCCTTCTCTGTACCAGTTTTTCTCCTTGCACTCACTGCCTGTGTTGTCAGCTTAGATTGCAAGCTCTTCCGGACAGCGACTGTCTCTCATTATGTATTTGTACAAAGATGAGAACAATGAGACTCATATCTCAGTTGGGACCCTTAGGCACAACTGTTGTACAAATATTAAAAAAATAAATAAGAATACCAAACTAAATCTTATAGCTATATCAACAAAGTAAAATGGGAATGTGTCTACTGGTGAAAGTGTAAATATAGAGAATGATCACAAACTTGCTCTACTATCCTATTACACAAATGATTTTTGGCTCATCAAGAAAAGTAACTGTTTAAACTTGTAAAATCTGCCTGAGAAGAGAATTAAAAAAAAAAAAGATACTTAAGCAGCAATATTTATATACCCAAATGAGTTTAATTTCCAGGGAAGATGCATATTAAACGTAACCTTTGAAGGCTATGGATTCAAATTTGGAACATGGTAGAAATTAAAGCAGCCAAATAAAACATCAGAAATCATTATGCCTACCCTTCCACAGCTTTTATACAATGGCTAACCTTTTGACTCATGTACCAAACAATATTTGATTACATATGCTGTTATCGCTTTCCATTTACTGACTCTGGTGATAGCATAAGGGATGCGAGTCCAAAATAATAGGTTCTCCAAACTTTCTGGGTCATTAAAAATAATTATTTCTCCACAAACCTTAAGAGAATACATCTTGTTCATATAACTACATTTTCCATGTACTTGTTAATGAAACATTATTCTAAGCTTAAGCAAAGTACAGAAAACAATGTTCAATTAATTGAAGACACTCATCTCACTGTGGAGAAGTAAAATGTTAACCTCCATTTTATAAATAATAATATTCACTGTGGGGAAACATTTCTTTGGATTATTTATCCTTAAGCACAAAGAGACATAATTAACTTATAGACACCAGCAACCAGTTTGATTTCTACCAGGGAAAATCTGGCCTGTGGATCTAAAGAATTAATTCAAACATATGTTCTTACATTTTACTTAGCAATTCCTGCAAGTGAAATAGAACTTTCTATCTAGAAATAAATAAACCAGTCTTGCTTTACTTCATTTTTTTATATTTATTTTTGCGGTTCTGCCAAGATAGTCATTCAACCCATCCCCACATTCAGCACAATAGGAACTGCCTGAGGGGAAGAATTAGCTTTGCATCTTTACCATTAGAGCTATTGAATACATTGAGGGTGACACAAGGTGACATTGGCCCTTTATGAGGGAGCAAGGCAAGTGCACCTATGCCTGGTCAGCAGACCCCAACTGGGCTACGAGAGAAGACACCTGGGCCTTAGAGGGGTGAAGCATGGATGAATCAGGCTGGAGAGTCAGTCTGAAAAGGGGCAGAGACAGCAGACATAGGCTATGTCTATATTGCATTTAAAAACCAACTGCTGGCTGATGTCAGCTGACTCAGGCTCTCAGGGCTCAGGCTAAGGGTCTGTTTAATTGCAGTGTAGACTTGCAGGCTCAGGAAACAACCAGGGCTCTGGGACCCTCCCACCTTGCAAGGTCCTAGGGCCTGGGCTCCAGCCCAAGCTCGAACATCTTCACCACAATTAAACAGCCCCTTAGCCGAGCCCCAGAAGCCTGAGTCAGCTGACATCAGCCAGCTGTGGGTATCTAATTGCAGTGTAGGTATACCCATAGGGCTCTCACTGCTAGCTCCCTGGGAATAGGCAGACAGACCTGAAGCAGGAAGTTCCCTGGGAGCGACAGCCAAAGTCCCCTATGAGGGAAGGCAGTGGGAACCTGCTGAGAGAAACCCAGTGAGTCAGAGCCAGAGAGCTGAAAAAAGCAGGAGCAACAGAAAGCTCCTAGAAGAGGCTGCCAGAGTCCCTTGGGAGACAAGGCAGTAGGAATCTGCCAGGAAAAAGTGGCCCTCCAGGCAGAAAGCCCTAGCTGGCAATGCTCAGTGAACATAACAAAGAAGATTCCTGCAAGAAGCCCAAAAGCAGGAAGGACAGAGTTGAAGGGGGGAAAACACTGGGAGCTATAGCCTAGGATGGGCTGAGGAACTGATTTTCTCTGTTTCGCTTGTGTTTCAATAAATAAAATTGCCTGGAAAGAGACTCTGGGTGTGGCAGTGGGTCCTTTGTGAGAGGGGGAGAAGGCCAGCTTATTACATGGAGGAAATGCCAGACAGTAGATCAAGACAGAACCAGATTGATTTATCTTGAAGCCAGAAGCCAATCCAAAACACCAGAATGCCTGAAACAGGAAAATATAGGGTAAGATAGAGTAGATATGTTGTTTGCTAGAGAACAGAGTGAATTAATGGACTTTGAAGCCCCTGGGGAAGGGTAGTATGACTTCTGGTGTGCATGTGGCTTACTATATAGCACCCAGGATGCCTCACCTGAATGGGCGAGGCTAACCAACCCATGATCATGCACTTGACAGACTTTTGTGATAAAAGATTTTTATCTAAAGACCTGAACTGAAATGAACAGAAAATCTAGATTTTCCTTAGAAATAAGGAAGATGGGCACTTTTCTTCAGTTAAAGGGGGGTTTCCAGGAAAGAAATGGAGGAAGTGATCCAAAACCTACAAAACACAAAGTAAAATAATATGGGAAACCACTTTATCAGGATCTGTTGAGAAACTAATAGAGCAGTTGAATACCAACGTAACATCTGATCGGTCTGTATGATAGAATCTGACTCTACATTACTGGCTGTAAAACTACAATTTTCAATTTGAGAGGCTCTGTTCAAGCTAAAATTGAACTTCATATGTTTATATGGTTGTTTGTTACTAGTATTGTCTTCCCTCGTGATATTTGAATATTGTTCAGCTGAAAGATATACAAGTTAACCAGAGGGTCCTTGAGAGAAATTATATAAAGTGGATAGTATTTTCAACTGTACGGTTTAAACTTGTTTTTGTTCTGTGGTCTGTTTTTTCATATGATAATGTATCATGGCCAATGGTTTTGTACTCCTGACCTTTTTTTTTTTTTTTTTTAGAATTATCCTACAAACCAGTTAACTGGAATATACTAATAGGTTGTTACAGTAATATAGCTTGTGACTATAATTTTTTCCAGCAATAATGCAATCCCTTAATTATCATTTTTGCATCCTGACTCCAAAGCTAAAAATATATAAAAATCATTAAAAATATGTAACACCCATTTAAATCCAGAAAAGAAAAGCAACGAAACACTTTTAAAACTTCAAGTTTTGAAGAGTACAATGCTACATCTCCAACATAAATAACTAGTCCACATTTTTTTAAAAAAAAGTTAAAAACTAAGCAACTGACAATTTAAGGACATAAATACTGCCATCAAATAAAACAGACTACCAAAGTCCAATGACAACAAACAACTACAAAGTTATTTTCACATTCATGTTATCAAAACAATCTTAAATCTGATGTAATTTTGATTTATTGATTGGAAATGTTATGTGAAACAAGTCATAGTACTCATTTTCTGAGCAGTGATTGCTTGAATGGGGTATCCTATTTAGCAAGGTATGTTGTAATGTCTATGCTTATTGTAGGCCCGTTAATAGGCTGCATTTAAAGAATTTTAAACAGAAAGCTATTTAGGTAGATAGAGCATATAAGAACTATGATGTGTATAATGTGGTGTTACTAAAGCTAAATGATAATGTAATGTTTTTATGCTTAATTTTTATTTTTATGTGAGTTAAGATTGTTTTGATAATGTGAATGTGAAAATGATTATGTTGATGATTGCTATCATTGGAAGAGTGTATTTTATTTTATGGCAGTGTGTATACTCTTAGTTTTCCATTTCCTTACTTTTTAATTTTTTTTTTAAACAAAGAATAGTTGGTATTTAAGTTGGAAACATAATATTGTACTTTTCAAACAGAACTTTTGCTGTTTTCTCTTTTAATTTTCTAGTTTTAGGATTTTAAAGTATTATAAAAAATTGTCATTTCAATTTATCTACAGATGTCAAGATCTCCATTGTCATTTCAACCATGTGGTGACCCAGAATTCTGCCGCACTTCAGCCTGATGATCTGTTCCTACAGAGCTTAGCAGCTTCACAGGACTAAAGCTTGAAGTAAGCACATAAGAACCTCTCAGGCTCTGGCCTTCTGCTATTATCTAACTCTACAATATTTGACGGTTTGTAACAAAAGCATTATACAAACCAAAGGTACATTTTATTATGGCAGAAGCAGAGCAACTACTAGAGTTAAGCTGTGGCAGAGTTAACTGTGTCTATCCTTCCATTTAAGGTAGCTCAAAAATAAAAAACAAAAAACAAAAAATATAGACCTTTCAAACTCCATTTGTCAAGACTTTGATTCTGCCCGAAGAGAAACATTTTTTGAAAGTTTGGGGGGGAGAAGGGGAAAGAGAGGGAACCACCCCCACACACAAAACAATGCCACCACTTTCCCCACTATTTTTTTATTATGATCATAAGATTTGGGTGCCATCATGCCAAATGCAGTACTAGACACAAACAGAGATAGCCCCTGCCCTGAAGAACTTCGAAAAACAGCAACAATTTATTTCCAACTGCTGCACGGTGGACATGAGGTAGAAAAGAACAGTTACCTACCATACAGTAACAGTGTTTGAAACACTATTGTCAGTGTGGATCCCACTATAGGTGCACATGAGCCTCACTGATGCAAGATTGGAGTCTTTTAAATAGCAGCGTCCGTCATGACTGTGCTTACACCCTGTGCCTCCTCATGCAAGGGCCTAAAAGGCAAAATGGCCTTGATCCTCCCTCAGTTCCCCTGCAACTCAAAACCCATGTTACCTGAAGACTCCAAAAGCAGGGATGGAGGGTGGGTCATGAGATTCACACCAACAAGAACATCTCAAAGAACCATACAGTTACTGCAGGGTTATCCATACAGTCTTTTGAGTATGTGTCAGTGTGGATTCACACTGTAGGTGACTAGCAAGCAGTATCCTCATCAGTCTAACAAAGACTGGAGTACAGGCCCTCCCAAACTTTGCACCAGATCGACCAACCATGTCCAGTGCATCATGCTTGACAAACATGAGAAAGCTGCTCCACACAATAGACTTGTAGATTTCAGATACTGGTGCATTGCAAAAGCATACTGAAGATGCTGCTTGGGCTCTGATAGAATATGTACTTGTGATAGGAGAGGGACATCAGGCAGATGGTAGCATAGCGAGATGTGTGTTATTTTGAAAGTCTGTGAGATGAAATGGCTAGGCCTTTGAAAATCCCAACCGTAGCCACAAACACACATGGAGCCTGTGATGGGGTGTCCACCCCACAAAGGGCTGGAAGGGGTTAAGGTGGCCAGATAGGCCTATTAACTCCACAAGCTGAACCTGGAGGAAGAGCCAGGGATTGATTGCAAGCAAGCTCTGTTGAGAAGGAAGAGGCAGGTCTTATAAACCCAGGAACCTGGCTACAGGCTGGGGTAGCCATCACTCCCTGGAGAGAGGGAAGAGAGAGAGGGGCTGCACACCAGAGAAAGAAATGGAGTGATGGTGTGCAACTGTGAGAAGGGGCATCAATCTTATCAGCTAATCCCCAGAATGTCCAGGAGGAGGCACCAGACTAGCGGTGAGTGAAGCACCCCATCACAGGCCCTGAAAGATTTGGCCCTGTCACTGCAGCATCTGAAAACTCTTGGTACATCCAATGTTTGCAACTGCTTCTTCCTTTGTGCTGAATGTGGCTTTGGGAAGAACACAGGTAAAATGATTGACTTACTGATTCAAATGGATTTCTGAAAACATCTTTTGGGAGGAATTTTGTATGAAGTCTCAGTACCACTTTATTTCTATGAAAGAAGGTATATGGAGGTTCTGTCATAAGCCTCTGGAGCTCACCGACTCTCTTGGCTGAAGTGATGGCAATGGGAATTCTGGGGCTCAAACAAGACTCCATAAGTCTGTGAAGGACAATATTGATGTCCCATGCTGAAGCACTGTCTCTAGACAATGGGTAAGTGTGCATAAGGTTCTTAAGAAATTTGGATACTGTGGGATGAGAGAAGATCAGAAACAATAGTAGTGGTGAATGATATGCTGATACTGCTGCCAAAAGGACCTTAAATCAAATTGTGAGTCAGAGTGTTGCAACTGAAGCAAGTAACCCAGAATCTTTGATAGCAGGAGCTGCACATGTCTAGGTCATGTTAGGTCACCCACATCAAGAACCGTTTTATGCAGCGATTCTCAAACTGTAGGTCGGGACCCCAAAGTGGGTCATGACCCCATTTTAATGGGGTCTCCAGGGCTGGCTTACACTTGCTGGGGTCCGGGACCAAAGCCCAAGGGCTTCAACCCTGGGCATCAGGTCTCAGGTTACAGGCACCCTGCCTGGAGCTAAAGTCCTTGGGCTTCAGCTTTGGCCCCCACACCTCGGGGCTTGGGTTGGCTCAGGGTTCAGTACACCCCCTGAAGTCACGTAGCAATTTTTATTGTCCGAATGGGGTCACGGTTCAATGAAGTGTGAGAACCCCTGATTTAGAGGATTACGTTTTCCTCATGGATAATTTTCTTCTTGCCACAGTATCTCCTGAACACAAGGAGCAGTCCCTTTCCATGGTGTTCAGCCAGCCAACATCCAGGCTGTCAGCAGCAGCAGCTTCAGCTCTAGATGACAATCCTTGACCCTGGTTTTGCAATAGGTCTGGGCAGTCCAGGAGCAGAATTGGTGATTGTGTGGACATCTATAGCAAGTCCATCAGCCAGAAATGTGTCAGGCAGTAGGGAGCTATGAGGATGAGCCTCACCCGATTTAGTCTGGCTTTGGCAATCATCCTGGGGATCAGTGGGAAGGCGTAAAACAATGCCCTGATTACAATCAAGAAGGAAGGCACCTGGTAAAGATTCTGGGCTCATGCCTCCTCTGAAACAGAAGTTTGGGCACTTAGATCTTTGGTGGTAAACAGGTTTTACCATCCCATCCCTGGACTTCCTCACTGATGGAATACTGACTTAGTGATGGATTTCAGCAGTGACCACTCGTGGTTTGTGGCCGATCATCTGCTCAGGAAGTCTGCTATATCATTGTTGTCTCCTGGAAGGTGCAGGACTGTCAGAATTATGCTAAGTAGGGAACACTAGTTCCACAGCACAATTGCTTCCTTGCAGAGGGCTGCTGGGGAAGCGTGGGTGTCCCCTTGTTTGCTTATGTAGTACAGCATGGATGTATTGTCTCTTAGGATCTGCACTACTGAGTGTCACAGGACAGGGAAGAATGACATACATCCCAGTCACATGGCTCTGAGTTCTAAGGTGTTTGTGTAGTTTCATTTCTTCTAAGGACCAAGTCCCTTGTATCAGCATATGATCCAGGTGGGCTCTCCAACTCATTCCATGTGTGTCTGCTATTAATGCTGTAAATGGTGATGGAGTCACAAATGGCACCCCTTTTGAACACTGTCAGGAAGCGACCACCAGGTCAGTGTCACATGTGTGGGGTGGAACCACAACTGACTTGGTCACCTAATGTTTTGCAGGAGAGTAGACTGACCTGAACCAGAGCTATAGAGTCTTCAGGCAAAGTCTGACAAGTGGCACCACATATGTATACATGGACATACGGCCTAACATAAGGCAGCTCCACATTGCCATTGCTGTGTGTGAAATCACTGCATTCAGTAATGACTGAAGAGCAATGAATCTACCTTGAGGTGACTAAGCCCTTGCTATGGTGGAATCTATCTTGGCTCCTATTAACTATCATCTGGGATTCAGTGACAGACAACTTCTCAGAGTTCACCAAAAAGCGCAGCCGCAAAAACAAGGAGAAGGCACATTTGAGGCCTATCAGAGCTTTCCTGATGTGATCTTCCTTTGATCAGCCAGTTGTCCAGATACAAACAGAGGTGCATGTCCTTCTTTAGATGCATTGCCACAATGGCTTGGCTTTTCGTGACTGCCTCTGAAGGGCAGCACCTTGTACTGATAATGGTTCAGCCTCACTGTGAATCTCAGGTACTTCTATGGGCTGGGTGGAAGAATGCATCCTGTAAGGCGAAAGTTACAAACCAGTCCTGAGCATGGAGGCAAGCATTACTATCCTGAATCTGAGATGGCATATGTTTTTTTTAATCATTACCTCATGTCTAGGATAGGACAAAGGCTCCTTTCTTCTTCAGAATGATAAAATATTAGGCGCAGAAACCTCTTCTTCTAATCCTGTGGAACCTCTTCTATGGCTTCTAGATGAAGTAACAAGGACACTTCTGTTTACAAGTTTCAGAGTAACAGCCATGTTAGTCTGTATTCGCAAAAAGAAAAGGAGTACTTGTGGCACCTTAGAGACTAACCAATTTATAATAAATTGGTTAGTCTCTAAGGTGCCACAAGTACTCCTTTTCTTTCTGTTTACAAGAGGCTCTTGCGATAAGGATCCATACAAAGGGATGTGGAAGGAGATGATGTCACACATCCAGCTCAGTGTCCCCTTGCATCTACCCACTGGACTGCTATGAGGGGAATCCAATCCTTTGTGTACCTGGATACCCGCTGGTGTTTTAAGCTTACAGAGCCTGAATGGAGTCCAGCCATTGCCCCAATCTTGGGGCCTTTAAGTATACTCTCAGGTGCAGAACTTTTACTTGGCACCCCTTTGTGGAACCCACTGTCCAGCTGCCTATCTCCTGGGCACAATGGAGACTTATCAGACTCCCCTGTACTTAAACACATGCTCTTCCAGAACTCTCCTGAAAAAGGTGTGTATTCTTGCTCATTTTCTTAAGTAAAAACCGAAGGAAGGATGCTGTGTGCATGTGTAAACACAGAAGAGTACACACACAATTTTTAAGGTGCACAGAGGATAAAGTATATAAGAACAGCCATACTGGGTCAGACCAAAAGTCCATCTAGCCCAGTATCCTGTCTTCCAACAGTGCCAATTCCAGGTGCTTCAGAGGGAATTAATAGAACAGGTAATCATCAAGTGATCCATCCCGTGTAAAAACAAACAACACACCTCAGCCCAAGTACACTTTTTGTAAGGTTGCAGAACAATTTTTATGATATAACACTGTATTAGGAAATAACATATTACCATGTAATTAAAGATTGTCTTACAACATATTTACATAGGAAACAGCCCGAGCACTCACTCTGATATGTAAGTGTTTGACCATGCAATCTTAGCAGTCTTCTGATATTTTTGTATGAAATTACGCATACTAGTTTAGCATCCTTATTTTTTTAATTTAAATTTTACAGTGACAATTTCATAGAATCACAGAGCCATAGGGCTAGAAGGGATCACAAGGGTCATTAGTCTAACCCCTAGCCAAGATGCACAATTTGCAGTGTCTAAACCATCCAAGACAGATGGTTATCCAGCTTCCTTTTGAAAACCTGCAGTGAAGGAGCTTCTACAACCTCCCTAAGCAGTCTGTTCCATTGTCCTACCATTCTTATAGCTAGAAATTTTTTCCCCGAGATTTAATCTAAATCGGTTATGCTGTAGTTTGAACCCATTGCCTCTTGTCCTGCCCTCTGTGGCGAGAGAACAACTTTTCTCCATCTTTTATTATGGCAGACTTTCAAGACTGCTATCATATCCCCCCTTAATCTCCTCTTTTTCAAACTAAACATACCCAGCCTTTGCTCACCTGGCTTGCATTCCATCCCTTTGATCATCTTTGTCTCTCGCCTCTGGATCCAGTTTCCTCTACATCCTTTCCATAAATTGGTGACCAAAATTGAACACAGCACTCCAGCTGATGCCGAACAAGCACCAAATAGAGCAGTACTATCACCTCCCATGAGTTGCAAGCTATACCTCTGTTAATACAACCTAAAATTACATTTGCTTTTTTTTGGCAACAGCATCGCATTGCTAACTCATGTTGAAGTGATCCACTACAACTCTCAGATCCTTCTTAACAGTGCTGCTGCCAAGCCAGTTATCCCTCATTTTATATTTGTGCGTTTGGTTTTTCTTCCCTAAACGTAGCACCTTACATTTGTTTTCGCTGAATTTAATTTTGTTGCCCATATAGCCCAGTTCTCCAGTTTTTCAATATTCCTGTCAATTTTAGCTCTATCCTCCAAAGTGTTGGCAACCCCTCCTAGCTTTGTGGCATTGCAAACTTAATCAGTATGCTCTCTACTCCTACATCCAGGTCATTAATAAAGATGTTAAACAGCACCTGATCCAAACAGATCCCTGTGGAACCCCATTTGAGACCTCCCTCCAATCCAACATCATTCCATTATAGTTAGTTTTTTGTTGGCAGTTGTTTAACCAATTTTGTATCCACTTAATGGTAGTTTTGGCAAGCCAGCATTTCTCCAGCGTACTTATCAGAATGTCAATTGGGACTGTGGCAAAAACCTTCCTGAAGTCCAGGTATATTGTGTCCACCGCATACCCCCTATCCACCAAATCAGTTACCCTGTCAAAGAAGGAAATCAAGCTGGTTTGGCATGATTTCTTAGTAAATCCATGGTGGCTACTCATAATTACCACTTCATCTTCCAGGTATTCACAAATTGAATGTTCTATACATTGCTCTAGTAGCTTTGCAGGATCAGAGTCAGGCTGACTGGTCTATAGTTCCTCCTTTCCCCCTTTTTTAAAGATGGGCACTATATTAGCCCTTCTCCAGTCTTCTGGGATCTCTCCTGTCATCCATGAGTTTGTAAATATTGCCAGTGGCTCTGAGATTTCTTCAGATGATTCCTTCAGTATCCTCGGGTGAATAGCATCTGGCCCCACTGATATGAATTTAAATTGGTCTGAAGATCCTTGATGTGTTCTTTACTTATCCCAATCGGCATCCCTTCCCTTTATTGTCCACTGTGGTGGTGACCTGCAGTAGATGTGCCATGTTCTCCTTCCTGCCTGAAGCCAGAAAGGTGTTTCTGTGCATGAAGTCCAAATTGGTGGCGGTGCTGGAAGAAAAGATTCTTGCATTGGAGGGGCAAGTTGAGACATTACTGACAATCAAAGAAGTTGAGGGGTTCCCAGATGCCCAGGTTCAAGAAACACCAGTACTCCAGATCCAAGGAAGTATGGAGCTGGCTAGCAAGAAATCAGAGAGACAAAGAAAATCAGAGAGGAGGTCTGGCAGTTTGAAACCACCAGACACAAGAGTCACAGTTGCACTCTACATGGCTGGAGGAAAACACACAGACTGTGTCAACAAGAAAGAAGAGAAGGAGGAGGAATTCCACACAGCTAGAAGTTTCAAATTGATACTAGGTCCTCAATCTGGAAACTATGGAAGACACCTCTCGAGATACAGCAGGTCCAAGGAAACAGAGAGATGCACGCGACATACAGGAGTAAGCTTGCTCACAAAGAGTTCTCCAACTGTACAAGGAAGATACATGATCCTTGTCGGATATTCAATATTCAGAAGACTCGAAAGAACATTCTGCAAGGGATAAGTGGAGAACAGAACGGAGTGCTGCCTTCCCGCAGCCAAGACACAAAATGTCAATCTGAGATCAGACAGGCTCCTGAAATCAATTGGCAAGGATCCACTGGTAATCATTCATATTGGCAGTAATGACACTATGTCAGAGGATCTCTCGCAGATAATAGATGATTTCAGGAAACTTGGAAGCATACTGAAGAAGAATGTCCAAGCAGTCTTCTCAGCTTTCTTTCCTGTTTCACACGTAAAGGAAGGCAGAAGATACTTGAAATAAACAGCTGGCTAGGTAAGTGGCATAGAATAGGCTGTTTGGGTTTTTTGGAACATTGGTCTACCTTCTGTGGGGAACGGTGTACTTTGAATGGCCTCCACCTCAGTATATGGAGGACCAATTTCCTTAGGAACAGGCTGGCTAGCATAGATAGGAGGGGGTTAAACTAATTTCAAAAGAGGATGGTAGAGGGAAGATATGAACATTCAGCACAAAATCAAGATGTTGAGAATAAAATTAATCAAGGAACCAGAAGGACACAAAGGGAAGAAATTCTACACCAGAGCTCCCCAAACTGTGGGGCACAGGCCCTTAAGGGGGCACAAAGGAATGTTCGGGGGGAGGCATGGCAGGGCCCGGGCAAGCCCCCACAGCGGGTGGGGAGGGACCACCACCCAGCCTCAGTCTGCCCCCAGCTCTGCTCCGGCCCAGCCCCTTGCTCTAGCCTCAGCTCCACCCCCAGCCTTGGCCCACCTGTGGCCCAGCTGCAGCTTCCATTCCCAGTTCTGCCCCCAGCCTTGACCCCTGGCCATGGCTCCATTCCTGGCCCCAGACCCACTCCCAGCCGCCACCCCAGCCTCATCCCTGCCAAACCTGTGGCCCCACTGCCAGCCCCAGCTCCCTAGGGGAGGGGGCATGACCATGAAAAGTTTGGAGACTACTTCTCTAAACCAATGCTAGTAGCCTGGGTAAACAAGAAGAACTGAAATTGTTCATTTATGAGCATAAATTTGATCTAGTTGTATTACTGAAAGCTGGTGGGATGAGTCACAATACTGGAATGTTAAAAATCAGTGGTTATAACCTATTTAGGAAGGACAGAATGGACAAAAGGGGAGGAGGAGTGGCACTCTACGTTGTCAGGGTTTCCTCCGCACTCTGAACTCTAGGGTACAGATGTGGGGACGCGCATGAAAGACCCCCTAAGCTTATTTCTACCAGCTTAGGTTAAAAACTTCCCCGAGGCACAAATCCTTCCTTGTCTTTGGATGGGTACTGCTGCCACCACCAAGTGAGTTTTAGACAAAGATTCAGGAAAAGAACCACTTGGAGTTCCTGTTTCCCTAAAATATCCGCCTAAGCCTCTTCACCCCCTTTCTTGGGGAGGCTTGAAAATAATCTACCAACCACATAGGTAAACCAGATTCTTAAAAAACAGAACTTTATAATAAAGAAAAAAAAAGTAAAAGAAAATCAGGATGGAAGGTAACTTTACAGGGTAATCAGATTCAAAACACAAAGGATTCCCCCCTAGGCAAAACTTTAACATTACAAAAAAACAGGGATAAACCTACCTCTTAGCACAGGGAAAATTCACAAGCTAAAAACAAAAGATAATCTAACATGCCTTGCCTTATTTACTTACTCTTTTTGCAATACTGAGACTCATTTTAGGATGATTTTAAGAGAAGGAATTTTCTGACCTGATGCTTCTCTGCTTCCCCAGGGAACACACACAAAGAGCACCAACAAAGCCTTCCTCCCCCTCCCCCCCGACCCTTTCAGATTTGAAAGTCTCTTCTTTCCCCATTGGTCCTTTTAGTCAGGTGCCAACCAGGTTATTTGAGCTTCTTAACCCCTTACAGGTAAGGAGGAATTCTAGGCTACCCTTCGCTGTATGATTATGACATATGTCCAAAATGGCATTACGTGTTTCTGAGTCACTGATAAATCAGAAAAAAAAATGATCTTGAATGCTTATGGATTAATGTCATAACAGATTATGCACAAGATAGGCCATACTGGTTTAAAAAACCTGACCTGGATTAGAGGGCAAGTGAAAGCAGCTATAATAAATTAAAAAATAACAACAAATGGAAGAAAGGGGAAGTTGATAGTAATGAATATACATCAGAAGATAGGACTTGTAGAAAAATTAATATGAGAAGTAAAAGGGACACAAGGAAAACTCTACGGTTAGCAGAGTTAAGGACAATAAGAAGGAATTTTTTAAGAACTAAAAAAGAATCCCACCAATCATATTGGTCCATTAGTAGACAGAAATGGTAGAATTTTCAATAATAATGCAGAAAACACAGTGTTCTGTATTTAAGAAAAATAAACAGATGGTACAGACTCATCATACAGTGATAATACCGTTTCCATTCCACCATTGTTTCAGGAGGAAATTAAACAGAAACTACTGAAGTCAGACATTTTTAAAACCAGCAGATTTAGGTAACTTGCATCCAAGAGTTTTAAAAGAGCTGGCTGAATGCTGATTTTTCAATACATCTTGGAGCACTGCGGAAGTTCCAGAAGATTGGAAGACAGGTAATGCTGTACCAGTTTTTAAAAAGGTAAACAGGATGACTGGGGCCTTGTCTACACTATTGCCTAAGTTGACATAAGTTAAGTCATTTAGGGGAGTAAAAAACTCCACTCCCCGGAGCAATATAATGTACATTGACTTAACACCATGTCTACACCATGCTACATTGGTGGGAGATGCTCTCCTGTTGACACACTCCACCTCAATGAGAGGTGGAAATTAATTATGTCCATTGCATCTTCACCAGACCCACTAAATCAACGCCGCTGCATTGATCGCAGCAGTGCCGATTTAGCACGGTAGTGAAGACAAGCCCTCACGTAATTACAGCCCTGTCAGTCTGACATCAATCTCAAACAAGACAAAAGAGCAGCTGTTACAGGTCTAGATTAATAAAGAACTGAAGGACGTTATGTAAATAATGCAAATCAACATAGGTTTACGGAAAACAGAACCTGTCAAACTAATTTGATTTTTTTTTTCATGAGATTGCAAGCTTGATTGATAAAGGTAATAGTGTTGATGTAATATACTTAGACTTCTGTAAGGCACTTGTCTTGCTACAGTACAATGTTTTGATTAAAAAACTAGAATGATATAAAATTAACATGGTACACATTAAATGGATTAAAAACTGACTCACTGTCGGATCTCAAAATGTAACTGTAAATGGGGAATTGTCATTAAGTGGGGGGTTGATTCCAGTGGGGTCCTGCAGGGATCAGTTCTTGGCCCTACACTATTTAATATTTTTATCAATGACCTGGAAGAAAACATAGTATCACTGATAAACTTTGCAGATGACACAAAAATTGGGGGAGTGGTAAACAACAAAGACGACAGGTCACTGATTCAGAGCAATCAGGACTGCTTGATAAACTGAGCACAAGCAAACAATATCCATTGTATTATGACTAAATGTATACATCTAGGTTAAAGAATGTAGGCCATAATTACATGATGGGGAACTATATCCATAGTAGCAGTGACTCTGAAAAAGATTTGGGGGTCATGGTAGATAATCAGCTGAGCATGAGTTCCCACTGACTCCGTGGCCAAATTAGCAAATGCGATCCTGAGATGTATAAACAGGGGAATCTCGAGCAGGAGTAGAGAAGTTATTTTCCCTCTGTATTTGGCATTAGAATACCATGTCCAGTTCTGGTTCCCACAATACAAGAAGGATGCAGATAAATTTGAGGGTTCAGAAAAGAGCCACAAGAATAATTAAAGGATTAGAAAACATGCCTTAATGTGATAGACTTGAAGAGCTTGGTCTAGTTATCTTAACAAAGAGAAGATGAAGAGATGACATGATTACAGTCTATAAGTATATACTATGATAGACCCAGGCCAGTTGGGTACAGCAGAGTAGCAGAAGGCAGATATACTGGCCACTGGATTAACAGTTTTCTGTTTCCTGACAGGGGCTGCTTCAGGCTAATGAGAACACCTGACTCCAATTAACCTACAAAGAGTCAGGTGAGGCCATTAAGCTAATGTGACCACCTGACTCTAATTAAGGCCCCTCTGATAATATAAAAGGGCTCACTCCAGTCAGGCAGAGAGGAGAGGAAGTGTGGCTGAAGGGCTGGTTAATGAAGACACCCTCAAGTCATTGGTAAGGGAAAAGCAGGAGAGCTGTGGGGAAGTGGCCCAGGGAAATGTAGCAACTCTGGCAGTAAAAGGTTGGCTGCTACCCGGAACCCGGAGTAGAGGACAGACCTGGGTTCTCCCCAACCCACCACTACAGAAACCTTCCTGGGAGGGGAAAACAGGTCCCTGTCAGGACAGGAGGCTATACTGTTTTGGCTTGAGGCCGTAGGAGCAACAGAGACTGTGGGAACTCTCTCACCAACCTCCATTGCTGGCTTATGATGAAAAGGGCTCAGTAGAGTGTATCCCTGGCCCTAGAGAAAGAAGGGCTACGTGGAGGGTTGCAGTGAGCCTGTGAAGCTAGGATAAACCGCCTGGAAGCGCGGGACCTATGGGGACAAGGTTGGAGCTCTGCCACAATACAAAGTGAACAAATATTTAATATTGGGCTCTTCAATCTAGCAGAAAAAGGTACAATGCAATACAATGGCTGGAAGTTGAAGCTAGACAAATTCAGAATGGAAATAAGACATACATTTTTAACACTGAGGTTAATTAACCACTGGAACAATTTAGTAAGGGTCATGGTGAATTCTTCATCACTGACAATTTTTCAATCAAGTTTGTATGTTTGTTCTAAAAAAATATGCTCCAGGAATTATTTTGAGGAAGTTGTATGGCCTGTGTTCTACAGGAGGTTAGACAAGACAATCACAATGGTCCCTTCTGGCATTGGAATCAATGAACATATATCTAAATTGTGCACAGAAATAAATATTTGTCATTTAATGTATTGTATCACCTGCTGCAAATGGTATATATGTACAAGAAAAAGCAATTTCCTGCACACCCTACATCATATATGCAAAATTATAGTCCACAATCATTATACAAAGTATATTACACATTTTATACAAAATCTTATAAGAAATTCAATTTTCTCTTTGGAGTTAAATAGTCGTAAGTTATTTAACTAAAAAATGTTCTGACAATGGATGTTAAGATTAAAATGCTGTCTGCACATTTAGTTTATTTTGATTTCAGCATTTTTAAAAAATTTTTTATTTCTCCACTCTTTTTTAGGCCAAGTAAAATTTTTTTTTTTTAATGTATTATGGGAAGGCTGCCTTAAAGCAAATACTACCTAGGAAAGAATTATTTGCCATTTAAGAAGATATGCTGTCAAATTAAAATCATGTGACAAGTTAGCTGTAAACTTTGCTGAAATTATGCATGAACAATTAAACTTTTTTATTCCAAAATCTTTGCTTATTTCCCTTCATAATGTTATTTGTGGTAGTCAAGAAATGACTAAGTCATTATCAGAGCGACTGATACTATAAGAAAACAACTATTCCCTGGCTTTGTGCCTCAAGCTTTTACACAAAGATATTAGTCATCTTTATAATTACTTTAAACACACAAGAAGACTAAACAGAACACAGATTTTTATTATTTTAGCATAGAGCAAAAGCTGCAGACAAATCAATTAAATGTGAAACTTTTTTTAAAGACATTTTCAAGTCAAGTGAAATTTATCTTTTTAGATGCTTTGTGGTTATTACTTGTCACAGCTCCTACTTTCAGAGGAAAAGCTTTCTAATATAAAGCTTGAGTTTTTTAGGTGCCTTTTAAATGACCTTTAGATTTTCTTTCCCCAATCCCATCTCATTTTAGGAAAATATGTAAGAGTAAGAATCTGTCTTGCTCTCTTGGAATTTTAGGCTCCTCCACAAGTAAATCTAGCTACCAGCAACATGCTGTTGATGTGGACACAGAAACTATGAGACAGACACATTATAATGTGGTTAAATGCAGTTTATTTAAAACTACTACTTACCTTAGTTAACCACCCCAAACTACCTGGTAGGGATCTTGCTTACATTGTGGTTGTCAATGGTCATGAATGGGCCTGGTGGGCTATGAACCTGAGGGTGAGTATGAAGGTCAGGCCTTTACTACACACTCAGGCCTTCCAAGGGACTCTTACTTAAAGCCAGAATCCTGACCTGCTCCTCTCTCCCATGCAGGACGTGGGAAAGAAGAGAGGAGCTACAAGCTGCACAAGATATGGACGCTTACACCCTCACTATGTATTGCCATGCCCAGAACCAATGCCCAGGAAGTCCACTGGGTTATAAGGACTTCAACTGCATCTTTTCTGACTCACCAACTTCTCTAGAACCTGCCAAAATTGTAACCATTGTAATTTAAATCCCCCAAAACCAAATTTCCAAGATGCTGGATGGACGGAGGGGAAACCTACATAGCAATTTACCAATTTTGCTTTATGGGCAAAATCCCTTCCAGATTCCAAAATGAGGATCAACCTATCGCCTGGCGTCACCAGAGATCCAGCAACTAGATTAAGGATGGGAAGGGTGGGGCTGAACAGGGAGCCCAAAATGGCAGCAAACTACAGCCACCTCCCCTTACACTCTACCACCAAACTGAGAGCAAATCATCCAGCCAAAGCTCTGTCCACACCAACCAATGGCAAAAACAGTGGGTGGGACAGGTCCCGAATCCAGGGCCCAGACCTCAGATGAAGCATGTGAAACACACACACCCTCCACACACTGGGCATAAGAACAGATGGAGGCAATGGGGTAGAGAATCAGCAGGCCCCACATGCTGAAAGAAAGGAAAAAGATGCAGGGAGGAGAGAGAAAAGAAAGGAGAAGGGGCACCTGGAAACTGCCTCAGTGGCTCCCAGTTAAGAGCTCTCCCTCTCAGACCCAGCAGTGCTTCCACTACTCCTATCCCCAAAGCCACACCCCAGCCAGGGAGGTGAGCATTTTAGAAGATACTGCCCAAAAAAACTTCAAAAAAAAAATATGGCCACCTCTAACAAAAAGCATAAAATAGTATAAAAATAAAACTCCAGAAAGCAGGAGAGCTCAGGCTCCCCTACTTTGGAAATAGGTCCTGCAGGGCCAAGGACCCAAAAGCATGATTCCTCCCTTGACTATTTATATGACAGTATCATCCTGAGGCGACAACCAAGATCAAGACTCTATTCTGCTAGAAACTGTGAAATCACATAGGGAGAAACAATTCCAGCCTCAGAGAGTTTACAGTCTAAAGCCAGAAAAAGGGTGGGAGGAAGGACGTACTATTATCCCCATTTTCCATATGAGGAGTGAAGATCCAAGAGAGTAAATTACTTATACAAGATCACAGTGGGAGTTGAAGCAAAGCTGAAAACAGAACCCACATCTCCAAAATCCCAGAAATTGAATCTAAGCAATAATTTTGTAACTGTTTGGTGTGAGGACAATGTAACCATCTTGCATATATCGAAGATAAAAACAAGCCATAATGCCTTGGATGGAATAAGCTTTGATATGGTCTTCTAATTTTAAACCAGCCTTACCATGACAGTCTGAAATGCAATCAGCCATTTAGACAGGGTCATCTTAATGACAACATTGCTCAGGGAAACAGTGTTAAATGAATTAAGTTGGGTGCACTTTTTAAGGGTTTTAACTTATGTCAAACAGAACCCCAAAAGAATATTTTATACCAAGTGTATTCAAAGAAGAATGAGGGGTTACAGAGGGAGCTGATAAATCTTTCAACTGAATGAATCCCAGCTCTTCAGGAGAACAGCGTACAATAACACTGGCTAGTTTTCCTGCTAGCCATCAGTGTCTTAGATACTCAGCTCTCATAGGAAAGGTGGAGACGGTGGCAGAAACATCCACAGAGGAGAACATACTTTTTCCTCAATTGTCTTCGAGAGAAAAGATTTGAGTTGTCTGCCACTTTCTTCATGTCAGTGGTCTGAAGTGCATTTATGCACTCTGGGAAGAAAGGATGGTCCAGTAGTTAGGGCACTAGCCAGGGATTCAGGAGACCTAGGCTCAATTCCTTACTCTGTCACAGACTTCCTGTGTGTTCTAAGGCAAGTCACTTAGTCTCTCTGTGCCTCAACTCCCTATCTATAAAATAAGAATATGTGAGGTGATGAGTCACTCCTGTGATAGGCTCCAGCCAATCCCACAAGTCATGTGATTCCCCAACCAGGTACATAAGACCCACAGAGGAACATCAGCTCAGTCTGCTCAACATCACCCCAGCGCTTTGAACTCTCTTCTGCTTTAGGGTGGCAACAGACTCCCCAAGCATTAGCATACTCCAGCCTTGCTCTCACTCCAGCTCTGTTCCTAGTCCTGCTCCAGCCCTACTGTTGCTGCTGCCCTGCTCCAGCATCGCTCCAACCCCACCCCAGACTCCTGATTCCAGCTCTGACCACTAGGCATGACCATCTCCATCCCAGTTTCTGACAGAATAATAGTACTTCCCTTCTTCACCAGGGTGTTGTGAGGATAATTACATCAAAAAGTGTGAGGCACTCAGACACTACAGTGATGAGGGGCCATAAATATAGCTAAAATAGAATGAGAGATTTTCTGGCCTAATATAGGCTAACAAACATAGCATCCCTAATGGATAGGATTCCTAGCTCAATCTTCTTTTGACAGGGGCCCTTGAAGATTCCATGACTGGCACCAACACAATGACCTACTGCCCATATGGTAATCCTTTTACAAGGGCTCTCAGCAAGATTTCTGGTAATTGCAGCCTGTTTGCTTACAGGTTTTGGCACACAATCACAACACTCATATCCTGAATTCTTTATATTGGCTTCCTTCACTGATTTTATGTTAGCACTTCTAGGTTATAAAATCTTAGTGGCAATCCTGGCTACATCTGAGACCTCTTCCTTAAATTCCGCCCTTATGGTAATCTGTATTCACACACCACCTGCCTTTTTAGGGATCCCACCAGTGTAGGTTAAGTCAGCAGGCAAGTGATACTCTTTGCTCTGGTGGTCCACGAATATGGAGATCATCCTCTGCCAATAATAACTCCCTAGTCTAGTTTTTAAAAAAACACCTTAAAACATAGTCATGCCTAGACACACACCTCCTCCCACAATAGATTTTTTAAAAAATTATAGTAACTCCTCGCTTAACGTTGTAGTTATGTTCTTGAAAAATGCAACTTTAAGCAAAACGATTTTAAGCAAATCCAATTTCCACATAAGAATTCATGTAAATAGGGGGTATTACGTTCCTGGGAAAAAAAATTTGTCAGACAGAAGACATTATATACATATACAGTATAAGTTTTAAACAATTTTAAAACAATGTAATACAGGTATAAAGTTTTAAACAAACAATTTAATCCTGTACTCAGCAATGATGAGTGTGAAGCTTGGTTGAGGTGGTAGATTCGGAGGGTAAAAGAGGGTGGATTGTCCGGCTGCTCCTCTTGCTGTTCTTTCCAAAGTGCCGGGGATGCTTAACCCCCAGCTCTGCCCCAGGCCCACCCCCACCCCACTCCTGCCCCAAAGGCCCCACCCCTGCCCCGCCCCCACTCCACCTCTTCCCACCCCTGCCCCCTAAGCGTGCCGCATCCTCGCTTCTCCCCCCTGAACACTGTGAAACAGGTGATTGCTGCAGACGGGAGGCGTGGGGAGGGAGGGGGTAGGCTGCGCATCACGTCCTCACTTCTGCCCCCGCCCCAAGCCTCCTGAATGCTGCGAAACAGCTGATTGCTGTGGACAGGAGGCATGGTGGGGGGAGAGGAGGCTGCGCGCCGCATCCACGCTCCTCCCCATCCTCCTCCCCACAGCCTCCTGAATGCTGCGAAACAGCTGGATTGCTGTAGGTGCGGGGAAGGAAGGGGGAGGTGCTGATCTGCGGGGCCTGCCACTGGGCAGGAGGCACTGGAGGGTGGAGGGGAGCTGACAGGGGGCTGCTGGCCCACCCTGGTTCCATGCAGCAACCCGCTAACTCCAACGGGCTGCTCTTCCAGAGAATCCCGCAAGTAGCGGACAAAGTACTGTACTAGCAGGCGGAAGCCAAACAACGTTATAAGTTAACATTGGGCAACTTTAAATGAGTACGTTCTCTAATAGATCAGCAACGTAACAATGAAACATTAACCGGGATGACATTAAGTGAGGAGTTACTGTACTTATAATTGGCTCCATATTTATTACTTTCTTCTTCAATCCCTTTTTACCTGTAGGGATCCCCTTGATCTATATGGAATAACAGCGAATGTCAGAGCAGAGTTTAGACACGTTGTCATTACATTCTTTTAGCTATGTTTTAATTTGAAACCCAAGTCAAGAGTTGAACCCAAACAAAGCAAAAAGGACAGTGCACTTATCTACTGTATTTCCACTAAGGACTTAATTTACAATAGTTTCAATTCAATTCCACAACATTTAATATGAGTGAATGAGTAATTTCATCTTTGTTCATAAGAATGTGTATATTTCACTATTTCCATGTGTGACAATGGTCTTAACAATTAATTAACAATAGTTTTAACAATTAATAAATAAAGCTAAATATTCCTATACTTATTAGTTTTATTTAAGAACCAAACCCTGTAACCTCTGTAATCTTATCTAAAGCCTACTAAGCCAAGTCTACATTATCCCTTTCATATTTTCACAGTAACTGGTCAGCCTGTTCTGGGACACTGGAATTAGAGACATATTCAGCCTATAAAACTTTACAGTACATTACATTGTGTCCCAATTTCTCTAATCACATTCACTTTTATTATTACTTTTTTTAAACAGTTTCACAGTGTAGTACTCTTAACAAAACTGGGGAAAAGGCACGGGAACATTGATCTTAACTCTTATGTCACCAAAATAACATCCATCATTTTAATCCAGCTTTCTGTGCAGAAGGTTTCAACTAAAAATATTTGGCGCATCTATAAGGAACTATTAAATTTAGATACTGGTTTATGGAACATAGTACATTTTCCTTCCTGCTCTGTACTTCCAGACCCTCACTTTAAAAAAAACCCACCAACATGACCATAAAATTTGAAATCAAAAAATAAATTTTAGGTATATAAAATTCAACTACAATGCATCACTCTTCAAAATACGTATGAACATTTAAAGTTGGAGTGGGAGTAAGGATAAATCATCTGGTATAATTTACTATAAAAATCAAACCTAGTTCCTTATACCAGAGTTAGCTACTGTAAGCAAAAACATTCTATGCTGACACAATCATAATGAGGCGTATCTCACCCCATTTCATCCATTATATTAGTCATCTAAGGAATTTCCTCTATGTTATTTTCTCTTCCTGCACAAGTATCTTGGCAATAGTCACCAGTTTCTAGTGAAAATGTTATGGCTTGTCACTCTATCACCATTTAATCTAAAATTCTGTATCTTATTATTTCTCTCCTTAAGTTTCTTCAGTGAATGCAAAATTCGAATATTAGTTTATTTCAGTAAGACTAACTCCAAGCTGAGAGAAAAAAGAGAACCACTGATCAAGGATGCTTGGTATTCTTATGAATAAAAAATCCCTAACCAAAGTTAATGAGATTCAACTTGACATTAAAAGAACAGAAGAATTCATTTTGTATGGCCAGTATATACGGAGATTTAAGGTCTTTGGTAAGTTTTGAAAGGTACATTATGAAAACTCAAGTTAGCTTCTTCTAATTTCGGTTGAAAACACTACCTTCTCGATTTTCCTCAAGCATTAAACTATTGCTTGTATTGTTGGGCAAAAGCTTATGCAGTAACAAAGACAGAGCTAATATCCATTAAAAGATTTCAACTTCCCAGGAATAATTTGTGTTTTAAGCAAATATCATAAGAAAAATATATATAAACCTTATCAAAATGCACTATTATATCACACTAATTCAATGTTTAAGACCTAGTCAAATACAGTTCCTGCAGTGCCTGCTGGTCAGTGATTATAAATGGATTTTCCACTTGCTATCTTTCTTTGATGCAAGCAATTTTAAAATAACTATGTTTGTGGATTTTTAGACCTCTTAATTGATCTATATTAGTCGTCAATTATTCTCTATTTGAATGCCACCCTCTTATGAGTAAAAGGGAAGGCCATTAACTGAATTTTAGCTGAGGACAAAATTAATTCAGAAGCTACAAATTGCTCTTAAGTTTGAAAACATGGATATTAACAAACGATAAGTCTACATAGCAATTAAACACCCGCAGCTAGCCCGTGTCAGCTGACTCAGGCTTGTGGAACTCAGGCTGGAAAATTGTGAAGGAGAGGAGCATCCCAGAGCCCAGGCTCCAGCCCGAAAGTCTACACTGCAATTTTACAGCCTTGCAAATCTAAGTCAGCTGACACGGACCAGACAAAGATGTTTAACTGCTGTGTAGACATACCCAAAGAGGCAATCCTACAACAAAAGTACAGCAATCTAACCTTCCCCCTTCCCCTCCAAAACCCAATACAGTCATAGTGGAATGGTCCAATGTTCAACAGTGTTACACTGTTCAACAGGCCCATTTTTTTCAAGATTAGAGAGTTAGGAACCTTCAGTCAATCAAGTAATTTCATCCACTGTGCATATGAACCATACATTCTTTCATAGGGTTACCAAGTGACCTTCAGTGCAAAAGCAATTCTTCTGTGATGATGAACAGTTTTTACAATGGAATACTAAGCTCCAGACACATTCTAATGATCCCTGATTTGCAGGAGAGTAATTTAATTTTGGAAAGTCACATCTCTATGAATTTATTCACCTACTACTTTTAAAAGTAGCACACAAGTTTACTACAACTAAAAGATTAGAGAAATATTTTTCCAATTGGTTTATTTTGTGGATAGTCAGTTTCATTGTTGTCCACAGACAGTAAATGAGGTTTCCCTTATTTTTGTGAGGGTCCATGGAAGAAAATAAAGACAGTTTAAGAATATGTATTTAAATTTGGTTAACAAAGCCCATTGCCATACAACTTAGTGCTGCCAGAATCTCTCATAGTTATGTCAAGGGAACTAAAAGGTAAATTTTGCTTTGAGCTTATATAGGATGTGCCTTAAAAGAAATGGAAATTTATTTCTGTCATGATCTATTTTCGTAACCAACTTTTACACAACTGCATAGGGTAATTTTTAACAACATATGTGCTAGCAACTGCAGCAGATAAGAAATGTGATTGGTTCTGCTACATGAACAGCAATTTATGAAATTGTAACCTAAATCACAAAAAAGGAATAAGTAGGTGGATAACTTTGGAGGAATTGAATTAAGTACTAAACCTGAAACTTTGCATAGAAAAAATGAAAAATTACTTCAAATGAGCTTTTTATTGTTTACAGAATGGACATCTATGAGGGAACATGATTCACCCTGCCCATGCACAGGAAATGTTAACCACAAATATGACATTCATATATGAATGAATTGTAGCCAATTAGTTCATTTTATCATCCATTTATCATTGTTTTATGTGGTGTTATGGTCAATTTATATGATATTTCATATGTAATTAATGTATGCTATACAGATTGTACGATTAGATGCATAGGTAATTGTAACTTTACTTATTGCTTTAAAACAACTTGTAGTACAGATAAGATTTCGTATTTATGACTGTGTCTACGGTCACTATCCTTGGACTTTGTGTGTTCCTGGAGTCTCCAAATTTGAGAAAAGCACCAGAAGCTCTGTTGAGCTTGAGCTTGAAACTATAGCAACAAGAGCTGAACCCATGGTACTTTAATACTAAATTATTACATTCAATTTACATTTAAAAAAACTACAGGATAACGCAAGTATAACAGATATGGTAATGTCCTGCACAAACCTTATTGAATTAATTTTATGTATCATTGTGGACCAGGGATTGTATGCAATTCCTTGGGGGAGAGGGACTACCACCCTCCAGGAACTAAGAATAGAGGGGGATGATTAAGCAAATTCACTCAACTTGTTACACCTCCTGCAAGGTACCCTCACCTGGAAAGGCTTGCATATACTGGTTCAGACTGGATTCTCTAGAAAAACCAAACAGATGAAGGAAGCACTTTTGGATAAATAGGCTGAGTTTAAACTCACTCAAGGCCTTCTTTTTCATCCAGCAAATGGAAAGGCCTTTCTGTTCAAAGGAAGCCCCAACCCTTCCTGGGAAGGACTGGAAGGACTTGACCTATTTATGGTGGTATTTGTTGTGAGCAAAGGTGTTATGAACTTGTAACCACAGAAAAACCTGTGTAGGGTTTAAAGGACTGTTCACCTGCCAGAAGTCTTGCTGGAGGTGGAGTAAAATCTCTGGTCAACTTGTTAACATGTACACAGCTTCTTTTATTGTTTCTAATGTTTTCTCTGTAATACTTTTAATTTAAGAACAAATATGCTTGCTTACAAAGAACTGTGTGGTAACTTAACTGTGGACAATTATGCTGTTTATAGAATACAAAGCAGGTCTGCTTAGGCAATCTGACTTGCTGGGGAATTCACAGTATTAGCCTGGAACTGTGCAGCCTGGAAATACCCTGGTCAGGAGGGAAAGAGACATGTAACCACCCAAGAGAGGTGACAGCTGGGGGAGCCAGAAGCCTAAGAGTGGATGCCATTGCTGGACCATGGAGAGAAAATACAGGTCCAGTTGCCATGTACTGTGACAGCAAGTATGTAAATCAACTGCATGGGGCACAGCGAAATTACTGGTTAAGAAGCATTATGCTGCTAACCACAATCATAAGCTTTCTTGTTAAACAGGCAAAACTATTACAATCCTTTTCAGGGATGTCAAGCTGTCAACTTAAAGTGTAATGGAATCTATGACTTAATATGCAGCTGTCTACTCTAGACCATTACTAGCAAGGTTGAACATTTGCTGGTGAGTGGATGGCGCTAGGTGTGCAGCTAAATGCAAACTGTAGAAAGAGGTTAACAAATAATGTATAAAAACCCATTCAATTATAACCAATTCAGAACAGACACAAAGCTGTAAATCTGAGCCCCTGGACTAATTAAGTTATTAACCCTTTCTGTATTGTACTGATCTAGTTTTACTTAATAAAACCCAACTGATCTCTGCTAGTATCTCAATCAATAATCTAAACAAGCCATAACAACTAGCAAGGGGACTCAGGCAGATATAATAAACAAAAAAGAAGGTTACTCATCCTATGCAGTAACTGAGGTTCTTCAAGATGGTTATCCTTGTGAGTGCTCCATTTTAGGTGAATCTGTGCCCCTGTGCTTGTAATCTGAGATTTTTAGTAGCAGTGCCTGATTGGGACACACAAGCACTGTGTGCCCCGTCTCCATCTCGCACTATTTCAGGCGGTTACATAGCACTGTGCGACCAACACTCCCTCAGTTCCTTCTCTACTGCAGAGTCTATGCAAAAAAACTCCAAAGTAAAGGGGAAGAAAGAGGGTAGTGGAGCACCAACAGGGACAGCCATCTCTAAGAACCTCTATTATTGCACAGGGTGAGTAACCTTCTCTTCTTGTTTGAAGAGTGTCCCTGCGGGTGCTCCACTTTAGGTGACTGTAGTGCAGTTTCCACTCTGTGGAAGGAATGGGCTTCAGGGTTGCAGTCATGGTGAATGAGAAAACCGCAAGTCCCAGTAGAACATGTAATGAGTGCTGCTCTATGGCACAGTGTTTTGTGTGAACGTATGGGCAGACGCCCAGGTTGTGGCTTTACAGGTGTCCATAACAGACACATTGTTGAGGAAGGCTATCCATGTAGATAGTGCTCTGGTGGAGTGTGTGCATGTGGGTCCCCAGTGGGGGGAGCATAGCAGTTCATGGCGATAACAAAAGTCAATGCAGCCGGAGATCCATTGTGACAGCCTATGTTTGGATACGGCATCTCCCTTAGATCGTTCCGTAAGGGAAACAAATACCTGTGGTGACTTTGTCCTTTCAGTATAAAAAGCTAGTGCCCTTCAGATATCCAGGTTGCTTCTCGTTTGTTCCCATGAGGTTTTGGGAAGAATGATGGGAGATGGATGGGTTGATTCAAATGGAATGATGAAACTATTTTAGATAGGAATTTGGGATGTGGTCTTAGAGTAACTTTTTTTTGAAAAATATTGTGTTGGGGGGGGTGCCATGAGGGCCCCCAGTTCCCCTACATATTGGGCAGATGTGACAGCGACAAGGAAACTCACCTTCCTTGAATGGTGGCAAAGTGAACATGTCACTAATGGTTCAAAAGGGGGCCCCATAAGACATCGAAGCACCAGATTGAGGTCCCATGCTGGGGAAGGGCTTATATTTCAGAGTAAAAGTTATGGAGACCCTTGAGGAAGCATTTAGTGGTAGGGTGGGCGAAGATCAAGAACTCGTCCACTTCATGATGGAACACCATGATTCCCATGAGGTATACTCTGATCAAGCTCATTAAGACACCAGATTTCTTGAGTTCCAAAATGTAATCCAATACCACAGGTAAAGGAGAAGTAGTTGCCATTGTTTGCTTACTCTGGCACCATAAATGGAATCTCTTCCATTTGCACAGGAAGGTATGCCGTGTAGTAGACCTTCTGCTGTTTAAAAGATGTCCCTTACCTCCTCTGAACAGGTCATTTAATTGTTCTCAAGGCCATGAAGTAGTTGTGTCCTCAGGTGCAGTCTTGCCAGCTTCTGGTGGTAGACCTGGTGTGCATCTTGATGCAAGAGATGTGGTAGAAATGGAAGTGTGTGTGGTGGGCACGCAGCCATCTTCAAGAGGTAAGGAAACCATGTTTGTCTGAGCCACGTGGGGGCTATCAAGATGAATCTGGAGTTGTTGATCCTTATCTTCTGTATGAGCCTGACTAGGAGAGGGGTCAGCAGACAAGCCTACAATAGATGTGCATCCCATTAGAGGAGAAAAATATTGTGTAGAGAACGGGGTCCCAGTCCCACTCTGGAGCAAAAGTATGGGCACTTGGCATTCTGGGTTGTCTCAAAGAGATATATAGTAGGAAAGGAACTCCCAGTGTATGAGTATGTTCTATAGTATCCTGATGTTCATTTCCCACTTGTGATCCTGGGAAAATTTTCTGCTCAGTGCATCTGCAGTGGTGTTTGGCATCCTGGCAGGTAGGAGGCTGAGATGTCGATGTTGTAGCAGATGCACCAGTTCCACAGGTGTATGGCTTCTGTGCATTAGGGAGTGTGAACATCCCCTCCCGCTCCCATCAGTTTATATAAAACATACAAGTGACATCTGTCAGAACCTTTATGGCCTTGTCCCTGATCCTGGGTAGGAAGTGTGAGCATACATTGTAGACTGCCCACAGCTCCAATATGTTTATGTGTGGTCTTGGATCGTGTGGACAGGTGTGCCCCTGTCCATTGTGAGTATAATTGATGGTGGGGTCTGTGTGAAGCGAACTCCTGTGCAAACACTGTGTAGTTAATATAGATAATTTTTTACTTTGGTTGGCATCATAAGACGCTTGCTTATACTATGTTTGTATGGAACATATACTGTCCTGAGACAGCTCTGCAAGCATTTCATGTGCAGTCTGGTGTGTTTGATGACAAATGTCATTGCTGATATATGGCCTAACAATTGGAGGCAGGTCCTGGCCAATGTCTGTGAACTAACTCGCATTATGGTGATTAGATTGGTTACAGTGATAAATCTGTGTTGGGGCAGGCAGGCTATAGCTTCCAGACAGTCAAGGTAGGCCCCAATGAACTCCAGTCTCCGCACAGGTGTGAATGCTGCTTTGTATTAGTTTATTTGTAGACCTAGCTGTGTGAAGAGAGCTACTGTCTTTTGGGGAGCTTCTAGTGCCTCTTCTCGAGTCGATGCTTTGACTAAGCAACCATCCAGATAGGGGGAAAACAGTTACCTACCTTTTCGTAACTATTGTTCTTTGAGATATGTTGCTCGTGTCCATTCGATTCTAGGTGGGTGCATGCCCACGTGCGCAGTCGGAGATTTTTGCCTTAGCGCTATCCGTGGGGCCAGTCATGGCGCCCTCTGGAGTGCCGCGCTCATCTGTGAGTATATAAGGCACCACCGGCTTTGGCCCCGCACAGTGCAGTCGGACTTGGGCTTTGGCTCTGGCCCCCCGCCCAGGGCAGCGGGGCTTGAGTAGGTTCAGGCTTCAGTCCCCACTCCTAGGGTCATGTAGTAATTTTTGTTGTCAGAAGGGAGTCGTGGTGCAATGAAGTTAGAGAACCCCTGGATTAAGAAATAGCGGCAGTAGAACCCTCTTCCCCTCATCTCTCGAGGACCCTCCTCCACCACTCCCAGCCATAGGAGATTTTCCACTTCCTGAGCGAGGAATCACTTGTGAGAAGGGTCCCTGAAGAGGAAGAGAAGGCCGAAAACTGCAGGGGGTAGCCCTGAGATATTATGTCGAGTACCCAGCGGTCTGAGGTTACTTGCAACCAAGCCCATCTGAAGGGATGCAGACAGTTGAGGAATGAGTAGAGGGGTGGATCCTGAGGATTGACTGGGGTGCCGTCCTCAGGTGCACCTTCAAAATGAGCGCTTCTGGCCCCCTTGGTGTTTCGAGGGGCCTAGCTGGGTGGGCGAGTGGGAGGCAGAGGGGCGATGGCTAAACCCATAGTTTTGGTTTATTCTCCTAGATAAGCTCTGCTGAGGAGCCCAAGACCTAGGAGGCAGGTTTTCTTGCCGCTTGCAGCATATGCAGCCCTAGTGAGAGGAAGGTCACCCGAGTGTCCTTGAGTCCATGCAGCCTCGAATCCGTTTGCTCCAAGAAGAGCCCACTCCAGAAGGGGCAATCCTGGATGGAAGACTGCATCTCTTGGGACAGGCCCATGGATTGAAATCAGGAACTGCGCCTCATCACCACGGCCAAGGCGACGACCCTGGCAGCTGAATCAGCTGCATCCCAGGCCATCTGGAAGGAACTCCTCGCCACAACAGTACCCTCCTCCAAAATGGTGGCAAACTCCTGGCACAGGTCCTTTAGGGAGTCCCTCAAATTAAAGTTGCATCTGCCCACTAGGGCTTGATGATTTGACATCCGAAACTCGAGGCTAGTGGTTGAATAAATTTCCTCCCAAATAGGTCCAGCTTCTTGGCATCTTTATTTTTGGGGGTGGAACTCGCCTGTCCCTTTCATTAGCTGCAGAAATGACAAGTGAACCAAGGGGTGGGTGGGTATATAGACATTCAAAACCCTTAGCAGGTACGAAATACTTCTTTTTGGCTCGTTTGGAGGTTGGTGGGATGGAGAATGGGGTTTGCTAGAGGGAAATGGCAATCTTGAGAACCCCTTTATGCATGGGCAATGCAACTCATGAGAGGGAAGATGCCACAAGAATATTGAACAGATTTTCCGATTGCTCTGCCATTTCCTCCACCTCCAAGCCCAAATTTGAAGCCACCCTCCTCAGCAGGGCTTGGGGCTCCCTAAAGTCATCGGGAGAGCTGGCCCCTGAGGGTCCCGCAACTGCCTCTTCTGTGATGAGGATGATGATTATACTACTGGGGGAGGGACTGGTGCAGTCTCCCACTACTTCACAGTGGGCACCTGCTCCTCTCCCCGAGTGTCGGAGTCTGCTCCACATACCAATTCCAGTACCGTCGATGCCTCTCCAAAGCAGCAAAGAAACACTAATGTGAGAACGGTACCAGAATCATTGGCATGCCCCATGCGTTCCAAAAGGCCATTGGGCTGGCCACTGGCCCTGCTGCCATGCCGGCATTGTAGTAGCTGAGATGGTTTCCGGGGCCCACTGAGGTTGGAGCTACCTTGGCGAGGGTCTAAAGTCCCGCTCCGACTCCAAAGAGTCCCCTTCCGTTGACCAGGGCAGGGCTGTAAATGCCTGAGTGTGGCGGCTGACCTTCGGCGTAAGGGAGCAGTGCCTTGAGTGGGGCAAGCGATGCCTGCAGGGAACTGGTGCTGGGAACGTGGAGACCGGTGCCGTGAGGAGGAGCAGTCTCATGATGGTGGGGAACGAGACCTGTGCCACAGCGTCAGCAGGTGGGAGGGCAAACGGTGCTGGATGTAGGGGGACCTATGTCTCATTGCAGGTGACCTGCATCGTGCCCACGGAGACTGGGATCGCAGTGCCGGCATCCTAAGCTGTCTAACCGGGGACCTAGGATGCGGAGCCTGCCTCTGGTCCGGAAACTACTGCCCTCTGAGATGGCCCTGAACTCGGCTTGGCCTTAGAGTGGGGAACCTTTGTCGCTTCCAACAATGTACGTGGCACCAGGGCTGGGGGGGCTCGCTGATCATTAGCCACCTCAGTCGCAGGAGGCAATATCGGGTGCCTGCATCCCCTACCATTTCCAGGAGTCGAAGGCGGATCCCTAGGAGGGCTGAGTCGTCCAAGCGGTGATGCACCCCCATGCAGCTCTGGCGTGGGCGGATGGCCTGTACTTGGTCCTTTGCCCAAAGCCCCCTGCCCTTCCTTGCTCGGTTCCAGAGGGATTCGCTTCTTTAAACACTTCTTAGGCGTCGGTGAAGGGGATCCGTGCCAGATGAAGCTCGGTTCCGACGTGTTCCTCTCCAGTGCTGAGAGTAGAATCCGAGCAAGAAGGCTCCGACACTGGGCAAAGCACAGCCTCATAAATGAATATCCCGCTCCTTTTGAGTTCTTGGTCAAAAGTTCTTACAAACGTGGCACTTACCTTTTACGTGCGACTCTCCCAAGCACTTTAAGCAGCTGCTCCGGGGGGGGGTCACTAACAGGCATAGGCCTATTGCTTAAAACCTGGAGACTGGGGCATGCCCCACCTCTGGGCAAAGTCACAATGGGGACTCTAACTTATTAACTAACTGTTACACTTTACAGTAGCTAGTTAGTAATTACGTGTTAACAACTATATACACAAAAGAAGGCAGAGTAGCACTAGGAAAAACCGCTGACCACTTACAAAGCAAGAGGAAGGAGCTCCGACCAACTGTCATGGGCGGTAAGAAGGAACTGAGAGGGAGTAAGGCCAGTGGTGCCTAATATACAGACGCATTAGCATGGCACTCCAGAGGGCACCATGACTGGCCCCACACATACCACTAAGGCAAAAATCTCCGACGACTGTGCACATGGGCGTGCACACATCTAGAATGGAATGGACATGAGCAAGCACTCCAAGAAGAAGATTCTGCTACCTTGTCTGTGGAGGTGGGTGGCTACCACTGCAAGGACTTTTGAGAATACCTGTGGAGCCACAGATCATCTGAAAAGCAGTAATTTTTTACTGGAAATAATCTCTTCCCAGAACCTGAGACACCTGGGTGAGGGATGTATCATTCATTAGCCTGGGAATTTTATCCTAAATACATCACTCTAAAGCAAATTTTGCTAGCACCTATTTGAGTGCAATCCAGAAATATGTTAACACACGCAACAAAAAATAGATATTTCTCATCCAGTTTTATAAATATAAGCATTTTGAACATTAAGTTAAGCCTCTAGATATCTTACCATCCCATTTTAGCTTAGAGAAGTCCTCAACCTAGTACTTCTTCTAATTACAGATGACAAATTCATTACTAAAAACAGGTCCTGGGAAAAATGGAAGTTTTATTTTTCTGAGAAGGGCATCCATATTTGATATAATTTGATTACACAATAATAATGGAAATTAAGCAGTTTGTTTCAGATACAATCCTATATTGATTTTAATGCTGCAGCTCTTATTATTTCCCATTTATGCTATCTAAACTTGATTAATATAAGCACTAGTGTATGGCACTTCAAGGAGCAATAGACAGGTTTTTAAAGTATTTTTTAAAGAACTGAACCAAGTTATTTTTATACTTCGTTATCTAGCTTTCTAAAAGTGTTATATACTTCTGGATCTAATTGGTTACTCATTATTGATATATCAAAGTCCTTAATGATATAGGACATGAGTACTTTCAGTCTGGAGGATAACTTGTAACTTCAGATAGCAGGAGTGTTCAACCTGTGGCTCCGGAGCCACATGCGGCTCTTCAGAAGTTAATATGAGGCTCCTTGTATAGGCACAGACTCCGGGGCTGGAGCTACAGGCGCCAACTTTCCAATGTGCCAGGGGGTGCTCACTACTCAACCCCTGGCTATGCCACAGGCCCTTCCCCCACTCCACCCCTTCCCACCCCCTCCTCTGAGCATGCCATGCCCTCGCTCCTCCCCCTCCCCAGAGCCTCCTGCACACCATGAAACAGCTGATCAGGAGGTGTGGGGAGGGAAGGGGAGGTACTGATTGGCGGGGCTGCCGGGAGGCGCTGGGAACGGGTTGGCGGCGGGGAGCTGATGGGGGACTGCTGACGTATTACTGTGGCTCTTTGGCAATGTACATTGGTAAATTCTGGCTCCTTCTCAGGCTCAGGTTGGCCACCCCTTCGTATAGTGTAAAAACGAGTAGGTTGTCCTTGTTGGTTTCCCTAATGGTCAGTCTGAAACAGACCAGTAGTAGATCCATGGAGAGAATTCTACCTCTGAGCAGAAAACTCATCATTAGAATGTCCCTCATAACTATGAATATTTTCCTGTTCAGCCCTGTTACCTCATAACCATTTAGCTCCTTGTGTCTACCGACCCTTCTGTGCAAATGGAAGCTGACTGTTTGTAGGTGGGAGAGGGGAGACCTGATGCTGATAGTTGGTAGCTGGGCAATATGGCTTAGCTTTCAGTTAATAGATGTACTAGACCCAGGAGTCTAAAGAATAGAATGAAATTATTTTTATACAGAATTTAATAATTCAATACATCTCAATATATTTCAGATACGCTAGCTGCCACCCATCACCATAACATCTGAACACCTTCCACATTAAATCACTAATAGCAGCTAAGTTCCTAGATAAGAAGATTTTATATTTTGCAATCTTATGTTCTCCATTTAAAATGAGATTGTCTGATACTGTTTTCCAAATTCTCTCACTAATAAAGATCTTAATTTACTGTCAATGAATTTACATACATTATGTCCCTTTATGGCTTACATGCTAGATAAAATAATACCTATTAAAAGATGCTTTTCTAAATTCCAAAAACCATTGCATGGATTTTTAGCCCCAAGACTGACTCTCATTTAAGTCAATGAACGTCAAGTGACTACTAAAAGCCTTTGTAATGTTTTTAAAATGTACCCCTTATTTCTCCTGATTGGCATAATAGACACAGTTTATCCTTCAGGGACTTTACCAGAAGTGACAAAATTGGAGTAAGTTCAAAAATACAGATCTCAGGATCTAAAAATTTATGATATCATGACATTTCATAGAATCATAGAATATTAGGGTTGGAAGAGACCTCAGGAGGTCATCTAGTCCAATCCTCTGCTCAAAGCAGGACCAACACCAATTAAATCATCCCAGCGCAGGCTTTGTCAAGCCGGGCCTTTAAAACCTCGAAGGATGGAGATTTCAGTTAGTAATCAATCAATACAAAACTTTCAATTCGTAGATTGCAAATTTCTACTTAGATGTAGACTCCTTTACAGAAGGACTGTGTCTTCGTTAAAAGAAAAGGAGTATTAGTGGCACCTTAGAGACTAACCAATTTATTTGAGCATAAGCTTTCGTGAGCTACAATAAATAAATAAATTGGTTAGTCTCTAAGAAGCCACTAGTACTCCTTTTCTTTTTGCGAATACAGACTAACACGGCTGCTACTCTGAAATGTGTCTTCATTCTTTAGCAAGAAACCATGCACACATAAAACACTATATACAGATGACTAATAACTGCACTGATACTTTCCATACATAGAATTATGGTTTGAAAGACAAATTTGCATTTCTACTCTTTAATTCTTAAAAGGTTAATTGTAGTTATAGTGCAGCAGACGTACAGCAGTAGTAGAAGATACCATCTCAGATAACAAGGTACCTCAGGAGTCCAGTTTTAGCTCAAAAATATTATGGAGCTGGGCGTGATGCTTTTGGTCTGAGAAATGGGAGAAGCAGTAGATCTCTAAACACTCCCAAGAATCATTCCCCAGAGCAACGATAGCAGCCTTTGAGAATGTCAGATCTATATTTGCACAAAGATGTGTCACTGTAATAGGTGTTAACCATAGGAGCAAAAAAAGGTGGAAGAGGAGGAGAAAACCAGACAATGAAAGCAAGGGCAATGGCGCAGACTCAGTTGCCAAAAGAAGGAGAATAAGACAGGTGAAAACTCTGCAAGGTCAAAACACTGTTCAAAGGGGTTTAGAGAATGTATATCAGAGTTGGGTCAGAGTGACTATTTCAGTGATATTGAGACTGAGGCTCGCAAGCGCCTCTTCAATGTGCATCCTGTGGCTTTTTACAGCACATATTAAAACACTGTGTGATTTAATTATTAACCAATCTAATTTATTAACTAATCCGGATGCTTTTACTATGTTAACAATTGTAGCTGATAAAATAATAATACTTGGTCAGTCATTTTGCTGTGAGAATAATAGAAATACACACACACACACGGCTGGATTTAGGGGCAGATGACCCCAGCGACCACCTTCCAGACTTTTTGAGAACTACATTTTCCTTGAACCTCCTAGAATGTTGTCAGCCATGCCCTCATGAATATATAAGGCACTCAATATTCTGAACCTTTTTTTATTGTGTAATTGTGAAAGTGTATTTGTGTTTTAAGACTTAAAGAATGTAAGTAGTGACTAATGAAGGACATTTTTAATGAGACATCAGAGATATCTAATGAACCCCTATCTACGCAACAATATAAAAGAAATACTGTTACTTCTTTTGGCATGTGCAATACATAATGTTTGATTACTTTCTAACACTGTGGAACATAGACTTTTGCTGTCCCTAATACAGTCTGTTTTCCCCCAAAGAAGCCTTCAGGAGCTCAGTATAGGAAGCGAAAAACTCAGTTGTAATCTAGTTTGCAGCAAAGGGCAAATTTGATGGGAAAATATCTGAAACAGAACAACATAGACCAGCTTTAGGCAGTAGCGATCATCCCAGTGCAGAAAAAACTGAGGAGTGAAGCGTAAATGATGGAATTCCTATTACTAAGGAATTAGCAGATTTACCTGATGATAAAGAATGGAAATGTAAAGAAAGTGATGGAGAATCGTCCAGTTTTCCTGGTGGCATAAAGGAGAGTGATGATAGGGAAGAATTGGCTCACATGAAAAGGAGAGAAATGACAAAGAAAAATCTGGTTTACATGAAAAGGAGAGAAATGATGAAGAATCAGCCACACGTGATGACAGAAACAGCAATGAGAAAAACTGCACACCACAAATTGATACATCAGATCCTGCTTTATGGCCAGTGATCCTAAACTCTGCCAATATTAATCATACAATTTTGAACAAGACAGGCAAAATCGAGAATATGACGTTTCTAGTAAATGAGCAGAAGCGACTCTTCTCAAAGCCACACTGCAAAAGAGTGCTCAAGAAGAGTGAGATACAGAATGGGCATTGGCTAGTTTACTCAAAATCAACCGACAAACTGATCTATTTTTTTTGTAAAATATTTGACAAGAATGCAAATTATGGCTTGTGCTTTCTGGGTACAAATGCTGGCATAACTTAGCTGATGCTCTGAAGCAACATGAAAAGTCACTCGGCCATTTTACAGCCCAATCCAAATGGACGTGAGTCAAGTCCAGGCTCAAGCTGAATAAATGCAAAGATGCAGAAAAACAGTACATTATCCAGTGTAGAAACTGAGCATTGGAGGAACGTGTTCAAGCATCTGTTCTGAATTACCCTTTTCCTTGCAAAGAATAATTTGGCTTTCTGGGGCTCGTCTGATACATTGTTCACTGAACATAAAGGTAATTTCCTTGGTTTTGTAGAGCTCCTTGGGAAATATGACAATATCATGTGTAAGCACCTACGTCAACTAGTTTGTAAAGAAGCTATGGACCATTACTGCAGCAAAACAATTCAAAATGAATTGATTAACCTTATGGCAAGGAAGGTGCTTAACAACATATTGATGCAGCTCAGCAAAGCAAAATACTATGCTGTAATAATGGACTGCACTCCTGACAGTAGTCACAGTAAAAGATGTCATTTACAGTAAGATTTGTTGACAAGGATGGGTGTACCCAAGTAAGGGAACACTTAATCTGTTTCCAGTCTGGACAACTCTACTGGAAAAGGCCTACCAGAACTGTTTATGAACATTTTGAACGAGAATAAAATAAAGCTTCAGGATTTCCACGGCCAAAGCTACCACAATGGCACAAACATGAAAGGAAGAAACAGTGGCGTCCACGTAAGGATCCTTGCCTTGAATCCAAGAGCTTTCTTTATGCCTTGTGGCTGCTATTCCCTCAACCTAGTTGTGTCAGATGCAGCGTCCTCTTCTTTAGATTCAGTATCTCTCTTCAGAGTACTGCAAAGGATATATGTCTTGTTTTCAGCATCAACTATCAGGTGGAAGATATCACAGTCAATGTCACAAACCTGACTATGAAGCCACTAAGAGAGAGCTGCATTGACAACATAAGGTCAAGGTAAATCTGACCATGAAGCCACTGCTGAGAGAGCTGCATTGACAGCATAAGGTCAGTGAGGTACCATGTGACTGTTGTTTATGACGCCCTGATGGAACTGGCACAGTTGAGTAGAGGCCAGAATCTGACACGAGACACAAAGCCCTGTAAACCAGATCACTGACTTCAAATTTCTGCTCTCAATTGTGGTTTGGCATGATATCCCGTTCCAAGTCAATGTTGTAAGTAAGGCATTACAAACTCAGTAGATGGACATTGCGACCACTGCTACTTTGATTAGAAGTTGACTTGATTTCATTGTGGCCTACAGAGACAATGAATTTGAACATGCCATCACAGCTACCAAAGAAATGGCAGAAAACTTAGGAGTTGAGCCTGACTTTAAAAAAAAAAAAAAAAAAAAAAAGCCTCATATTCATCATAAGAGGAAACAGCTTGGTTACAAGGGCAGAGATATGGTGATAGGAAGTGTGGCAGAGCTCCGACCTTGTCCCCGTGGGTCCTGTGCTTCCAGGTGGTTTATGCTAGCATCAGAGGCTCACTTGGACCCTCCACATAGCCCTTCTCTCTCTAGGGCCAGGGTTACAGTCTTTTCATCATAAGCCAGCAAGGAGGTTGGTGAGAGAACTCCCACAGTCTCTGTTGTCCCTACAGGCTTATTCCAGAACAGTTTAGCCTCCTGTCCTGACAGGGGCCTGTCTTCCCCTCCCAGGAGGTGTTTCTGTAGTGGTGGGTTGAGGGGAACCCGGGCCCGCCCTCTACTCTAGGTTCCGGCCCAGGAACTCTAATGGCAGCAACTGTTGGCAGCCGACCTTTCACTGCCAGAGTTGATACATTTCCTTGGGCCACTTCGGATACCGGGAGGAAGCACAGGCAGGAATGTCTGTGAGGGGAGGGC
This sequence comes from Natator depressus, assembly GCF_965152275.1. NCBI lineage: Eukaryota > Metazoa > Chordata > Testudines > Cheloniidae > Natator > Natator depressus. The sequence goes on from NC_134239.1 coordinate 93,867,538, forward strand.
TCCTGCCTCATACTGGGAATGAGGGGCGATCAACAGGTTATCTCAAGTGCTTATATACAAATGCACAAAGCCTTGGAAACAAGCAAGGAGAACTGGAGGTCCTGGTGATGTCAAGGAACTATGACGTGATTGGAATAACAGAGACTTGGTGGGATAACTCACATGACTGGAGTACAGTCATGGATGGTTATAAACTGTTCAGGAAGGACAGGCAGGGCAGAAAAGGTGGGGGAGTAGCACTGTATGTAAGGGAGCAGTATGACTGCTCAGAGCTCCGGTATGAAACTGTGGAAAAACCTGAGTGTCTCTGGATTAAGTTTAGAAGTGTGTGCAACAAGAGTGATGTAGTGGTGGGAGTCTGCTATAGACCACCGGACCAGGGGGATGAGGTGGATGAGGCTTTCTTCCGGCAACTCACGGAAGCTACTAGATCGCATGCCCTGATTCTCATGGGTGACTTTAATTTTCCTGATATCTGCTGGGAGAGCAATACAGCGGTGCATAGACAATCCAGGAAGTTTTTGGAAAGCGTAGGGGACAATTTCCTGGCGCAAGTGCTAGGGGAGCCAACTAGGGGGGGCGCTTTTCTTGACCTGCTGCTCACAAACCGGGTAGAATTAGTGGGGGAAGCAAAAGTGGATGGGAATCTGGGAGGCAGTGACCATGAGTTGGTTGAGTTCAGGATCCTGACGCAGGGAAGAAAGGTAAGCAGCAGGATACGGACCCTGGACTTCAGGAAAGCAGACTTCGACTCCCTCAGGGAACAGATGGCCAGGATCCCCTGGGGGACTAACATGAAGGGGAAGGGAGTCCAGGAGAGCTGGCTGTATTTCAAGGAATCCCTGTTGAGGTTACAGGGACAAACCATCCCGATGAGTCGAAAGAATAGTAAACATGGCAAGCGACCAGCTTGGCTTAATGGTGAAATCCTAGCGGATCTTAAACATAAAAAAGAAGCTTACAAGAAGTGGAAGGTTGGACATATGACCAGGGAAGAGTATAAAAATATTGCTCGGGCATGTAGGAAAGATATAAGGAGGGCCAAATCGCACCTGGAGCTGCAGCTAGCAAGAGATGTCAAGAGTAACAAGAAGGGTTTCTTCAGGTATGTTGGCAACAAGAAGAAAGCCAAGGAAAGTGTAGGCCCCTTACTGAATGAGGGAGGCAACCTAGTGACAGAGGATGTGGAAAAAGCTAATGTACTCAATGCTTTTTTTGCCTCTGTTTTCACTAACAAGGTCAGCTCCCAGACTGCTGCGCTGGGCATCACAGAATGGGGAAGAGATGGCCAGCCCTCTGTGGAGATAGAGGTGGTTAGGGACTATTTAGAAAAGCTGGACGTGCACAAGTCCATGGGGCCGGACGAGTTACATCCAAGAGTGCTGAAGGAATTGGCGGCTGTGATTGCAGAGCCATTGGCCATTATCTTTGAAAACTCTTGGCGAACGGGGGAAGTCCCGGATGACTGGAAAAAGGCTAATGTAGTGCCAATCTTTAAAAAAGGGAAGAAGGAGGATCCTGGGAACTACAGGCCAGTCAGCCTCACCTCAGTCCCTGGAAAAATCATGGAGCAGGTCCTCAAAGAATCAATCCTGAAGCACTTACATGAGAGGAAAGTGATCAGGAACAGTCAGCATGGATTCACCAAGGGAAGGTCATGCCTGACTAATCTAATCGCCTTTTATGATGAGATTACTGGTTCTGTGGATGAAGGGAAAGCAGTGGATGTATTGTTTCTTGACTTTAGCAAAGCTTTTGACACGGTCTCCCACAGTATTCTTGTCAGCAAGTTAAGGAAGTATGGGCTAGATGAATGCACTATAAGGTGGGTAGAAAGCTGGCTAGATTGTCGGGCTCAACGGGTAGTGATCAATGGCTCCATGTCTAGTTGGCAGCCGGTGTCAAGTGGAGTGCCCCAGGGGTCGGTCCTGGGGCCGGTTTTGTTCAATATCTTCATAAATGATCTGGAGGATGGTGTGGATTGCACTCTCAGCAAATTTGCAGATGATACTAAACTGGGAGGAGTGGTAGATACGCTGGAGGGGAGGGATAGGATACAGAAGGACCTAGACAAATTGGAGGATTGGGCCAAAAGAAATCTGATGAGGTTCAATAAGGATAAGTGCAGGGTCCTGCACTTAGGATGGAAGAATCCAATGCACCGCTACAGACTAGGGACCGAATGGCTAGGCAGCAGTTCTGCGGAAAAGGACCTAGGGGTGACAGTGGACGAGAAGCTGGATATGAGTCAACAGTGTGCCCTTGTTGCCAAGAAGGCCAATGGCATTTTGGGATGTATAAGTAGGGGCATAGCCAGCAGATCGAGGGATGTGATCGTTCCCCTCTATTCGACACTGGTGAGGCCTCATCTGGAGTACTGTGTCCAGTTTTGGGCCCCACACTACTAGAAGGATGTGGATAAATTGGAGAGAGTCCAGCGAAGGGCAACAAAAATGATTAGGGGTCTAGAGCACATGACTTATGAAGAGAGGCTGAGGGAGCTGGGATTGTTTAGTCTGCAGAAGAGAAGAATGAGGGGGGATTTGATAGCTGCTTTCAACTACCTGAAAGGGGGTTCCAAAGAGGATGGCTCTAGACTGTTCTCAATGGTAGCAGATGACAGAACGAGGAGTAATGGTCTCAAGTTGCAATGGGGGAGGTTTAGATTGGATATTAGGAAAAACTTTTTCACTAAGAGGGTGGTGAAACACTGGAATGCGTTACCTAGGGAGGTGGTAGAATCTCCTTCCTTAGAGGTTTTTAAGGTCAGGCTTGACAAAGCCCTGGCTGGGATGATTTAACTGGGAATTGGTCCTGCTTCGAGCAGGGGGTTGGACTAGATGACCTTCTGGGGTCCCTTCCAACCCTGATATTCTATGATTCTATGATTCTATGATTCCCTACCGCTCTCCCGCTTCTCTCTGTTAATGCCTTCTTCACCCTTACTTTGCGTTTCCCTTTCCAGTGGCTTGAGGGTGTCTTCATTACCCAGCCCTTCAGCCACACTTCCTCTCCTCTGGCTCCCTGGCTCTCCTTGGCCTGACCGGAGTGAGCCCTTTTATAGTATCAGAGGGGCCTTAATTAGAGTCAGGTGTTCACATTAGCTTAACAGCCTCATCTGATTCTTTGCAGGCTAACTGGAGTCATGTGTCCACCCTAGCCTGGAGAAGTTCTGCTCTGGTCAGTCAGGGAACAGAAAACTGTTTATCCAGTGGCCTTCTACTATTTGCCTTCTACTACTCTGCTGTACCCAACTGGCCTGGGTCTATCACAGAAGCTTGGACGAAAAATTCAAGGAGGAGGTTTTTTGGTTGCTCATTGACACTGCTCAAGTGTCCATCAAAGAAAGGTCTGGATAAATGAAGCACCACAAAAAGACCTAGAGGATTTTGTATGACCTTAGTAAGCAGGAAAACACTTGAACAATTGTACGGACCTTCACCAGACTCTGACACATGGAGAATGTTCAGATGTCAATGATGAAAACCTCTATGTTGAACTGGACAACAGCAATCACATTTTGCAATACAGGAAGCACTCTCCACTCCAAGTTCTCCTATTTTGTCATGATGCAGAGCCGGAGAACACTTTTCCTAATGTGCGGATACTTTGAGGATTCTGCTCACGCTGCCGGTCATAGTCACAAGAGGTGAGCGCAGCTTTTTGAAGCTCAGGCTCATAAAAACATATTCAATTGACGATGGCCAATGAAAAAACTGACATTGTTTGCTATTCTATTGCTTGACAATGGCATTGGCCAGTCTTTGGATCTCCAATGCTGTACTTCAGTTTGGGAGGGCAAAAGGTAAGAAGAGCAACTTTTTGAACTGAAGGATAGGGTTAACATTCTAAGACTGTCACCTTCTGTAACACTATTTAATACTGGTCCACCCAATGTTGGTGCACAGTTCAATTTCTTCATGTTAGAACATTTCAGTTATTCTTAAAATTAAAAAAAGTTTCTATACACAATTCTTTTTATTTGCTTACATAGGGCATAACTTACAGATCCTAGCGTACAAATTTATCATCTTATGAGACAGGGATAAATCATGCATGCAAATCATGTATCAAAGTCGTGAAATGGGCTACAAATGCAATAAATAAGGTATTCAAAAGTTTAACAAATGGGGGGGGGCACCATCTGTTCTAGGGCCAGCCCTGTATATACATAAAAATAGTAAATGAAACAATGAATTCACATTACTGTGGCTCTTTTGTGTAACGTTGACCACTAATATGGCTCCTGAACCACTAAGGTCTGAGTATCACTGGAAATATTTGTTTTGGAGATTTACATCACCACCCAACCTAGCCCATCACCAATCACAACACATGGGAAATCACTTATAAAGAAAAGGTTACCTCTATGTGCATTGCAAGTTGTGCTTTCTCCTTGTCCTTGTGCTCTATGCATTGCTTCAGCTCCTCTACCTCTGACATGACAGCACTATGATTCAGCTTTGCTCTTAACTCCAGGATCTGTTTCTCCAACTCCTGCTTCTCCCGCTCAGACCTTTCAACAACTATGAAATAGTGTGAGCCATTTGTGAACAAACAGAATTGATACGCCAAGTGAAAGCACTAAAATCTAGAAATTAAATTTCTCATTCCTATCTTTGCAGTACTATTTTCTTCTTCCCATATAAATTATGGGGTATTAATGGGAACATATGAATATCCCACAGCTATTGATTTTATCAGTATACAACCGGAAGATACTAAAAGTTAAAAGTATGATTTCATAGCTAGGGAAATATTAGCCTTCTATTCACTGCAGCCAAGCCATTTCATGTTCTCTTCCTCCTTTGTAGGCAGTTTTCATATAGGAGTGAAAAAAACATGGATGAAATGGGAGTTTTACCACTGACTTCAACAGAGCCAAAATTTAACCACATTAAGGCACAGTCGCAAGATCTGGATGCTATACCATTAGTGAAGAGTACTTTATAAAAAATTGTCAGGATGTATCACTTTTTACTATATCTAGGTAAGTATGTGAAGTTTCCATTCTTATCCAGAACTTATAAGGTGAATTTCTATCTAAAAATTGCAGTAATTATATCAGCTGTTCCTCAGCTGACAATCAAGGTTCTTCGGTTTATAACTCAATAGAAATTCAGAAAACCTCAGTCCCTAACCCTTTGCATGACTCTCTGTTCAATCCCCAGACTACTTACTGTTGAAACATTTGCTTAAAGCTCTATTCCTCTTTTTGGTAAAATTGCTCCAGGACAGGTTTTGTTTCTTTCTTTGCATTTTTTACAGCAACATTTTATAGCATACTTATTATAATTGCAAAACAAGTGGTGGAAAGGAATTTTAAATGTGCAATATAAGGCTCTCATACTATTGTCACAAATAAGTTCAATTTTAAGCAAAATGGTCACCTTATCGGGTGGTTCAAAAATGGCTAACAATTCACCCTCTTCTGAAAAAACAAAGTATTTGATACAGGACTATAGATTCTTCAGTTTTCTGAGGAAGGGAAGATTTTTATAAAACATGGAATCACAATTCCATTTTAATGACCATGAGACTCTGTCTGGATGCAAGAGGAATTAAGCAGCTGTAATATGAAGTTACAAAAATAGAAAGTAGGACTTAAGCAAGCTGATGAAAGATTCATTGGGACATTGAACCTAGCCTAGATACCACCTAAATCACACAGAAGTGTGTCACTATAAATGATAGACCAGTGACTCCAGAAGATATTGACTTTTTTAAAAACACACAAGTCAAGATGCATTTAGAGAGCTCAAGTCCAGATCAATTTGTAATTTTTTATCCAAAAATACTTTAGAGACATTATAGCCTACTATGCAACTACCTCTTGAGATTTTAAATGTATTTTTTAAATTCTGAATACCATGACCTATTTTCACATTTGTAAGGTGTCACAAATACAAGCATTAACTGAATGTGATTGAGACTATATTCTCTACTTCTCTCTAGAATAAGTTGTCATTTCTGAAGGATAATTTGGAGGTTTAACAGGCAGTTTAGCAACTTTCTTAATTAAGGAAAATCTACACAGGCAGGTGAATCTTGCACTGTGCTGCAATGGGGCAAGAGTTAATCTCATGATAGGTAGAAATACCAACATTTCAGAAAAATACTATCAAAATTTTTATAGTAAATCTTTTGATACTATAAAAACGGTTCAAAATTTCTCTTCAATGAAGAAACCATTGATGCTGCTCAGTTGAATAATCCTATACATTTTGGATTTTTTAAAAAATAACCAGTATGAAGATAATGTATTTCAGTCTTCTCATAACTTTTGTTTCTCTTAACTACTTAGCTACCAACATCTGACACCAATACTAATAAAAGTTAATTGAGCCAAGATGATAACTAGCTGTATTAGTTCAACCAACAGAGGATCTAGATTACAACTCAAAAGACAGAGAGCATTCTCTTGCAAAGTCATAAATTTATGTCCCAAAAAACAGGAAAAGGCTGTACCTGATCTAATTCTCCTGTTGTCCTCTTGCTCATCATGGCAGCTTTGGCGGTGCAGGGCAACCTGTGAAACTTGATGCTGCAAATCCATGCGGTCCGCTTCCGCTCTCAGTAATTGGGAATGGAGATCCTCAATCTAACAAATAGACAAGTACCAAACACTTAATAAAACAAAACAAAAATGCAAACAATTCAATTCTACCAAACACCATAAACATTAAAAGACTTGATATAATTGCCACTTCTTTAGCAGATCCCTTAGTGCTCAGAGAGGGCAAGCATAAACTAAATGAAAGTTCATTCCTAGATATGGTCAGAAAGGGATGATCAAAATACCAGATGAGGTAGTATAAATCATTACATTGCCAGTTGCAAGGAAAGGCTTTAATCTAAACCAAGCCATGTTCTAATCATTTTCACATCCTGTAATTGCTTATTTTATCTCTATATCTGATTCTGGGTGGGGGGGGAAATAAAGATTGCAGTCATCAGAAGTGTGATATGTACAAATCAATACCTCTTTAGTATAAGAGGATTCTGCAGCTCGCTTTCATTTTCTTTCTGAATATATTGTATGTCACATGTTAACAATACAAAGAACATTTGATAGAGCACTATTAATGTGTATGTTAAAACAAGGCAAGCACAGAACCAGAATTAAAGCAAAAAATATTCTTCTTAATCCACCTCACTGTGCCTAGGTATTTCAGCATGTATGAGACATAACGTCTTCTGAGGTACCTACACACAATGGGGTGAATTCAAAATAAAACAGCATTTTCAACTCAGAAATCTGTACTGTTAACAAATTCAAACAATGAATGCTAATGGAACTGAGCCCCAAGTCCCCCTCAACCAATTTCATCTTTTTTTCTAGCTCTCCAAAAAAAAGAGAAAAAGCACTGAGTAAATAGGGAGAGTTTCTGATGCTATAAAGTATTAGAGGGGTAGCTGTGTTAGTCTGTATCCACAGAAACAACGAGGAGTCTGGTGGCATCTTAAAGACTAACAGATTTATTTGTGCATAAGCTTTCGTGGGTTAAAAAAAACCACTTCTTCAGATGCATGGATTGAAAATTGCAGATACAGGCATAAATATATATTGGCACATGAAGAGAGGGAGTTACCTTACAAGTGGAGAACCAGTGTTGAAAGCCAATTCAATCAGGGTGGATGTGGTCCACTCCAAATAATTGAGGAGGAGGTATCAATACCAAGAGAGGGAAAATTGCTTTTGTAGTGAGCCAGCCACTCCCAGTCCCTATTCAAGCCCAAAATTAATGGTGTTAAGTTTGCAAATGAATTGTAGCTCTGCAGTTTCTCTTTGAAGTCTGTTTTTGAAGTTTTTTTGTTGAAGAATAGCTACTTTTAAATCTGTTATTGAATGTCCAGGGAGATTGAAGTGTTCTCCTACTGGCTTTTGATTGTTACCATTCCTGATGTCTGATTTGTGTCCCTTTATCCTTTTAGGTAGAGGACTGTCCAATTTGGCCAATGTACATGGCAGAGGGGCATTGCTGGCAAATGATGACATATATCACATTAGTAGATGTGCAGGTGAATGAGCCCCTAATGGTATGGCAGGGTCCTATGATGGTGTCGCTAGAGTAGATATGGGGACAGAGAAGGCAACAGGGTTTCTTACAGGGATTGGTTCCGGGGTTAGTGTTTCTTTGGTGTGGTGTATGGTTGCCGGTGAGTATTTGCTTCAGGTTGGCAGTCTGTCTGTAAATGAGGATTGGCCTGCCTCCCAAGGCCTGTGAGAGAGGGGGATCTTTTTCCAGTATAGGTTGTAGATTGTTGATGATGCGCTCGAGAGGTTTTAGCCAGGGGCTGTACGTGATGACAAGTGGTGTTCTGTTATTTTCCTTGTTGGGCCGGTCCTGTAGTAGATGACTTCTGGGTACCTGTCTTGCTCTGTCAATCTGTTTCCTCACTTCCCCAGGTGGGTAGTTTTAAGAATGCTTGATAGAGATCTTGTAGATGTTTGTCTGAGGGATTGGAGCAAATCCAGTCATATCTTAGAGCTTGGCTGTAGAGGATGGATTGTGTGATGTGTCCTGGATGGAAGCTGGAGGCATGTATAGCGGTCAGTAGGTTTCTGATATAGGGTGGTGTTTACGTGACCATCACTTATTTGAACTGTCGTGTCCAGGAAGTGGATCTCTTGTATGGACTGGTCCAGGCTGAGGTTGATGGTGGGGTGGAAATTGTTGAAATCCAGATGGAACTCTTCAAGGGCCTCCTTCCCGTGGGTCCATATGATGATGTAGATGTCATCAATGTAGCGCAAGTAGAGGAGGAGCGCTTGGGGATGAGAGCTGAGGAAGCGTTGTTCTAAGTCAGCCATAAAAATGTTGGCATACTGTGCGGCCATGCAAGTACCCATAGCAGTGCCGCTGACTTGAAGGTATAAATTGTCCCCAAATCTGAAATGGTTCTGGGTGAGGACACGAAAGCTTATGCCCAAATAAATCTGTTAGTCTTTAAGGCGCCACTGGACTCCTCGTTGTTTCTGATGTTATACTGGATTCCCGGGTCTTTCAGATTCAACAGTTTCAGTGTGCCTTGTTCAGGCCCAAATATAGACAGTTTGCATAGTACTTTTACTATATTTCTATTGTAGCAAGTGTTTCTATACCACTCTGATGTCTGGAGTCACTGACTATCAATACTATGTACCGCATATCACAGAACAGTTACAAATACACAATATGCAAAAACACCCTATGAAATGCAGCTAGAACAGTGCATGTGTTTATCCAATGTAAACAACTCAACTATTTGAAAAGTTGGAGGATAAAAAATACACACACAAAAGTGTGTTTGAGACACTAATTCATTTAGAGACACTTACAAATGCAAATGCCTACATTATGTATTATATATATATTTCTTCATCTCCCAACTGGATGTCTGCAACAAATGAAGCTCTCGGGAACAGTCTGTCTTCTTGATCCAGTCTATTTTTATAGCACACACCAAGTATAGACCCTGAAGGAGCTTTGGTAGATATCAACATGACACAATGCCATCGAAGGAATGGCTTTAGTGACTATTTTTAATGCTGAGAAGCTCCCATTTTTTATATGATCTTATGTAGATCAGTCTAGTAGGCATTGCTTTGTACATTTCCTTTCTTGCTCTCCCAAACAAAATGTTATTAGAGTAACTGACAGCAAGATTAAAGAGACAGGCTTGAGCCTAGCTTAATATGAAAGGAGGAGGATTTTCATGGTATGAAAGTTGTTACCTGATGCAGAAGAGCTTCTCGACTGCCTTCTGACTGATCTAACTTCCTCTGGGACCGCTTCAACTCCTGCTCAAGCTTATAATTTGGATTAAGGATGAAGAAACAAAGTTACGCATTCATCCTGGTACTAAAATATTTTAACTATTTAAAACTAACTTATATTTAAAAAATAAAATAAAAATAATTTCTTATACCTCTAACCCTGAACATGTAAAGCAAACTGTAACATAAGATGCGACAAACATATCTACAGTTATTAAAATGGTATAGTTTATAAATTTATCATGCATCATGTAATCATTTATCTCATATATACTCTGTACTACCACCAGTGGCTACAAAATGGCATATGCATTCCCAAACCAAAACAATATTAAAATGGAAGTTAAAACTGAGAGCACATATCGCTAATTTAGGGTAAATTGCCTTACAAAGATGATGCAATTATCCAAAAAAAAATAAGCATTAAAAACCTCAGGAAATTCAAAATAAAAGATTGTTTAAAAGACATCCAAACATGTTAAAATATGAAAATGCACAGGTAAGGCACTCAAACCACTTTAGTTCTGCCTTTCAGCCATACCACACAATAACTATGGAATAATGACTGATATATAACAGAACTTGGTCCGAGATAACATGATACTCATTTTTAAAGAAAGGCCGGGGTGGGAGGATGGGTTCCATTTTTTTCTCCTCATGTTGTCATTAAACTGTTTTGTTACCTTGACTGTGCAATTCCATACTATCTGGTAGATAACAAGAGAACGCTGAATTGTTTTTAGTCAAGCTTTAAAAAAGTATTGCTCCAGGGCCAAGAAGAAATGTGTAATATTTTAGACTGAAAGGTAATAGACTGATAGTGTTATATGATCTGAAAATGACTTTTAAAAATGAAAATTCTTGTTGCTGCATGCTTCATTTGTAAAAACTTTAAAGAATGAATCTAGTTGATGCTTCGCCTGATGGCCTACTGACAGTGCTCTGCAGGATTCTGAGGGAAACCTGGGTTTAAATTACTCTTGTAATTCTGCTCCTAACGTTTCAAATACAGAAGAGAAAAAAAAATACTAGCCTGAAAATTTAAATTTAAGTGTCCAGACTTCTATGCAATTAAAATATCTACTGTAAATAGGATGATAGGAAGTGGAAGCCAGCACTTTATGGGCACTACCAGAAATCATTATCAAATGAATGTTCAATTTCCATCAGTATTAATGCATTTAATCGTCTGTGTATGGTTCAGTTAATTCATCCCTGCAACTACTCTATTGAGACTCTCTCTGGGGACAAAGTTATTTTTGGATAGAGAACACTGTATTTGCATAAATGGCAGCATGGAGGGCGGCACAGAAAGGTTAATCAGAGAAGCTGATAAATAGGCAACAAGCCTGGTATCAATGGCAGAGCAGAGTAAGTAGGAGAATGTGAAACAATACATGCGTGGATATAGCAGGGAAGAGCAAAACTTTGAAGGCATTGACAACAAATCTGAACTTTATGCAGTGGAGAAAGGGTAGCCAGTGGAGAGATACAAAAAGGAGCGGCATGGTCAAAACTACTGGCAAGGAAGCTAATCTTAGAAACAGCATTTCTGTGGACTGTAGGAGAGTTATATGGGTGTCAGAGAGGCCAGGAAGAGGAGATTATAATAATTAAAATGGGAAAAATCCAGATGAGAGAGTGACCTGCAAGGATGTAAAGAATATGTTAGATCTTAGAGCTGCCGTGAAGTAGGAAGCCAATAACTTTCCACATGGTTTAGCTGTGTGGGGCAAGGTGAAGGGAGGTGTCAAAGTAATCCCTAAGCTACAGCCTTGACTGACTGGGAGGTTACTGGTGATGTCAACAATGACAAAAAAGAAGGGTAGAAGTGAGGGCTTTGGGGGGGAAGATAAGGAGTTCAGTTTTGGCTGTTTGCAGTGTATGGTGCTAAAAAGTACCTTGCCATTTTAAAAACTAAAAACACAGGGTTTCACGCTGTTAATTCCTCTTACAAGACGTGGCCTTAAACAAAACATAAGAAACTGGACATTCTAGACCAGTGTTTTTCAATGACAGTCTGTGAACCGGCACCGGTCCCTGAGATCTCCCTGACATAGGTTAGGAAGGCAGCAAGCCAGTCCTTGGTATCAAAAGAGTTGAGAAACATTGTTCTAGACCACAAGCAGTTGGAAACCATCACAACAGAAAAAGATTACTCTACAAACTGTTTTTTAAAAAAATAATTAAAAAAGAGAAAATTGAATTCTTACTTTGCTCTTTTCATTTTCAGATTTCAAAAGTTTATTTTGCATCAGTCCTTCCATTTCATCAGCTTTAGCATCTCGTTTCCTTAAAGCCTTAGAGGGGGAAAATATTGTGAACTTTATTACAGCAGAGTTACCGAATCCTCATTTATAAAATCTGCTGAAATGTAAAATATCACCTGGTACATGTATTAAGAAAAAAAATATGTTGTAAGTATTTTGTCTATGCTTAATATTTCTAAACAAAAACAATATAATCTCTCTTGCTGGGAGAGATATTTTTTCCTCTCTCTCTCTCACACAGCTGTGCCAAATATTTATGAGTGCAGAGACCAGATTAACCTTGGCATCCTTCTAATCTATAAACTTCCAGACTCCAAAGTTTGACCCTGGCCTTTTGTGCATGGAAAAAGAATAGAAGCATGGTTCTCCTGCAAATATTAAGACTTTCTTTGACATGGAAAATCTACTACCCCACCTAAAATATGCTGATAGTAGCAAGTACTATGTACCTGCATTAATTATGACCAGTACTAAGGAAAACATTATTAGATACTAAAGCTGAACCTGAATCATGGCAAGATACCCAACTCTATCTATGACTGGGCAGATGCCTGCATTTTATCCTATCAAATACAGACCCAGCCACAATGTTCCACATATTCATTACTTCAAAGGTTGATAATTTCAACTTGTACCTTGGAATGAAGACACCCAATCTAAAGCTCTACCTCCTACAGAATCCAAAGATACAGTAGCTATTCTGCTTAGTAACAGTTTACCACAAACATCTGCTTTCAGAATTCACTGTGGAACTAATGAAAAGGTCAGTTCAAGGTCTCTATCTTCATATTCAAAGCCCTTCTAAAGTGACCATGAACTGCTACAATAGCTGTGTACAACCAGAACAATGAAACTGATGACCACCAGTAGAACGCTTGAGCGTGTGGAAAGAAAATTTTCACAGCAGCTGGATCTAGACTATGAAACTCGTTCCAACAAGATAGAAGAATTATCACACACTTTACCACTTTAAGAGTTCATTTCTTCAACTTAGGTTTTCCCTCAAAAAGTTCTTCATTCACACAAAAAAGCCCATTCACACAATGACAAATAAAAACAATTCTGAGAGTTAATCAAGCTATTTATTTTACTGGCTGAGAAAAGGAGACTAAGTTTGTTATATTTAAATTAAAAAGATACTTAGGTACAATGGTGACCGGATCAGTGTTGACAAATACTGAGCAGTATATCAATTCAAAAAATATGTTCATGCAATCTACTTAAGAGTTCAAATCCACACAAGAGTTAGGTGTTCAAAGCTAAGGTTTCCGCAGCAGTTATAACCCAACTCCCTTGTGAATGTGCATTACTTCAGACTGTATATGCTGTTACACACACAAATACAGACATGCATGAGTGCACACACAGCCAGACATAATTATTATAGCTTCAGTATCTACAACTATGGTGTCACAAGGTCGATGGCTCCTTTAAAGGTGAGTCCCAGCAGAGGTTACCCATGACAAGTTAATTTAAGGGGAACAAGCCTATCTGGGTATCTAACTGAGTAACAAGCACCTCAGCCTGAAAATGACCATCAGGCTCAGCTATGGACTCATAGACTATCAGAGTTGGAAGGGACCTCAGGAGATCATCTAGTTCAACCCCCTGCACAATCCCCAATTTTTTTTTCCCCCAGATCCCTAAATGGCCCCCTCAAGGATTGAACTCACAACCCTGGGTTTAGAAGGCCAACGCTCAAACCACTGAGCTATCCCTCCCCCCATGGGGAAGTGTTCACAGAGAGAGTAGCTCTCCTACTAGAGAGGAGCTCCCAGAGAACCACAAGCTCTGAGGAGGAGGGCTGTGCAATCCCTGAGTCCTAGGACAGAGACTTTATTTGTATTTAATAAAGTAGAATCCCAGCAGGGGAATTCTTGTTGAACCTCAGTGGCGTTCTTAAGGAGCCCTGAAAGAAGGGAAACGGAGGGAGAGAGGAAGGGAGTGCCTGCTAGGCTACTCCCCACCCTAGGCAAGCCGGGGTTAATACAGGGGAAGCATACCCTGTAACATATGGATTTATTTATATTTACAGAGTTTGGTCAACTATAACATTGCAACAATATAGCTTTTGCATTTTATATTTTCAAAAAGCAAAGGTTAAATTACACACAGTGAGATTCAGAATGTATTAAAAATCCATCCTAGGGAAAAGATACAATATAAGTGTAAAGTATTATTAGAAATAGTATCAATTATTACAAAAGTTTTAAAGAAACAGTCTTTATTTTCTATTGTACATAAAGGGTTTGTTTCCTGATCATGTTTCAAGTGCATTCTGAATCTTGCATCGCTGTGTTCATTTTAATGTGCAATCACTGAACTGTGGGTATGTTTTTTGTATTTTTTAAAAATAAAAATTAAATACTAAAAGCTATGTTAATGGAGAAGTCAACATGAGAGAGGAGCAGAGGTTGCAACTCCCTCCTCAGAGGCTACTCGGAACACTACCAACAACTCCCTAATTTTCATTGCAGAAAACTGAAAAGTTTTAAGGGCAAACTCTTGCCTTTTCAGAGAAAAGTGTGTGTGCGCGCGCGCGCACGCACGCACGCGCACACATGTGTATGTTTGGTTTGTTTCTAAAAGAGAAACTTAAGTTTTCCTGTGGGGAGTTTCACTATAAAAAGGGACAACTGTTTTTCCTAGAACATTCAAAATATGGTTGTGTGTGTCATTGAACTCAGTCTACCCATTGGTTATAGTCCAAAACTTCCTCCTCTCCATTTCCTCTGAAAGTAAAATGACAAGAAACTAGATATGTTGTTTGCAGTGTTGTTGTAGCTGTGGTGTCCCAGTATATCAGAGACAAAGTGGATGAGGTAATATCTTTTCATGGACTACCTTTCATTAATGGAAGAGATAAGCTTTCAAGCTGCACAGAGCTCTTCTTCAGGTCTGGAAAAAGTAATCAGAGTGTCACAGCTAAATACAAGGTGGGACAGATAGTTAAGCATAAGACATCAGATACTAAAACTGATAGAAAAATATAATTGACTGATCTACAAGAGAACTAGGATCCTGAAAATTACGCTATTGTAAAGCCTTAGATATTGTGCAGTTCAAGGCACTTCATAAAAATGCAGCTTATTTGGATAACACTCATTTATATGATACTATTTATTTGTATACTGATCCCACAAACTCAGAGTAAGTACAAAACAAAGCAAAAGCAAAATAGGAGTTTATGTATTATTTTTCCCTTTAGAGTTTGTTTTTACTTTAAAGTGGTTAAGATATAAAGCAATGTGTGCCCTGATCTGATATGCATGTTGTCTTTAAAATGCTTTAAATTACAGCAACAGCTTAGAGCCTTAATGCAAGGCCCCTGGGGCATATTTAAATATTTAATGACAGTTTTTCTTTAAATTTGCATATTTCCATTATAAACAACTCAAATTGTTGAATATTACACTAATGTAAACATGAGGTTGATGAATCTGAAATCTCACATTTATATATTCTCTAAAAATACTTTTCTTCTAATTTTGTTTTAAATTACAATTTTAAAAAATTAATTTCCAGATCGACCACTTGTACAGATAACTGCTTCAAATGCTGCCATAATGATATGTGTCTGCACATAGACTTTGAAGACAAAAGGCTAAGTTAATGCAATGTAAGTATTCAAATGTTAAGAAATGTCTCAGCTAAAGCTGAATATGTAAACTTCATTCTGTCCCTATAATGTCTCAATTACTTAATACAGTTTTGCTTAATTACCTATGTAGCATTTTGTTGTGTCCCCACAACTGTCACTTATTCTATTTTCATAATCATCCAACATTTATCTTTATTGACTTTCCCTTTGTATAAAGTTCTCTTCCCTCTAAAATAATGCAAATTAATTTGCCAGTACACATGTACTATATCAGCAGTACTAAAATTATGATCCCAGATAAATGGTATTTTAAAGTCCTGATTGGTTGTGTACCAATGAGAAGTATACTGTAATAATTTATAAATATATAAAACATCTTTCATCCAAAAAATGTTCAAACTGAGACTCACTTTTCCAGTGGCATAAGGTTCCCATTTCTAATCCTGCATGATCACAAGATATCAAATATTAAACCTGTCGCTAGTGAAAAACTGAATATTGGCTGTCTTAGAAAGGCAAAGGGGAGAAAGTCTATATTTGGAGAAAGAAGGAAACATTTTTATCACAGGTTGATTAAAAAAAGATGGCAGCTGTTTGAAACTCAGGTTTGATGTAGAAATATTGTAGTGCTTGAGGAGATGAAATAGTGGACTATGTGCAGTCAGGTGTATAATAAGTGCAGTTTATCATACAGCTATCTCCACATAAATGTTATATTTTATATGTAACTTAACCCATTATCTTTTTCTAGTAAAACTCTCACTGATACCCAGAGAGAGCACAGGGATAAGAGGGTAGAGCGAAGATCACCCAGGCATAGACTGGGCTGTTCTAAGGCCTGTTTTGTGTACAGAGGAATAGCGAAGATTCTCAGTGAACAGACATCAATGCGGTTAGAGGAGGGTTGAGACTGAACTGAAAGGACTGGCTGCAACACCCGTATTTCTTGTCCAAAATGAACAATGTTAGAAACATCTGTGTGTAAACATGCATGGCCTAAATTTTCAGAAGTGATTACTGATTTTGGGTGTCTTGATTTTTGAAATCATCAACTTGAAATATCTTAAGGAGACTTGATTTTCAGAAACTGATGAGCACCGAGCTCAGGGCAGGGGGAGGAAATCAGATCTCTAAGGTATGTCAAATTGTGTACTCAAAATTCTTTTATCGCTTTTGAAAATTTAGGGAAAGTGTTTTACAAGGCTGCAGGTGCCTGAAATGGTGGTTGTGATGTCTTTTTAACTTTGTGAGGAAATAGAGACTATCAGGGGACTATATCTGTCCTTCAAGAGAACACACTCAGTTATCTAATAGATCTTTCCTACCTTTAACTCTGAGCCTATGGTATGAGATCAGAATCACAGTAAAAAAAGCATGCATGTCAGTATACATCATAGATATTATTTACACTAGTGCACACATTTTGCCACGCATATTCATATCCAAATTCCGTCCTCTGCAACCCCACTGATGTCACCCACCCTCCCACCCTACATATTGCCTGGGGACTATGCTTGGTAGATCAATTAGCTATACTGATATGACTTGCTCTTTATCAAGTCTTAAATTAATAACTGTTTGCTCCTTTGCTGTAAACCAGTGTTTCTTCACCCTGCATTGTCACCAAGCTATTAGAGCTCCAAAATAACTCCCCATTATACTCTTCCAACATCCAGGGTTCTATTAGATCTCATACATCTGTCATCTTCCCAGCTATCTTTACTGAATCCACCACAGATTGCAGGAACAGACAGCCCTTCCAATACGAAACATCCATTTCCCAGCCGCTTCCAAGAGCGGAGAGCCCTTCCAGCAGGAAACAACCCTTCCAACCCTGTTTTAGTTCTCCTTGGGCCACACTATTATTTCCCAATTTAAGGAATCTCTCCTGATCCATAAATATTTTTTAGCTTTTGGGACCCACCCACTCTGATTATTGTGGACTGCAGCCAATCGCCTGAAACACTATTTTCCTCACTATACCTTTGGTGTGAAATCCTGGCCTCATCCAAGCCAATGGAAAAATTACAATGGACTTCAATTGAGCCTGGTTTTCATTCTTAAAACTTTTCCTTTTACATTTTGACTTTAAAAAGGTAACTTGAAAGGGAGGGAAAAAACTGGGATTGTGTTATACCCCTTCCCCCTTTCCTCCAAATGATATATACAAAATCTTAGAAGTTATGTTTTTGGTTTTTAATCAAAATAGATTGGTGTATTTTCCTGTTTTAAAAAAATATATATTAAAAATTCAGATCCTGGAATAAGTTATGATGACTGGAAAACTGAGGAAATTATGCCATAACAAGAATCAAAGGACCGAAATTGAAGTTTAATCAGCTACTGTAAAACTGTGTGAGTATTAACATCAATTCCACTGACTAATGAATCACTGGACAAATACCTTTGTTAAAGGTTCAACATCTCAAGCCTTTCAACTGAAAGTGCAAAAGTTCACTACACACATGCTCTAGGACTCCCCTCTTCCCACCTTGCCCCAAAGAGGTTCTCCAGCAAAACTAGGGAAGAACAGAGTTGACATTCCTGGTATTAAGGTTTCAAAAAAAAAAAAAAAAAAAAAAAGCTTAAAAAAGAAAAGCTCTGAAGTCTTCTTTATATAGTATAAAGAACAAAGGCCCAACATTTTAAAATCTTTTCAAGGTAATCTTCAAAATTTGACCCTTTTCTGACTAATTCAAGGGGGGAAATCCCTCCTTTTTAGTTATATCCATTACTGTGCATTTTGAATATTTGTCTGCTTACTTCCTACCATCACTAACCCCAATTCAGCTTCACCTGTGTTAGCAACATTAGAAGTTGGTGTATGCAGCCTGATGCCTGTCAACACTGTATCAATTATCAGTAGTCTGCTGAAAACATGTCTGCTCACAGGAAGTCTACACTAGGGCTCCCAACACTGCTAATGCCAGGAATACTGATCTGGGGTTAGAGAGTGGATAGTATGTGTCTTTACATCAGCAGTGCACCTTAATCCACAGAAGACAACCTAGAAATCAATATGCCATCTCAATTTACCAAAACGTACTGTGATAAATGAAGGGGTGTGGCCCCCTTTTATGGACACCTAGCCAGCCAGTTAGCTATAAGAAAAGGAGTATTGTAGCACCTTAGAGACTAACAAATGTATTTGAGCATAATCTTTCATGAGCTACAGCTCTGAATGCATCCGATGAAGTGAGCTGTAGCTCACGAAAGCTTATGCTCCAATAAATTGGTTAGTCTCTAAGGTGCCACAAGTACTCCTTTTCTTTTTGCGAATACAGACTAACACGGCTGCTGCTCTGAAACCAGTTAGCTATAAAGTCCTTGTTGGTGGCTGTTCTCTGCTTGCTTTACCTGTAAAGGGGTAAAAAAGTCCCCAGGTAAAGGGAGTAGGCACCTAACCAAAAGAGCCAATGGGAAGGCTAGAACTTTTTAAAATGGGGGGAAAAAAATCTTCCCTTTTGTGTCTGTTGTGTTCTCTGGGAAAGAGGGGAATAGGGGGCAGTTATGCTATGAGAAGCTTTAAGTCAGGTATGATCATAAATCATCAGATCATACCTAGAACTACTTATTTGGAACTTATTTGGAATGTTTAGAAAGATGCAATTAGGTTTATTTCTGTTTATTTTGAAGGATTTATTTTTAAAAACAAACTATATGTCTCAAGATCCAAGCATTTAAGGCTAAAGATGAATACTCAGATTGTTCATCTAAAAAGCTATACAAAGATTTTTTAGAGATGTGATTTTATAATCTTCAGCAACACACTAATGAAATATTTTTAAAGCAAAATTTAAAGTAAGGTCCTGTAGACTAACATATTCTGAGT
Organism: Natator depressus; assembly: GCF_965152275.1. Taxonomy (NCBI): domain Eukaryota; kingdom Metazoa; phylum Chordata; order Testudines; family Cheloniidae; genus Natator; species Natator depressus. The sequence goes on from NC_134239.1 coordinate 93,887,001, forward strand.
AAATATTACAGTAATGCACAACTGTTTTGGTCAGTAAATTCAGAAACTGACAGTATATACCTGACCGTTAGCAAATGCCTGTTAAATGGCTTCATTATCACTAGAATGGCTCTTTAACAGTTTCAATGTTGTGCTAATAGGTCTGGCAGGCAGGCAGGCTTTTTTATTTTTAAGAACTAGATCCCCTCCGGAGGAAGGCTCACCAGGCTGCAGCAGCCAGCTGTGTTTGAAGATTGCAGGAAGGGTCAGAACAGGGATAGGGAGAGGCGGGTGGGTGGACACTAAGACCCAGGGTGCCCCAAATTTTCGGGTGCCCTACACAGCCGCTTATGCTGCGTATGCCTAAGGACGGCCTTGTGTCTCAGTTTACTCTCATAACAGTTGTTGGTGCATCTGATGCACTGGATGAGTTACACCACACGTTGTGATAGGCATGTGTAGGACCCATGGATCTTAAAAGGTGTATTTGGGGGGGGAGGGGGGGGGAGTATGGATCATCATAGCAATGGAGATATGACTGCAGATTTTGCATCTGTTGTTATGGCAGGAGCTGGTATCACTTTGAGTTGGTGTGCTCTTATCTGTGGAGAGCTTGCTTCTGATGGTGAGGTTGTGGGGGTTGCTTGAAGCCAGAAGAGGGGTTTGGGAAAGATTTTTTTAAGGTTGTGGTCTTCATCAAGCATGCGTTGGAATTGTTTGAGGATACCTCATACGGGTTCTAGTGTGGGGTGGTAGGTGACAACTAGTGGTGTACAATCACTAGGGATTCTTTTCCCCCTCTACTGAAGCAGATTCTTCCAGTGTATTTGTGTGGCCCATTCCATGATGCAATTTACTTTTCTGATGGTGGGTCCTTGTTTAGTGAAGGAAGTTTTAAGTGTGGTTAGGTATGTATCCCAGACTTTCTCTACTTAGCAAATTCTATGGTATCTGAGTGCCTGGCTGTAGATAACAGATTTATTAGTGTGGCTGGGCTGATTACTGGATCCCTGAAGGTAATACATGGGTTTCTTTTGTATAGACATTTGTAGGTTCCATTGTTGAAGCTGATCATGGTGTCCAGTTGATGCTGGTATAAGAGTGTTCTAGAAAGAATCTGATGGATAGGCAGTGGTTGTTGATATAGTGGTGGAAATCTGAGGTAGTTTATGTCATCTGTCCAGAAGAAGAAAATATCATTGATGTGCCTCCTGTATATTGCTGGTTTTGTGTGCATTTTTCCAGAAGTTCTTCCTTGAGGTGGCCCATGAAGAGAGAGTGTCATACTGGGGAGCCATCCTAATATCCATGGCTCTTCCCATGGTTTGGGCAAGTATTTGTTGTAAAATGTAAAGTTGTTGTGGGTGACAAGGAGATGGATGAATTTTGAGGACTATGATGGTGTCTGTATTGTCTGTTGCTTCAATCACTACCTGGTGGCTGAATTTCAGGGGCTGAATAGAAATCTTTTTGGTGGTGCAGAGATTGTGGTGAATGTAATGTTGGTTGAGGATTTCACAATATTTTTTTTTTTTTGCGCTGACGCAACCGATGTAATGATCCAATGTGTGGTTCTGTCCACTGGAGATGTCCAGGCAGATGATTCTTTTTTCTTATATAACTGTTGGTGGAGATGTGATAGTTGTGGTTGGTGACATCTTTCTTGTGAAAGAATTCCTTGAGGCAGAGTTGGTGGAACTAGTTTAGAAAGTTCTTATAAATCATCTATCGGAACCCAATCTGAGAAGAGATGATCACGAGTAGGTAAACCACTTATCATTTGGGCCAAATAAAATACTCTGTTATAACTCAGAATATTTACATAAATTTAAAGCTAGGTGAGAAAAAAAGATATGTCTGGAATAACCAAAAGAGTATTACAATTATTTACAAGGGACTGAAGAAAATCAACCATGCAAGTTGCTACCAAATGAATATGCCATTGTGCCTCCTACTCCACTGCACTTATTAGAAGAACAGAGAAGACTCTGACCATTGCCCCAAAACTGTACTCCTGGCTTTGTGGTATAAAAACATGCCTCTATCTCTAGCCTGGGCTAGAATAGGTAGCAAAAAATGGTTACTACCCTTTTGAAACGATTGTGCTTCAAGATGTGTTGCTCACGTCCATTCCATGCCAGGTGTGTGTACGCTGAATGCACTGTTGCCAGAGATTTTTCCCTTAGTAGTATCCATTGGGCTGGCTCTAGCACCCTCTGGAGCTGCATGTGTATGCACCGGTATAAGGGGCACTGTCGAACCCACATCTTCTCAGTTCCTTTTTGCCAGAAACTCTGACAGAGGGGTAAGAGAGTGGGTCATGGAATGAATGTGAGCAACATATCTCAAAGAATAGTAACAAAAGGTTAGTAACCATTTTTTCCTTCAAGTGCTTGCTCATGTCCAGTCCATCCTAGGTGATCCACAATCAATACCCCAGGAGCTGGGCTCGCAGTTCGTGGATGTGCTGACTGCAACACTGCTCTCCCAAAACTGGCATCGTCTTGGGCCTGTTGGGTAATGGTGTAGTGGGATATGAAGGTATGAACCGACGACTAGGCTGTGGCTCTGCAGATGTCCTGGATTGGTATCTGCACAAGAAACACTGATGATGATGCCTGGGCTCTTGTGGAATGAGTGGTCACGATGGCCAGAGGCGGGATGCTTGCCTGCTCGTAGCAAGCCCGAATATAGACGGTTATCCAGGATGAGATTCTTTGGGTTGACACAGGTATCTCTCTCATCCTTTCTGCTATAACTACAAAAGAGTTGTGTGGATTTGTGGAAGGGCTTAGTCTTCTCAATATAAAAGGTGAGGGCTTGCCTAACCTCCAACATATGAAGCAGTTGTTCCTCAGAGCTTTTTTGAGGTTTTGAGAAGAAGACAGGTTGAAAGATGACTTGGTTGTTATGGAATTGTGACACCACCTTTGGCAGGAAAGGCTCAGTTGGCCCTTGTCCTTGAAGAACACCAGATAAGATGGTTCTAACGTAAGGGCCCTGATCTCAGAGACCCTTCTGGCCGAGGTAATCGCTACCAGGAAGGCAACCTTCCAGGAGAGAAGTAGTAGTGAGCACAATGCTAACTGCTCAAGTAAGCCTTGACAGGACCAGGTTTAAGTCCCATGGAGAGGGGTGGTTTGCAAACTTGAGGACAGAGTCTTTCCAATCCCCTGGAGAAACCAGACTATCATTTTGTGAGAGAACATCGATATGCCATTTACTGCAGGGTGGAAGGCTGAGATGGCTGCCAAATGAACCTTAATAGACGAGTGTGCTAGACCTTGCTGCTTTAGGTGGAGCAAATAATCCAAGATCAACTGAAGAGAAGATCGAGATGGAGACAGATCCCGTTCGGAGGCCCAACAAGTGAAACATTTCCACTTGGCCAAGTAGGTAGCCCTGGTGAAAGGCTACTACTAACTAGCAAGACATGTTGAACTTGTTCCAAGCAGGCCTGTTCCTCAGGGTTCAGCCACGAAGCATCCATGCAGTCAAGCGCAGGGACGCAAGGTTCAGGTGAAGTAACCGGTCATGGTCTTGTGAAATCAAGTCTAGGTGGAGTAGGAGTGAGAGTGGCACTGCCACCAAGAGGTCCAGAAGCATGCCAAATCAATGCCAGCATGGCTACTCTGGGGCTATTAGGAAGATTCTTGGCTTGTCCCATTTGATTTTCAGAAGAACCCTGTGAACCAAGGGGATTGGGAGAAAGGCATATAGTAGACAATCTGCCCACAAGAGCAGGAAAGTGTCGGAGAGGGAGACTGCACAGAAAACAGAACTGATGGCATTTTCTGTTCTGCCTAGTGGCAAACAGGTCCACCTGGGAAGACCCCGACTTTTGGAAGATGACACTGATGAACTCTGGGTGAAGACACCACTTGTGGTGAGAGGAGAAGGATCAGCTGAAATGATTCACTAATACGTTCCAAGCTCTTGGGAGATGAGACACCTCAAGATGAATGGAGTGTTTCACACACAAGTCTCATAGACCAATGGCCTCCTGACACCAGGTAAAGGATTGAGCCAATAGGCTGATGGGAAGGGAATTGGTAGTGGCAATGACACACTACAAATCTAAGAAATTTTCTGTGGCCACAGAAGATAGAAATGTGAAAGCGTGTTTTCTTTAAGTCAAGGGCAGTATACCAGTTTTCTGGGTCCAGGGAGGGAACGATAGAAGCCAGGGAGCCCATGCAGAACCTCAGTTTCTTGAGATATCCATTGAGGGGATACAGGTCCAAGATGGGGGGTGGAAGGTGGCAGGGAGGGGTGGATAAAAACTGAAGGGTATATCCGACTGTCACTATACTCAGGAACCATCATTCCGACGTTATGGATGCCCAAGCAGGGTCAAAGAGAGACAGACTCTCCAAAAATGAAAGCGGGGGGCAGATCTGAAGCGGCAACTGGTACAGCACCCTCACACGCACCTTCAAAAGGCCTGCTACAAAAGTATCTCTGAGGCCCTGACTGGGCGGCTGAGGTAGGCAGGAGTGGTTGAAGCCATTTATAACCTCTGCCTTTTCTTTTGTAGGGCTCCTGTTTTGGAGATCCAGAGAACCCAGGAGGCTGCTGCGGTTTTCTGGAGGCAGACAGAGCGTACAAGCCTAAGGATCAAAGGGTGGCCCTTGAGTCCTTCAGTACATGAAGTCTCGTCTGCTCCGAGAAAAGGGAGGAGCCTTCAAATGGGAGGTCCTGAATTGTGGGGATGGCTGGAGGACTGGAACCAGGAAGAGCGCCTCCTGGTGACCACAGAGGCCATTATCTTGGCCACCAAGTCAGCAGCATCCAGAACCACCTAAACAGAGGTCCCGGCCTGTTCTTACCTGCAAACTCCTGTTTTGACTCTTGAGGCAGGAAGTCTTTGAACTTATTGAGGGAGGCCCATAGATTAAAATCGTATCTCCCCAGTAAAGCTTACTGATTGGCATATGCAGTTGTAGGCTACACATGGAATAAACCTTTCTTCTGAAAAGATCCAGTTTCTTAGTGTCTTTTTGTTTCAGGGTAGCACTCGACTGGCCCTGCCTGGCCCCTTTGTCAGCTGCAGACATCCTCAGGGACCCCGGGGGAGGGTGCGAGTACAGGTAATTAGATCCACTTGCTGGAACATAATACTTTTTCTCTGCCTCTTTGAAGTGAAAACCAGAGAAGGAGGAGTTTTCCATAGGGCCTTGACTGGTCCCATCACCGCCTCATTGATGGGCAGGGCCACTTTGGATGGAGCTGCTGCAATCAGGACATCAATGAAGCTGTGCGATGTCACTGAGCTCTTCTATCTCCAAACCCAAGTTTCAAGTGATCCACTTCAGAAGGTCCTGAAGGGCCCTGAAGCCATCCTGGGGAAGTAGGCTGCTGGGACCTGCAACAGCCTCATCTGGGGTGGAGGGGCTCCTTCCTCTTCCTCAGCTATGTCCACTGGCAGCATCTCCTGGATTTCAGTACCGGGGCCAGTACTGGAGTCTGGATCCGGTGCCGAGCAGGAAAGATCAGTAACCCATCTCTCTGAGGCCACCGAGTAGGAGCGGTGGGAAGCAGGCCCCAGTTCTGGGAGAACCCCCCAGGGATTCCAGTAGGGCCACTGCATCGGCCAGTGACGCACTGGCCAGATGCCCACAGGGGGACCAGCAGTGAAGTTTGGTGGGGCGTAGGCTGGGTACAGGTAGTGGGCTTTTGGCAGTACATAGGGTTCCCCTTTGGACCCCAAAGAGGATTCCTCTCTCGGGGACCATGGTGCAGCTCTACCTGCATACGCTTCCATATGGTGTTGGGGTTCTAGGGACTAGTGGCATGCCGGGGAGTGGGATGCCGGGATCAGGTAGGCCTGCCCCTGGATGGTGCCAGGGGACCCGGTGCCAGGAAGGTGCCTGACACAACTTGTTCCCTCCTGCTTCCGGATGCTGGAATTGAGAGGGTACAAGGCCAGCGCTGCCCTTTATACGATCCGTGACGGGTTCTCCAGGTTGCAACCTGGAACTGGGGTACCATTGAGCCTTCTGGCATACCAACCTGGGCTCCCTCTCACACTTTGATGCTGTGACAAGCTGCAAACCTCTCCAGGTATTGCACTTACACAGACATCCACAGGCAGGGACACACCCAACTGAGTTACATGAATGATCTCTCCGCCACTCATGAACCAACAATAGAGAGGCTCCAATTCCCCACAGCTCCCCAGCCTAGGACCTTAGAGCTGTACCGTCTTGCCCTGGTCAGAAGCCTAACCAGTGTATGTTTATTACCCAGTCCTCCCCTCCCTCAGTGTAAAGAAGACATGTACCAGTTCTTGTTCCTGAGCAGATTTTCCAGCCCTTCAAGCAAAACACACTTTTAGGTAAAATATTAAACAGATTTATTAACCACAGAAAGATAGATTTTAAGTAATTATAAGTAATAAGCATACAGCTCAAAGTTGGTTACCTAAGAAATAAAAGTAAAATTGGAATCTGAGTTCAATAAACTAGACAGGATCTGAATCAAGTAGTGTCTCACCCTGATGGTATCGTTCCTTAATACACAGTCTGGAATTTTCCTCTTCAGCCTGGGACCACCTCTCCCGTTCAAAGTCTTTGTTCTCCAGATGTGTTTCCAGGTGTTGTGAGGTGAGAGAGGACAAATGATTATGTACTTCCCGTCCTTTATAGGTTCTTCCAGCTTGCTGGAAAGAACTTTTGCTATGATATGAGTCAAGCAGTCTCCATTGTCTATGGGCTCTCTCTGAGAGGTCTCCATTGTATACAGTTCCTGAGGTAGTCTTTGAGAATGCGTATTCCGCTTAACGGGCCATCATCTCTGTCTGTCTGCCCCATTGTTGTACCTCAAAGGCTGGTTTTGGGTGTTTCCAATTTACAACATATTTCAGTAACATACACATAGCAAAACTTCGTAACTTCACATACAATGATAGCACATACAATCCAACAGGATATTAACGTTCAACAGATCAAGACTTAAAATGATATCTCACAAGGCATGCTTTGTACAAAACATACCATAATCATATCACCATGGCAAATATGGGATGCCAGGGTGTTGCTTTGGGGTATAGAGTGTTACACCAGTGCATACACATGCAGCTCCAGAGGGCGCTAGAGCTGACCCAATGGATACCACTAAGGGAAAAATCAACAGCAACAGTGCAAGCAGCGTGCACACACCTAGCATGGAACGAACATGAGCAAGCACTCGAAGAACTATTTTGGTTCATACAGTGCCACTGATGCACACAGCATTTTAACAAAATATAAACAGACAAGTCTTTTTGCCAAAGAGCTTGTATTCTCAGTAAGGCAGCAAGTAGTAAGTGAAGATGGACAAGTGGTGTGGGAGCGGGAAGAAGAACTGCTAGAGGATTGCACGTTTTGTTGCTGCTGTAGGCCGAGCTCACTGAACACTCCAGGGACTCCTTGCGTTCCTCCATTCTCATCCACAAATGCCCTGTGTCCCATCATCCCATCCCCCTCTACTTCAAGGACTCCCTGCATCATCCCCATCTCCTCCCTCATATCAGGGCCTCTGTATGCACCCCATTTCCTCCTTTCCTCCACTCCCAAAGTCTTCCATTTCTCTCTTCCCCCCTCCCATTTAGACAAACAGCTTGACAGCATTTCTCTGTTTGTAAGGACTCACAAGATCAGCCAAACAAAGATCATATGATTTTTAATATAAGTTGCATATGCATCATCTTAATGCTAAAAACTAGTTGTGCATATCTATGTTTCTCTTTCTAACTAAAGAAGACAGTTTGGAAAAAAGTTTTCAAGGATGGATTTTAATCAAGTGTTAAATCAGCAAGCAGGAAACCTTGATTTAAGCCATTGATTTTCATCATGTTTTGAATTTGTACTTTTTAGTTCTTTTCCTAAGGGATGGTAGATTCTCATTTGTTGGTAACCATTAAAACAAGTTGATTTACAACTAGATATCCCTATAAACTAAATTTGGTGCTTCTTTTTGCTAACCAGGAGTACAGATGATATCTATAAGACTTTATTTAAGCAATTGTTGCTTTATTTACATTTATTCTGATTTATTTTATATTTATTATTTTAGAAAATGGTGTATGAAGCATGTATGAAGCATATACTAGATGATAGTTAATTTTTTACTTGTAAAATTTGCATCAAGCTCTATTTGGATGGAAATACAAATTCAGCTAAAATGCACAAAACCGGCATTTTTGTATTAAATAAAACTACCTTAAATGTAGTGGTAACCTAAGGAAAAAAGAGTATCAAAAGTTTATCAAAACATGTTTTGCATTTAAAACTAATTGATTTATTAAACAAATGAAGTATTATCTGTAGTTAGGTAATTGAACTGATTATTTCTAGTCACTGTGTCTTTCAAGATTTTAAAACTAGTAGATCTCATCCTCCCCCACTGAGTTTTTAATCAGATTGGTAGAAGAAAACAAGCTTTTCTTCTTTTTCAACTCCCAATTGTTTTTTTAACTTTGAATGAATGAGTGATTGAACTAAACTAGTTGAATAAACTGAAATGAAAAAAAATATTGTTGCTGCATTTGCAGAAGAGGCTACTTCTGTCAAAAGCTGATTTAGTACTTCAGCAGACTCTGGTTCTAGGTGCTTAGGCACCTAGACATTTTTAAAACCTAGTACAAAATATTTTGTGTTTAATCTAAATGATTTTAATAGATTATAAATTTAGGTCTTAATGGCTGTTAATTTCAAATTCAATTTTAAATAGATTTATTTTTAAAAATAAACCTGTATTTAAATTTAAAAAAAATCATCAATTTTCATCTACCCTGCTTCACATGCACAAAATGTTTAAATACTATTAGTAATCATGGTAGCTCAGAAACAAAGGAAACAAATACTACTAGAAAAATAAATTTTAATCATACCAGCCACAACATCATATACAAAGAAACTCAAAAATATGGGTTAACTGTTAAATTTGAAGATGGACAAATATTCCTAATACATTCTACATAACACACACTCATGTCATTTTAAAAAAAAACAATTAATTTAATGACAGCAACATGGTAGAATAAAAATAATAAATTTGAACATTCAAAAATGGAAAACAATCACTGAGAAAAGAAATTAGTCATGTTCAGCTAGGTACTGCAAGTGTGCAATTGCATTTGTTAAATTTAGTATGATGGCTTTTGTAGGATGGTGAAACACTGACAAGTAGTGGCCAGTTGCCTTCATTGCATTTTCTTCAATATTTACCAGCATCAACATTTAAATCTTAAAATGATGTCTCAATTACAAAAGCTGAAAGGCATATTTGAACTGGTTTGATTTAATGAATGTAACTAATATCATTACCTAAATTATACTGTTGCAACTAGTTTAGTAACATACCTTTAAAAACCATCCAGACCCAATATTGAATGGAGACATTTTGGGACAATTAATATTTCTCATTTCAAGGCTCTATTTTTAGTAGCAATATTTTGAAAAGTGTCTTGGAAAACAAAAAGGACTTTTCTTTTATTCATCTGAGAGACAAACTTTTTAAAAACTTCCTGTATGTTTTTCATGCTGTTTTACAAAAGATGATGGGAAAAATTCTGATCCTACTGAAGTCAATGGAAGTTTTACCATGGACTTCAACAGAGCCAGGATTTCACCCAAAGAGTCATATTGATATTCTATAACTCAACCTTTCGAGCAGGTTGATCAGTTAAATAAGAACATTTAAAACTCCTTAGTGAAATTACTAAGTCTATTGTGCCTGAAAGCTTGTAATGAATTCTCATATCTAAATGCACAAATCACAGCTATGAGATCTGGGACTTGCTATATTCTGTGCTGGACCAATGTCAAACACACACCAAACTAAGGATATAGCAAAAGAGTGATTACCCTCCTGCAGGACTGGAAACCAATACTTTATAAGCATATTATGAAGTATTAATATATAATAATAGCAGATTCTGCTAAAATTGACATTTTGGAGAGGCTACTGTAAAATGTTTATTGGCAACTCAATAAAAATACTTTGGGAACTAATAAGTCTTCTCATGAGCTAGCCCTGAACCGGCAGTGACCAGGTGGAAAAGTGCTGATCCCTGACATCTTAAAAAACTAAAACATTCCCACTATTACGTGCCTGACCTTTTGAAACCAATATACACAACACCAAAAAGAAATTTCTCCCTATAAAGGCTGATCTCACCAGGCAGGAGCTTCACCCCAGCTCCAAAGCATGCGCTGCCACACCCAGTCTCAGCCAAGGAGGTTTATTTTCTTAACAATAGTTAACAAAACAAACAGAAAACAATCTTAACTCAATCCTTGGCCTCAGGGCCACCCCTCCAGGCGGTTTCTAGCACTCCAGATCCTGGGAGGTTCCCAGATGCAATCAGCTCTGCTCCTTGTGTGGAGTAGCAGCCACAGGACTGCTTCCCTGGCCCGTTGCTCCAAGGACACACTAGAGGAGCTAGCTCCACTCCTGTGTGGCTTTCCCTTCCTAGGGCTCAACCTGACTCGGTCTTTCCTCTTCCAGCTGTCTACTAGCAGCCCTTTACAGGCGCAGGTATAGCCCAGCCATCTTTAATTAGCTAGATTGGTTTCACCTGCTTTGGTCCAGGGTCATTGGGCTTCATCTATCTACAGGGACCAGCTACCTTGTGACAGATGGTTAAGGTTTTATATGCAATTAGGGGGGATGGCTCTTCCGTACTGGTAACAAGATAAAGAGCCTCTCACTTCAAGTCCAGCCCTGGTCAGCAGTAGCAAAAAGTCAGCACCATCTGCTGGATATTCTGTGGTCTAGTTTAGGAAATAAATTGGGGATCTCAATACAATTTCCAGCTGACAGATGTCCATCACAAAACCTACCACTAATACTGTCATTAATCAGCCGTCTTGTTGTCAGTCTCAACAAAAAAGCCAAAGAATGAGTGAGGCAATTTCTCCAGGAGGCAGTGTATGGAAGCTTGAAATATTGCTGCCTATTCTGTCCACTGTTTTCCCTTGAGTAATCTGAGAAAGAAGAATTCTCAGTTTCCACCTTAGGGGCAATCTTCAGTGAGCTCCATACAGGGAGACCCCTTGGCCTGTCCAGAATCCTACACACTTCCGTGGGGACTACACCCATGCAAAGATCATTTCAGGATTGGGGCCTTTGACAATGAGCCACTACCAATGATCCATCTAACCACTATTTCAAAGCATGAAGTAGGATTAAAGTACTAAAATGCTCTTTTTCAAAATTATTCTCGAATGCATTTTGTCCAAACTGCTGTTTAACTCAGCAAAGTGTTTAGAGATTATATTGTTCTACCTTCACCAGAAGATGCAATAGCATAAAATTTAACATCAGCCATTAAAAGTGCAACAGATTGTTCCGAAGTGCTGCAACAAAGATTATGGAAGCATACATCTTGCTCGGGAAACATACACACAGAACATATTCATCATTAGCAAAACATCAGTCTTCAATTTGAAAATTAATTCCCAACTGTCAAAATGTCCTTAAGGTAAATCATTACTCCTTATAAAGGGCAAAAAAGGAAATGTATTTATGTCAGCAGGTAACAGTACCAAATCATACATCAAACAGTTCTCATTAAACGTATGTCCACAAAATGGACACTAACAAAGTCTGAACACTGATGTATAAATATTTGAAGAATTTTTCTCTCAGAAAATCCTAAGAAATACTTTCCTCTTCTGAGAGCATAAGAATGGCCCTACTGGGTCAGACCAAGGGTCCATCTAGCCCAGTATCCTATCTTCCGACAGTGGCCAGTACCAAGTGCCCCACAGGGAATGAACAGAACAGGTAATCATTAAGTGATCCATCCCCTGTCGCTCATTCCCAGCTTCTGGCAAACAGAGACTAGGGACAGCATTCCTGCCCATCCTAATGAAGCACTCTCACCCACCTCTCATTATCTACAAGGCAGGAAGAGGAGGTAGAAATGTAAAGCTGTTACTGACTTCCAATTGGCAAAGTACTACAAACGTTTTGATAAGCATAACTTTTTTCCCTATTAAAAGAGTATGTTATCTTCTTAAATATGACCATTAAGGAGAATTTCTAGCCCTCTACAAAACAGAAAGTGTCAATATAAATTAATCCACTTCAGTTTCCACTGCAGTGTATAATCCACAGTTGCCTTTTTAAAAGCACACAAGTCGCCCCTTAAAGTGACAAAATATTAAACATTTCATATCAGCAGTGATCCCCATTGTACAGTCAAAAATCGTATTCCAAATCATAGCTCAAACTCTTAGTCAAATCAAAAATTAGAATGCAAAATATTCAGTCTTCCTGGTTTCTCATGTATTAGTTTTGGAAGCAAGCTCCTTGCCTCTCTTTTGTGTATTTTATACATTTTTTAAAGAAAGAGGGGGAAAAAAAGTCAGGGAAAAAATTCTCCTAATTTTCTTTTCTAAAATGAATAATAATTGAGGTCATCTCCTCAGCACTATTCTTGTGGCTCACCAAATTTAATTCACTTTGAGTGCAGATGATTTCACAGCACTGGAAAGGTGGAGTACGTTATATTTAATTGGCCCATAGAACAGTACTCAAAAAGTGATTGCTCACTATTACTAAATAGTTTAATTTTAGAATAAAAAACACAGTACAAACATTTTTAAATGGATCAAACCCAGGAACCAGACTTTTTCTTAGGATCTGCGTGCCACTAACAAGAAACATTTAACACTAGCAACACTGCATCAGGGAATGACAGTCTCTATAGCTTATCACTGTCAGGGGTATATCCAGCAGAGCTAGTTAATGTACGTACTTTTAACCATGGAAAAGCGACACCTGACCCCTTTCTTCCTTGTCTGAGCCAGGCTCACAAGTACAGCAAGAAATTAACGTAACTATCTTGCATACCTCCTGCAACTGCACAGACATATGTCCTAGTTGGTCCTGGCGTCTTTCTACCAGCTGCCTTTCTGTGCGCATTTCTTGTTCTATCTCTTGAAGTCTTCTCTCTACCCGCTCTGACACCTTCACACACAAAAAAAAATTAGGAATTAGAAATTTCTTCCACATATCAAAAGGATTTTTTTTTTTTTGAGTGGAGGGGTGTAGGAGAAGAAAAGGAAGACAGTTTATAAAATAGGATTTGAAAGTTGATGGAAAATAAACTGCCTTGAGGAGCATTCTTACTCAAAATCACAAAGATTCAAAATGGAATGAGACCCGTTATCTTGCCAGTCTACCCTATTCTGATCACTGCAGAATTTGTCTCTGTAGTATATGTACCTATGCTTTGACCAGTCAAGTGTTAAATATCTCTAGTGATGGAGCTTCCACCTTTTTCAGCATGGTCCAGACAACAGGGCACTGAACTGGGATGCAGGAGCCCTGAGCTCTACTCCTAGCTCTGTCACTAGCCCAATTAAACTTGTGCAAGTCACCTAACCTCTGTGCCTCAATTTCTTCACCTGTAAAATGTCGATAATGATACTAATCTCCTTTGTAAAGTGCTTTGAGATCTACTGCTGAAAAGCTCTGTAGAAGAGGTAGGTCTCATCATCACTGAATATCAGAGTTTATTAAACCATCAGTGAATATCACCGTTTATTAAACTTCACTAGGTCAGCACTAATATGAATACACAAATCATTTGCTACAACAACTGGCTTCCCTCTTGGATCACAGGTACAGTAACTGGAAATGAAACTAAAATGAAATAATTCTATGGTATCTTCAATTGAATCCACTAGCAGAGAGCACCCTCTAGTGAGCTATGTGGATTCAATCTGCAATGAAATTTGATGTCATGACTACATAGTTTATTTTTTACAATTCTCTATAATTGTAGTGAATACAGAACATAAGGCTTAAAAATGTGTTTTACAAGCACCAGATTAACAAAATACTATTCTGTAACTATCAATTTCCTGTTAAGTGATCAGCTAAAGGTTAGACAAGGTGGGTAAGGTAATATCTTGTATTGGGCCAACTTCTGTTGGTGAGAGAATGATGTTGGTTCAATAAAAGATACTACCTCACCCACCTTTTCTCTCCAATATCCTGGGACCAACATGGCTAAAACTATATGGCATACAGCTAAAAGTTAATCAGCTAAGAATAAAGTCAAGAAAAACTACATCTTTTAAAGAATTTTGTTGCAAGGACACAAATGCTGAGATTGATAGGATATTCTCCATCAGTATGGGAGAGAAAATGATATAGTTTTAGAAACTATGGAAGCAATAACATTCACCCTCACCAAAAAAAATAAGATTAAAGTAGCTCTGGAAAGCTCTGAAGACTCCAAATGACATATACAGTAACACATGTTAAGGTTTCATTCATTAACTGGCCCTATGTACTCTTAAAGTGAACTCCAAAAATGTCTTCTTTTTTTAAATAAAGATGTAACAGATTAGCTACTTTATTAACAGAATATTTTCTATTTGAGGGCTTTATTGGTTCTGGTTTAAGACTACTGATTTTGTTTTTGGAGAAGCATGTGCTGTGGAATTACGAGCTGACTCCAATATTTAAATTATACAGGTCCTAGGGATTACTGTTGTCTCCTGCATAGAAGTTGCAGAGAATACATTCAATAATTTTCATTTGTTCTCCCTCTGACATGGTATATTGCTAACAAAAGTGCTTCCACTATTAGGATGAGATTATTTGCAAGCTTCTGGGTCAGAGGATTTAGATCAAGGGTGGGCAAACTTTTTGGCCCAAGGGCCACATCAGGGTTGTGAAACTGTATGGAGGGCCGGGTAGGGAAGGCTGTGCCCCCGCAAACAGCCTGGCCCTCACCCCCTATCCGCCCCCACCCATGTCCTGCCCCCTGACTGCCCCCCTCAGAACCCCCAACCCATCCAACCCCCCCTGCTCCTTGTCCCCTGACAGCCCCCACCCCTATCCAACCCCCCCACACCCCTTAGCCACACCCCCCGCCCCCTGACAGGCCCCCCCGGGACTCCCACGCCTATCCAACCCCCCCTGCTCCCCATCCCCTGACCGCCCCCTCCCAGAACCTCCGCCCCCTGCTCCCTGTCCCCTGACTGCCCCCCCCAGGACCCCCTGCCCCTTATCCAACCCTCCCTTCCACTCCCCCCCTTACCATGCCGCTCAGAGCAGCAGGAACTCACAGCCCCATCGCCCGGCCGGAGCCAGCCACACCACCGCGCTGCCCGGCAGCAGCGGCAAGCCAGAGTGCTGGTGGCACGGCAAGCTGAGGCTGCCGCGGGGGGGGAAACAAGACAGAAGGGGAGGAGCCGGGGGCTAGCCTCCCCGGCCTGGAGCTCAAGGGCTGGGCAGGACAGTTCCGCGGGCTGTAGTTTGACCACCTCTGATTTAGATGCACTGACCTGGTCATAGTCTGCCAGAGAAGACCCCAACGTGCTCTGTCTTCAAAATTTACTTTGCAGTGTTACCATTAGTAAATGGAGCTAGCTAGCTGCTGCCTTTTTTTTTTTTTTTTTGGCACGCTAAACTTCTGCTACAAATAATTTACTGAAAGTAGGAAAATCCAGATGTACTTATAATATTTGCATGTCTCTTGCTCAAAGTCTCAAAGTTTACACTAGTCCTTGAAATATCTCTGAATTGTCCCCAAGTTTTTCCCCCTCATGAAAAGCTGATGAGAGGGAAAAAGACGTGTCCAATATCAAACAGCTAGTGTGTGTGACACATCCAGGAAAAGAACCAAGGTTTGAGTCCCAGTCCTTTAACCACTAAACCAGTGCTACCTCCCATGTGTTGAATGTTATACAATACATATACATGAAAATATTTGCTGTGTAATTAGACAGATTAGATAGCTAAGCATACTGATAAAAGGTCTGACTGCTGGATTTATTTATATTCTTGGTCAGCAGAATTCTGTAATACTTTAAAGGCCCATTCTATTGAAAGGCCCTATTGAATTCTGTAAGAGGAAATGTGACTTCTACAGTTTGTTTTTCCTTTGGGTTTATAATGATAATGATGATGATGATAATGGTTAATTTACAGAGCCTGGATATGTTCTTTCAAAAAAAACAAAACAAAACAAAAAAAAAACAACTATCATCCATGAACGAGAGGTAAAGCATAATACACAGAGCCAGATTCTGTCCTCAGGTACATATGCATACAACACCCATAGACTTAATCAAGAATGATTAATTACTACAAATTAGCAAGTACAAACAAAAATTAAAAGAACCATGTGTTACACAATGTTTCAGTTTTTATTTTGACAACTGCAGCTTAGTTGTAATTATATTTATAATACTTCACAATATGCTAATAAATGTTCTGTAATATAGTTTGCAAAAATAATGAAGGCTTACAGTATTTATGAGACACCTCAGTTCAGCATTATCCTTGCTGGGAACTGGAGAATGAATGCTCTAACTTTTTTAGAATGGTTTATAAAGTGTGCAAATTAACAGGGTTGTGACACTGCACCCCATATTCTTCATAGTGATTTATTATGATACGATTATTACCTAATTATGATTCATTTTATGCATAGGGTTGCCAACCCTCCAGGTTTGCTAGGAGTCTTCTAGAATCAGGCTCTATCTCCTGGAGGCTACTGAAGCCAAACCAGGAGATTTTAGGCTGCTAAAAGTCCGCTGGTACAGCGGGGCTAAGGCAGGCTCCCTGCCTGCCCTGGCCCTGTGCTGCTCCTGGAAGCGGCTGGCTTGTCCCTGCAGCCCCGGGAGTGGGAGGGTTGCGGGGGGTCTCCATGCGCTGCCCGCGCCCCGATCACCAAGTCCACAGCTCCCATTGGCCAGGAACTGTGGCCAATGGTAGCTGCGGGGGCGGAGCCTCCAGGCAGGGGCAGCACATGGAGCCCCTTACCCTCCCCAGGGGCCACAGAGACATGACGGCCGCTTCTAGGAGCGGCACAGGGCCAGGGCAGGCAGGGAGCCTGCCTTAGCCCTGCTGCGCCGCTGACCAGGAGCCGCCCGAGCTAATCACCACCCGGCCAGAGCCCGTACCCCTCACCCCCTCCCACACCTCAACCCCCTGCCCCAGCCCTGAGCCCTCTCTTGCACCTAAACTCTCTCCCAGAGCCTGCACCCCCTTCTGCACTCAAACTCTCTCCAAGAGCCCGCACCCCATCCTGCACCCCAACACCCTACCCCAGCCCTGAGCCCTCTCCTGCACCCAACCTCCCTCCCAGGGCTTACACCTCACACCCCCTCCTGCACCCGAACCTGCTGCCTCAGGCTCAGACTGAAGCCCTCTCCCACACACTGAACCTCTCGGCCCCAGCCCAAAGCCCGCACCCCCTCCCAACCAGGTGAAAATGAGTTAGGGTGGGAAACAGCAAGTGATGGAGGGAGGGGGGATGGAGTGAGCAGGGCAGGGCCTCAGAGAAGGGGCGGGGTAGGGGGTGGGGCAAGGGTGTTTGGGTTTGTCTTATTAGACAGTTGGCAACCCTATTTATGCCAAATAAGTCATGTGAGGTATCATTGGAAAAGTTATGATTTGCTGAATATGGATTATCCTATTTTATGAATGCATCATTTTTGTATCAGAAAGTTATGAATACTGCCTGTCATAAATATAAAGGGAAAGGTAACCAACTTTTGGTACACAGTGCTATAAAATCCCTCCTGACCAGAGGCAAAGTCCTTTTACCTGTAAAGGGTTAAGAAACTCAGGTAACCTGGCTGGCACCTGACCCAAAATGACCAATGAGGGGACAAGATACTTTCAAATCTGGAGGTGGGGGAAAGGCTTTTGTCTGTCTGTCTGATACCTTTGCAGGGAACAGATCAAGGTTGCAAGCTCTCCAACTCCTGTAAAGTTAGTAAGTAATGTAGCTAGAAAATGCGTTAGGTTTTCTTTGTTTTGGCTTGTAAATTCACTGTGCTGGAGGAAATGTGTATTCCTGTTTTTGTGTCTTTTTGTAACTTAAGGTTTTGCCTAGAGGGATTCTCTATGTTTTGAATCTGACTGCCTGTATGATTATCTTCCATTCTGATCTTACAGAGTTGTTTTGTTTTTTTTTTGTTCTTCTAATAAAGTTCTGTTTAAGAATCTCATTGGGTTTTTTGGGTCTTAAAAATCCAAGGCTGATTTGTTTATTCTCAAGCCTCCCCAGGAAAGGGGGTGTAAGGGCTTGGGGGAATATTTGGGGGAAATAGGAATTCAAAGTGGTCCTTTCCCTGTTCTTTGTCTAAATCACTTGGTGGTGGCAGCATACTGTTCAAGGACAAGGCAAAGTTTGTGCCTTGGGAAAGTTTTTAACCTAAGCTGGTAAAAGTAAACTTAGGGGGGGTCTTTCATGCGGGTCCCCACATCCGTACCCTAGAGTTCAGAGTAGGGAGGGAACCCTGACACTGCCAATGTAACTATATTTCAAATGTAGTTACACCTGGGTAATGCCCACTAGACAAGATGCTTTCAGTCTAGATAGTGGATAGGGAAGGGCCTATTCAGGGCAATGGGCCATTAGGAAAAAACATAGGCCTTAGGAGAAGCTTAAATCCCACCTGGGGAGCCTTCCTGAAAACGCTACAGGTAGCCTCTAAGTAATGGCTGCTATGACTCTACAAGGACATGTGATGAGACCACATGTCTCTAGACTCCATCTTGGGATGTCAGTATTTTTCCATAGACCAGTCTGGGAACCAAGCTTTGGGAACAAGCTTTTGAGCCATATGCAAAAGCTATATAAGGCAGGGAGTGATCTCATCTGGGGTTCTTCACTCCCCACACAAGAAGACTCCTGAAAAACACCCGAGGAACAAAGACTGAACTGAGGGAAGTGCTGGACCCAAGCTAAAGGGATTTCTAGCCTGTGAATGAAAACACCTGGAGAGTCCAAGCTGTAAAGCAAGTGCAGCTTGCCCCTTGTATCATCTCTTTGGTTAAGAATAGCAGATTCTCACCCTCTCTATTTAGTATATTAAGCTTAGTTTACGTTTTTTGTTTATTTGCTAGGTAATCTGCTTTCATCGGTTTTCTATGACTTATAAACCACGTAAAATCTATCTTTTGTACTAAATAAACTTGTTTTTTCTTTATCTAAACCAGTGAGTTGGAGTGAAGTGTGTGACAATCATAACTCAGGGCAAAGGCTGTTGCATATTCCTCTCCACATTGAGGGAGGGGGCAAATTTTATGAATTATACAGTTCCCTGTATAGCGCATGACGGTATAATTTTGGGTTTATACTTCAGAGGGGTGCACACCTGCGGAGCTGGGAGTTGCCTTAACTGTAGCCTTCCTATGCAGGGGCTGGTCAGCGAGCCTGCATGTAACTGCAGATG
The DNA here is from genome assembly GCF_965152275.1 of Natator depressus. Lineage (NCBI taxonomy): Eukaryota > Metazoa > Chordata > Testudines > Cheloniidae > Natator > Natator depressus. The sequence continues at coordinate 93,906,179 of NC_134239.1, forward strand.
GGTATGTTCCTACCTGTATGTGTGCTGGTGAGATTGCAGGCCAGAGGGCTTTGCAGTTTGTCACAGCAGTACAGTATGAGAGAGAGCCCAGGCTGGTGGATCAGGGTGCTCAGTGGTACCCCAGTTCCACATGGCACGCCGGGGGGAACCCGGCGCAGAGATAAGAAGCTTGTTTTAGTACTTTTTAAAAATTAAAAAGTTAAAAAATTAGCTTGTGGATACCGTCTAAAGCAGGAAGCACCTTTTTGAAGCTGCCACCTCATCTCTTCTCTGTATTATACCTTGCAAGAGAACTAAGTTTATAGGGGAAAAAAACATAGGATTTGGGGTGAGTGAGAGGCTCCCCTGTATTAGCACCTTTGAATAAAATAGTGTTCAACTCTCAGATAAGTCCACAAATCACCTTTAATTTCTTGGTTATGTACTGCCATGAGACTCAAGAGACCAATTCTTAATTTTGCCACCAACTTCCTGTGAGACTTTGGGCGAAATCATTCAATCTCCTTCTGCCTCAAATCCACATCTGTAACATGGGAATAATATTACTTCTCTACCTCCCAGGGTATTGAAGGATAAACTCAGTAATGTTTGTCAGCGGCTCGGATACCAAGACGACGGAGGCTATAAGTACAATCAGAAAATTTATCTGTTATCCTTGCACCATTAAAGAGCTGCTTTCATCTCATGGAACACTTTGAAAAACATTCCATCAGAAAACTCATTCATGTATCTCAGTTCATTCACATTCTCTGCACTTCTCTTCCCTTTTGCTTTATCTTTAAGGAGGTTTTCATGGAATGGAGTTTGCTATTTTGAAGATTTCATCCACTCCTATTTATTCCCTATTACAGTTGAAACCCTGTCCTCATTAAATGAGTTGCTTGCTAAGCATAGGATAGCGAGAACAACAAACTGATTACTCCACATAAGGATGAAACAGCAAAAGTAAGGGGAATTTGGAAAAAAATGAAAGCTTGTTTTCATGCAACTGTTTCAAAACAAGATATTTTCCATTTAAGTGTAAGCTCCTCTTTAAAGGAAAAGTTACTGTACACAATAGTAGACATTTCTCTGGAAGGGAAACTTGAGGTGTTTTCTAATGGGAATGTTGCAATAAATATTTAAGATCCACTGAAGTAAGACATTAAATTATGAGAACAAAGAAAACCTGTGTATTAAACAAAGGGATCCAGGAATCTTATTCTGATGACCCATTAATGATAAAAGAAATTTAGTCTTCCACTGGTCAAAAGGTTGGTCTGATGTCTTTCCAGCCCTTTGAACATGATGTCACTAGGGAGAATATACATCACTTCTAACCCCAAATAAGTTTTTATAATGTCAACCATTACTGTGGCATCCTAGCACTTTCCACAAGAAGTGAACATCAAATTCTCTATTCCAGCCCAGCCAAGGGAAAAAAGCTTCAAGTTGTTAGACTGTTTTAAAAAAATATGAAGGGTGAGTATTCTAATGTATCATTAGTTATTGCTGAGGGCTACTGCAGAAAAGTCACCTCAAGTCAAAGGGCAGGTTTTGCATTTAGTTCTGAATGCAGTAAAGTTAGTGGTTATTCTTATTTCATTTAGCAGCAAATGTCATGGTTCCACTCCATTTCCTGTGAAAAAAACAGTAAGTCACTTACCCATACAGTAACTGTTGATAAATGAAATGTATTGTGCACATATATGTTCCACTGCAAGTGTAGTTGCACCCAAATGCACTCGAGACTAAGACTTTTGCCAGCATGCACCCCTGCTCAACTTGTGCTCCTGGGTGAGAGCATAGAAGGGTCACATCTGCCACTTCTCTCTCCATTCCTTCACACTGCTTTATTTAATGTCCAAAGTAGAAGGGAAGGTGAGTAGGTAGTGGAATGTATATATGTAGAACACATCTCAAAGAACCACACTTACAGTACAGGTAAGGAACAGTTTTTTCTCTTCAATTGATTGTGCACATATTCATGCCATTGCAGGTGACTCATCTGAAGTCCCTCCACTTGAAGGGAGCTGCTAATCATCTGAACAGAGATTGTAAAACCAAGTTGTTGACTTGGACAAGAATCTAGAGGCTTGAGTCATGGTAAAATGTCTGGAAAAGTTACGTACAGATGACTGCATTGCTGATTTGAAGATATCCACTACATGGATGTTGCAGGTCTTGTCTACACTCAAGGGAAAACTCGATCTAAGCTATGCAATGAGAGTTATGTGAATAGTGTAACTCAAATCAACGTAGCTTAGATCTACTTAGGGTCCACACTATACGACGTCGACAGGAGATGCTCTCCCGTCGACTCCCCTTACTCTTCTCGATCAGGTGGAGTACAGGAGTCGATGGGAGAGCGATTGGCAGTCAATTTAATGGGTCTTCACTAGACCCACTAAATCGACAGCCAATGCATCAATCGCCACAGCGTCAATCCTCCAATAAGTGTAGACAAGCCCTCAGAAAAGCTAATGAAGTACACTGAGCTCTGGTACAGTGAGTTGCTATCCTTGGTGCAGGAGAGACTTTAGCATGGTCATAGCACAGCTTAATGTAGTCAGTAATCCAGTGAGAAATACACTGAACTGTTACCGCTTGATCGCTAAATCTTCCAGTGTAGGCAACAAAAAGCCTGGGAGAGGCTCTAAAGGACTTAATATGATCCAAATAGAATGCCAAAGCCCCGTGAATGTTTAAAGTGCAGAGCTTGTCTTCAGCTTTGGAAAAAATATGAATAGTGAGAGTCAGGTGGAAAGCTATTATCTTGGGCATAAACTTTGGGTTTGGCCTAAAAGAAATTGTGTCTTTGAAAGACTGTGAAAGGAGGATCCACTAAAAAAAAAAAAAAACAAAGTTCTAAAACTGTCCTTGCAGAAGAGATTGCCACCAGAAACACCATTTTCATAGACAAGGAAGACAGTGACATTCTCACTACAAGTTCAAAGGGATAACCGATTAATCTAGAGAGGACTAGGTTGAGGTCCCATAACAGTACTGGATCATAAGAACATAAGAAGGGCCATGCTGGGTCTGACCAAAGATCCATCTAGCCCAGTATCTTGTCTTCCAACAGTGGCAAATGCCTGATGTGTCAGAGGTAATGAACAGAACAGGAAAGTTATCTAGTTTTTTTTTAACCCTGTTATAGTCCTGGCCTTCAAAACATCCTCTAGCAAAGAGTTCCACAGGTTGATTGTGCATTGTGTGAAGAAATACTTCCTTTTGTTTGTTTTAATCCTGCTGTCTCTTAATTTCATTTTGTGATCCCTAGTTCTTGTGTTATGAGAAGAAGTATATAACACTTCCTTATTTACTTGCTCCACACCAGTCATGATTTTATAGACCTTTACATATCTCCCCCGCAGTCATCTCTTTTCGAACCTGAAAAGGCCCAGTCTAATTCCTCATATGGAAGCTGTTCCATACCCCAATCATTTTTTTTTGCCCTTTTCTTTACCTTTTCCAATTCCAATATATATATTTTTGAGATGGGGTGACCACATCTGCATGCAGTATTCAAATGTGGGCATTCAAATGGACTTATAAAGAGGCAATATGATATTGTCTGTCTTATTATCTATCCCTTTCTTAATGATTTCCAACATTGTTAACTTTTTTGATTGCCGCTGTACATTGAGTGGATGTTTTCAGAGAACTATCCACAGTGACTCCATGATCTCTTTCTTGAATGGTAACAGCTAATTTAGGCCCCAATCATTTTATATGTATAGTTGGGATTATGTTTTCCAGTGTGCATTACTTTGCATTTATCAACAGTGAATTTCATCTGCCATTTTGTTGCCCAGTCACCCAGTTTTGTGAGAGCCCTTTGTAACTCTTCGCAGTCTGCTTTGGACTTAACTATCTTGAGTAGTTTTGTATCATCTGCAAATCAGACACAGATGGGTAGATGTAGCATCTGTAAATAATCTGTAGATGTTGACTAGACCCTTCAGAAATTTGGAAACCAGAGGGATGAGATAAAATGGAAAATCCATCCACTGGCAGATGAAGAGCAGATATGGAAGCCAGGTAGGCCATCTGAAAGGCTGGATGATTTTAGGTGCAAATAGACCAGTATGAGTCTAACCTTTGTGTGGTGGGGAGATGGTTTTGATGGGGCACCTGCCCCACATTGGCCGGTTAGGGGTAAATAGCCCTGAAGCGGTTAAACAGAGCCAAGAGGAAAAAGTCCGCAAGGAGCACCCAGTCAGGGCTGGGAAGGCCCATATAACAAGAGCTGCAGGGCAGAATAAATTCAGTAGCTGCCTGGAACTCAAGGAGGGAGGACCAGGCTCCTAGCAGGAGGAAAAAGTGCCAGCACCCTGGTCAGAGCTGTGCTGCCTACAGGGATCAGGGAAGCTAGAGAGAGCTCCTGGCTAGCTGCTAAGACTGGCAGGCTGAAGCCCTGAGGTAAGGGCGAAGAAGGTGCTGGGGGCCGCAGGGAAGTGGCCCAGGGAAATGAACTGAGGAGTCGGAGGGGACGCAGCAAGTGGTGGCCACCTGCAGGGTCTCTGGGCTGGGACCCAGAGTAGTGGGGGGGGGGGCCTAGGTCTCCCCCGCCCCCACTCACCACTGAGGAAGTGGCTGGACTGAGGGACTGTGATACTGTCCCCCAGAAGGAGGTACAGAGAGTGTGGCACAGCTGGAGGGCTGTGTCCTGAAGAAGACACCACAGTCTTTAGAGCGACACAGGTCCAGGAGCAGAAGTGACAGCAGTGAGACACCACCAGAAGAGGGGGGTGTGCTGGCTAGCAGAGCTAATCCCTGGGACAGCCAGCAGGAGGAACCGCAGTGGTGAGTGCACCCCATCACATATGGTGGAAAACATGTGTATTCAGTTGCCCTTGAGGGAAGGGGACTGAGTGAGGGACTCAGAGACTGCTACCCCTGATACAAGGGGAATTTGAAAGACTGAGAGACAGTAAAGGTGGAGAGACAATGAATCCGCATTGGGCATGTTTTGCCAAGAGCTCATATACCCTCCCAGACTGGACTCCAGAGTCGGTGACCCTGTGAAAAGGAGCTGACAAGCAGCAAGGGCAGCTTCAGGCCCTGCTGTTGCAAGTACTCCAGATGCAACAGAGACAGTGGGAGACACAGGAGTGCTTGCAGGCCTACATGATCCAGCTAGCTGAGCAGCAGCTCTATATACTTAAGCTCCTGTGGGAGCGGGTCCACAGAGGCCGCAGCGAACGAAAGGGGAAGCAACACACCAGGGCCAGGAGACCTGTGGCTGAGCCAACTGACTGTTATGCCAGTAGGCAGCAAGGACACTGGAAGGGAGAATGCCCCTACCAGGATGGGAGACAGAAGCCTCTCCCAGAGATTGGGAAGAAGCAAGAGCCCAAGAGAGTCCCACCTGTGAGGAGAACAGAAAGGGAATGGGCATGTTGGACCTGTGGGCAGCAAGGGCACCTGCAGAGGGAGTGCCCGGACCGCAGGTACAGGATCAAAGCTAACCCAGAGGAAGGGCTGAGCAAGAGAAGGACAATGGGAGGCCCCTGACCCAGGGGAGGCGAAGAGGTTGCTTTCAGTGCCACAAGGAGGGCCATATATAGAGGCTCCCGTAGAAGAAGGCAGGGTAGAAAAGGGGTGTCTGGGAGCCAGTCTGGGTCAGAGACTGCCCAGATGGATGTGGTAGTGATGACCATGGACCTGGTGGGGAGCCAGCTGCCAGCAGGGGGTAGTATGGAGGTACTGAAAAACATGATTTGGATGAAGAGGACCCAGACGGACAAGGGAACCCACACTGGAGCAGAACAGGCCACGATAGGGACTCAGACCCTAAAGGAGGGAGGCAGATTGCTCCTCCTACTGAAGAGCCTGAGGCAGGAGAGGGACATCCTGTGGGCACAGCTGCGTGGGAAGCAGGGAAGGTAATATCCCCCCTGTGACAGTTGGTCTTAATGGGGAGGGTGTATGATGGGGCACCTGCACCACACTGGCCTGTTAGGAGTTAACAGAACCCTAGGGGAGCTGTGCAAAAAGCAGCCAATAGGAAAGGAGCTGCGAGGAGCATCCAATCAGGGCCTTACTAATGAATGACCCTTCCACAAACCAGAGTTTATTTTTGCATCTTTTATTTAGGTTGTGATCCTTCTGAAATAAGCTAAAAAAATTCATTTTCTCCCCTCATAATAATCAAGTTTAATATGCTTTTGTATCACACTCAATTGGACAGTATCAAGGCAGCTAATGATCTCAAAGTCTCCCTGTGATGTTACACCTTTGCAATATTGATTATTTATTACCACATACTGTAAGGCATAAAATCCTTATAACAGCAACATCCTAAGCACATTAAATGATTATTTTGAAAGGACAGCTCAGTTAAAAAGGGTAACTGACACACAAGTTGACTCTGGAGAAAGAAAAATGTACTTTTAATCATAAAAAATTATTATTTTTAGAGCTTTAGAAGGATATTTTGTTTGCTGAAAAATGCTGCTACTAATGCTCAGACTACAGCACTGCCAGCTTTCTCCAGGATAATTTATTGTGAATTAACAGAAAAAAATACCCCAAACAATTGTAAAATGCTCCTGTGACGGGTTGGATCACAGAAATCCCTTTGGGACTGCCACCTGATGTGCCTCGACTACCTCTGAGCCTGTTTTCCCTGCCAGCTTGGGACTTCAGTCCCTTGCCTGGTTTGAGCCAGACATGCTTGCGTGCTGCAAACATACATCCAAGTCTGAACCACGTCCCCCACAAGCTGCAGGCTTAACTGAAAACAGCTTAAGAAGCGTTCCCGTCTCCAGCACTCAGACACCCAACTCCCAATGGGGTCCAAACTCCAAATAAATCTGTTTTACCCTGTATAAAGTTTATACAGGGTAAACTCATAAATTGTTCGCCCTCTATACACTGATAGAGAGAAATGCACAGCTGTTTGCCCCACCCCCCCAGGTATTAATACATACTCTGGGTTAATTAATAAGTAAAAAGTGATTTTATTAAATACAAAAAGTAGGATTTTAAGTGGTTCCAAGTAACAACAGACAGAACAAAGTGAATTACCAAGCAAAGTAAAATAAAACATGCAAGTCTAAGCCTAGTACAGTAAGAAAACTGAATACAGATAAAATCTCACCCTCAGACATGTTTCAATAAGCTTCTATCACAGACTGGACGCCTTCCCAGTCTGGGCACAATCTTTTCCCCTGGAACAGTCCTTGTTCAAGCTCAGGTGGTAGCTACGGGATTTCTCATAGTGCAGTCCCCTTTGTTCTGTTCCACCCCCTTATATGTCTTTTGCACAAGGCGGGAATTCTTTGTCCCTCTCTGGGTTCTCACCCCTCCTTCTAAATGGAAAAGCACCAAGTTAAAGATGGATTCCAGTTCAGGTGACATGATCACGTCACTGTAAGACTTCATTATCCACTTGCCAGCACACAGGTGGACAGGAAGACTTACAAGTAAACAGAGCCATCTACAGTCAGTTGTCCTAGTTGATGGGAGCCATCAAGATTCCAAACCATCATTAATGGCCCACACTTTGCATAATTACAATAGGCCCTCAGTTATATTTCATATTTCTAGTTTCAGATACAAGAGTGATACATTTATACAACTAGCATAATCACAATCAGCAAATCATAGACACCTTACACAACAACCTTTGTACAATATTTGCTGCAAATATATAACAGTGGTTGCACCAATGATCTATGTGGTCACAGGTTATATTAATAACGTCACAGCCCCCATTTAGTTCAGCTAGCAAGGATCTGAGGGATGAAATGCTACATTTTTGCTACACAGTGAAAGCACCCAAGCCCCCTGACCCAGACTTCACTATGTTTTAAGGACGCATTAACATGTCAGTGTTAAGTCGATTGGCAAGATGCATGTTGAACTAGCTACATAACACACCTGCTCTCCTTTCTCCCCATCCCAGTTAGCTATGCTGAAAACACACTCACAGTTTCTTGTCTTTGGGATTCAGTGAGCTTTTCAGACAAGTCTGCCAAGATCTTTTTGGTTTCTGCATCAGTCCTTAGAAGGAAAAAAATGCAAAGATTAATTTTAAATTTTAATAGCATAGGTTAATTTAAACTGATCAGCAATTATATGCCTTTAACAAACATTTATTTATTTGGGGTTTTAAGCTTTTGCAATGCCTGCATGTTAGGGCAGTTTTTAAAAACAGATCTTCTCTGTCTGCCAACTCCTAGAAAAAGCAGCGGTCAGACTCAGGTGGCAAAACCACATACTAAAATGTATCCACACTTTGAGTGCAGATAATGGGGAGCTAATTTGTGAGACATACCACCACTCAAACTATAAAACATATGACTAACATGTAAAAAATCAGCAACAAGAGAATCCAGAATGCAAATCATTTCTCAAGTTACTTTCAGCAATAATTTTGTTCTAGGATTCAGATTTTGATGAGGACACAGCCATTACATAGTAGCTATTCTATGTAGTGAGAAAGTCATATTCCTGAGTTTTAGCTGCCTATACACTTGCAATAAGATAGTGCTAATATTTGCTTTGTCATTCATTCAGAGATCTGACAGCACCTTGCAAACAATTAACTTAATCCTTTCTACACCTTTTTGCAGATTATGCCCATTTCACAGAACTATAAGATGAGGCACAGAAAACATAAGTGACCTGCTCAAGGTCCATCTGTTTATTTTTTTTTGGATACTACAGAAAATCTTAAAGGCTTCAATCAAAGCTCATTGAAGTCAATGGTAGTCTTTCCAGTGACTTCAGGGGGCTGCTGATCAGGTCCTAAACACAATCTACCAGTGGAGGAGTTGAGAAGAGAACAAATGGTTCCCAACTCTTAACCCACTGGATTAGCCAATGAAAAACGCTACCGATGAAGTGAGCTGTAGCTCATGAAAGCTTATGCTCAAATAAATTGGTTAGTCTCTAAGGTGCCACAAGTACTCCTTTTCTTTTTGCGAATACAGACTAACACGGCTGTTACTCTGAAAGCTTCCTTTGAGAAGGATTGCGTTTATTATATACTGAATAGGAAGATGATGTGACTTAGATAATTTATCATCATGCAGGTTTTCCTTCCCGCACATTTTGGAAGGAAGTTCTAAAACTCTCCTCCTATTAAAATTATAATAGCATGCATATTGTCCATTTTGTACTCCTGTGATTGTTAATGGAACAAAATATAACAAAAAAGCAAACATGGAACAAAATTTAATTTCTATATTTATAAACAGCCCTTAAATTACATTTCCTAATTTATTCTTTAAACAGCTCATCTTTTCTGCCTGATGTGGAAATGGATACTACTTATACCGGTTTCTTCTTGAAAGCTCTCTGCTGATATCATCTCCTAGGCGAACCTGTTCACTGCTAAGGTCCCGAAGGGAGTGGTGTAAGGAATGCAGCTGCAAATGAGAACAAACAAATTAAGCTGAAAAGTTTGAAATGTCTTTCTTCAGTGTCATTTCAAAAGGAAAAACATATTTTAAAACTTTTTAAAGAAACATTCAAACAAAACATATAGGTTAAAGATGACAAACGTGTCAAACAAATTCCAGACCTGAGGGTCCTATGGTCTGCTTCCGGTTCTAAATACTACAACTATATTATTTCATATCTAATTTAACATTTACTCATAGTACAGGGCTGGATTAGGCAGGTGTGCTAGTACAGCACTAAAGCTTTTCTCCCAGCAACCATATCACACCACCACACTTCTCAGCTGTGCAACTGAAAATGAAGTAACAAGATTCTAAACCACGGTTATTCTAGTGCTTCACAGCGCATGGATTTCAGTTACCTCACCCTTTCACAATCCAATCCTGGTCTCCCTGCTCCAAATCAATCAGCAGATCTGGGCAGGTGGAGAAATTAAGCTCTCTGAACCATTTGTATTACCTTTCTAAGGCATTCTTGTAAATTTCACTTTGATTCTCCACTCTGAGCAAGCGGAGCAGTATAGTTACAGTGTAGAGCAGCATGGTGTAGGAGGAAACTGCTGGGGGAGAGGAAGTAAATCTACTGAGAAAACACTATTTATAAATGAGTCTAGACTTATACGGATTTAAATGATTGTGGAATTATTAATATATTTCATGACTTGTCATATCTAAGAAATATGGGAAGACCTGGCAAGGTAAACATAGGGAATGTGAATGCTGCGATTGTGAACGTGGCAAGGGGGGAATACCAAGATTCAAGATGTGGTAAGTGAGATTTGAGCATCACCTCATCCCAAAACTCAAATTCAGCCTATGGCCATAGTCAATAAAAACCATCCCAGAGAACAACAACTTATCTATGTTTTTACCGAAATAAAATGATATGGTTAATATTTAAGTAGTTTTATAAAAATAAGCAAAGCAGTACTTATATTGGCATATAAGGACACTCTCCCTCTCTCTCTCTCTCTCTGTGTGTGTGTACGTACACACACCATCAAAAACAAAAAAAAATATTTCAGAAAGATATTTAACTATACATACAAAAATCTTATTTGCATTCTGGAAACCACCATAAAAAGACAAAGTGCTGTCTACACACACAGGAAAAACACTGTTTTTCCAAAGAGCTTATTATTACAGATATTTTATTGTTGAAAAGATTAACTAACTCTTCTTTTAGGGGATTACAAAGATTACGGTGGAACAACTCTGGTAGTTTCTGGGGTCCTCAGGCTCTCTTAATCCCGTGTAATAAAGATTTAGATTGGATTACAGTACAAAAGTTGCATTTTTACATCAACTGATCATCTAGCAACTAATGAAGATAAAGAGCTCATGCTGATTTGTTAGATCTATCGGCTGTCTTTAATACTAATTATGGTGAGGTTCTGTTGGCATAACTGTGGTTTACTGCAGAGGTAGAGGGACTCGCTCAAGTAGCTCCATTCATATCTACCTGGGGGAGCCCAGAGAGTAGTTTGGGGTACATGCTCATATGCGCTGAAGCCTCTCACATAGGAAGTACAATAGGAATCCATCCTATTATACTACCCATTCAAAGTGTATATCAGGCTGTTTGGAGAGTTAATGAGTAGAGATGCGCTGAGGTGTCTGCAACAGACCAACCGACACCAAAATCTTCATCTCATTTCACCTGCCTGGTGCAATGGGACAAATAACTCAATGTCTACATGTAAGAGGGTGAAAATGAGGGCAAGCTGGCTGAAGTTAATCCAAACAAGATTGCAGACACTGATATCACTATACACCATGCCTTTGACACCATGAGTTTGGATTGCCATATATGTAGCTTTATGTGTAGTGCATTATGAAACCATATGAAAATTGTGGCCAATCATTTAATGAGCGGTGTATCACATGGAGCAGATTCTCCCCCTGGGCTATCCACTACAGTTATAGTCATTAAACAAGCTCAAGGTGAGCTCCCTTAATTTAAAAGAGATGGTGCTGGTCCCAGGGCATCCCACAGAGGAGCTCTTGAATCCAGAGCTTGCTTCCTCATAAGCCCGTGAAAGTTAAAAACTGTTAGCTACAAGACCTGTTTTAAGCAGACATTTGGGACGAAGATGAATGATGGACTGAGAACTGGAAGTCCCAGCATGTCTGAGATAAGCACAGGTGAATTAAGCATGGGACAAGACTAGTGTTTTAATTCTGTGTTGATGTTTATTTAAATAATTGTAAAGCACTAAGAGCTGTAGACTTTAGATCTTTTTCTCATGATTACAAAAGCTAGTTTATTATATGTCAATCCTATATCAAGATATTTTCAAATACTACCTTTTAGGATATATACAGCATGTCACAGCCTCTGTCACTCTTTATATAAATAAACTATCAAGTTTTGGAAGGAGCAATGACCAGCCCACCTCAGCCAGGAGGACGGTTCCCACATGGTTAGTATTTTGAATGAGAGGTGAGAGTGAACGAACTACAGCAAGGGGAATCTTAGAGGACCTTCCTCAAAAACATGCACACTATGCTGTGCTCACAAGTGACATGAGTGCACTATGCATAAAGAATACTTAGAGAAACTCTAGAAAGGACTTTCGTGTCAGCAGCCAAAATACAAGTCCATCTGCTCATTTCACAGATTTTTTTAAAAAAAAAAAACAACCAAAAGGGAAGTTTGAGAACACATCTCCTACTAGTATTGAGTACCTGGTCCAAATTATCAGCCTCATCGACAAACCGGACATTAGCAGATTTAGACCTCTGACGTCTAGTGCTCCGAGTCTCTCCATAATCCCTGAGAGGTGAGGTAGGCTGGAAATGGCGACTCCCTTTACAAGATAAGAGGTAAAAAAAGAAATAAATGGAAAGACAACACTGCAGAAAGGGAAAATTAAAAAAAAAATTCACACACACACACATATATAGGCATATGAGAAATCAAAGACACAATATGATAAATTTCACAGATAACCAATAAATACATTTATTGTGTGCTTGTGCATTTCATCTCTCAAGTTTCCCCCCAAAACACCTGCCATCTGCCCACTAACCCATCTTCCCAGGATTTAGTCTAACATTTCAAACAGTTTTGTTTCTTTAAAATCAACCTCCTAAAGAAATATTTCCTTCTCATCCCAAAAGTGAAGAATTTGTCCCCAAAATTACACCTGTCCAAGTCCTAGGAAGGAAAAAATTCAATACTGGGCAATGTCAGGTTTTCCTATACATAAAAAAATATCACAATTTTAAAGTCCAGTATTTCAGAGCTCTCTCAGGCTAGAAAGAGCAAATTTATATTAAAGGAAAAGGAAAAGATTCCCAGCTTCCCAATGAGACACATAGCACTTACTACCAGCCCTGAATAGGCCCAAAACATTGGATTTTTAAAATCATGACTTTTCTTTAAATGGAGTAGAACCATGTTTGTTTTTCTTTTTAATGTAAATTCACTCTCTAGCCTTAAAGCAACGTTACAATGCAGTGACATTCTAGAGCTTCTTAACACTTACCTGTGGCTGCTTCACCCTCCAGGTCACTTGTGTATAAACTTGAAAGAGAGGCACTTCTCATTCCAGAATTTCTGAACAATCGTTGGCTCCTTAATTGGCCTATAGATTGTTCCAGTGTCTCTTTTAACTGCAGTAAAAATGACAAAATGTTAAAAGGTGTGTATACAGACATGCAAGAAAGTATGAATGTAAAAAGTGTGTGCATGTGCACACACGCATGAGCATACAAATAAAATAAATAAATAGGTTTTGCTTTGAAAACCAAAGAAAAAAAAAAATCTGGAAAATTGACTAAAAAAACAAGTAGAGTTGCAGTCTAGGAACACCAGTTTTTGCAGTTAGAGCTGAAGAGTAATTTCATTGTGGCATGACAAAACTTGTTGCACGCAGTGTCTATGCAACAAAGATGCATCATATTTTGATGTCTCCACATCATAATACACTTCACGTCACATTTGCTGAAGTGAAAGTTTTGGAGACAGGTCAATAGTCCTCCAACCCTGCTGGCAAGAGGTAGAATTGGTCTGAAGAAGACAGGAGTGGTAGCCTCATAGCATTTTAAGTACAGTATCTTTAAAATAAAAGGACACACAAAAAAGTGCAGTGCAGCAGGACCACAAAGGACTGTTCTGCACCACAACCTAATCAGACAATGGAGAAAGAACTCTCACCAACTTGAAATGAATTGAGAAGGAAATGAGAAATATCAATTATTTCAAATTTCACAGAATTTAAGGCCAGACTGGACTATTATGCTCAGTTAGTCTGATCTCCTGTATAACCCAGGCCATAGAATTTCACCATGTGATTCCTGCATCAAACCTGTATGTTCTAGTTGGGTTAGAGTATATCCTTTAGACAGGCATCCAATTTTGATTTAAAGAGTTCAAGTGATGGTGAATTCATTGAATACCTAAGTAAGTTGTTCCAATGGTTTATTATTCTCACTGTTAAAATGTTCACCTTATTTTAAGATGAATTTATCTAACTTAAGCTTCCAGCCATTGGATCGTGTTATGTTAGATTAACGAGTTTCTGTTAAAAGGAAGTCTCTCCCAATGTAGGTAGCTATTTATAGACACTGATCAAATGACAGTGGCTCAAGACAGTTAAATCCAAAGCCGACTGTGAAGAGTTACAAAGACATCTCACAAAACTAGCTGACTGGGCAACAAAATGGCAGATGAAAAATAATGTTATAAGATCAAAGTAAAGCACTCTGGAAAACATGAATCTCAACTATACATACAAAACAATGGGGTCTAAGTTAGCTGTTACCACTCAAGACAGATCTTGGAGTCATCATGGATAGTTCTCTGAAAACATCTGTTCAACATGCAGCAGCAGTTATAAAGCTAACAGAACATTAAGACAGAAAATATACTACTACTATTATATAAATCCATAGTACACCCACACCTTGAATACTGCATGCAGTTCTGGTCACCCATCTCAAAACACCTTTTACTTATCACAAGAACCAGAGGTCACCCAATGAAATTAATAGGCAGCAAACACAAGGAAGTACTTAAACCAGTGGTTTCCAATACCGGGTCGCAGAATGTAAGGCGCTGGGTCACGGCGGCTCTGGTCTGCACCGCTGACCGGGCCGTTAAAAGTCCCGTCGGCGGTGCTGGCCAGCTAAGGCAGGCTAGTTCCTACCTGTTCTGACACCACACTGCAACCCGGAAGCAGCCAGCAGCACATCCGGCTCCTAGGCGCACGCTGCCCTGGCCCTGAGCACCGGCTCCACACTCCCATTGTCCAGGAACCAGCCAATGGGAGCTGGGAAGCTCGGTGTCTGTGGGCAAGAGCCGCGTGGAGCCACTTGTGCTCCTCCACCTAGGAGCCAGACCTGCTGCTGGCCGCTTCTGGGGTGCAGAGTGGTCCATGGTGCCAGGACAGGCAGGAAGCTATTAGCCAAGATGGTCAGGGACGCAATCTCATGCTGTGGGTATCCCTAAACCTCTGACTGCTGGAAGCTGGGATGGAGTGATCAACAACCAATATATTTCAAATATGAATAGAGTTGCATACCATGCAAGAAGTAACTCAGCAAACTGAATTATGCTAAAAAAAAAAAAAAAGGCACATACCGAAAACTATGCCAATGGGATGAAATAGTGTGGTACACCTGGCTTCAGTGCTCCTGCTCTGGACCCACAAAGTCAAAGATCCCAAGTCAAAGTGAGGCATGAGTTTAGAATACCTTTAAAAAGGAAGTCCCCCACCCAATTAAAATTAATTTTACTGTTTCTATAGAGAAATTGAGGTGGTAAAGTAAGTACTCAAGGGACAACATCACAGCAACAAGAAGCAAAATCCCTTTAAAAATAACTACAGAAAGAATTAAAGAGAGACTCCTAAAAATGTTCTGTTTAACATGAACTTAGTCTATGTTAAATACTGAAAGAAACCAGATGTCATAAGAGGCATGAAGATAATCACACATTAGTAAGTTACACACACATTATTAAACAAGGTATAGAACACAAGTGGTACATTCATCCAGTCACTCCTTTATTAGGCTAATAGCTAATATCTGTTCATGCTCTTAATCAATTGCCTCACTTTAGCAGATAGAATGGCTGTTTTTGCAAGACAAGGGTAAAAACAACACTATTTGTATTCTGGTGATTTGTTAGATGAAGACCTGGGTACAATACTTGTCATGGAACAACTGGACATCCAAATAAGATATGGATTTAAAAAAATTTTGTTGTAAATTGTATGTGTCAGACTGAGAAATCTTGATGCAGTAGAACTTACCTGTATATACTCGATCATAAGCCAGTTTGTTTATAAGCCGACCCCCCCCAAAGATGAATAAATAAAAATTGAAAAATTTTATGACCCATTCGTAAACCGACCCTATAATTCAGGGGTCAGCAAACTGTGGCTCCCGGGCCATCAGGATAAGTTGCTGGCGGGCCAAGATAGTTTGTTTACCTCGAGCGTCTGCAGGCATGGAGGTAAACCTAAGTAAACAAAGTGTCCTGGCATGCCAGCTGCTTATCCTGACGGGCAGGGACAGCAACTGGTGGGGAAATTTGGGGGGGAGGGGAAGCTGGCCCAGGACCCCCACACTCTCCCCATCCCATCCCTTCCCACCTTATCTGGGGAGGGCGAGGGGAGGATGTCTCCGGCCTGGCTGGAGTTGCTCTGGCAGGCTGGGCAGCGCAGTTGCAGCCTGCTCTGGCGGGCCAGACCGGGTGGCGTGGCTGCAGCATGTTCCAGCAGGCTGGGCCAGGTGGCATGGCTGCAGCGTGCTCCAGCGGGCCAGGCGGTGCAGCCACAGCCTGCTCTGGTGGGCAGGGCCGAGCAGCATGGCTGCAGCCTGCCAGCCCTGGAGCTGCAGCTGCTTCGGAGGCTGGGGGGAGAGCAGCGTGGCCAGAAGGGGAGAGACTCTGGCCTGCCTCTTCCCTTCTAGCTCTGCTCCCTCTCCTTTCTCCCTCTGTTGTGGGGAGGAGCTGTGTCCCATGTGTCCCATCTCTCCGTCTCTATACCCATTCATAAGCTGACCTCCTTCTCTGGTGCTTCCCTTTTTTACTAAAAAAAATTCGGCTTATGAATGAGTATATATGGTAATTAAAGTACAGTGTACTACAGAAAGAAGGATTCCAACTGTATAGTGGCAACAAAACTGACTTTTTTTTTTTTTTTAAAAGAACACCACAATAAAAGATATTTGAAATATAGGCACTCAGTTTGGAGAACAGCTATTATTTTAAAAAGTAACAGATATATATGGTCTAAGTTCTTAAAGTGATAGTCTGTATTCGCAAAAAGAAAAGCATAAGCTGTAGCTCACGAAAGCTTATGCTCAAATAAATTGGTTAGTCTCTAAGGTGCCACAAGTACTCCTTTTCTTTTTGCAAAGTGATAGGAGTAGCAGGAACAAAAACCTTTAAACATATCTTTACAAGAAAAGCAAACTTATTTTAAGACTATTCTGAGACAAACACATTGGTTCTCACATGAGATTCAAAGCAGGAGTGAAAACAACAAGGAATCTGGTGGTGCCTTAAAGACTAACAGATTTATTTGGGTTCTAGCCCACGAAAGCTTATGCCCAAATAAATCTGTTAGTCTTTAAGGTGCCACAGAACTCCTTGTTGTTTTTGTGGATATACACTAACACGGCTACCCCCGATACTTAAAGCAGGAGTGTTTGTTTAAGTTACAAACATCTGAATTCTACCCAGGCCAAAGAGAGAGGCAAGAATTGGAACTTGATAGCTAAGAAAAGACAAAGGCAGACTTTCACAAAAGAATAATGAAAACTCCAGTGGCTATTAGACACACAAGGGTAGGCAAACACATCCCGGTCTAGCTAGAGGCCACACAGCAAGTAGGGTTAGAACCAGGAATGAAATCCAAGTCTCCTACCTGCCAGTGAACCACACTGCCTCCTCTTATGTGAAGATAGGGACATAAGGTCTAATGTTTTCACTAGCTAGAAGGAACCAGATTCAATCAGGCTAAGGAAATTAGAGACAGGAAAGAACTAGGGTTTTTACAGAGTCTCGCTTTTCCTCATTTAATTGTTCCTGGCTAGCTTTGTCTTTGCTATATGTGTCTTGCATCCAGAACTGATCTAATCCTTCCTGGCTATCTTCTTCACTACAGCTACGAAAGAAGCATCTTGGGGAGCCACTAACATGCATTTTCGTAGTCAAGTTGAGCATCCTGAGCTGACAGACAAATTCTGTTTCTGAAATATATTTAGTACAATCATCTAGGTAGTGCACTGTGGCTTCCTTTTGCCATCACTCCTCTCAGTCACTGACAAGCATATGGAGTTCTTTCCAAATAGACCGCAAACTGTTGAGTTTAAAGAGATGGGCATGGAAGTACAGTCAGTTGTGCAAGAACAACTCTGGACTGACTTTGTTAAAAACTAAACAAAACCAATGAGCTGTAAATAAGGTTTACATAATGAAACTACATTTGTTGGATACTGCAGAGCACTGCAAAAAACAAATCTATCATAACATATAGGATTTGCTGCACTGGATCACTGTGCCATCAAGCCTATTACCCTGCATCAAAGAGTAACCAACATCTTAATACTTCATAGGAAGGAAAAGACATCATTTCCCCCTTCATTCACCCACCTAAATGTTTTATACATAGGGACGAGAATGAAGGGGAAGAAACAAAGATTCCTTTTGAAGTAAAGTGAAAACCAGGATTAAAATTCATTCATTGTAGGAGCAGCTCACAATCAAGACATGGCTATATTATGATTAAGCTAATTGTTGATAGTCAAACTTCCCCTGAGCAACTGACGACAGGCAAAATAGAAGGATGTAGACTACAGTATTCTTATGCAAAGCAGGATGCTGTAATAATCTTCTTCTAATTTCTCGGTCAGGAATCAGGGCCTGCAGCAGAGCTAGTCTCCAGGCAGCCTCATTAGTATATCTGGGCTGCAGCCTGATTAGCCATCCAACCTGATTGGCTGCAGAGGCCAGCAGCTGCAGCTTGCTGGCTTCTCAACACTCATCCCCATCACTGTGGCCTGCTCCTGCATTACCTTGTTCATACTGCTCCTGCTTGCATCGAGCCTTGCCTCTGTCCTTCCCCCTACCTTGAACCCCTCCTTTCCTGCTTGCTCCAGTTCCTAACCTCCAGTTTGACCCTTGACTCCAGCTCCTGTCTTGACCCTCTGGCTCTGGTATCCAGATCCTGACTTCCGATTTTGACCGTTGGTTTTGGCTCCTAATGACTGACTATGGCTCTGAACCCAACCACAAGGCCTGCTGCATGCTCCGGCCAATAGGCTACACTGCCTTTCTCCAAGTAGACTGACTTCCCTCATAGAAGCATCCAGGAATGGAAAGAACTGTTAAAACCATATTTTTTACTCTTTGCTCAAGTTTCAACAAGAGATGGCAGAGTCCTAGATCAGCTTAGATATTTTGAAAACTAGATCATTCCCTGGAGGTAACATGTAATTGTGGAGTTAGAAGGTAGATTTCTGGCTGCTAGGATTCAGAGCAAGACTCTTGTGAGGACACAGTCTCAACACAATACACCTATGTTTAATTCCCTTGTATGGCCTCCCATCACCCAACAAAAACTTCCTCACTGTTCCAGCAGGCTTGGAACCATATAAGAGGGGACAACTGTATCAAGGGTTCCGGCAGCCAGGGATGAGAAATAAATAGTAGCAAATCAGCAGCATGTCAAAATAAGCAAGTGAGACTGCTAGCAGGCAGGAAGAAAGCATAAGACCATTGGTACACAGGAAGTAGAATATGGATGTGAAGGTAATGGAAGATGACTTTTTTATGTTGAGGGAAGTGAACAGGAGCTGTTTGGAAGATGAAGTTTTTTATTAATAGAGGGTGGAGACTATACTTTAGTATTCTAAGTCTCCAACAAGAGGTGTCCTAAAACTTTATTGCTCAACTTGAAGAGAAATCAAGTCAGAAAGATATCAGTCATCCAGATGCTAAAAGAGAAGGTCCTGGATCAAAATAAAATTCTGACACAGCCATGCTCAGCCAAAACCCAGTTCAACTTCTAGCTGCCTGAAAAGAACACCTATCGGTATATTGAGAGTAAATAAGCCAATCATGTTTTTCTATACTCTGCAAAGTTAGTGTCTCTCTTTTAAAAAAAAAAACTGAATAAATTCCATTAGTAAAACAGTGAAAACTAATAAAACCCAACTGTGAACCTACATTTGTGTCTCCCATGGCCTAGAGAAATGTTAAGAGTAAAAATCAGCAATTAAATTATATATATCAGCAAAGGCACAAGTACTCAAGTTTATCTTCTAAATCAGAGTACTGTATTAGTATTGAAGACATCTACGCTTCCCAACTGGGATAGTTATATTCCTAATTACTAGGATAGAATAAAATTTTCCTACTGCTTTTTCAGAAGAAAAATAGCAGGTAATTCTACATTACAATGTAGAAGTATGGAAATTCTACATAATTTAAATATTTAAGTTTAATTTCTTTAAATATTCTACTTATCTGTATTGTGCAGTTGTACTTGGTAATAGTACAATGGAGCACTGAGGGGCATATTTCACTAGAATTTACACAACTTACAGAAGTTGTATTATTGAATTCAATGAATATATACTAGAGTACTCAAATATTAGGCCAATTTTCAAGCAAAACAGTACATTTTCCACATTTCCTTTCATATTACAGGATTCAGTTTCAATACATCTCTGACTGTAACATCTCAAACTTGATAGCTCCTGTCATAAATATAAAGGGAAGAGTAACCACCTTTCTGTATACAGTGCTATAAAATCCCTCCTGGCCAAAAGCAAAATCCTTTCACCTGTAAAGGGTTAAGAAGCTAAGGTAACCTCGCTGGCACCTGACCCAAAATGACCAATGAGAGGACAAGATACTTTCAAATCGGGGGGGGGGGGGGGGGGAGAAGGCTTTTGTCTGTCCGTCTGATACCTTTGCAGGGAACAGATCAAGGATGCAAGCCCTCCAACTCCTGTAAAGTTAGTAAGTAATCTAGCTAGAAAATGCGTTAGGTTTTCTTTGTTTTGGCTTGTAAATTCGCTGTGCTGGAGGAAATGTGTATTCCTGTTTTTGTGTCTTTTTGTAACTTAAGGTTTTGCCTAGAGGGATTCTCTATGTTTTGAATCTGACTGCCTGTGAGATTATCTTCCATTCTAATCTTACAGAGTGTTTCTTTTATCTTTGTTTTGTTCTTCAAATAAAGTCCTGTTTTTTAAGAATCTGATTGGGTTTTTAGGGTCTTAAAAATCCAAGGCTGGTTTGTGCTCATCCTGTTTATTCTCAAGCCTCCCCAGGAGAGGGGGTGTAAGGGCTTTGGAGGATATTTTGGGGGAAGACTTCTCCAAGTGGTCTCCTCCCGGATTCTTTGTTAAATCACTTGGTGGTGGCAGTGTACCAGGTTTTAACCTAAGCTGGTTCCCAAGGCAAGAAAGAAATCTGTGCCTTGGGGAAGTTTTAACCTAAGCTGGTAAGAATAAGCTTAGGGGATCTTTCATGTGGGTCCCCACAACTGTACCCTAGAGTTCAGAGTGGGGAAGGAATCTTGACAGCTCCCAGAGTACCAACCAATTTGTTCATCCTTAACGCTATCCATCTCCTGTTTTACTCTACAATTAAATATCATCCCATTCATTTCTGATTAAGTTCACCCTGGGGCAAAGGCTTGCAAAATGCCTGTGTACCACATTTAAGCACCATTCCATGTCAGAGGCTTAAGTCGTGTATAGGAGGGCCTTGTGTGGGCCCTCTGAACCATGGTTAATTTCGCCCTTCAGCCATTTCCTAAAGGGACCATAAAGAAGGCTGGGCCAACCAGTAATAAAAGTGTTCTAATCTCATTCAGAAACTCTATTACTTCCAAAAGGTGGTAGTACAGAAGACTATTAAAAGATTGATTTATACTGTTTAAATCTCTCTATATATATAAAAACAAGGAGTCCGGTGGCACCTTAAAGACTAACAGATTTATTTGGGCATAAGCTTGTGGGTTTTTTACCCACGAAAGCTTATGCCCAAATAAATCTGTTAGTCTTTAAGGTGCCACCGGACTCCTTGTTGTTTTTCTGGAGACAGACTAACACGGCTACCCCCGATACTTCTTTCTCTCTCTCGCTTGCCCATTGCTAAACACCAATTTTCAACCGGTTATATAATAATACAGGAGGAAGAGGCTTAAGGTTACATTGAAAGTTGCTCACAGTTGCTATAGCTTCAGTCTGCTCATTGTTGTACTCTCTGTACTGTCCTAGCATCTGGTCAACATGTCTCAGGTTTCGGTTGGTATCCTTAAGAACAAAATTGAGGAAAAAGAATATTAAATTAGAAATCTTCTCTCCAAAGAAACAAAAATGCATTACTTTTTAGCTTTACCATTAATACTTTGCCTCACATTAGGTATCTAAATAAGTGATCTGATTTTCAATGTGGCTGAGCACCCACTACTCCCACGGAAGTCTGTGAGAGCTGGAGATGCCGAGCACATATGAAAACAAATCAGACCAATCATTTTCAATAGATGCCTAAAGTTTAAGCAGCCAAATTTTGGACCTTGAAGGACCTTAAAGCAATCATTTAGCCTCATATTATGGAATCTCAATGGGATTGCCAAAGTATCATTATTAAGGCTACATTGTAGTCACGGGTATTTTTAGTAAAAGTCATGGACAGGTCACAGACAGTAAACAAAAATTCATGACCCGTGACCTGTCCATGACTTTTACTATATACCCCTTACTAAAATTTGGGCCAGAGGGCCAAGAGTGCTCTGGAGCAGCAGTTTGGGGGTGCTGCAGGTGCTGGGGGATGGTGGTCCCAAACCCCCTCTGGTGCTGGGGGGAGGCAGGCTGCAGCGTGAGGCCCAGGACTCCTGCTAGTGCTGGGAGGCAGGCAGCAGCATAAGGCCCAAAATCTCCGCTGGTGCTGGCAGGGGGGAGGGTTGGTGGGGATGGCAGGCTCCCTACCCTTCTCTGCCCAGCTCCTTGGAAGCACCCAGCATGTCCGTGCAGCTCCTAGGGGGAGGGAAGGCCGGAGGGCTCCGTGCGCCATCCCCGCCACGAGTGCTGGCTCTGCAGCTCCCATTGGCCAGGAACTGCAGCCAATAGAAGCTGCAGGGGCCGTGCCTGCAGGCAGGGGCAGCACGCAAGCCTCCTGGTCCCTCCATCTAAGAGCTGCAGGGACATGCTGGCCACTTCCAGGGAGCCCCCCGAAGGTAAGTGCCGACCCGCACTCCAACCTCCTGCCCCAGCCCCGAGTCCCCTCCCACACCCAAACTGCTGCTGGCAGGAGGAGAGTGCGGTGGCCCAAGACTGCCCCAGCAACGGTCAGTGCGACTGCCCCAGGGGCTGCCTGAGCTGCTCAGGCAGCCACAGAGCCAGCTGCATCAGAAGTCACAGAGGTCATGAAAAGTCAGGGAATCCATTACTTCCGTTACCTCTGTGACAGATACGCAGCCTTAATCATTATCTGTATTTTACAGAGGCAAACAGCTTAAGCTACCTGTCAAGTTCAACAAACAAGGAAGAGAGAGCTTGAAGCTATGGGTAGGCACTCTGAATAAACTGAAAATAAATACTGGCATTTTTGTTATATTGTCTGGCTCAAAGGCTACATAAAAATATAAGACACTGTCAAGTAAAAAGGAAGTGTGATCTTCTAGTTATGGCATAAACTGGAGTCAAGAGATCTGGATTCTATGAAGTGAATCCCAGCACTGAACTCTCAATGCCTCGGTTCCCCCATCTGCAAAATGAGGACAATACATACTTCACACCAAAATATTGAGTCTTAATTCATTAATCAAAATGATGAACACAGTGCATCTAAATCAGGATCTTTCTTCAGCTCAGAATTAAAACTGCAGTGTTGTATCTCACTTATTCCAGCTCAAGTTTACTCTGTTTTCAAGTTAAAATTTTTCTTTTCTAAAGTTACAACTCCGCAGACTCACCGTGGGTTCTCTCCTTCTCACACATCACCAGTAGCAAAGATACTGCAAGGCAGGCCAACTTGCACCCTCATTTTTATTGCTGGTGATGGATGCATAAAGAAGGAAAGAACCCAGCTTGAATCTGCAGGGCTGTCGGCTGGAAAGCAGTCTTAACTTGCAAACTGAGCAAGTTTGAGCTGGAGTCAGGGATACATAAAACATGGAACCCCACAATGCCAACTGTACCGAATTACTTTTGCCCACAGAGAAGCCACTGCCCCAAAAAGTCATCCAAACAAGTGACATGCACTCTCTTTTGCACTCTAGCCTGTCCATGATCCTTCATCTGAACAGTATCTATTCAGATTATCAGATCTGTGGGGAAGGGATCTTTGTCTTCACACCCATCTGTAATTTTTTTTTTAATTTATATTGTGATAACACCTAGGATTCCCAGGACCCCATTGTGCTAGGCAATGTACAAACACAGAACAAAATGACAGTCGCTGCCCCAAAGACCTAATGTATCCTGTTGGAATTCTCCAATTAATTTAAAAAAAAAAAAAAGGATTGCTCTGTTCACATTTTGCCAACTTTGTAACTGAATGAGACATTATCAGACCTTTCAATGTTTTAAATGAGTCATTTCTAACAATATTTTATCATGCTTCCATGTTGCTGTCAGAAATAGCAGTAAAATACTCACTGTAAACACAGACATGTCATGCTTTATTTCCCAAATACTTTTTACAGTTTATAAATGGCAAGTAATATTCCCATTACCACAGCACTTTAGACCACCTCATTCAGAATATTGGGCACTTTCTTTTACACAAACATAACTTATCTGTTTGCACAGCATCTGATCATTTTCTAACAACCTGTAAAGTGCTTGCTAAGGTATGGATCTTCTCTGTAACATCTCCAGCACCATGGTTTCGGGCTCTGCTGTGGGTGGCTCTTAGAGGGCCCCGCCTTCCTACACGACCACGAAGAAAGTTCTCTGAATCACTGGATGAATCTGCCATTGATGTATTAAAATCTGGGGAACAGGGGAAAAGGACAGATCTGAATGTAACCACACTTATATTATAAAATCCAGTCATTGAAATATGAACAAACTTGAACATCTCTATTTGCCCACAAATATATATTTTTCAGAGTGGTGATTAAGAAGTGTGCAAACTATGATGAATCAGGGTTTTTGATTGTAATAACGTGAAGGGAAGATGACTATTACAGTGAATGCTGACAACTCTGGAAGCATAAACCAGCTGAAACAATTAAAGAAAAAAACAGGCACATGAAAATAGTTTAAGATGCAACACAGTATACATTTCTCTGCGCTATAGGTACACACAAGAAATTTAAAGAAGCAACTGATGCCTCATGAAAAACATTCTATATAGAAATAGTTTTGCCTCTATTTTCTCACTTTATAGGAAGAGGTGAACAGATGTAGTGGGAAGGAGATTCTTTCTATATTAAATATAGAAGTTGACATAAAATCCAAGATCTCTGTTTCTTACAAGTTCACCTGCTTCAGGTTAACATGAAGTCATAATCCCGATGAAGTGAGCTGTAGCTCACGAAAGCTTATGCTCAAATAAATTGGTTAGTCTCTAAGGTGCCACAAGTACTCCTTTTCTTTTTGCGAATACAGACTAACACGGCTGTTACTCTGAAACCTAACATAATTGTCACTACAGCAACAAAATTATAACACCACAAAGGAGGAATTAGGAGTTCAGGTGATCATAGGTAGAAGAAAAAAACTCAAAACAAGTATATTTTTAAATGCAGCTATCACGAGAAAGAATTTTTAAGAAGGGAGTGGCAGAAAAAAAATATAGGAAAAAGTAGCATTTCTTAGGCAGAACAGCCTTGAAATAGATTTCAAAAGTTTTCAATGAGGCATGAACTCATATTAGTATTTTTTGTTTAATCTAGAGAAGTGTTAACTTCTATTAGAGGAAGCAGATTACTGGAGTCAGGACATCTCTGTTCTCCTCCCATCTTTCCACGAACTTTGGACAAGTCACTTGCTAAGCCACTTAGACAAGTCCTATGCCTCAATTTTCAGTCTGATCTGTCAAGCAGTGTGTTGCGAGTTTTAATTAGCTGTGGTAAAGTACTTTGAGACCTTCAGATAAAAGAAGCTTTAGAGCTATTTTAGTATTTTTGCTTTATTTAATTTTCATTAGACATATCTCTTCAGACTCCTCACATCAAATATTCAACATAGTTTTTTTTAAAGTCTTTCTATTCAGACATCATCTTCATGATAAATTCTCAATGTGGTACATGCAACTTCTACTATATCTAATGTCTTTTAAAACCATTTATGTCATCAACCCATCTATCACTTTTCTCCTCCAGCTTTGACGACCACTTTGTCCACTTCTTCAGTGAAGACCTCATCTTTTTTCCAGGCTGCCTCCTACTCTCTCTCTTCCCTTTATATTAATTTAACTAAAATGAATAATCTCTTCCTTGATGCTTATGGCTAGTGATTAAATTATATTCACATTTCTCCCTCCCTATGTATTTTTACTGAACTACTAAAATATACATATACTTAAACTAAGTATCACCACTACTGTAAATCTTGTTTTTCCTCACTTTATGCCACACTACTGTTTGTCACATCTTAAATTCATATTACACACTCTTTTAGGCAGGAAGCGTGTCTTTCCACATTTTCTGTGAAGCACCTAGCATAGTTTTGGATTATAAAAATAGTGTTTATAAAAATAACACTGTTGTTGAAGAATTGTGTACATCGTAGCAGTCAATCATGTAATCTACATTGTTTTAGAAGACAAAGAACTGATATAGCAATATTTTGGAATAATGTGATAACTCCCTGACTTTTCAGAAGGTCTTCTTTTTAACTCCATAACTGCAATACATTAGCAGCCTAAGAGCTTTACTAAAACCAATGATAATATTTTGCATTTATACAGCAGCTTTAATCCAAGGTTTTCCTACAGAGCCATAAATCACTATCCCCATTTCATACATGCAGAAACTGAGAAGGCAGGAATGAAATCTAGAATTTGCCAAAGGTCACATAATGAATCTGTGGCAGAACTGGGAGTATAACTCAGGTCTCCTGACTCTCAGCCTATAGGTCTAAATACTAAACACTGCTTCCATAAATGCACAGAATCCTTCTAATTTCTCTCTTATTTCTACATGGATTCTTTGCAAAGTTTTTTGATTTACAGAAGATGAATGTTTATATTATGTTGTCTTATTAGCCGGCCCAGCCCCAAACCAGATTCCCGGATCCAAGCTTTGGGAACGTTCAGGTACAAAAAAAAAAAAAAAAAAGCAGCTTTCAGCTCATGCCCACCTTTATTTAATGTTTAAAAAATAAAATAATTATAATATATGGTAATGCTGTACTTAAAATCTTATAAATTTATATACCATTATAAATTAAACAACGTACAAGTCAATTTAATACACAAGGCCCATCTCTTCTCCCATCCTGAGAAGCAAAATTCACCACATCATATACTGAAAGCCATTTCTGTGTACGCAAGCGGAGTACCCTTAATCCAATATTTTCTACTGTAACATACTTTAAGGAGGCTGGGTAGGGGGAAGAGGTGTGTCATTGAAATGTAGAAAAAATAGTCAGTAGAAACAAAATAAGAACCAATCCTGGGAGGTACTGAACACTCATTTCTTACCAACTTCCCAGGAAGTTCCCAGAACTTCATAAGACTGGGGCCTAAATTTTTGAGACTATTATTGAAAGTATTTTTGATAACTGAATGTTAACAACATAAGGGGGTGGAGGGATAGCTCAGTAGTTTGAATATTGGCCTGCTAAACCCAGGGTTGTGAGTTCAATCCCACCGGATCCCCCTTGCGCACATGCTCGTTGACCCCCTCAAAGAATTTTATTGGAGTGGGAGGCATGATTTCCCCAACAAATTAGGTTCATCTACGTGTCTGACAATTTTGTTCTTTACTATGGTTTCAGATAGTTTGGCCGGTACTGAAATCAGGCTTACCAGTCTGTAATTGCCAGGATCATCTCTGGAGCCCTTTTTAAACATTGGTATCACATTAGCTATCCTCCAGTCATTTGGTACAGAAGCTGATTTAAATGATAGGTTACAGACTACCTACCTACTCCTAGTTAGTAGATCTGCAGTTTCACATTTGAGTTCCTTCAGAACTCTTCAGTGAATACTATCTGGTCCTGATGACTTATTACTGTTTAGTTTATCATTTTATTCCAAAACCTGCTCTAATGACAACTCAATCCAGGACAGTTCCTCAGATCTGTCACCTAAAAAGAATGGCTCAGGTTTAGGAATCTCCCTCAAATCCTCAGCCATGAAGACTAACGCAGAGAATTCATTTAGTTTCTCCGCAATGGCCTTGTTGTCCTTGAGTACTCCTTTAGCTTCTCGATCGTCCAGTGGCCCCACTGGTTGTTTAGCAGGATTCCTGCTTCTGATGTACTTAAAAAAAATTTGCTATTACTTTTGAGTCTTTGGCTAGCTGTTCTTCAAATTCTTTTTTGGTCTTCCTAATTATATTTTTACAGTCTTCATTTGCCAGAGTTTATGCTCCTTTTTATTTTCCTCACGAGGATTTAACTTCCACTTTTTAAAGGATGCCTTTTTGCCTCTCACTGCTTCTTTTACTTTGTTGTTTAGCCACGGTGGCACTTTTTTGGTTCTCTTACTATGTATTTTAATTTGGGATATGCATTTAAGTTTCTATGCAGCTTGCAGGGATTTCACTTTTGGTACTGTACCTTTTAATTTCTGTTTCACTAACTTCCTCATTTTAGTGTAGTCCCCCTTTCTGAAATTAAATGCTACAGTGTTGGACTGCTGTGGTGTTTTCCCCGCCACAGGGATGTCAAATTTAATTATATTTTGTCACTATTACCAAGCAGTCCAGCTATATTCACCTCTTAGACCAGACCTTTGTTCCACATAGGACTAAATCAAGAATTGCCTCTCCTCTTGTGGGTTCCAGGACTAGCTGCTCCAAGAAGCAGTCATTTAAGGTGTCAAGAAACTTTATTTCTGCATCTCGTCCTGAGGTGACACGTACCCAGGCAATATGGGGACTGTTGAAATCTCCCATTAGTATTTAGTATTTTATTTTTATAGCCTCTAATCTCCCTGAGTATTTCACAGTCACTATCGCCATCCTGATCAGGTGGTCGGTAATATATCCCTATTGCTATATTCTTATTATTAGAGCATGGAATTACTATCCATAGAGATTCTATGGTACAGTTTGGTTCATTTAAGATTTTTACTTCATTAGATTCTATGCTTTCTTTCACATATAGTACCACTCCCCCACCAACACGACCTGTTCTGCCCTTCAGATATATTTTGTACCCTGGTATTACATGCTCCTCTGCACCTGTCGGCTTTCCCACAGCCCTTAGTTTAAAAACTGCTGTATGACCTTTTTAAATTTTAAGTGCCAGCAATCTGGCTCCATTTTTGTTTAAGTGGAACCCATCCTTCCTGTACAGGCTCCCCCTTCCCCAAAAGTTTCCCCAGTTCCTAATAAATCTAAACCTCTCCTCCCTACACCATCATCTCATCCACGCATTGAGTGTTGCAATAATTAGTTTAATTCATACCCCATCCATGAAATTACAGTTAAATACCTTTTCAAAAATAAAGGGAAGAAATAACAATGGAGAGTTAGGACACAATCCTGAATTGCGCTCTGCACAGGCAGACATCTGCACTCACATGGAGCATCTTGCAGGACCGGGGCACAAATGAGTACAAAGATCTTTCCCTGAAAAGAGCCATTCTAGCCACTTATAACAGAGATTTCAAACAAAAATTTGGCCCATGGGCCAGATCCAGCTTGCAAAATGTATTTATGTGAGCCTGAATGTCTACACTGCAATTAAACAGCGCTTTAGCCCAAATCCCAGAAGCCTGAGTCAGCTGACACGGGCCAGTCACAGCTTATTAATTGCACTGTAGAGATACCCTTAGGGTCTTTGAATGCTGTGACTTTCTATCTCCAACTAACAAACAGCTCCAAACTAATAACGTCAATTAAATAATTTTGTTGATTTTGGCTTTAAAGAGATTCTTCTGTACTTAATACTCCTAAGGTCACCATTAACGACAAAAGTCATTTTACAAGGCTGGCCCAGTACGACCATATTTTGCTAAGCAAGAGGCACATGAAGGATTCTTCTTCTTCTTCCAAGTACAGTGAAAACTAAACATCTTTTGGAGAAGACTGATAACACACTGTACTTCCACAGCATCTTTCACCCAAGCACGTCAAAGCACTTTAAAAAAACAGTAATTAAGCCAAGCAAGATAGCCGTGATGATTTTACAGGTGGGGAAACTGAGGCACAAAAAATTAAGTAGCCCATCTCTGGATGCGAATAGACATACTTCCTCAGTGTTGCTGGGAAAAGAATCCAGTGTGCCTTCTTAGCCCTTCACCACTGTTCAATGCTTGGAAGCAATCTGCAGACATAACCGGAAGCAAAAAAGTGCAAAAATACAGTACCAAAAACAGGGGGTCAAGGGAAGAACCTAGTTTGATGGAGGGAAAAAAGGAAAAAAAGAGACTTAAAGCAATACCTGATATCAATAAATTAAAGGCACATAAAAAAAAAAAATCTATAACTAAGGCTATGATTTAGTCATAGAGGTCAGGGCAGTCACGGATTCCGTGACGTTATTGGACCTCCGTGACTTCTGGGGCTTCATGAGGAGGAGGCAGGTCTGTGTGCCCCTGCCCTGCTGGGGCTGGCTGGAACCAGGACCCCGCAACCCCAGACCTGTGGCTTCCGCCGGGGACTGCAGCTGGGGCCCATGTGCCTCAGCCCCATGGCTTCCCAGTCTTGGCAAGGACTGCAGCTGGGGCCCTGAGCCTCAGCCCCACGGCTTGTGCCAGGGGCTGTAGCCAGGGCCATGCGGCCTAGCCCCGCAGCATGCCAGGCTTGGCAGGGTCCATGCACCCCTTCCCCGCAGGCTTGGCGGGGGCTGCAGCTGGGGCCCTGTGCCTCAGCCCCGCAACTTCCACTACAGGCTGCAGCCGGGGCCGCGCACCCCAGCCCCACCATGTCCCAGGATTGGCAGGGTCCGTGCGCCCCAGCCCCACAGGCTTGGCGGGGACTGCAGCCAGGGCCACACAACCCAGCCCCACAGTGTCCCGAGTCCTGGGCTCGATGGAGGTTTGGCAGGGGCCATGTGCCCCAGCCCAACAGCATCCCAGGCTTGCCGAGGGCTTTAGCCGGGGCCATGAGCCCCAGCCCATGGCTTCCACCAGGGGCTGCAGCTGGGGTCACGCGCCCCAGCCCAGTGGCTGCACCGGGAGCCATGCGCCCCCTTTCCGGCTTCCCAGGGCCGTGTGCCCCTGCCCTGCTACAGTTGGGGCTGCGAACCCATGTCACGAAGCTGGGCCAGCTTTGAAGTGGAGGCTATGTGCCCCCCATGGCTGCGTGCCCCTCTGCAGCCACTGGAGTCTGGGCTGCGTCCCTCACCACGGCAGGGGGCTCGGCCTCTTAGGCCCCCCCTCCATGGGACTCCATTCTTTCCCCCATCTAACCCTGCCCTCTGGTTATTTTTAGCAAAGTAACAGACAGGTCACAGGCTCCATGAATTTTTGTTTATTGCCCACGACCTGTTCATGACTTTTTCTAAAAGTAACCGTGATAAAATCTTAGCATTTTCTATAACATGTAGCACAGTGGTCACAATACTGTTGAGGCTTAGATGGAGAAAGGAACAAGAATGAATTCTCTCCCACCATGAAAGGTTAGTCTCTTCTGAGTAGGTTATGGTCACTACCATATAATATATTTAAAAAACAAATCTCTAATCACTGTAAGCTTCATAACCAGCCTTCAAGACAGCTGTATGCAAGTCTGTCCAGTGTGTGCACACAGTTAACCAAGAGATACTGCATGTGTCAAGTTAACCTGGAAAATATACTTACCTTGAAAGGTGTATAGTCTTTAAGCCCTGGATTCCACCCAAAGTAGTCCGAGTAAAAACCCACAAATAATTTTTGCAGAAAGGTATTTTTAAAAATCTGCTCATACGATGTTATTTCCCGCAAATCCTGTAAATTAAGTAGATCTTACACAGGGCTCAATCTTATTCTATTGATATCAACTGGTGTAGGATCAAGACTGCACATACTACAATTACCGCAGTGCACATTAATAGCTTTGTTTACAGGACTGGTGTTAGTCATAAGTAATACAAATGACCACCTGAGGAGCCACAATTTCATGCAGCCTGAAAGTCACAAGGCAATCCGATCTCTGCCTCTGGTAGGTGAAGAAAAAATTCATTGACTAATCCCCATGCTATTTTGGCTTTTATACACCACATCCATTACCATAGTATCTGAGCACCTTCCAAAGAAGGATAAACATACTGCGACAAAAATTTCACTGTTTGAAAACTGTTAACACCAAAACTATACTAATCACAATTTTGCAATCAGTATACACTAGAACAAAATCACATTCAACATTAAATTTTAGGATTTGATCACAATTAATTGACACTGTGCTCAAAAAGATTTCCTAGTCTACACTGATCACAAAGTCATGGTCAGTATTGTTTCAGCAAACTTGATTTTTCACAACTGTATTCAAATATTCTGTAAAATTTTACAGAATATAAATTCATAACGGCTTATATCTACCACATATAATCTCTTCTCTTTTTTATTTTATTAATAGATCCATTCTTTTATAACAAATCTTATTAAATTGTAAAACAAATTTTAAGAGGTAAACTGTATTATACACACACGTATTGCAGTTTTTAATTGACCTACAGAAGTCTGTAAAGTTGTACTGACAAAACCTGCTACTAGTCATTTTCTTCAACTTTGTGATATTGATCACATACATTGGTTGATGCTTTTCTACTCTTCATCTTCCTCTTTTGTATTTTCATTTTATAGTGTCAATTAAAGTCTTTCACCTCATATTTAGGTCCAAACTTCTGTTTTTCAGACACTGAGATGTCTATTTATTAGTTGTCCTATCAAAACTCTATACAATATTAAGCTTTTCTCCTTCTTCCTATTTTAATGCCTTTGAGTTTAACTTTTACTATGTTTGAAAGGGTTTTTCCCTTCCTTAGTAGTCAAAAAAACTTCTCAAACCATCAGGTTTGGTGGCAGGCAATGCCCTCTTCCAGCAAACTCCAAAAAATTCTGGCAGATTTCTAAGTAGTTCTCTTTTCTTCCTTCTGCCCTGTAAAAACTGAGTTAATTCTTTATTACCAGCATTTCCCAGATTTTTTGATACCCATTAAT
This sequence comes from Natator depressus, assembly GCF_965152275.1. Classification (NCBI taxonomy): domain Eukaryota; kingdom Metazoa; phylum Chordata; order Testudines; family Cheloniidae; genus Natator; species Natator depressus. The sequence goes on from NC_134239.1 coordinate 93,938,810, forward strand.
AGATTTAGCAGAGTCACTCTTCTTCCACCACCTTGCTATAGTAATTAAAGCAGGAACTAGTACATAAATGATCAATTCTCCATAGCTTTTGTAAGATGCAGAGTTTTCAGGGCAATTTAATAAAAATACTAAGGGGTTATCTGATAGCTGACACCCTGTTATCTCCTTTATGTTGCCTCCAATTGCATTTTAAAATGTCTTACTTTGGGGGCATTTCCACCATATATAGAAAAATCCTTCCATTTCATTACATTTTCTTCAGCATTTACCCATCCCTGCACCATAAATTCATTTAATTTAAAGAGAAGCTAGGTACCATTGATAAAAAATGGTAACAAGGTTTTATTTTATTAATGTGTTCATTATGGACCATTGCTTCATATGTTCTCCCATTCCTCTGTTTTGGTGTCTATTCCTACGTCAATTTTTCTTCTTTTCATGAACATAGTTGTTTCCAGTAAGTAACAGAGATTACAACAAAGCCCAATGCCAACTCTGTTCACATATTTATTCAAGTGACACCATCATAGGACCTAATCACATTAGCCACGCCATCAGGGGCTCGTTCACTCTGCACATCTACCAATGTGATATATGCCATCATGTGCCAGCAATGCCCCTCTGCCATCTACATTGGCCAAACTGGACAGTCTCTACGCAAAAGAATAAATGGACACAAATCTGACATCAGGAATCATAACATTCAAAAACCGGTAGGAGAACACTTCAACCTCTGTGGCCACTCAGTAAAAGATTTAAGGGTGGCAATTTTGCAACAGAAAAGCTTCAGAAACAGACTCCAATGAGAAACTGCTGAGCTTGAATTAATATGTAAACTAAATACCATTAACTTGGGTTTGAATAGAGACTGGGAGTGGCTGGGTCATTACACATATTGAATCTATTTCCTTAAGTATCCTCACACCTTCTTGTCAGCTGTCTAAATGGGCCATCTTGATTATCACTACAGAAGTTTTTTTTCTCCTGCTGATAATAGCTCATCTTAACTAATAGCCTCTCACAGTTTGTATGGTAACCTCCAACTTATCTGTATATCTTACTATATGTTCCATTCTACGCATCTGATGAAGTGAGCTGTAGCTCACCAAAGCTTATGCTTTTATTAATTTGTTAGTCTCTAAGGTGCCACGAGTACTCCTGTTCTTTTTGCGGATACAAACTAACATGGCTGCTACTCTGAAACCAAGAGATTACTTTGTACAGAATGGGGAGTAAACCTTTGTGTTTTGTGGAGGTAGTGAGTAGTTTTTCAAATTGCATCAATTTTCTGCTTAGGTTTGCTTTTTCATAGGGATGGGTTGAAAAGTCTCAATTGTAGGTATTTATACACTAGAATGTTGGTATCTTTTGCTAGTTGTATTTCATCAGTTGATCTAAATATATTGTCTCTAAACAGTTGGCCGAATTTTTATGTAAGTTCCCAAATGTTAAAACTTCCAGGTTTTTACTGAGGTTACAAGAGATGAGGGGTATGAGCTTAAATTATTTAGAAAGCTACCCCAAGTTTCTATTGTTGTTTTCATAAAAGGGTGGCTATATACTGATTTTGGCCCATAGGATTTCTTTATCCAGGGGAATCGTTTGTACTTTGATTGCAGAACAAGCTCACCATTATATCTCTAGCCAGTCCTGATTAGGGTTTGGTGTTCATAGAATCATGGAAGATTTGGATTGGAAGAGACCTCAGGAGGTCATTTAGTCCAACCCCCTGCTCAAAGCAGGACCAACACCAACTAAATCATCCCAGCCAGGGCTTTGTCAAACCGGGCCTCAAAAACCTCTAAGGATGGAAATTCCAGCACCTCCCTAGGTAACCCATTCCAGTGCTTCACCATCCTCCTGGCGAAATAGTGTTTCCTAATATCCAACCTAGACCTCCCCCACTGCAACTTGAGACCATTGCTTCTTGTTTTGTCATCTGCCACCACTGAGAACAGCCGAGCTCCATCCTCTTTGGAACCCCCCTTCAGGTAGTTGAAGGCTGCTATCAAATCCCCCCTCACTCTTCTCTTCTGCAGACTAAATAAGCCCAATTCCCTCAGCCTCTCCTCGTAAGTCATGTGCCCCAGCCCCCTAATCATTTTCGTTGCCTCTGCTGGACTCTCTCCAATTTGTCCACATCCCATCTGTAGTGAGGGGACCAAAACTGGACACAATACTCCAAGTGTGGCCTCACCAGTGCCGAATAGAGGGGAATAATCACTTCCCTCAATCTGCTGGCAATGCTCCTACTAATACAGCCCAATATGCCGTTAGCCTTCTTGGCAACAAGGGCACTCTACTGACTCATATCCAGCTTCTCGTCCACTGTAATCCCCAGGTCCTTTTCTACGGAACTGCTGCTTAGACAGTCGGTCCCCAGCCTGTAGCGGTGCATAGGATTCTTCCTTCCTAAGTACAGGACTCTGCACTTGTCCTTGTTGAACCTCATCAGATTTCTTTTGGCCCAATCCTCCAATTTGTCTAGGTCACTCTGGACCCTATCCCTACCCTCCAGCATATCTACCTCTCCCCTCAGCTTAGTGTCATCTGCAAACTTGCTGAGGGTGCAATTCATCCCATCATCCAGATCACTAATAAAGATGTTGAACAAAACCGGCCCTGTCATAAATATAAAGGGAAGGGTAAACACCTTTAAATCCCTCCTGGCCAGAGGAAAAACCCTTTCACCTGTAAAGCGTTAAGAAGCTAGGATAACCTCGCTGGCACCTGACCAATGAGGAGACAAGATACTTTCAAAGCTGGAGGGGGAGAGAAAAAGGTTCTCTCTGTCTGTGTGGGTTTTTTTTTTTTTTTTTGCCAAGAACAGAAAAGGAATGGAGTCTTAGAACTTAGTAAGTAATCTAGTTAGATATGCGTTAGATTCTGTTCTGTTTAAATGGCTGATAAAATAAGTTGTGCTGAATGGAATGTATATTCCAGTTTTTGTGTCTTTTTGTAACTTAAGGTTTTGCCTAGAGGGATTCTTTATGTTTTGAATCTGATTACCCTGTAAGGTATTTACCATCCTGATTTTACAGAGGTGATTCTTTTACTTTTTCTTCAATTAAAATTCTTTTAAGAACCTGATTGCTTCTTCATTGTTCTTAAGATCCAAGGGTTTGGGTCTGTGTTCACCTATGCAAATTGGTGAGGATTTTTACCAAGCCTTCCCCAGGAAAGGGGGTGTAGGGTTTGGGAGGATTTTGGGGGGAAAGACGTTTCCAAGCGGACTCTTTCCCTGTTATATATTTGTTAGACGCTTGGTGGTGGCAGCAATAAAGTCCAAGGGCAAAAGGTAAAATAGTTCGTACCTTGGGGAAGTTTTAACCTAAGCTGGTAAAAATAAGCTTAGGGGGTTTTCATGCAGGTCCTCACATCTGTACCCTAGAGTTCAGAGTGGGGAAGGAACCTTGACAGGCCCCAGGGGCATTATGCTTGATACCCCAGGGGTCTGTCCAGTCGGTGTTATCCAGTACATCAGGTTTGTGATCTGACTGGCCTGATAACAGTGTTTAATGTTTGGTAGAGCCAATCCTTCCTTTTGCCACAGCCTCTATAAAGTAGATTGCCACTAATTTAACAATCCATGATAAACAAATTCATTTGGGGAAATAAGAAATCCAGGTTTAAGCAAATTCCCAGGGACTAAAACCAGGAATGTTTGGAAAAGGAAGTTAATTCAGGGTAAAATATTCACTTTAACTGCTGCAATTCATATTTTGACCGATTTTTCAGATCTCTTGATATTTTTAATCAAAAGCATATAAGTTTTGCCATCTTTTAGAAATGTGGATTGCCAGATATCTTACTGAAGTAGCTATCCATTTCTGTTCGTATTTATCTTTTATATCTTTCAGTAGATCATAGCCCATACCTACACCCAGGAGGTCTCACTTGTCATAGTTTATACTAAATCCTGACACTGACAAATTTTAAGGTTTTCTCTTTCAGATCTAGTAGAGTGTGAGAGAGATTCATAACAAATATCATCTGTAGAAGGCTAATTTGTGTTCCCTGTTTCTTTTTGTAATTCCCCTTATATAAGGATTATTTCTTATCAACTTAATGAATGACTCCATTAATCTGGCAAAAAGAAGAGGAGACAATGGCCATCCCTGGTGTGTGCGTCTAAAGGAGTAGCATTTTTCTGATATCCTTTTACTCTTACAGCAGCATATGGTTTGGAATATAAGATGGAAATCCAATTTTGAAATTTAGGGCCTAAGCCAAATGTATCCAAAGTATCTTTTAAGAACTGCTAATTTACTCTGCCCCAAGCTTTTTCTGCATCTAGTGATAAAAATAGATGGGGCTTGTTGGTAAGAATGAAAAGATCAGGTCTAAAATTTAGAGCATTATCTGACAGCTGCCTGTTTAATACAAATCCTAGTTGATCCATGTTTGCCACATGTAATTTATTCGCTCTTCCCCTCCAGAGGGGAAAGAGATGCATGTGATTAGAATTGTTTTCTTTATTATTTTTAGTACATAAGATGAAGTGCTATATGTTATTTGGGAATGCAAGATCAAATAAGCATGTTTTCCATTTGGCTCAAAAGGACTGTTACACAGAACAGAAACATCCTATAAGAACCAGAAAAAATTAGCCTTTCACCTAAGTGGAGCTTTCCTGGCTGCAGAGGTGCAAGTTAGCATATCCAATCGTAGGACTGGGGCCTAATTCTTGCCCCGCATCCTTCTTTCTCCACCACCACATTTATTTCCAATATCTTGGGTCCAAAAATAATAGCAGCCCTGATTGTTTATCTTCAACACTAGGGAAAATGACTTTTCTAAAACTTTGCAACTATCTAATTTTAAGCACATCTAAGGGCAGGGTGGATTGGAAGGAATCAAGAGACAAAGCGAAAATAAGAAAATATTTTAAAGGTCATTTGACAGCATTCCTTCAAGGGTGACTGTGGGGAGAGGATGAAGAGAAACTATGTTCCAGTATTCATTTAGGCTACACTATGAGCAAGGAGTCCGATTACCCTGCTGGTGTACACATACTTGTGGAAGCTCAATGGCAAAATGTATGTCGTTCAGAAGCGTGAATATTCCACCCCCAAGTGACATACGTTACACTGACATAAGGGTTCGTGTGCACAGCTCTATATCTGCAGGAGAACTTCTAACACCGACATAGCTTATGCTGCTCCTGTCGGCACAGAGCATCTTCACCACATGTGCTCCACTGCAGCACTGTACATATAGACATGGCCTAAATAAGTAGAAGAAACCAGCACGGCACTTCTTGCCACAACATATCAGGAGAACTGAATAGTCATATGGCTAATGAGAACATCCACAGATACATTAGATAGAAATGTCAAAATGCCAAAAAAAGTTTGTAAGGAATATAAGCCTTCTTACTTCAGGGCATATGCCAACGTCTAAAATGATGGAGAAAGGAAGAAACTTCCCTCATGGGCAGGTTATTCCATAATTGCCCACTTCATGTTTCCTTCATTTTCCGCTGAAGTATCTGGTACAGACAGATATCTGAGAAGGGATCCTGAACTAGACAGGCCATTGGTATGGCAATCCCTATGGGGAGGCTTTAAGTTTATCAACAACATAGCAGCTAAAGCTGGGGTCCCCAAACTGAGAAACGTTCCGGGGGGCACATGGCAGGACCCGGGTCAGCTCCCACAGAGTGTGGGGAGGGAGTGCCACCCAGCCCTGCTCCACCCCAGACCAGTTTTGCCCCCAGCTGCAGCTCCGCTTCACACCCAGCTGCACCCCCAGACCAGGTCTGGACCCAGCCACAGCTCCTCCCCCATCCCCAGTTCTGCCCCCAGCTCCACCATCAGCCCAAGTTGAGGAAGCCTTGACTGCTCAGTAATGGGAGAGGGGGGGGATGTGGACAGATTTCATTACTGTAAGGGGAGATGGGGTGCAACAGGAAAAGTTTGGGCACCGCTGAGCTAAAGACAAAGAATCCCGACTATGGTCAGGAGTCAGCACTCAGGGAATAATCACATCACGCTTCCCTAGCTACAGGAAAAAGTTCAATAATTTGAAATATTTAAAATGAGGCAGGACAAAATACTAAAAAGTGTACTAAAAGGGAACGATCATTATATTAGCAGGGAGATGGACTGTATGCTCTCATAGATCTTACCCCTGTGGGAATTCTGCACCATTTCGCAAGTGCAGAATTCATGTCCCCAGCGGACTTGTCCCCCCCCCCTGTAGAAAATATATTCTGCCGGAGAGGCACTGAAGTTACACCTTTCACCACCCAGGGGCTGCTGTGGCACCAGAACAGAGAGCAGCCTGTTCACCGGCAGTAGCAGCCAGTGATAGGGAAGAGGAGAGGGTGCGTTCCTCACAGTGCCCTGCCCATGGGGCCAAGTGAGGAGGCATGGGATGGGGGGGGGGGGGAGAGGGAGGACACAGACAGAATGGGGCACACAGTTCTGCTGGGAGGTGGGGGTGTCAAAGACCCGAGTTCACAAGGGCTAGTGGGGCAGATAGACTGGGGCAGGGCTAAATGGGAGTGGGGGTGCAGGGCCATGTGGGGATGGGGTGGGGCAAAGGGTGGCTCAGTTGTGGTGCTGGACCACATGAGAATGGGGGTGGGGGTGGCTGAGTCGGGGTGCAAGGACACATGGGGATGGGACAGACGGGGGATGCAGGGACACATGATGATAGGTGCAGATGTGCTTGACTGAATGGGAGAGGCTAGGGGGTCAGACAAGGTCAGCTGCCTAAGAATCCCTTTCCCCTAAAAAACACCCCGTTTCCACACTTCTCCAACGCACACCCAACAAACCACCAGATTCACTCCCAATAATTACTTCACTCTCCCTCAGGTCCTCCATTACCCCCTGACTCCTCCACGCCCTTGCACTGCTTCTGAGGGATCACAGAATATCCAGGTTGGAAGGGACCTCAAAAGGTCATCTAGTCCAACCCCCTGCTCAAAGCAGGACCAATCCCCAACTAAATCATCCCAGCCAGGGCTTACATGAGGGCTTACATTTCTGTATTGAGTAATAATTCATTTAAACTACAAAGTTTTGTATTAATATGCCTAGTAGGGAATCTATTTGTCAAAAAAACAGATCCTGAATCTTGTTTGTTGTCTATATTGTTAGAGACATACTTGCTGACAGGTATTTTGAAATAAATTATCAAAACACCACAATATAATCGTGCCAGTTTCAATTATTTTGGTAAATAAAATATGCAGAATTTTGCATAATTTTAAAATATTGTGCGCATAATTTTTAATTTTGAAGTAAGATCTTTTCTACCTCTAACTTCTATAAGCAAGATTGTTTCTAAACAAAAAGTAACATTTGGTGCCCTGATTCCTGCCAGTCCTTATAGCAGCTGACTTTCCTCTTGCAATGTACCTTCTTGAGTGGGAAGGGAGGAGAGACTCAGACAGTGTGGAGCAGAAATCATATTTTGCCTAAGTGTCCCAGGACAGGCACCTTTGGGTTCTTTGACTCAGATATTTAAACTGGCACAGAAGCTTTTTCCAAAAGCATGATTCTGATCAGTTATTTTTACTGACCTTTTTAAACACTGAAATAAAAGTAATGCTGAACAGCACTGAAGTTAATTTGCTAAAAACAATATAAAGTTCCAAGAAATGTCTCCACCAAATGAGGTCAAGAAAAAAGAAACAATCCTAGAAGTAGCACAAAGGAAATGAAGATTTACCGCATAGAAGGTTAAGGGGTTTATTTTTAACTGTTCAACACAAGGTTTGCTCAAAAAATGCAGTGGCTGCAGTGCTGAAAGGAGACTAGTAAATAAAGTGTTAAATAAACAAAAAAAGGACTGAATGAGGACATTTCAACTGACAGAAAAACAATTTTCTACTAGATTTTCATATAGCTTTCAAGCTTCCTCTTTATTCAGATAATTATGCTAAGAGGAAGTGCAAGCACTTTCATGCTTAAGAGAGATTCAGTGTTTGTATAACTGACATCCTCATTTTTAATATGGTTATGATAGTCTTTAATTTCAACTTCTAATGAGGAGAAATTCTTAGAAAAATAACTAAAATACAAGGTAATTAAAAGTACAAATATATGCTGAAACAGGATGAAAGCCAGAAGAGATATTTGCCAAGGAGATGTTTCTTGAAGCTAGACACACACATACACACACCCCCGTTTGACAGTTTAGTACTCTAGTCTTGCTTGAAGTCCCTGCAGGTTTTAAGACTGACCCTGATGTAGAACAGACCCCAATACTGTATTATCAGTATTGTTCCTTTTTTGACAAGGTTACACACTCAAGCCCTTATCTTATTCACAAATATTGAAACAAATTTCAAAGCAGGGAGGTAGGATATTAGCATGAACCATCACCCTGACAATGCCACATTTCACTGTCATTTTGCCATGTTTCAAGGCAGAGACCCGAGACTACTACATTTTATTGTTATTCTGAGAGAGCACATTCCCACACTACACTACAATGCGAGGTAGCTATGTTTCAAGTGCCACTTAGAAACCCTACAAATGCCTACAACAAACAAGTATATTGATAACATTTAATAGCAACAATGATAATATCAGGTTCTTATATAGCACTTTTCATCACTAGATCTCAAAGCACTTCACAATATTTAATGTAATTAATCTCACAACACCCCTGTGAGATTAGGAAGTATCATCCCCATTTCTACAGATGCGGAACCCAGGCACAGACAAGCTAAGTGACTTGCCCAGGTCAAGCTTGGAAGTCTGCAGTGAAGCAGGGAAATTCCCGGGGACTCCCAGCTCCTACCAATTAGGTAATCCCCAGCTCTGGAGTCCTCAGTTTTCCTGTCTCCTGTGGAGATTGTAAACTCTTAGTTGGGGCAAAGAAGTGGATGATACTATCATTTGTGTGCTCTGATCAAGGCTAAGCTTGTTGTCAGCACTTAAAGTTTGGGTTCTCCCAGTTTCATTCCATTACGCAACACACAGACACTGCTACACAACCTTTTGACGCCAGGGTAGCATGTTTCCTACCGGCATGCCAAATCCATGAAAAAAAACGCAGAAATTGGGATGGTTTTTCGTTTATGAGTTGATTATTGGCTAGTTTTTGGCTTGTTGTTTTTTTTTTTTTTTTAAATCAGCTCCCAGCAAGCAGAGGCCAGGAGGCACAAGCAGGGGTGCACAGTGGGCCCACCACAGTCTCAGACTGCATGCCGGAGAGATCTAGTCACATAGAGGGTTGAGGTTCTTCAGGGACTGGCTTGTTTTGGCCTTGTTTTGAAATGGGATTGGCTTTATTTTTGGCTTATTGTAAATCAGGGTGCTTATTTACCACGTGAAAGTTGGCAACTGTGGTTTCCTCTGTGCAGCTCAAGGCCAGCTTTCTAAACACAACACTGCAGTACCACTCTTCTGTACAAGCTGCACAGCCCCTTCACCCCACAGTCCCACCGGCCCCACAGCAGCAGCAGTGCCCTCCAGGCACCACAGAGCCCCCCACCGGACAGACATCGCCCCCATGCACTGCCCCGCAGGCCCTCCCGGGGCCCAGCCTCTATCTTGCCAGTAGCACCCCTGGGCTCCGACCACTTGGCCCCCGCCCCCGGCTCCTACTCCAGAGCCACCCAGGCCCAACATGCCCCTAACGGGGACCGAGCCCCCTCCTCACCTCGCGAGAGACCTCAGCATCAGGGCACCCCCACCCCGCCGGCTCCAACCGCCCAACTCTGCGCAGCTTCCTCCCCACCTCGCCGCTATGGCAACTTGAACTAGCCGCCTTGCCACAGGGAGAGAGAGCGGCCTCTCAGGCGCCAGGGCCCCCGACGCATAGCACCGTGGGACATGTAGTCCTAAGGCTCCGACACCGCCATCATAGGAGAAGGTTGAGTGGACTACAACTCCCAAAAGGCCTTGCGCTTGCTCCGCTGGGTCTCGCATGAGCCGCTACTATCCGCGCCGGAAGCCCCGCCGAGGCTCAGGCCACACCCATTGCTTAAAGGGCCATTCATGAGAGGAGACGTGTAAGAACAGTATCCTCAGCAAGACCTGATGCTGACGGCGATTCTACATTACACCTGGGGGAGGAGTGTAACTTGAAAATCAGTATTAAAATAATTAAAATGCGAATAAGTATTCTTTTTAATTATAGTTTTAGTGATTAATTTCTATAATTTTTTCAACTGCAAACAATTTTGCACTTGAGTCATTTATAACACAGGGAAGCAGTCCAAACTACTCATCTGCATAATATCACTCATGTTTGTTAGTGCTGTCAAGATCAGGGCGCTGGTCAGTAATCTGTTTGAGGTAGGAAAAAAATATCTTATGTGGTGTCTATGGGCTTGTCTACACTACCAGCCAGATTGGCGGGCAGCGATCGATCCAGTGGGGGTTGATTTATCACGTCTAGACGCAATAAATCAATCGCAGAGCGCTCTCCCGGCGACTCCGGTACTTCACCAGAACGAAAAGTGCAAGCGGAGTCAACAGGAGAGAGTCAGCTGTCAACTTACCGCAGTGAAGACACCACGGTAAGTAGATCTAAGTACGTCGACTTCAGCTACACTATTCACGTAGCTGAAGTTGCATATCTTAGATCAGGGGTTTCAAACATGCGGCCCGCAAAGTTATTTCCTGCAGCCCGCCATAGCTCCCCTCACCCCCCGCCTCCACCACCCCCAGCATGCTGCATCCCAGCTCTTCCGCCCACCTCCAAACAGCTGTTTGGCGGTGCTTAGGACTTTCCAGGAGGGAGGGGGAGGAGCGGGGATACAGCGTGCTCAGGGGAGCTAGCGGGAGCGCCGCAAACGCGGGCTGGAGGACTCAGGAGGAGCACAGGGTGGCTGTGCAGCCGGCCGGAGAGAAGCAGCACTTTGAAGGAGAAACCGCCGCTTCTCTCCGGCCGCTCCTGCTCCTCCGGAGTCCTCCGGCCATGTTTGTAGGGCCGCATTCCAAAAGGGGCTTTAGAGCTGCAGTCCAGGGCCTTGCAGCCCCTAAAGCCCCTGCAATCCGGGTGGCCCTGCCTGGCAGGGGGCGGCTTCCAGAATCGCAGCCATGGGGGCGGCGTTGCGCTGCACAGAGCCACCTGCACCCCCCCCCCCCCCGCACCAAACAGGAGCTGCCCAAGGTAAGTGCTCTGCACCCCTTGCCTGCCTCAGCCCTGTGCCCCCTCCCACACCGTAAGTCCCTAACTCCTTCCCAGACCCCACATCCCCACCCTGAGCCTCCTCCCATACCCTAACTCCCTCCCAGATCCTGCACCCCCAGCCCTGAGCCCCAGGAGGAGACGGGAGAAAAAAAGAATGAAAAACGAGGGGGGGGGGGAGAAGAGAGAAGAATGCTCCCCCCATGGGGGGGCCCAAAAATGAAGCTGAGCACAGGGCCCCACTAACTCTAAATCCACCACTGTGAAAAGGTGTTAGTGATGCAGCCCTTGGGCCAATGTACTAGTCCTCATGTGGCCCTCGTGGTGATTTGAGTTTGAGATCCCTGTCTTAGATCAACTCCGCATGGTACTGTAGACAAGCCCTATGGAGCAGCTTGCACGGTAAGGTCCCTATCTTGATTGTGCCCTGCAGGCGTTAATGTAGAACAACAATAAAACAGTGCCTGGTGTCTATGCTGGAGTTTGTTGTGGTCAGAAGTGTCAGGGCATAAACTTAAGATACAGTAAGGGCTTGTCTACCCTACCACGCGAGGTCAATCTAAGATACGCAACGTCAGCTACGTGAATAGCGTAGCTGAAGTCGACGTACTTAGATCTACTTACCGTGGTGTCTTCACTGCGGTAAGTTGACAGCTGACTCTCTCCTGTTGACTCCGCTTGCACTTCTCGTTCTGGTGAAGTACCGGAGTCGCCGGGAGAGCGCTCTGCGATTGATTTATTGCGTCTAGACGTGATAAATCAACCCCCACTGGATCGATCACTGCCTGCCGATCCGGCGGGTAGTGTAGACAAGCCCGTAAGGGACTTAACAATAGGAGGGAGTCAGGGAAGAAGACCAAAAATAAGCAGTAAGATCCTGTATTTACATAGTAACTACTGGAAAAAAAAATTTTATGTCTGATTCATTTAGAATGTTGGGTGTTTTTGCTTGTTTTATCAGTCCTTTGGGTGTCTTTGTTTTTAATTGTTTCTCTGTGACCTCTGCTACTCTAGACTGCCAAGCCACTTCAGAGACTGTCAATTAAGCACAAGAGCATTAAACTGTTTGGTGATTTTATAAGGTCGCATGTCCACTGGAGCTCAATTGAGACAAAAAAATATTCAAATCCTATGACTGCTAAAAGTAATTTCATGTGGTCTTTAAAAACATGGCAAGCTGGTAAAGTCACATACAAAGACAACTGTCTTGCAGCAGGTATGAATCAAAATACTCATGTGCAGCAAGACATGCCAGAGAACTGGCCACACCTTACAGAAAAAAATATACAAACTACATTTTAGAGGAAAATAAATCTTAATCAATGCTGTTGGTTTTTTTTTATTATTCGAGTCAGGAAAGTCTGTTAGTTATCTTTTAATTCTTCCTACCTTGCCTCTTCTGAGTTAATTATCTCTTGGTTCTCTTTACACCAAGTGTAAAAGGTGTTATGTATCTGCTCAAATTATGAATTTGTGCAATAAACAGTTCAAGTACAAATATTTCTAGTTTCAGGATACAACGGCTAATACACAGCATAGTCTTAAAGAGAGAAGATAGAAATCAGTATAAATGCCAAGTCATCATTACAGGAAGCTTAGCCTGGGTCTCTGAAACCTCCAATGGAAGTTACAAGAGAGGCTTAAAACTGTGCTTACATTGTAGTTTTGTGGCTTTTGTAGCTGATAATTTTATTATTTTGTTTTGGGTATACTAAGTGTTTAACAATGTTGCTAACCCCAAAATCAAAAATCATGAATCAAGACCAGAAAACACAAGATTAAAAAAAGAGAGGAGGAAGGTCTTTTGATTTCCTTTCTGAGCCATTACAATGCATTTGCTTTTACATTTTCAAGCTTTTATCTGTAGACGTTGGGGCTAGAAACTTCATGTAAAATAAAAACAAAAGCAGAGATACTCTTGTAATCACATGAATCCATATGCTGGGACTTGAAGAAAAACACCAAATACCCTCCTACATAAATACAACTCTTTTCAAAGGTAGATATGGGGTAGATCGGTGGCAGCTGGTTGAGCTGTAAACTATGTTCCTAAAAAGTTAAGCAGCTGTTAATTTTGCTCTCTATGTTTGCTTAAAGGCTACTTTCTACAATATTTGATTTTCCTTTAAACCTTCACACTATCCTCTTCTCAGGCAGTTCTCCCACTATTCCTTCCCAACCCTCACACACATTCTTAGGTCCTGCCTGCTATTGCTAAAGCACCCCCATCCCTGTCTTAGGGAGAGAGGTCTCCCTTATATATACTCCTGCACCCATCTGAGATGAGCCACAAGATCCCCTGGATAACATTTCTCTAGAGTACTCAACAAGACATCTTCCATCATTCCATTGCCTTTAAGCCCCAATAATGCCCATGTGGGCCGTGCCTTAGAGAAGCCAGCATGCTTTGTTCCCTTTTTTAAAAGTTCTTGCTGTCTCACTTATTGTATTCCCCATTGTAGCAACCTGCATGGAAGTTGGAGGGAGGAGTATGGGCTACAGGAGGAAAGAGTTTGAAGAAGGCACCAGGAAGTCAATTCTGTATGCCTGTGATTAGGATTGCTAAACTGGAGCTACAGCAGCTCTAAATAGTTGATGTACTAAAGGGCCAGTTTAGTTTAATAAAAATGGAGTTCCATTGTTGCCAACTCACAATTTTGTCATGAGTCTCATGATAACTAGTATGTAGTCTTAAAAATCTAGCTTCTGGATTCATATGATTACATGAGAATTTTGGCTTTAATTTTAAAAAGAAAAAGAAAATTGCTAGCTATCGTGGTTGCAGAGAAAAGCTTGAAAACATGTATTACTTTTTAAATGTCCTTGTTTTAGGGGCCTGACTTGTGATTTTTTAACAGTTGGGGTTGTTTACACTGGAGTCCTCTCAGATTATTTCCATCATATAGGACGCACAATATCCCTTGTTGCTTCCAGGTGACTTTTAAGGTGTTTCTTCCTATAGTCTATGAAAAATGGTTCATTGTCATTATCCTAGGTAAGACAAATCCAAATCCAAATTGGTAGTTGCTTTACAGAATCACCATTTATTGAGTCAATCAACTGTTGGCCAATAAATATTTTGAGAAGGCTTTGTATTCTTTATACTTATGCTAACAGTGTATAACTATTAATCAGATTCTCAGCATCTTTGCACTCATGCTAACCTTACAGTAAACTCTCAATAAACTGTTTTATGTGTCTGTAGAATCTGACAAAGATGAGATGTATGTTTTGTCTTGCCAAATATGATAGTGTGCTTGGTACAGTTGGACAGCATACTAGGGAGAAGACAGATGATTCTTATGACACTTGACCAATATGCAATCTATAACAGGCTACGGCTGGTGCAAGATGTCTCTGAGTTTTCTAACTTCTGGAAAATAATGTTGAAAACAAGATAAGAAACTGGTAAGAAAGGGTGGGTAAATCTTAGGTAAGCTTGTTTGTTATAAACAAGTCAGGTATGTATATGAGTAGGGTGAAGCTCATAATTTCAGGACAGTATGACCGCTGCACTGCTGCCTTCCAGATTGGTAAAGTATTGGTAAAGTATTAATATTAAAAGTATTAATTAACATTAATTCTATAATGCTGTTTTGACTAATAAAACCAGATTGAGCCTGTGTTATCTGATGTCTGATCAATACTCTAAATCAAACCCTAACAACTGAGTCTCTTCAGGATCAGGCATAAATGCACAAAAAGGGAAACCATATCCAACCATTTTCTTAGGATGTTTTTTAATTTGAGACAGACCTCAGATTTTATATAAGAGCAACTCTCACCTGGGTCTTCAGCCTGGCTGCCCGGCTGAGACTGTTTTTGTTCTCCCATATTTTCCTAGCCCTTTCCCATTACAAGAGAGCTACAAATCCAATGTGTTCTTTCTTAAAGTGAGTGGTAGCATAATCACCTTTTCTTGAAATTTGAGATAATTTAGTCATGTGGGGAGTACAGTTTTCAAGGACCTAGAGAAACAAAGGAATTAATTCTTTCATATATTCTAGTCAGTCACTTTCTCATGTTACACCATGTTGAACAGCTCTGTGCCAAAGCAGCATCTCTATTGTAAAGTATTTTTGATAGAATAAAAATTAGCCGAGAGATTGAAGTAGGAACAGGAGGGAATTGGTGAAGGATATACATTCCCCATTATATCTGAAAAGTTGAGCAGAGAAGGCTATCGCTCCTACCAGTTGCTCACAGGCATCAACTGTATCATTTGATGATCCACACACAGATTAACTGAACCTGATGGAACGTCAACTGGAAACAGATGACCAAACTGGCTGGAAAGATATTAAAGAAGTGAGAATACAATTAGTCATTATGGTGATTGACCCATAAACAACTATTAGCATCAGAAGCACTTAGGTTCTATGGTGAAGGAGCATTTTACAAATGTCTGTAATAGGTAAATATGTTGATTGATTAGACAGAAAATAAGACTTTATTCTACTCTGTACTGAAGAACTCTCTCTGCATGGGCACTTCCTCATTGTCACAGGGTGATATGGGCCTTTCAAGAGGGATGGGGACAGAAGGCCAGTGCATCTGTGGCTGGTTAGTTGCCATCCCCAGCTCCCTCACTTAGGTTTAAGAAAGGGCCCCAAGTTAGGGGAGGTGGGAAATCCAGTGAGCTGGAAACTTGGAGAGCCAAGAAGTAACAGGAAAAGGAGTACCTGAAGGAAAGCACTAAATGTGAGGTGCTGGTGAGGAGCTTAGAGGAAAGCTGTTGGTGACAATTGACAAAAGTTGGGGTCTCCTGATGAGCAGATGGGTTGGGCAGAGGCCCCTGGGAAAGAAAAAGATGTATCTTGATCAAGGGAAGATGAACCTGGAAACAAGAGGGTTGTTGCAAGAGGGTGGATTCTTCTGAACAGAGGTAGGATGCCTTAGTAGGGAGCCTGGAGGAATGGAATCCTTTGGGTGAAGGACTGTGGGAAGACCAGTCACTCTCAGGCAGGTAGGCCTAGAGGTGGGACTCTGGATCAGGGGTAAAAAAGGAACTGGGGACAAAGTGCTGCTCTTGACTCTTGGGTGGGTGACTTGAAGGTGATGTCTGTGAAGAGGGGGATGTGGGGAAATCCCTGCTTTATCTGCTTTGTGTTTGTTATGGAGAATGATCTCATTGTAAGGTTTGGGGGAGTCACTGAACTGGTGTAGATGAATAAATTATGCCCAAAGGGGGGCTTTGTAATGGACACTGAGAGACTATGCCCCTTTCATGGGCAGAAGAAAGGGGAAACTAAGACAAGTGTATGTATCAGGTGGTAGCCTACTGCAGGAGGGCACCCAAGGCAGAGGCCACTTTTGTCACATTCAGATACTGGAGAGCTTAACTTTTGAGGTCTTAACTTTTATATTTCCTCAGATGAAGGAGGAAGTGGTATGATTTTGTGGTTTTTTTTCATAATGTATTTTTCCCTAGTGTGAACCAGTTTAAGCTTTATATGATAAAAAGTTGGGTTTTTTGTACATTTAAAACAAAAAGTGGAAGGGCTGGACCCAAAAAATGATGCATACCTGAGTAGGTTGGGTTTTGACCCACAGAGAGCAATGTTATATATCCACAGAGGAGAATTAACCAGAAATGAACACCTGAAGCCATTTACTTAAATGTGTTGGGCTTTGAGAATACATAAGTGTTGGTTTGTATTTTTTGTTTTGTGGAGTCTGCTTACAGTATAGTGTGTGGGGTTTTTTCATTTGTTTTTTTTGGCAGGAATGTAGCAGTCTGGCATTTGCATTGTCAAGGATGATTTAACCAAAATAATCTCCTGAAACAAACCTCAGACTGGGTTTTTGTTTCTACATCTCATGCTCCTGGGACCTCTAGTTTCAAAGACCCTGCCCTTGCATTAGTTTGCCTAACATTCTCTTGTGGCCTAGAGTCTTCCTCAGCATAGCCAGGTGTCTCTCAATTCCACATTTACTTCTAAATATCACTAATGGTTTTGGGGATCTATAGGTAATGCAGTTGTTTGCAAAGTTTATTAATATTTCTATTCAAACATAGGCAATATTATGAAAATAAAATAAAATAGCAGGTACCTGAGTCCACTGTTCTCCACCCCATTGCGGAACCCCAGTAAGTGTGATGTCACCAACATAATGCATACCGGGAAACATGGAGGGCAGGCGCTGGTGGTGCTAAACAGCAGGACTTATAAAATATAAGAATTTGTTATCAAGTATTTGCTAGATTTTCCACCCTGCCCTGACCACAGTGCTTAGGACATTAAACAAATGACTAAATCAACTGGATTTTTTAAGCATTTGCAGGTCATCTTAAAAAAGTACATCTCCAAACTTAAATCTGGATTTTGGGATAGGTATGTATATTTCAGTCAAAAAAAAAAGATGAAGAAGAAGAAAAAATGTCAAAATGAACCATTTCAGCACTAACAAAATGTCTCATTTTAATTTTTCAGGCTAGATTCACAGATGGGATTTAAGAACCAAAAACACTGGTAGGGGAGTTGGTAGTGCCATCTTTATAACCTTTAGCTAGGTTGTGGGAGAACCAGGTATGAATCCCCACTTTGGAGCAGGTGATTGAACCCAGGTTGCTGCTCTTTCATCGGTGGTCACTCTAAACACCAGGCTATTGAGTATTTGGAGGGTGAGTGCTTCTTAATCTCGCCTGTTAAAGCTGGTTCACTTGGTATAAAATACTTGAATAGTCATTGGGCCAGAGAATGAGAGAATGACTTTATAGCCCAGTAGTTAGGGCACTGGGAAAGGGGAGACACTTGAGTATTCAGTGGAGCAGGGGCTGGAACACAAGTATTTATACAAAGTGGGAAAGCTTCAAAAGGAGAGATTGAGTGCCTAAATCCAGAATATCCCATAGCTTTGCTGTTAAGGCATTTACCAGTGTAGGAACTCTCTTATCAGGGATTTCATGTATTACACACAGCCTTTCAAAGGGAGTCAGATATTCCGTAATATCATCCTCCTCACTGTATGCAGGACACAAGTGTTCCCATTTATGGATTTTTGGAGTGATGGGAGTCGTAGGGGTCGGGGGCAGGGCCGGCTCCAGGCAGCAGCTTTCCAAGCAGGTGCTTGGGGCGGCATTCAGAATGGGGCGGCAGTCCGTGTCCCACGGTGACAATTCGGTGGCAGCTCCACCCCTCTTCCGAGCGCAGCTGCAATTTGGCAGCAGCTCCGGCGCTGTTGCAGCGGCGGCAATTCGGTGGCAACTGCTTGGGGCGGCAAAATTGGTAGAGCCACCCCTGGTCAGGGGCCTCTGGTTCTGCTTCTATAGCAGGTCCAGCTGGTGTTTTCTTTCTCTCTCTTTTTCTTTTATCTCCATTTTTTTCAGTTGCAATAATCTCTGGTGCTACCTCTTCTTTCCTGCAACCTGCAGCATAAAAAGCTCCAACTTCGCAATTGCTTCACTGCTTTCACTCATTTTTCTGCTTTCCTGTTCTTACTTCCCTTTCCCAAAATAAGCAAACAGAAAATAACAAAACTGTGACCTCCTCATGACTGTTCTTAGCCACTGCTCTTAAGACTCACTTAAAATCACAAATATCAGTGCTTAAAGTGTGAACTCCACTTGGAGTAACAAGCTGCACATACACCCCGCTCGGTGCGCCACTGTGATGTTCCCGTGGTGTTAGCTGGACTGGTGATCTGCTAGGTCACTCCAATCCTCAACTCTGGGAACCAGCCTTACCCTGCTTTACTGTGAGAACCCTCACTCCCATGCTGTTCACGCACAGCCTCTAGCATGTAAGCTGCTCCCAGCACGTGAGTGAGCACTTTTGGCCAGCTGCTGCTTGGATTGTGCAACCGAATGACACTAGCCAATATCTCTGGTCCCAGATACAACCCTAGGTACCTCCATCTTGCAGTGTCCAATTATGCCTGCTAGATGCTGCAAGCTTATATGAGTTCGTCAATTTAACAAAGAAATTGATATGTACCAGACTTGTTATCCCCAGGGGAGTCTCTGACACACTTCAAACCAAATGCACTGCTTCAGGTAGAATAAACAAACACATTTATTAACTACAAAAGATAGATTTTAAGTGATAAGTCAGAGCACAACAAATCAAATTTGGTCAAATGAAATAAAAGCAAAACGCATTCTAAGCTGATCTTAACACTTTCAGTGCCCTTACAAACTTAGATGTTTCTCACCACAGGCTGGCTGGTTGTCCTTCAGCCAGGCTCTCCCCTTTGATCAGCGCTTCAGTCACTTGGTGGTGTTGTCTGTAGATGGAGGTGGCAAAGAGAGGGAGCATGGCAAATGTCTCTCCCTTTTATCATGTCCTATCTTCCCTCTTGGCTTTGTGCCTCCCCTTCAGAGTCAGGTGAGCATTACCTCATCATAGTCTCAAACTGACCAAGGGAGGGGGGTGACTCACTCAAGAGTCCAACAGATCCTTTGTTGCTGCCTAGGCCACTGTCCTTTGTTCCTGTGAGGCTGGGCTGGGTTTGTTCTGTACATGCCCTGATGAGGTGTGAACTGCCCCTCTGCTCTTGGAGGGTTTTGCCTGGACTTGTTTTAAGCCATGAGCACACATTTTCAGCCTCATAACTATATACATGAAATTACAACCTATAACATTACTATAACAACTACGGTCAGTGCATCATGAGCCTGGCGAAGACACTCAACACGATAAACTTTGCATTGGAAACCACACAGTAATATTATAAGGATGAACATGGGGGTGCAGGGTGTTTCCCTGAGGTACAGATTGTCAGAAGCACAAACAATGTTACACTGTTTCATTTCCATCTTTATTTGCATAGGGAAAACAGGATTTGAATGTCTGTTCTCACAAATGTTAATAATCTGCTGTAACAGGCTCCTACCCTTGAACTATAAAGCTTCTTCTGTATAAAAACCAAAACATCCTTGTAACTTTTTACCTGGGCGGCAGGTATCAAAGGCCAGGGTAAGTTAAGCCTCCCCTAACCCAGTCCGTGGCACTGCCCTAGCTCCCCGTCCTCCCTGAAGCTGATGGAGGCTCAGCTCCAGCCTGGAGCTCAGGGGTCAGGCTGAGCGGCCAGGGGCTTGGGTGGCTGGCACTCCTCCAGCCGCAGATGGGGGTGGTGGCTCGGGGCTCCTCTGGCCATGGGGTTGGGGGCTCAGGTGGAAGGGGTGGAGCTGGGGGGCTAGCCTCCCCGAAGGGGGGTTCATCTGCCACTCGTGCATGGCAGTTTAAGATCCTGATCACCTCTTTGGAGGTTCATCCCTCTATCAGTGCCAGGCTTAGTGGAGGGACAGAGTGGAGGTGGATGTGCCTACCTGATTCCAGGCCTCCTGGGCGCCCTAAAACTGCACCGCTGCAGCACCACAGAATCACTGGGATAAAAAGACCCTAGCCACTTCCCATTCCACCCTTGGCATGCACACTGACTGCTCCTGAATTCCACCTGCACCTGGGATGTGTGTGAGAGGGTGCAGGAGGGGGGCATGCAGCACACAGAGCCAGCTCCTGTTGAAAGCCTCTTGAGCCAGAGTGTTTCCTGAAGGGCCTGTACAGCTGCAGAACAGCTGTAAATTGGGCTCCAGGAGAACAGCTTCTCGTGGTAATTTGGTATTTCTGCTTCATCCCAATAAAAATTAAAAAGTGCAGAGGAACTGTAGAAATGTTGTTAAAATTTGTGCTTTTTGAAAAAACTTATAGAAATGTATGACTAGGGGTAACTTTGAGAGGTCATCTAGTCTAGCCCCATGTGCTGAGGTAGGACCAAGTATACCTAGATCATCCCTGACAGATATTTGTCTAGCCTGTTCTTAAAAACCTCCAATGAGGAGGGATTCCACAGCCTCCTTCGGAAGCTTATTTCAGTGCTTAACTAGCCTTATAGTGAGAAAGTTTTTCTTAATATCTAACCTAAATCTCTCTTTGTTGCAGGTTAAGCCAATTACTTCTTGTCCTGCTTTCAATGGATATGGAGATCACAACTAGAGCTATTAAAATTGGGGCCTTAAACTTGTCTCTGTAAAATGGGCATGGTATTACTTAAGCCTCACAACATCACTGAGAGGAGTAATGAATTATGCATATGTGCTTTGATGTCCTCTGGTGGAAGGAGCTATTCAAAGTACTTTGATTGTATACTGTTTGTTAAAGTTTAAGTCTTACAACATTACAAGTGGCATCTGTCTCTTTTGTCTTTTTGAATGTGTTCCTGCCACATAAAATCCGTAAAGACAAAACATTAACTGACACCTGAATTCCAGTGACTTAACTGCCTTTTAAAGAATTACAACAAAATATTGTACTGTAAATTACATGCTGTGGGACAACTATTTTACTGACAAATCTTGTAAAGTGTATTTTATTTTTTAATCTAATGTGAGGTTGTGATGTTGCACTCCGTGTGATTTTATGAAAATATACTAATGAGTGTGAATATAATATAACTGGAATATGCTTCATGCAAAAGGTCTCTTGTAAGGTACATTACAAAGCTTATAATCTTGTGAGTGTGGTCATCCTATTTGTATAAATGTATCATTCTTGTATCTGAAACTAGAAATATGAAATGTAACTCTGTGGGCCTATTGTAATTACGCAAAGTGTGGGCCATTAATGGTTGTTTGGAATCTTGATGGCTCCCATCAACCAGGACAATTGACTGTGGATGGCTCTGTTTGCAGGCAGGCCTTCCTGTGTGTCAGGCTGGGAGGAATGAAGGCTTGGGGTCTCACAGGACACGTGACCAGGTCACCTGGTACTGAAATCCATCTTAAACCAGGTGCTTTTCCATTTAGAAGGAGGGGTGGGAACCCAGAGAGGCACAAAGGATTCCCGCCTTGTGCAAAAGATGTATACGGAGGAGGAAAAGAACAAAGAGAGGCAACCATGAGAAATCCCCTAGCTACCACCTGAGCTGGAACAAGGGCTGTACCAGGGGAAAGAATTGTGCCCAGACTAGGAAGGCATCCCGTCTGTGATAGAAGCTTATTGAAACATCTCTGAGGGTAAGATTTTATCTGTATTCAGTTTTCTTACTGTATTAGGCATAGACTTGCATGTTTTATTTTATTTAGTTTGGTAATTTACTTTGTTCTGTCTGTTATTACTTGGAACCACTTAAATCCTACTTTTTGTATTTAATAAAATCACTTTTTACTTATTAATTAACCCAGAGTATGTATTAATACCTGGGGGGTGGGGCAAACAGCTGTGCATATCTCTCTATCAGTGTTATAGAGGGTGAACAATTTATGAATTTATCCTGTATAAGCTTTATACAGGGTAAAATGGATTTATTTGGGGTTTAGACCCCATTGGGATCTGGGCATCTGAGTGTTAGAGACAGGAACACTTCTTAAGCTGTTTTCAGTTAAGCCTGCAGCTTGTGGGGGACGTGGTTCAGACATGGGTCTGGGTTTGAAACAGGCTAGTGTGTCTGGCTCAAACCAGGCAGGGTTCTGAAGTCCCAAGCTGCCAAGGGAAACAGGCTGAGGGGTAGTCTCAGCACATCAGGTGGCATTTCCCAAGGGAGTTTCTGTGATCCAACCCGTCACTGAGGTATTATGATTTACCTTGTTCATTTGTTCCCTCTCTGGGTAGGTGGGTGGGAACTACGAACCTCATCTGCTTGAAAGCACAGACACAAAGTAGATGCGGTGTGAGAAAATAAAATTCACATACTCTAAATACACATACTCTAAAAAAACACAAATGAAATAACCCACACAGCAAGAAAATTTAATGGACATCTACATAACACACATAGGAGTACATGCGGTAGAGCTTGTCTAAATAAGCTGTCCAAATAACTTTAATGTGTTTACTGTTTAAAATAAATAACAAGACTGCACGTCTTATTCATTTGTACCCACTAACCCCAGGAGCTCCCGTGTGTGTGAGAGAGATAAATACTATAAAATTAGGTTCATCCACTGAGCTGTACAAATAGTACCAGAGAATAAAAGAGTCACAGCCCTCATATGTGATCTGGCCAGGGTGAAGTGGTACCTAGAGGAGATCTCCTACATCTCTCCATTTTTTCATTAGTATCAATTCCTGAGGCAATATCGGGTTGCTACATGGAGTGATGCTGTAAATGAATGGTTAACTATTATACTGTTCAGCCATGTATAACATACCTTAAATTCACAATAGCCCTTCATGGTTGTGTGCATTAAAGGATGTTCTAGCTAGCGAACACATCTGCTGTATTGGGAAAGAAGGGCTACAGCCAGCTCAGCCCGGCTTTGCTAGTAGCAGCCTGCAACCTACCATGTACAAGAAGAAAAAAGAAAAGGAGTACTTGTGGCACCTTAGAGACTAACCAGTTTATTTGAGCATGAGCTTTCGTGAGCTACAGCTCACTTCATTGGATGCATAGCATATCGTGGAAACTGCAGAAGACATTATATACACACAGAGACCATGAAACAAAACTTCCTCCCACCCCACTCTCCTGCTGGTAACAGCTTATCTAAAGTGATCATCAAGTAGGACCATTTCCAGCACAAATCCAGGTTTTCTCACCCTTCCCCCCCCCACACACACACATACAAACTCACTCTCCTGCTGGTAATAGCCCATCCCTCTTTGAAACCTCTCTTTATAATGCGCATGATAATCAAGGTGGGTCATTTCCAGCACTAATCCAGGTTTTCTCACCCCCCCCCACACGCCCCCCTCCAAAAACCACACACACAAACTCACTCTCCTGCTGGCAATAGCTCATCTAACAATGTGCACAGCAATAATCCAAGTTTAACCAGAACGTCTTGGGGGGGGGGGGTTGTAGGAAAAAAACAAGGGGAGATAGGCTACCTTGCATAATGACTTAGCCACTCCCAGTCTCTATTCAAGCCCAAATTAATAGTATCCAATTTGCAAATGAATTCCAATTCAGCAGTTTCTCGCTGGAGTCTGGATTTGAAGTTTTTTTGCTTTAAGATAGCGACCCTCATGTCTGTGATTGCGTGACCAGAGAGATTGAAGTGTTCTCCGACTGGTTTATGAATGTTATAATTCTTAACATCTGATTTGTGTCCATTTATTCTTTTACGTAGAGACTGTCCAGTTTGACCAATGTACATGGCAGAGGGGCATTGCTGGCACATGATGGCATATATCACATTGGTGGATGTGCAGGTGAACGAGCCTCTGATAGTGTGGCTGATGTTGTTAGGCCCTGTGATGGTGTTCCCTGAATAGATATGTGGGCACAGTTGGCAACGGGCTTTGTTGCAAGGATAGGTTCCTGGGTTAGTGGTTCTGTTGTGTGGTATGTGGTTGTTGGTGAGTATTCGCTTCAGGTTGGGGGGCTGTCTGTAGGCAAGGACTGGCCTTTCTCCCAAGATTTGTGAGAGTGTTGGGTCATCCTTCAGGATAGGTTGTAGATCCTTAATAATGCGTTGGAGGGGTTTTAGTTGAGGGCTGAAGGTGACGGCTAGTGGCGTTCTGTTATTTTCTTTGTTAGGCCTGTCCTGTAGTAGGTGACTTCTGGGAACTCTTCTGGCTCTATCAATCTGTTTCTTCACTTCCGCAGGTGGGTATTGTAGTTGTAAGAATGCTTGACAGAGATCTTGTAGGTGTTTGTCTCTGTCTGAGGGGTTGGAGCAAATGCGGTTGTGTCGCAGAGCTTGGCTGTAGACGATGGATCGTGTGGTGTGGTCAGGGTGAAAGCTGGAGGCATGTAGGTAGGAATAGCGGTCAGTAGGTTTCCGGTATAGGGTGGTGTTGATGTGACCATCGTTTATTATCTTAAAGCAAAAAAACTTCAAATCCAGACTCCAGCGAGAAACTGCTAAATTGGAATTCATTTGCAAATTGGATACTATTAATTTGGGCTTGAATAGAGACTGGGAGTGGCTAAGTCATTATGCAAGGTAGCCTATCTCCCCTTGTTTTTTTCCTACAACCCCCCCCCAAGACGTTCTGGTTAAACTTGGATTATTGCTGTGCACATTGTTAGATGAGCTATTGCCAGCAGGAGAGTGAGTTTGTGTGTGTGGTTTTTGGAGGGGGGCGTGTGGGGGGGGGGTGAGAAAACCTGGATTAGTGCTGGAAATGACCCACCTTGATTATCATGCGCATTATAAAGAGAGGTTTCAAAGAGGGATGGGCTATTACCAGCAGGAGAGTGAGTTTGTATGTGTGTGTGGGGGGGGGAAGGGTGAGAAAACCTGGATTTGTGCTGGAAATGGTCCTACTTGATGATCACTTTAGATAAGCTGTTACCAGCAGGAGAGTGGGGTGGGAGGAAGTTTTGTTTCATGGTCTCTGTGTGTATATAATGTCTTCTGCAGTTTCCACGATATGCTATGCATCCAATGAAGTGAGCTGTAGCTCACGAAAGCTCATGCTCAAATAAACTGGTTAGTCTCTAAGGTGCCACAAGTACTCCTTTTCTTTTTTCTTTTTACGAATACAGACTAACACGGCTGTTACTCTGAAACCTGTCATGTACAAGAAGTACATGATGGGTGAGCTCTGTCTCCTTTTCCCTGGTGCTAGACCCTGTTTCTTTTCCTTACTTATCTTTCTTGTATGGCCTCATATTTTGGTCATTAGATTGAAATCGGGACACTTCCTACTCTCTCCTATCACACTGGTTTAATAGGTGTGCTAGTCTGAGTTTTGACTGTCCTGTGTGTCCCTTAGTTTCTGTACTTGGCAAAATTCTGCCTTAGCTTTGCACGTTTACATTAGGTAGGTCAGCATAATAAAGGATCATAAGGGCATGTCCCAAGCTCTTGCTGCTTGGGTACTCTCTCACCTGCCACCTCTACCCTGCGAAAACATATTCTCTTACAAATTGTGTTAACTAACAAAAATATTATTAGAGGGCAGTGTCATGTTTATGTTTAAAAATGGGTTAGCTGGTGATGGGAGTATCTGGTAAATAATTCCACACTCATTTTACAGAGACATATAAGTTGAAGGTGCCCCTGTTATTGGGTTTAACACTGTTTGTGTTAACACCTTTTCTATCAGAAAGGCTCTTCTGAGCGTTGGACGTGGCTACAGACACGCGGTCTCCTTTCTCACAGCATGATAGCTAATACCTCACAACCCATATACGAAACAAACCACCCACCCTCTCACACAAACCGGGGTACCCTCTCCCTCGCACAACCCTCACCACAACCCCGTGCGCGCTCACACTCCCTCGCGCGCACACACTTTCGCCTCTTGCCCCCAGGCCCGTCCCCTCCCTGCCGCTCTCGGCAGGCGGCCCTGGCGCGCCGCTGCTGGTCCGGCTCGGCTCGAGGCACCGCCTGCGGTTGCCGCTAGGTGGCCGATGCGGACAGCGGCTGGAAGCGGTGACGCGGAGGGTCGCAGCTCTGGTCCGCGTCCCAGCTGAGACTCGGAGTTGAGAAGCAGCTGCCGCCACCGCCCGCGCTGAAGTGATGCGCCCGGCTGAGGGAACTGCCCCAGGAGCCGCCGTCGCGGCTCTAAACACGGCGTGAGGGGGAGCTCCGCGCCCAGCAGCGGGAGCCGCAGAGTTTGTCCCGGTGAGGGGAGCTCGGGGAGGAGCGGGGCAGGGCAGCCCTCTGAGGGGCTGGGGAGCGGCTGAGGAGGAGGGGTTGGCCGTGGGTGAAGGGGCTGTGGCGGGGCAGTGCCTGGCAAAGCTTGTCTGGGGGTGAGGATGGTAAATGAGCTGTGCTGGGGGGTGGCGTCTGGAAGAATGAGTCTGTTGGAGGGGATAGTGTACCTGGGGAGAGTTGTGGGGCTGGGAGCCGAGTCCCCGGGGGGGGGGGCATGGCGGGGTGGAGAGGAGTGCCCGGGAAGACTTGGGGGGGGGGAAGAGGGGGTGAACCTGGGGGATGAGTGACTGGAGAAAATTGGGGGAGTGGGGCGCCTGGAGAGAGTGGGGGCAGGGGCAGTGGAGTGGGATACCTGGGGAGAGTTGTGGGGAGGGGATGGTGTGCCTGGGGAGAGGGAGCAGGGTATCATGAGGAGGCACAGCAGCACCGGGGAGGCAGGGTACTCAGGATTTCTGTTTAATGATACCTCTTCTGCTTCCCTTTAGGGAGGAGGAGGTGGGTTTTTGGCAAGGTGCAGTTTCCTACTGCCCCACACTTTGAATGACAGAAGAGTCCTGTGCCATCTGTATCCTTGGTTGCCTTGTTCCCCCTCCACTGGAGAAGAGCGGGGGTAGATGAAATAGCACCAGCAGCAGGTTGTGGAAGATGCTGTGGCTGCTGGTAGCTTTCCAGGTCCTGCTGTTGCTGGAGACGGTGCTGTGGAGCACGGGCACAGAGATGTGCCCTTCATCAGAGTGTGAGTGCTTAGACTGGGACCACTACAAAATCACCTGCAAGGAGACACATTTCATTCCCAGCCTTCCACAGGACACCAAAACCCTGTGAGTAGTGGAGTGGAGTCATACAACAGCTTTGTGTGAGAACTTGGAGGGATACACTCACAGCTGGTACCCTGTGACAAATGGGGAAGGAGATGGCAGTTAGATGTGATGAATGCTGTCACTCAGGCCTGAGAGTACCTAGGGATGGAAACAATGATATTCAGATGCTATAGGTAACTGCCGGTGAGGAGAGCAATGACCTTCAGACCTTGCAATAATGTGCGGGGTATAGAATCATAGAACTTCAAGGGACCTCAAGAGGTCATCTAGTCCAGTTCCCTGCACTCGTGGCTGAACTAAGTATTATCTAGACCATTTCTGACAGGTGTTTGTCTAACCTGCTCTTAAAAATCTCCACAACCTCCCTAGGCAATTTATTCCAGTGCTTAACCACCCTGACAATTAGGAAGTTTTTCCTAATGTCCAACCTAAACTTCCGTTGCTGCAATTTAAGCCCATTGCTTCTTGTCCTATCTTCAGAGGTTAAGAAAAACAATTTTTCTTCCTCCTCCTTGTAACAACCTTTTACATACTTGAAAACTGTTATCACGTCCCCTCTCCATCTTCTCTTTTCCAGACTAAACAAACCCAATTTTTTCAATCTTCCCTCATAAGTCATGTTTTCTAGACCTTTAATCATTTTTGTCACTCTTCTCTGGACTCTCTCCAATTTGTCCCCATCCTTCCTGAAACGTGGCACCCAGAACTGGACAGAGTACTCCAGCATTACACTGTTGATTCATGTTTAGCTTGTGGTCCACTATGACCCCCAGATCCCTTTCCTCAGTACTCCTTCCTAGGCAGTCATTTCCCACTTTGTATGTGTGCAACTGATTGTTCCTTCCTAAATGGAGTACTTTGCATTTGACTGCAATGAATATGATGGATATTTGGACCTTGTAAGAGTTTAAATGGGATGTGGGAAAGTCAGGCACTGACAGTACTTGTACGCAAGAAGATGGGAAGCTTGGATCCTACGATTAATATACCTGGAAAGGGAGGAGGGACAAGGCAGGGGTAGGTCAGACACTGTACCCTAAAAATGAACATAAATCAGATGTGCCACTACCAAACAGAATAGTTCCATACAACCTCACCATATTTACTTTTCCTTTTTGCCCCATTTTGACAGACAAGATATAACTGTGCAGGAATTTCAAAAGGACATGGAATTCATTTTTGTTCTTTAGTGTAGAATAACATATGCTAACACCTCAGGTTCCCAATTCAGTCTTTCAGGTGTCAATCAAAATGCTTCATAGTTAGGCCCCTACCAAATTCACAGTCCATTTTTGTCAATTTCATGATCATAGGAATTTAAAAATAGTAAATTTCATGATGTCAGCTATTTAAATCTGACATTTCACAGTGTTGTAATTATAGGGGTCTTGATCCAAAAAGCAGATGTGGGGGGTCGCAAGGTTATTGTGGAGGGAGTTGCGGTACTGCTCCCCTTATTTTTGCACCGCTGCTGGCGGCGGCACCGCTGCCTTCAGAGCTGGGCAGCTGGAGAGCGGTGGCTGCTGGCCAGGAGCTCAGCTCTGAAGCCAGAGCTGCCACCAGCAGCAGCACAGAAGTAAGGATGGCATAGTATGGTATTGCCACTCTTACTTCTGCACTGCTGCTGGCAGTGTGCTGCCTTCAGAGCTGGGTGCCTGGCGAACAGCCACTGCTCTCTTGCTGCCCAGCTCTGAAGGCAGTGCAGAAGTAATGGTGGCAATACTGCGAACCCCTAAAATAATCTTGCAACTCCCTTTTTTGTCAGGACCCCCAATTTAAGAAATGCTGGTTTCCACCGTGAAATCTGTATAGTATAGGGTAAAAGCACATAAAAGACCAGATTTCACAGTCCGTGATGTATTTTTCAGGGCCGTGAATTTGGAAGGGCCCTATTCATAGTAATAAAAGAGTACATTATCTGAGATAGTAGTAAATTGGAGGCATGTGAGAGTGATAGATACCTCTCCTTTTACAGTATTTTTTTGCAAGATTAAAAATCTTTCTAACCCCAAAAGAGAGACCCTGGTTTGTTTGTAACATTCCAGTAAAACAAACAAACTAACAAACAGCAACACCTAATTTATTAAACTGGGAGTTGAAACCATTTCAGGTTATTTGAGAACCCTAATTAAAATTATAGATTTTGACTGGATGTTAAAATAATCAAGTTATTTTAATAATGAGCTTCTCAAGAATATTTAAACCCTAAAGAAGTAGGATGTCACAGAACCAATTTCTTACCTGCAAGTACAGCTAAATAAATGTTTACATGCTTTCCATTGTTTATCTATGTGTGCCTTGTAATTTTTGTACTATTGGACTGCAGCTGTTGAAGTATTCCAGTTGTTAGTGGATATTCTTGAATTTCAGATTAGACTCATTTGTTCTTGGAGATGCTGGACTTGAGGCTTTATGTGGTTTAGTTTATAAATATGATAATATTGTACAGAGACAATACTTACTGTATGTCTTGGGAATCTGTGCTGCCAAACTGGAAAAACAGCTCTCAACTCTTGAGACAGGAATTTAAATCAAATCCCAGAAATGTCTGAAATCCCCAACTAAAATTGGAGGCACTCTTTTTGGAAAAGGGGTGCATAAGAACGGCCATACTGTGTGCATGTCTTTCAGTATCCTGTCTTCCACACGTGGCCAGTGCCACATGCTTCAGAGGGAAAGAACAGAACAGGGCAGTAATCAAGTGATCCATTCCCTGTTGTGCAGTTCCAGCTTCTGGCAGTCAGAGGTTTAGGGACACCCAGAGCAAGTGGTTGCATCCCTGACCATCTTGGCTAATAGCCATTGATGGATCTATCCTCTGTGACCTTATCTAATTCTTTTTTTGAAGCCAGTTATACTTTTGGCCTTCACAATATCCCCTGGCAATGAGTTCTACAGGTTGATTGTGTATTGTGTGAAGAAGTACTTCCTTTTGTTTGTTTTAAACCTGCTGCCTATTAATTTAATTTGGAATCACTGGTTCTTGTATTGTGTAATTTACCCTTTACACTTCCTTATTCACTTTCTCCACACCATTCATGATTTTATAGACATCTATCATATCCCCCCATTAGTCATCTCTTTTCTAGCTGAAAAGTTCCAGGCTTTTTAAGTTCATCTCATATAGAGGCTATTCCATGCCCCTGACCATTTTGTTGCCCTTATTTGCGTACCTTTTCCTATTCTAATATATCTTGTTAGAGATGGGGCAACCAGAACTAGTATTTGAGGTGTGGCATACTATAGATTTATACAGTGACATTATGTTTTCTGTCTTGTTATCTATCCCTTTCCTGATGGTTCCTAACATTCTCTTAGCTTTTTTGACTGCTGCTGCACATTGTTTTCAGAAAGAAAAGGAGTACTTGTGGCACCTTAGAGACTAACAAATTTATTTGAGCATAAGCTTTCGTGAGCTACAGCTCACTTCATCGGATGCATTCAGTGGAAAATACAGTGAGGAGATTTATATACATAGAGAACATGAAACAATGTGTGTTACCATACACACTGTAACGAGAGTGATCACTTAAGGTGAGCTATTACCAGCGGGAGAGCGGGGTGGAGGGGGAACCTTTTGTAGTGATAATCAAGGTGGGCCATTTCCAGCAGTTGACAAGAACGTCTGAGGAACGGGGGGTAGGGGGTGGGAAGGGGAATAAACAAGGAAAAATAGTTTTACTTTTTGTAATGACCTATCCACTCCCAGTCTCTATTCAAGCCTAAGTTAATTGTATCCAGTTTGCAAATTAATTCCAATTCAGCAGTCTCTCGTTGGAGTCTGTTTCTGAAGGTTTTTAGTTGAAGAATTGCAACTTTTAGGGCTGTAATAGAGTGACCAAAGAGATTGACGTGTTCTCCAACTGGTTTTTGAATGTTATAATTCTTGACATCTGATTTGTGTCCATTTATTCTTTTACGTAGAGACTGTCCAGTTTGACCAATGTACGTGGCAGGGGGCATTGCTGGCACATGATGGCATATATCACATTGTTTTCAGAGAGAGTTTTCGGAGATAGTTCATGATGAATGAGAAATACATAAAAATCTAGCCTCCTAAAGGAAGCACTAGGTGTTGTGTGGAAATCTAATATTTTCAAATACCAATTTCTAATGAGGGGCTGTAGGAAAATGAGGATGATCACCAAAAAATTTAAGTAAAGCATGCAGAAACTTTAATTCCATCAAAACCGTAGAAAACAGCTACAAATTGTTTTCAGAATGTTTGGGTGCAGTCTAATAATCTGTATCAATGGAGAAGGCACTTGTGAATGTCTCATTATAAAATAAATTCTTAGTTTAATCTACTCTTCAGATAACAAGAAAAGATTTAGGCAAGTGAAAAATGTGATTTTTACACTGTGCAAAGTGGAAAGGGTAGAGTGTTCAGTGTTTATCTTTATCAGTTTCTATCTGAAGTTGCATTTATTTTAAAACAAATCAGGGCTAAGGAAATAGGGAAAGCACTGTTTTGTCTCATAAGAATTTGCCTGGTGGTTTACTTTTATTCACAGTTTCCCCTAATGGGAAAGGAGCAAAAATTTTCACCCTTACAACTGAGTTGTCATATGTGTAATCCAGTGGTTCTCAACCTTTTTGGGCTCAGGGCCCATTTGTAAATGTTTATGGCCTGTCACAACCCAGTAAATAGTCTCGGGGTGGAGGCCTTGGGTAGTTTTGGTCAGATCCTGTCCTGTCCGGCACTCACCCTACAGTGGCGGCTCCTGTGCTGTGGGGCTGGCTTGGCTTGGCTCTCCACTCCAGGCATTGCAACCTCTGGGGTTGTAGCACTGCTCAGGTTTGGCCCCGCCCGCACAACTGGACCAAATTTGGGTGGAGTTGTGACCTGGCTCACTCAAATTTGGCTTACCAGACTCCCCTCATCATGACGGCTGGGCTAAACCTGAGTGGTTCTGGGACCCTAGAGGTTGTAGTGCCTGGAGCAGGGAGGCGAGCCCAGCCAACCCCTTAGGACAGGACTTGTCTCACAACCCTTTAAAACATTCTGGCGACACAATTTTGCGTCTAGCTGAAGTCTAGTGAACTGAGTCATAGGATTGTGAGTTAAAATATTTGGGTTCTGATTTTGTTACTGACTGCTCTGTGACTTTGGACAAGTTACTTAATCTCTTTTGTTTTCCCCATCTATAAAATATGAATGATAATACATATATGGCTTTCTGTTTTCTGCACACAACATCCATAACGCTTCAGTTATTACTGTTTATTTTATATTAAGGAAAAAATAACAAAAATAGTCTCCATGAGAGAGCACAGAGTGTCAGACTCCTCTTTAATGTACTGAATTCCTCTGCTTCACAAAATAGCAACAGTCTCTGCAGACTGCAGATTTCTAGAAGTTTAGTTTCAGTTGTTAATTGAGAATAAAACAAGATATACTTTTCTTTTTGAAATAAAGTACATAAATGCCTAAAAAAATTGTACAACTCTAGCAAAATCATACAACTTTTTAAACATTCTTACATGGCTAACCAGTTTTGTAGAACTTGCAAACCTGAATGATTGATTGTGGTAAATATGGGGGTAGACTGGCTGGCTTTTGGGGACAGTGAGCCCTTTTCAGTAGGCAGAATCTTGAAACTTTAGTTGCAATATCACCCAGCTTTTTCAATCTGGACTGTTCTCTTTTGTGTGTCCTACTTTAGAAGAGCAGCATACAGTCTCTTTTTTGTTTGCATTTTAAGTGAGGTGTATGCTTATAAGAAATTATAGGAAATGTTTATTTCAAAACTCAGCTGGTGGAACAGTCTTATGAAATCCAGCCAGCAAAGCTTGCTTGTCTTAGACTGTTCTTACTGTACTTATCCAAAAATGACTAGTGCAGATGCTTATCCAGAATGGACCACTGCACAGCAGTTATTCATGGAGCAGCTTATTTTTCAGTGTTAGAATTTTGTTTTTGCTGTGGAGTAAACCAGATAAATAGAGATTGGCATATATGTTATAGGCATAGCTGGTAGTGTTGCCTATTATTGTCACCCAACAATTTCAAGACCCTGTTTTCAGTGGTTTATAACTTTGCCAGACTTTAACTGTTCATGCTGAAATTTTCCATGCTGGGTGTCTGCCTCAGGCTGATTATTTTATTTTAATTTTTTGGGAAACTTTCAGCAAAAATGGTTCAGCAGTTTCTGAGAACACAGTAATGGAAACACATTATTTTGCCCATGTTAAAGGAAATTCTTCTAGCCATTTCTCTGAGAACTCTTTGGTTCAGGGACTTGAAATTTGGCAGTGGGTGTTTGTGTCTGGGAAATGCTTTTTGCCCACATTTGGCCAAGTTATAAGCCATTGAAAAAGGTTTCAAATGGCAAATGGTCACTAGAGATTTGTTAGAGTTTAGGAGCTAAATTCTCTAAGAGTCCATCTCTTCTGAGCATGCTCCATCCCAGGGCTGAAGGGGCTGAGCAGGATTTTCCTTCAACTGTTGCTCTGGACCACCAGAACTGAGCATAGGGAGACTATGACCAGGTCTATACTGCGAACTTACATCGGTATAACTGTGTCGCTCAGGGGTGTGAAAAATCCACACACCTGAGTGACGTGGTTATGCTGATCTAACCCCCAGTGTAAACAACACTATGTTCATGGGAGCGCTTCTCCCACTGATATAGCTACTGCCTCTTGTGGAGGTGGATTAACTATGCTAACAGAAAAAGCTCTCCAGTTGGCATAGTAGCATCTTCGCTAAAGCACTACAGTAGTATAGTTGCACCACTGCAGCTTTTTAAGTGTAGACCTGCCCTATATCTCCAGTGTTCTCTGTGCCCCAATGCTGACTTTCTAGGCAGTGTGGAGGAAGATTGCAGTCTGACTTAAATGTAGAGGGAACAAGAGCTGGGTCTGGTGCGGGGTGGAAACTGTAGGAAATTGGCAGGGAAGGGAGAAACGCTGATGGCGTGTCTACACTTAGGCCATGTCTACAGTACAAAATTACATCAACCAAACTTATGTTGGCATGCAGCCACCGCAGTTATTAAATCGCTTGTGTGTGTGCACACTTGGTTCCTTGTGTTAACGGTGCGCATCCTCACCAGGAGCACTTGTATTGATTGTATTGTCAATATGGGGCATTGTGGGACGGTTACTGAAAACCAGTAATAGTTGACATAAGCAACGCAGTGTCTGCACTGACATAGCCGATTTAGTAACACCACCTCCCTGAGCAGCATAGAGGGACACTTCAGTGGAGCCAAATTTAAGTAAAGACACTTCCACAGCTAGGTTGAAGCAAGACAGTTTATGTTGACCTACCCTGTAGCGTAGATCAGGCCTTATAGTGCTGCAATGGCACAGCTGAAGCACTTAGTGAAGATACTAGTATCAAGAATGAGGAGATTGATGTGAGGAGTAATTGCATTACTTTGTGGCCTGAGTTGCTGTTCAAAACTTACATTGTTGAGAAGTAAAACATTATTGTAATCTGGTTTATGAGTGTAATGTGCATTAATTTAGATTTATAAAAAGGCACTCCTTCAAAGGCTCTGGGAAACCAGACATCAATTCGAATTGCAAAGATATATAACAAACATGCTGTTAGCTTTTCTATTTTACAGACGCCAACAAGCTCTGATAAACACATCAATATCCTGCAATACTTCAGTTATTATCCATCCATTTGTACTCTAACTTTCTCCAAAATCCAGGAGAAACTGTCAGCAGAGGGGAGACTGAGTCGCAACAACTGTTTCCTTTGCATTTCATTACAGTGCTTAAATAGTTAACTAAGATTACCATACATCCAGGTTTTCCCAGACATGACCTCTTTTTTGATTCTCCGATCTCCATCCAGGTGGATATTTGAAATATGAATAAATGTCCATGATTATGAACTGGGTGGCCAGAAAGCAGCAGTTGCTGGCCAGGCATCAAGCTCTGAAGGCAGCGCTGCTGCCAGCAGCAGCGCAAAAGTAAGGGTGGCGTGGTATGGTATTTGGGTGGGGGAGGGTCGTCACAGCCTGAAATATTTTCAAAGGGGAGCCTAGCAAAAAAAGGGTTGAGAATTCCTGAACTAAATCAAAGCTAGCTTGGGTATGTAAACAAATGCTGCAGTCACACCTCTCAGAGCAGTATAGACTACCCTGAGTCTGGCAGTGTGTAAGTCCAGTATCGACTTGGAACATCCACTAGCCAAGGAAGCTCTGTATCTGGCTTAAGTGGCATCCATCTCCCTGTTTTTATCTCTGAGAACCTGATGCCAAGGGCCTCAGATTCCCCCAGGTTCACCTATTTCAGTTCTGATATTCTGGCATTGTTGACAAGGTGATGAGGTCTCTGGTTCCCATTGGTATGACTGAATTCGACCCTGGCATCTTGGCACCATTGACCCAATGCATTGACCAAGATTGCCTAGGATCCAGCATCATAGATCCTGATGAACCACTTGATTAGGTAGTCTGGTGCCCATTATAGGTAGCATTAATGTTACCACAAATTCCAGGTCATCTAAATCTGGTGCTAAGGTTTCAGTACCACTTACTTAAACTGGCCAGCACCAGTATAAGTAGTGTTAAACCAGGAAGAATCTGAGGAACGAAAACCATGCCTACTGGGTCTAGTGCCAAGGATCCAGCATAACTTGAAGTGACTCAGTGCACAGTAAAAGTGGCACTAAGGTTGATCTTAGTTGAAGTGGCTATGTACCCAAATCAACTGGCAATAGGAACCTCAGATCTATCTGAGTCAATGTAATTCAGTGACAAGAACTAGCACTAGTAACTTGGGTAAGTCTCTTGATGAAGTGGTTTGGTGCCCAGTGTCAGGAACACTCAAATCCCCAGGTTTGCACAGGAGAACTGGGTCCAGGCTGGCATGATTCACTGTCTCTGAAGTGCTACTTGCCAAAAGAGTATTATACTCTACATAAGTGTCACCAAGGTTCCCTGATTTGTCACAGGTTCAGGAGAATTACATATTATGGTGCTTTAGGTCAAGTATAAGTGGCACATAGGTCCCTGGACCTATTTACATCAATTGAGTCTGGTTCAGAGAACCTGGCACCATAGATCCCTGATCCTTTGGGGTCTGGTAGGTTGGCACCTCTAAAATCTGGGTCTACTATCCTAGTCTCACTTAAATACTACTGAGAGGTGATATCTACCAATAGTTTATTCCCAGAGCCTGTAGGGATAGTTAACTGAAGCTCTAGGCATTCCTTTTATTGGAGTCTTTCCAGATGAAATTGGTAGAACTGTTCAATGTTTCCAGGTCTAGGTTCTGATGAGGGCCAGAGCAGTGTTAGTGGCACTGAAACCCTTCAGAATTGTGTTACGGGTTTTCCCCAGATGGTATGGATAGTGATTTCAGCTTCCACCCGTGCCTGCTTTAGTCAACAGTTCTCACTCACCTTGCAATACTCTAGCCTTTGGTGGGATTGCTCCGTGTACTACTGGGGTTATTTAAGATGACTGCTTTGCCATCAGGGTTGTGCCAAAGGAAACTGGATTTCTTTATATTAGTATACTTGGTTGTGCTGTGAGTGTCACGGGATGGATGTATTAATTTAGTTGCCCAAGTGATATTTTTTCTAATGCATGTATCTCTCTTGGTATGGAATTGGAGTCTTGTTTCTCAGAATTTGTTGGACCTCTGGTCTGCTACTTGATAGAATATCACCTGTACTATACACCTGAGAAGAGGACATTGCTCCTACCCATAGCTACTGTTTGGACTTACTGAGATACAGACCACATGGTTTGTTTTCTATAAACTGTAATCCATATGGGAAATGTGATTTGGTCAGTCAGTGCCCTCATCCCCATTTCCAGTCTCAATTCATCTCTGTTTCTATCTCAAACTATTGCTAACATGACTGTATTTCCCTGTAGCGGGGCAGTTCCTCTGGTGGAGGAAGGCTGGGCTGACTGGGGAGGCAGCCACAGCTGGGGCCACGCCCCAACCAGGCCACACCTGGCCCTGTTATAGGGGATGAGGGAGGAGCTAGGTCAGTTTCTTTCTAGCTGTGGAGAGAGAAGGACCTGACTGCCTGGGAGTACAGGGTACCGGGAGTAGAGCAGTACAGGGGAAAGACAAGAGGAGTGGGGGTACTCTGGCCTGGCAAATCCCCAGGCTGTGGGCCTTGTTAAAGGCCAGAGCAAGTACTGGGGTTGCAGAGGTGCAGCCTGGGGTTAAGCAGAGGCAGCTGGTCTGACCCCCTTGCCAATGATGAGTGGCCTTTACAGACTGCAGTTTGCCCCAGTGAGAGGGAGCTAGATGACAACTGGCAGTAGCCACTGAGGCAAGGTGGGTATAGAGGGCTGGGGATTCCCTGGAAGGGGAGACCGAGAATGAGAGGGTACTGTTGGGGCAGAACTCCAGGGTAAAGGGCACTGGGGTCCAGGAGGGACACGGAGCCTGAGGCAGGCGAGACATTGGCCAGCAGGAGGCACTGAGTGCTGAAAGAACTAATTCCCAGGATGACCAGAGGGAGGCGCCACACCAGTGAGTCTTTGCATCTCTACGTTCCCCAAGTCTCTTTTACATTCTTGTTAATCCGGGTCTTCATTCACCTGCATTTATCAGAAGGTATTCAGCTAAGCTGATGGCAGCCTCAACTGCATGCTTTTCTCTCTTGTAGAATTTGCAAAGCTGTTACTTGAAGCTGTATGTATTTTTTTTAATTGCCCTTCACTGAGGTCTGATGTGAGAGGGTGATATTTTGGTCACTTCAATACACACTTGACTTCTCACCTACAGCTCATGCTTGCTTTGACAGTATTGTAGCTCTTATTCACCTAAAGTGCCTGCACCCAACTTCCTAGGGGTTTGTATTGCTTGCTGATCTCCCACAAGTGGGAATATGTAGAGGCCACTCAAAGGAAGGAGAGGTTACTTACCAGTAACTGTTGTTCTTTGAGAGTGTTGTCCCTGTGTATTTACATTTCCCACCCACCTTCCTCACTTCTTTGGAGTGTCAGGTAAAGAATTCCAAAATTAGGGAAGAAACTGGAGGGCGGTTGGTGTCACTCCTCCTTTTAAACTCTCAGAATCTTTTGCAAGGTAAAGGGGTACATAGCCCTAGTTGACACGGTTTGCTAGAAGAATTCCGCAGCTTGATGCCAGTAGCGAAATATCCCACAAATGTGAATATGCAGAGGCAATGCTCTCAAGTAACGTAGCTACTGGTAAACATCCTCTTGTTTCTCATGGTGAGTTTACATGTACTGTTGGGTGAAAAGCTGAAAGAACATTGTTGGCTTTCCTCAGAGGCCTGCCACCAGGTGCTTTTGGGAAGTGGGGATGAGGCTAAAGTTGTTGAGGGATGGTGTTGTACTCTCTCTACTAATTTTATTTCCTTTACTATATGTGGGAATTTCACAAATGCACTGTAGGAAGAAGAAACCTTACAATTTGCTGCATGAGCATAACAAGGGTCAATAAAGCAATTTTTCAGGTTGGCATCCTTTATAAACTGGCCTCGTCACATAGTATTAAGATGTTTTATCTTTATCCAGTGCCCTCTTTGCACCATCTGAAAAAATGGTACATGAGTCATGAATGTTTTGTCTACTAATGTAACTTAGTAGTAACAAAAAGAGGACTTACCAGCTTTCCAGCAGCTATTTTAAAAAAAGCCACCAATGTACTTTTTAGCTTGGAATAGTGGGGGGGGGGGTTCTTTTTTACATCTTTGATAATTAATATGCTGTTTGGGTGGTTGTGTCCTTTATTTGATTTCTCTTTTGCGGTAATTCATAGATTTTTAAGGCCAGAAGGGGCATTGTGATTATCTAATTGGACATCCTACATAACACAGACCATAGAACTTCTTTTAATTTAATTCCTGCTTCATGCCTAATAACTGTGGTTGAACTAGAGCAGATTTTTATTCAATCTTGATTTTTAACATTTCCTGTAATGGAGAATCCACCACAACAGTTGGTAGGTTGTTCCAGTGATAAATTACCCTCATTATTAAAAAAAAAAGTGCCTTATTTTTAGTTTCAATTTGTCTAGCTTCAGCTTTTGACCATCAGATCTTGTTATACCTTTGTCTACTTGACTAAAGAGCCCTCTATTATCAAATTTATTTTCCGCATCTAGGTACTTACAGACTGTGATCAATTTGTTCCTTATCCTTCTCTTTGATCTAGATAGAATTGAGCTCCTTGAATCTCTCACTGTAAGGCATGTTTTCCAATCCTTTATTCATTCTTACGGTTTTTATGAATTCTGTTGAATTTATCAATATACTGCTTGAACTGTGGATACCAGAAACAGTTGCACCAGTACCAAATGCAAAGGTAATACAATCTCCTTACTCGATATTCCCCTATGTATACATCTAGAAATAA
Source organism: Natator depressus (assembly GCF_965152275.1). Lineage (NCBI taxonomy): Eukaryota > Metazoa > Chordata > Testudines > Cheloniidae > Natator > Natator depressus. The sequence continues at coordinate 93,978,538 of NC_134239.1, forward strand.
CATTAGTCCTTTAGCCATAGCATCACACTGCAAGTGCATGTTCAGCTGAATATCCAACATGACCTCCAAGTCTTTTTTTAGAGACACAGCTTCCTAGGATCGAGTTCCCCGTCCTGTAAGTACTGTTTTCATTCTTTGTTCCTAGATGTATAACTTTACATTTGGCTACACTGAAATGCATTTTGTTGTCTTGCACCCAGATTACCAAGTGATCCAGATCACTCTCATAATGATTGTCCTCTTGTGCAGTACCGAGTTAAATGCCTTACAGTCGTCTATTACATTAACATTATTACCTTTATCAACTAACCTTGTAATCTCATGAAAAATATCACATTAGTTTGATATCTAGTTTGACATTAATTATGTTACAAGGACTTCATTAATAAAGAATTAAAAGAAAGTATTAGCTCCATTATTTTGCCTGGGATTGAAGTCTGGCTGTATGACAAAGTGGGATATGTCTATGTCAAATTATGACTTGTTGAACACGTCTAAACTTGCTTGAGGGCAGCCTATTGTAAAGCGGCTGTCTAGAATGGATTACCCAGGAAAGGTACTTGATACTTCATTGAAGGACTACCTCAGGGAAGCCAATGAGATGGCAATCTAGAACTATTGGCTTTGAAAGAAAACTACTGGTCACCTGTCAAGCTCCATGGATCCTTCACATGCATATGGTATACCTCATCCAGTGTACTAAAAGCCCCAATAACTATGTAGGTGAAACCAGACAATCACTATGCTCTCAGACTTTCACAGGAAATTGATAAAAGATGACAACACTTTATCAGCAGTGGGTGAATGCTTTTCACAAAGAGATTGCTCTATATCTGAGCTATCAGTCCTCATCCTCAAAGGAAACCTGCACAATACTTTCAAAAGATGAGCCTGGGAGCTTAAATTCATTACTTTGGTAGACACTAAAAATCATGGACTTAACAGGTTTCAGAGTAGCAGCCGTGTTAGTCTGTAGTCACAAAAAGAAAAGGAGTACTTTTGGCACCTTAGAGACTAACCAATTTATTTGAGCATAACCTTTCGTGAGCTACAGCTCACTTCATCGGATGCATAAAAGTGGAAAATGCAATGAGGATATTTTTATACACACAGACCATGAAAAAATGGGTGTTTAGCTTATGCTCAAATAAATTGGTTAGTCTCTAAGTTGCCACAAGTACTCCTTTTCTTTTTATGGACTTAACAGACACTCTGGATTTATGGTTTATTACAACAATCTGTAAGCCAGTAACCCCCTCTTACTGTGCCATGTAAGGCTCAGAATTTTATCCCAAACTCTCATGTGTAACTGGGCTTTGACATACCGGTTTGTTCTCCTTTGTTTTTGTCGTTAATCACAATGCCCTGCATACTGATCAATTTTCCATGCCAGCATTTGTTACTGAAGATTATCACATCTTCATACACCCATAAGTTAACTCTTCTTGGCTCCATGCACTATTAAAATCTGACACCATCACCCCCTACGTACAAACACCCATACAAATAAATTCTGGGCTCTTCCTCTCACTCATATCTGTCCTTATGAATCCTGGATTCGTTCACTCTCTTTCCCCCACATTAATGAATTCTAGTCTATTTTCCTAAGTATTTTATGTATTCTACTGCTTAGTTTACAAATCAAAACAGGAATTTTTCTGAATACCAAGACCGCAAGATCTGAAAACTGGTATCCTTTCTGTCTCTTCATTATTCATATAATCACAACATAGTTGAACAATTTAATTGATATAGGAAGAGCTCCTACTGGAATATATTTTACATTTTAACATGGTCATTATATATCACAAAGATATAAATAAAATATTTTAGGTTGCAAAGGCAAAATTTGTGTGTAGTGTAATATATACTAGTTTACTAAACATAATATGAATAGAAACCTTTTTTCATGAAGCTGAAAAAGAATAATTTAAAATGTAGATATTTCTCACTAATTTTGTGACTCCAAACAGCATTTTTCAGAATGACCACTAGAAAAGAGAAGCAAACTATTTAAAGAAACTAAACTTATTTATATGCAGAAGTTAGTGTGGAGTAAGATAGAGTGTGAATTTAAAGCACACTAGCTACTCTGTATTAATACATGGTGCATTAATGCTGAGTAGCAAGTGTGCACTAGCTACTCTGCCCTTTTTTCTTCAAGCAGAAAAGCTCTTAATAGTTAATGTTGTCCACGCTGAATGAAATGCTAAAAATAAGCAAAGTGCAGACATGAGAAAAATTAGATTTTTAATTTTAGTAACAATTTTATCTGTAAAAACTCTCCTGTGCTGTATCTCTGTTTTATTATAAGTGGTGGTGGGTTAGTGTGGTGGGGTTTTTTTGTTTGTTTTTGAATTTCCCGATGTTCTTTTGCTTTTTGTCATATCTCCAAAAAAGTAAGTTTCAGGAGATTTTCTTGAATTTTAATGTATTTTTTTTATTTTTAAAAGCCCCGGTAGTTTTCACAGTCTGTTTCCTTTTCCCCCATCCATGATCTCAGCCCAAAAGTGCCCTTCTTGTCTCACAAAACCAGATGTTTCTACTTATGCAATTGCAGGAATTTTTTTAAGTTTACATTAGAAATATAAAAAACCTACTAGCTAAAGCATGTTGCTCCCTAATACGTGCTTCCCGAGTCAAATTCCAACTGAATTCCCTTCCTGTTCTCAAATAAACTTATTTATACTGTTTTTCCTTTTGTAACTATTTCTTTAAAGGGACACTATTCAAATAGTCTGTGCACCAAATTTGACCTACCATAACATTTTCACAATCTGGGGTAATGGCCTGTGGATTATCAATATTTTTGTTTTAAATCCACCAATCTAGTTTAGAAAAATTAAGAAACCACAAAAACAAAGTAAAAAGGGCTGTGGGGGAGGGTAATTGCGTTGGCACTGGGAATGAAATCTCTGCCAGGTTCTTCCCCTCTAGGAGGTGCTCTATAGCACAAAATTTTACCATGTCTGAACGCAGTTGTGAAAATTCTGATAATTGACAAGAGGCTGACTGTGACGTAGCAGTCAGTGTAGACCAGGACAAATCATGCTAGCGATTTATCTGGTCAACGCTAAATTCAAAATTGTGGTCAGTATTGTATCAGCTAACTTGATTCTGTACAACCAGGTTTGGACATGATAAAATTTTGCAGTGAAGACAACCTATGAGAGATTCCTCTGAATTCTTTCATGAGGGAAAAGAGGTTTGTCCCTTTCACCTTCACCCTCCCACTCTTCCTTCCCCCAAATGTGAAATAGGAGGTTTGACCCTCAAATCCTCTGGATGTATGAAGATTCCATGGATGTCATGGGATTCACTGGTGGTCCTTTGCCTCTCATCTATCTTCACAGATATCTGTTCCTCATCCCAGTCTGTAGCTGACCCTACAATCTCCCTAGAAAGGGAGAGGGGGATTTCCATGTGAAGAGGCCCTGCAAGAAAATTATACTTTTATATAGGCTATATTATCTTTTGTGCAGATTCCCTACTTTGTTGGGCAATGGTAACAAAGTGAATCCTATAACCTCCCCCATCCTTAAACATACAGAACTCCCTGTAGGGACTGTAACAGGCAGGAGTGATATTGTGGAGGTCACTGCGCCCTCTTCCCCTGTGGCCTATAATGGTACTTCATGACCGTAGTTTCGTTCTGCTACTATAGAAAAGTGGCTAGCAGAGGGAGCACAAGTTAACGAACAAACCCTATTGCCAGAATTTTCTATATCATCAGCAATGGTAATAACAAATTAAGAAGTAAACCAAAATAAATCATATTGATTTTTAAACATAAATTTGGGGGTGAGGATGAGACTTGGCAGGGGTTTAGTTCCTACCAGGCAGGTGCCCACGTCACTGGAAAACCACCACACTTAGTGCTGATTGTCCCATTTGTTGGTGGTTGTAGCAGATAAATCTAGGAATGAATGCAACATGCAAATGAATGACTTTCAGTTACAGAGGTGACCCCTTCATAACAGGATTGAGATTCATTTGCAGGGCTGTATTGGGAAGGGAAACCTGCACTATTGCTAGAAATACTGTAACAGTTCAATGGTTAAATAGAGGACATAAGTCTTAAGTGATGTAAAGCTAGTAATTTTCACCTGTACTGAAAAGAAAATTAATTAGAAAAATGCAGGAGATAAGTATATTAAGAAAAATTAAAAGGAGTAGAAGTAAAACTGGTATAAAAAGTTCAGTAATGGACATTTGGATCCAATGGATCTTTGGAGTTATGACATTCTGAAGAAGTCACTTTATTTCACTTCATTAATAAATAGGGTGCAGCCAGATCATCCCCTCTCTGTCAAGAGGCAATTCATCTAGGGGACTGTGCATACATCACCAGATCAGTCTCATTCCTCTATACTTAACAGGTGTTCAGAACAAACAGCAGACCAACTCGGCAGGAAGTGCTTTCTGAGTCACAAATGGACTTTCAAAGATTCAGTCCTCTATCAAGTCATCCTCAAATGGAGTCTTCCTTCCACAGGCCTGTTTGCCACCAGTTTGAACAAGAAGTGTCAGGCATTTTGCTCCGGAAGAGACATAAACCCAGGCTCCCTCTCAGATGCATTCCTAATCCAGTGAAACAGAGGGCTGATGGATGCTTTTCTGCCCTTAATTCTCAGAACAGTAAGGCAGGACAAAGTCTTGCTTTGTGCATGGGTACATCAGTTCTTGGTATTCACAACTGATGCAACTATTAACATATCCGCCCATCACTCTTCCAGATCTCCTGGACATTGTTTCACAACCCTGGTCCTACACCCAGACCTCTTTTCTCTACATCTGACAGCCTGAAGCTGCTCCGGAAGATACAGAATATTCTGATTCAAACAGGAATGTTTCTGCAAAACTGAGACTCTCCAAATGGGTATCAGATTTGTACTGAGATCTCCTATGAACTAAATAAATTAGCTCCATCCTCTCATATTAGAGCACATTCCACTAGGGTCCAAGTGACCTACTTGGCATGTTTGTGGAACATCCTTATATCAGAAATATGCAGTGCAGACACTTGGAGCTCAGTGTGTACTTTTATTCAGCACTACCCATTGGTTGCAGCTGCTGAGTCTGGTGCCCTGTTTAATAGGGCAGTCTTTTATTTAACCAGTATTCCTGGCACCTACCACCTTAGGGCGATAACTGATACACTCCATACATCTATCTGGCTATCTATGTCAGCAAATACTTGAACAAGAGAGATGGTTACTGACCATACAGTGTCTGTCGCTCTTTGAGATGTTTTGTCTACATCTATTGTATCTACATAGATTCCATAACCTGCCATCCTTTCTGGTACTGCAGAGTCCTTTTGCTTTGGGATACTATATTAGCAAAGGAACTGAGAGGCTTTTGTCCCCATTCCACCTTTTGGGTCCCCATGGGGGCCACGAGGACATACAGGGTGCAAATAGGGAACATGCTCACCTAGAGTGGGACCCATGTGGAAAAAATATCCTGAGGAACCATAGTTACTGTAAGGTAAGTAACCATTCTTTCTCAGTGTGGAAAAGTTAACATGGAGGGACTTAATGACCAGGAGCTCAATCCTGCAAATCCTCCATGCACTGAACTAGTATTGATTTCTATGTGTGGAACTCCCACCAAAGATTTGTATGATCAGGCTCTTAAATGAATTTTATAAAATCAGAGAAATGTAGGGCTTGAGGGACCTTGAGTGGTCATCTAGTTCAGCTCCCTGAGCTGAGGCAGATCCAGAACACCAGTCAGGGATCATCTAGGTATATTTAGACCCACCTACTCTGTCTAACCTGTTAACAACTCCAATGTCAGGAATTCTACAAACTCTCTTGGAAGCCTATACCTGTGCTTAAGTACCCTTATAGTTAGTTAGAAGGTTTTTCTTAATATCTAACCTAGATCTCCCTTCCTGAAGATTAAGCCCAATGCTTCTTGTCTTACCTTCAGTGAGAACAGTTGATCACGGTCCTCTTTATGACAGACCTTAATAAATTTGAATGCTGCTACAGGTCCTCACTTGGTCTTCTTTTCTTAAGACTAAACATGCCCAGTTTTTTATAATCTTTCCTAATAGGTCCAGTTTTCTAAACCTTCCATCATTTTTGTTACTCTCCTCTGAACTCTCTCCAATTTGTCCACATCTTTCTTAAAGAGTGGCGTCCAGAACTGAACACAGTACTCCAGGGGTGGGCAACCTGAGCCTGAGGAGGAGCTAGAATTTACCAATGTACATTGCCAAAGAGCCACAGTAATACATCAGCAGCCCCCGCCCTCCGCTCCCAGCGCCTCCCACCCACCACTGATCAGTGCATCCTCATACCTCCCGATCAGCTGTTTCCTGCATGCAGGAGGCTCTGGGGGGGGGGGAGGAGCGAGGACACGGCAGGCTCAGGAGAGGGGACGGGAAGGGGTGGAGTGGGGGCAGGGCCTGTGGCAGAGCCAGGGGTTGAGCAGTGAGCACCACCTGGCACACTGGAAAGTTGCCACCTGTAGCTTCAGCCCCGGAGTCGGTACCTATACAAGGAGCTGCATGTGGCTCCGGAGCCATAGGTTGGCCACCCCTTCAGTACTCCAACTGAGGCTTCACCAGTGTTGATTAGAGCAGGACAGTTATCTCCCATGTCTTCCATACAACACTCATGTTAATCCACCCTAAAATGATATTAGCCTTTATTGCAACTGTATCACATTGTTGGTTCATAGTCAATACACTAGAACTCCAGATCCTTTTCAGCAGTATTATCACTTCGCCAATTATTCCCCATTTTATAGCTGTGCATTTTATTTTTTATCTTCCTGAATGTAGTACTTTGTACTTGTCTTTATTGAATTTAATCTTGTTTTTTTCAGACCAATTCAACAGTTTGTCAAGGTTGTTTTGAATTCTAATCCTGTCCTTCAAAATTGCTTGCCACCCTTCAGAACTTGGTGCGATCTGCACATTTCATTAGCATACTCTCCAGTTCATTATTCAAGTCATTAATGAAAATATTGAATAGTGCCAGACCCATGTCAGAGCCCTGCAGTACCCCACTAGATATGTCTCCCCAGTTTGAGAGCAAACTCTTGTACTCTTTGAGTACAATCTTTCAACCTGTTTTTCACCCACCCTATAGTAATTTCATCTACGCCAGATTTCACTAGTTTGTTTACGAGAATGTCCCATGGGGCGGTGTCGAAAGCCTTACTAAAATCAAGATATGTCATGTCTGCAGCTTTCCCCCATCCAATAGGCCAGTAACCCTTTAAAAAAAAATAAATTGGGTTGGTTTGGCATGATTTATTCTTTACAAATCTATGTTGACACTACTAAACTTTATTATCCTCTAGTTGCTTAAAAATTGAACATTTAATAATCTGTTTCAGTATCTTCCAGGTATCGAAGTTAGGCTGACTGGTCTATAGTTCCCTGATTCCTCTTTATTTCCCTTTTAAAAGATAGATACTCTGTTTGCCCTTCTCCAGTCAGCTGGGATATTACATGTCCTCCACAGGTTCTCAGAGATAATTGCTAACTGCTTCAGCCAGTTCCGTAAGTACCTTAGGATGGATTTAATCAGGTCCTGCCAATTTAAATACATCTAATTTATTTAAATATTGTTTAATCTGTTCTGGCTTGTGTTCCGTCCCCATTGTTAATATGAATTTTGTTAAGTGTCTGATCACAATTAACGTCTTAGTGATGACTGAAGGAAAATAGGTACTAAACACTCCAGACTTCTTGATGTGATCTCTTATTAGCTCTCCTTCCCTGCTAAGTAGTGGACCTACACATGCCTTTATCTTTCTCTTGCTCCTAATGTATTTATAGAACCTCTTTTTTAGTGCTTTTTTATCCCTTGGTAGACGTAACTCATTTCGTGCCTTAAGGTTTCTGATTTTTGTCCCTAAATCAGTGGTGGAAAACCTGCGGCCCATCAGGGTAATCTGATTGCGGGCTGTAAAACATTTTGCTGACATTGACTGACTGTCTGCAGCACGCCCCCTCCCTCCCCTCTCCTCCCCCTGCAGCTCCCAGTGACTGCGGTTTGCCGTTCCCAACCACTGGGAGCTGCGGGAAGCAGTGGGCTGCAGGGACATGCTGGCCACCACTTCCCACAGCTCCCATTGGCCAGGAACAGAGAACTGCGGCCACTGGGAGCTATGAGGGGCCGTGCCTGCAGATGGTCAAAGTCAGCAAAATGTCTCACAGCCCGCAATCAGATTATCCTGATGGGCCACCCACGGGGTGTAGGTTGCTCACCACTGCCCTGTGTGCTTGTGCTATTCTTTTGTACTCATCCTTAACTATTTTTCTGTGTTTCCCCTGTTTGTGGATTCCTTTTTGATTTTCAGATAATTAAAGAGCTCCTGATGAAACCATATTGGTCTCTTGCTATTCTTCCTGTCTTTTTGTCTCATCGGGATAGTTTGACATTGTGCCTTTAATATTGTGTTTGAGAAATTGCCAGCTCTCCTGAATGCCTTTTTCTCTTATGGCTTGTCTACACTGGCAAGTTTTTTCGATGAAACTAATATTGCCAAGGAAAAAGCAACAAAAGCAGTCGCCAAAGCAAGTCTACATTTGCTCCCTCTGTCGAGAGATAGTGTCCACATTTGGGGCACCTTTGTTGACAGTGAGAGCAATGGACAGTAGGTATGTATCCCACAGTGCCTGGCGACACCATCCATCGCTAGGTGTTGTGGGAATGCAGAAACAGAGCACGGCGCATCCTGGGATGTGCAAAATGTACTGTCATGCACCGCTTTGTGTCCCACCTCTCCAAAGGTCTCTGGCTTTCTTTTGCAATGTTTTTCCAACTGTCATTCTTTTGTAGTGCACGCCAGCATCTGCAGTGAGAGAGGATGGATCCCACACTTCTCTCCTATGCGCTGTTAGCTGTTGTGAGGACATTATGCATGGCAGCACAGTTACTCGCAGAGTTACTTGCAGAGTTAGCAGAGGATGAATCACAGGCACCCGAGTGTAATATTGATGGCAGCAACTTATCAGTGCTTTGTGCATTCACAGGACAGCTGCATATGGTAGAGCGTCACTTTTGGGCTAGGAAAACAAGCACTCATTGGTGGGATCACATTGTCATGCAGGTGTGAGATGACGACCAGTGGGCACAGAACTTTAGGATGCATAAAGCAACCTTCATGGAGCTATGTGCTGAGCTGTCCCCTGACATGTGGCGCAAGGACACCAGATTGAGAACTGCCCTTCTGGCAGAGAAGTGTGTCGCAATTGCCGTGTGGAAGCTGGCGAATCCAGACTCCTACACCAAATTGATTTGTGACTGACTGGTAGCAAAGTCCACTGTTGGGGCTGTATTACTCCAAGTGTGCAGGGCAATAAATCGCATCCTGCTGCATAGGACCGTGACTCTGGGAAATGTGCATGAAATAGTGGATGGCTTTGCAGAGATGGGTTTCCCTAACTGTGGTGGGGCGATTGCTGGCACACACACATTCCAATTTTAGTGCCAGACACCTTGCCTCTGAATACATCAATAGGAAGGGATACTTCTCCATGGTGTTGCAGGTGCTCAGATCTGCTCAGTCTGCAGCTGTATCAAAGACTTGAGCATCTCTGTCTGATCCTCCATAACTTTTATCATTTGCTCTGTTGCTTTCCTAGCAAAAGCAGCACTCTCTTTTCTGTCCTTCCTTTCAGCTTCCCAACACTCTTTCCATTCCCTGGTCTGTCTCTCATCGCGCTGTAGCACGTTGTGGAACATGTCTTCTTGCTGCACCTAGGTTTTTTTCTTATCTGCTGAAGCTGGTCCGCGGGGATGTGTTCTTCAAGGTCTGTGACAAACAGAAAAGGGATTATTACATTCCAGAAAAAGATTGAAACATTTTAGTAAAAAGGGCATTTTGCTAGTAGAAATCACTTTTTCTCTGAGACTCTAGGTAGGCACATAGCTCCGTGAGCACCCCAATCATGGTGAATTTCGGGAGTGAGGGGAAGGTGGTTGTGCGTATTGTGACAGAGTCAGGCCAGATGGCTACAGGAGAGTGATAGAAGGCAGATATATTAGCCCCAGGTTAAACAGGTCCCTTTTCCCTGCATAAGGTAACCGGGAAGATTCCAGAACAATCAGGAACTTTCTGGAAACAATTAAGGCAGACAAGCTGATTAGAACACCTGCAGACAATCAAGAAGCTGCCAGAATCAATTAAGACAGGCAGGTTAATCAGGGCACCTGGGTTTAAAAAGGAGCTCACTTCAGTTTGTGGTGTGCGTGCGAGGAGCTGGGAGCAAGAGGTTGAAGAAGCTGAGAGTGAGAAGGCATACTACTGGAAGACTGAAAAGTACAAGCATTATCAGACATCAGGAGGAAGGTCCTGTGGTGAGAATAAAGAAGGTGTTGGGGGGAGGCCATGGGGAAGTAGCCCAGAGAGTTGTAGCTGTCACGCAGCTGTTACAGGAGCCATTGTAGACAGCTGCAATCCACAGGGCCCTGGGCTGGAACCCGGAGTAGAGGGCGGGCCCTGGTTCCCCCCATCCCTCCATTTCCCCCAACTCCCTACTTGATACTGGAGGAGTTGACCTGGACTGTGGGTTCCACCAGAGGGGAAGGTCTCTGGCCTGTTCCCCGATCCACTAGGTGGATCAGCAGAGACTGCGGGGATTGTTCTTCTTCCTTTTCCCCATGCTGGCCAGTGATGAGGCTAACTGAGTGAATGGCAGATTTGAGCCACAAAAGTGGCTAAACTGAGGGCTGCCGTGAACCTCTGAGGCGAGCAAATCCACCAATAAGCGCAGGACCCACCAAGGCAGAGGAGGAACTTTGTCACAGTGTGGACAAAAAGGTCATGGCTTGCAGGGCAGCTTTGCAGGGAACTCATTTTAAAATTATTCCACACATTTTCACAGGCAGCCAACCTGCTGGCTGACATCTTACTGCTGAGGGTGACCAGAGAAACCAGGGCTCAGCAGCTGAATGCTTGCGGCTTTCACCCCAGTCTATATGCAGCTCAGCTTATGTGCCGCTTTGGTCCCAGGTCCAGTGATTGCTAAATGGCATGGTACAGTTTCTTACAATCGGGGAACTAACAAGGCTGCGAGCCCTTGGAATCTGTGGCTGAGGATTAACAAGTACCTCTTGGAAACTTTCCAGAGCCTCTCTCTGGAGGATTCCCTTCAGGTCTCGATGTCCATCTGCACCCTGCTTGGCCATGCAGATTAGCTACACAGGGCAATGTCCAGCTCACAGAAAACACTACCTGCCTCCCACTTTTCTATTCCCTACACAAGCCACATCAACTTACCTGGGGTCTCATCTGTTTCCTGCTCCCCCTTGAGCACTTCTGGAGTGGAGAAAAGTTCCTGGCTGCCTGCCCCACCGGACGACCCCGCTGGGAGCACCACATCCTCTTCTAGCTCGACTTCTTCATCCACAGTTTCAGCCTCTGGGTTACCTCCTCTTTCAGCTGCATGCAAAGTATCCACAGGGCAATCGGCAATGGAATGGGGTCACCACCGAGGATACCATTCAGCTCCTTATAGAAGCGGCAGGTCTTAGGTGCACCACTGGAGCAATGGTTCACCTCCCACACCTTATGGTACACTTGCCTCAGTTCCTTTATCTTAGCTCTGCACTGCTGCGTGTCTCAATCATAGGACTTTTCGTACAAGCCTCGAGAAATTTGCCCATATGTGTCCCGATTCCTACAGGTCACTTGCAGCTGTGACTGAACAAACTTCTCTCCCCATATACTGATCAGATCCAACAACTCAGCAGTGGTCCAAGCGGGAGTGTGTTTGGTGCAATAGCCAGCCATGCTGACCTGGGAAGCCACCTGGAAAGCTAATCTGGGAAGCCAGCAAGCAGGAAATGAGATTTAAAATTCTCAGGGCTTGTAAGGGTGAGGGGTGGGTTGGCTGCAGGGCAGCGGAGTTCAAACTACTGACTAGAGCGGCAGCATGGGAATTATGGGATACTTTCTGGAGGCCAATAAAATCGAAAAAAAACCCTGTGGTGTCTACACTGGCTGTTTGTCAACAATAAAGGGAGGGGAAAAGACAAGTCTCTCGCAGGGGTAAAAGTTTTTTGTTGCCAAAACTAGGGGCTTTTTTCCTAAAAAAGTGACCTTGCAGTGTGTATACTGTCATTGTTTTGTTGCCAAAAGCCAGTTTTTGGCAACAAAACTTGCAAATGTAGACAAGCCCTTAGATTTTCTTCCCATAGAACCTAAAGATATAAATAGAGGGTAAAAAAAGTAACCATTTAACTGATTGAATTTCAATAGGTTAAACATTTAATGGGGAATTAGCGGTGCATGGGTACTGCAGCCCCCCCACCCATTTTACACAGGGCTCTACTTCCCCCTGACTGCCTGGAATCCCAGGTGCCCCATCCCCTGCATGCCCAGTATCCTGGCTGCCCCTCCCCCCGGTGTACCCAGGGTCCCGGCTGTGCCCTGTCCCGGCTGCCCCCCACACCCGGGGTCCCAGCTGCTGGCCCTGCACCTGGGGCTCTGCTGCTGCCAGCATCCGGGGGTGGCAGCAGAGCCCCAGGTGCAACGGCAGCAGAGCCCCATGCACGGGGCCGACAGCCGGGACCCTATGCGCTGGCCGGCAGTAGAGCCCCGGGTGCATGCGAGGCGGCAGCCAGACCCAGGACGCGTGTGGGAGCAGCAGTGTGTGATCATTAACTGGAACCAATAAGCATCAAGCTTATTGGTTAACCGGTTAAACTTTTTTATATCCCTAATAGGACCTTACCCAGTTCCCTGAGATTGTTAGTCTGCTTTTTTTTTTTTTCAAGTCCATTGTCATTATTTTGCTGCTTTCACTCTTTTCTTTCCTTAGAATCATAAAATCTATTATTTCATGATCACTTTCACCCAAATTGCCATCAATCTTCAGATTTGCAATGAATTCCTCCCTGTTAGAATCAAGTCTAGAATGGCTGTCCCCCTGATTACTTCCTCCACCTGTTGAACCAAAAAGTTGTCCCCCATACATTCCAAGAACTTATTGGACATTTTGTTTTGCCATATTACTTTTCCAGCAGATGCCTGTGTAGTTGAAGTCCACCATTACTACCAGATCTTCTGTTTTGGATCTCTCTGTTTTGTTGTAGAAATGCCTCATCCACTACCACATTCTAATTTGGTGGTCTATAAAAGACCCCTATCTGACGTCGCTTGTGTTTTTTTTCCCGTCTCTCTCATCTTTCTTCAGTTTTATATATCTGCATCTTTAATTGGAGTTGGTCTCTGATTGAGGGGCTACAGTTGCTGTTGGCATAAAGGTTGCTCTAGTCTGGAAGAGGAAGAGTAACCAATTGAAGGCCACTAACCCTGCAGTGCCGGTGTCACAGAAATGTTGGTAGGGGGCTTCAGTCCCTGCTCACAAAGGTACCAATGGGTCCATGCTGGCAACAGGTGCTTAGAATTACCTGGACATGGTGCCCAGCTGTTACAAACATAATTCCAGTAAAAGAAAATAAATCAGATGACATGGAACTTTAGAACTGAATTTATATGGAACATTGCAGATTTCTTTAGCTTGCTTGATGATGGGATGCTGTTTTGGAAAGGAGGACTGCTGGGAAAAGATGGGGTCCAATCTAATGACGAGGGCTTTCAACTAGGTTCAAAGGTGGTAGGTGACAAAAAACAATAGGTAGGAATAAAAAAGGTTACCTTAATAAAAGACTAGATGTTGGTGATGGGGTGGAAAATTACAATTGCATCATTAGAGCAACAAGAGGGAAAACAGTGGGGGAATCTGCTGAATATCTGTCTATCTAATTCTTTGATTTATGGTGTGTGTGTGTGTGTGTGTGTATATATAATAATTGTTGCCCAGTTCTACTCATTTACAGTATTTTTCCCGTAAGTAGCTGTGCTATCTTTTTTTATCAGTCTAGTTTCTTTTGGGTCAGGCCATTGATATAAAAAGCTGCTAACATGTGAAAGAATTAAAGTGAACTCCTTAAAATAATTTGTCACTTAGTGGTTATCAAACAGTGTGACTATTACAATCTCAGTAACACCCCAAAGCCAAAAGCCACACTGAAAAAGATCAAGGAAATCTCTGAAAGTTATTGTATCAAACTCTTCTCAATCTTCCTCTGTAAATTCAGATTGGAGAAGTAAGGATGATTGGAAGATGACCAATACTGAGGCATGTGTGTGAGCATCTGCTTAACAGATGATTTAAGGCAAGTTGGCACCACCAATTTCTGCACATAAACGCTGTGAAATTTTACATATTATTCTGTGTTCAAGAGAGACACTTAATTGGAATAATACATAGTGCTGCTCATCAGGATTGAGGTGCGCTGGCAGAGAAGTATGAGAGAGAGGCTTGCATACTACCTGCCTACATTTTTGCCTAAAGCCAGTTGTAGAGCCCTTCTTCTCAAAGCCCTAATTCACTGGGGTGAGGAGGTCACCCCTTCTCAGTTACTTCTGCATCTGCTCCCATTGTGGGGGGAGGGCAAGGGCAAGAGGTTGTCTAACACACTGCCTGACTTTTGGTGGGTGGCGGGGAGAGGAATGTCACTTAGGAACAAAGACAGGTGGTTGGTTACAGTCAGGGGTAGTGGGTAGGGTGGGGTGCAGGGATATCACTCCAAAACAATGAGTGGGACTTGTCTGTTGGTTACCTGGTTGACTCTGAACTAATCAGCTGCCTCAGGCTGGGAGGCTGTAAAAGAAGCTATAGTAGCTTTATGGTGGGAGGGAAGAGGAGCAGGAGAACAGAGAACCCTGCAGTGGTGAGCAGTGGTGAAGGTGTTCAGCCAACAGAGTAGAGAACAGCAGAATGCAGAAGAGACCAACCAAGCAGCAATGGGATCAAAGTCATCCTGTGCAGCAAGAACTTCACAGTGAGCTCATACCTCTCCTCAGAGAGCATCAGAATGCACCAGAGAAAATGATTAGAAGGTACCTTCATCCAGGACTGAGTGTTGGGCTGTTTAGACTCTTAATTGGCTCAGAGCTTTAATCTATATGTTTAGACATTGAAAACTGGGCATATTGTCCTGTTTCTGGGGAAGGTATCCTTGTAACTCCCTTTAAGAGTAACTTTCTGGAATCACCCGTTGTACAGGCTGAGGGCTCATCTCAGTTTGGATAAAGGTATTGCTCTCTGGTTAAATGTAGTGTCCATTCCTAGTGGTTCACTCCTGTCTACCCAAAAAGTGGTTGGTACTTAGAGGCATATGACTGGGATTTGGGAACCACTCATCCAACCTCAGGGGCCATCACGTTATACAGTTCAGTTATTTTCTCAAGTTTCATTAGTACTGAACTCTGAAATGTTTAATTCAGGATACCCCTACAAGAGGAAAAACAGGATGATATGTTCATATAATATATGGCACAATAGCAGGTAATAATTACCTAATACCACATTGTCAGGGAGGTTGGATTTTGTCAGCATGGGCTGTGATTATCATACAAACGCTCTCTGATTATGGTATATGTCTGATAAAGCCAACAAGATAAAACATTTCTTTTTATTGAATTAATGATTTAGGTGGATCAGTCAGTCCTTCAGAGACTCATAATTTATTTAAATATTTCTGACTAGCTGTTTTGAGTAGGAGAGCTGTTCTGCAAACTTCAGTAACTGCAGCAAAACTTCACTAACAAAAATAACATTAACATGGATTAGGGACACCTATAAAAGGCTAGGAAATGATTTTATCAGTTCATTAAGGTTTTGGTCTTACTATCTCCTTAAGAAAACTAAAACAGCATTCTACACCTCTCTTCATCAGAACTGAAACAGAAAATGAAATAAACCTGAAACTCATCCATGAAGTTAATTTTGTTGGTTGGATATTAACCCAGGGTTAATCTTGGGATTTTTGTTTTTTGTTTATACTTTTTCTGTTTTTACCATGTATATATTACAATTATGAAAAAGAGACATAATTTCAGGTCAACTTAGTCACTAAATGTATGTTGTATAAGACAAACATCTGCAAATGCTGAAATGGAAATCTTTACTGGAAGAAACTTACTTCTTCGAGTGCTTGATCATGTGGATTCCACATTTTCATATATATTGTATTCTGTGTTGATTGAAATCAAAGTGTATTTTATATTAAAAAAGATAGATAAAAGAAATAGTATTTTTCAATTCACCTCATACAAGTACTGTAGTGCAATCTTTGTCATGAAAGTGCAACTTACAAATGTAGATTTTTGTTGTTGTTACATAACTGCACTCAAACAAAACAATGTAAAACTTCAGAAGCTACACATCCACTCAGTTCTTCTACTTGTTCAGCCAATTGTTAAGACAAACAAGTTTGTCTACATTTACAGGAGATGATGCTGCCCTCTTATTTACAATGTCACCAGAAAGTGAGGACAAGCATTTGCATGGCACTTTTGTAGCTGGCATTGCCAGATATGCTAAACATGCCCCTTCATACTTCGGCCACCATTCCAGAGGACATGCTTCCATACTGATTATGTTTTTTAAACAAGCATCATGCGTTAATTAAATTTGTGACTGAACTGCTTGGGGGAGAATTGTATGTCCCCTGGTCTGTTTTACCCACATTCTGACATATATTTCATGTTGTAGCAGTCTCGGATGATGACCCAGCACATGTTTATTCATGTTAAGAACACTTTCACTTGACAAAACCCAAGGAAGGTACCAATGTGAGATTTCTAAAGATAGCTACACACTCGACCCAAGGTTTAAGAATCTGAAGTGCCTTCCAAAATCTGAGAGGGACAAGGTGTGGAGCATGCTTTCAAGAAGTCTTAAAAGAACAACACTCCGATGTGGAAACTACAGAACCTGAACCACCAAAAAAGAAAATCAACCTTCTGCTGGTGGCATCTGACTCAGATAATGAAAATGAACATGCATCAGGACGCACTGCTTTGTATTGTTATCCAGCAGAACCCATTATCAATATGGACACATGTCCCCTTGAATGATGGTTGAAGCATGAAGGGACATATGACTCGTTAGCGCATCTGGCATGTAAATATCTTGCAATGCCAGCTAAAACAGTGCCATGAGAATGCCTGTTCTCACTTTCAGGTGACATTGTAAACAAGAAGTGGGCAGCATTATCTCCTGCAAATGTAAGCAAACTTGTTTGTCTGAGCGATTGGCTGAACAAGAAGTAGGACTGAGTGGACTTGCAAGCTCTAAAATTTGACATTGTTTTATTTTTGAATGCAGGTTTTTATACATAATTCTACATTTGTAAGTTCAACTTTCATGATACAGAGATTGCACTACAGTACTTGTATTGGGTGAATTGAAATACCATTTTTGTTTTTTTTACAGGGCAAATACTTGTAATCAAAAATAAAGATGAAGTGAACACTGTACACTTTGTATTCTGTGTTGTAATTGAAATCAATATATTTGAAAATGTAGAAAACACCATTTATTTAAATATTTTTGGATATTTTATTAACAGTGCAAATAATCGTGATTAATTTTTTTAATCGCTTGACAGTCCTAGTTCTTAGCATCGGCAGCCCTTGTCTTTTCCCTCAGCCTTCCAGTCTGGCTCAGGTAGATTCCTGAATGGGCCTAGACAGGCCTTTTGAGGGTGCACCTAAGGACAGTATACCAGATTTGAACGAGGATCCACCCCCCCCCCCCATTTGTTTTTGGACTGCCTGTTTCCTTTCAGTTCTGCACGGTCCCACATAATCTCAGACTCTTGGGTGCTCAGAACAGTGTCAACTGGGTACACCCTGCAGTTTTCATCCACCCTTCCCTCCCACCCCACAATCCCGCCCCCTTCAGGGACCCTTCTCATGAACAACTTCTCACCCTGGAAGTGGAAGCCCTTCTGTGGGCAGAGGCCATAGAGGAAGTTCTTCCAGGCTTAAGAGGGAAGGGGTTTTACTCCAGATATTTCCTAATCCTGAAGGCCAAAGGGGGCCTCAGGCCCAACCTGGATCTGCATCACCTCAACAAGTATCTCAGGAAGTTGAAGTTTCTCATGGTCTCCCTGGCCTCCATTATTCCCTCCCTGGATCTGGGAGACTGGTACGCCGCCTTCAACCTAAAGGACACACATTTCCACATCTCAATCTTCAGAGCACACAGGAGATTCCTCTAGTTCATGGTGGGCCCATGCCACTATCAGTTCACTGCCCTTCACTTTGGACTATTGGCTGCTCCAAGGGTTTTCAGAAAGTGTATGGCAGTGGTTGTGGCTTACCTGAGACATTGAGGTGTCCAAATCTTTCTGTACCATGATGATTGGCTGATCAAAGACCATTTGTAAGCTCAGGTCCAGTGCAGTGTCGACTTAGCATGAGATGCCTGTCGAGAGCTGGGCCTGCTAATAATCGAACAGAAATCAATGCTGTTCCCAGTTCAGAGAATAGAGTCTATCGGGGAAGTGCTCAACACCACTCAGGCCAGAACCTACTCACCAGAGTCCTAGTTCTGAACAATGTCCGGCCTTATTGCCTGTGTCAAGGCCCACCCGTTCATGACTTTGTGGGTGTGCCTCAGGTTGCTGGTCACATGGAAGCATTTACTTACGTGGTACAGCACATGTAACTGTGGCTCAGACCCCTACAGATGTGGCTGGCGTCAGTCTACTTGTTGGCAGGCACCACTTGGATGTGATTCTCAGTTCCACCAACGGTCTTAGCATCACTGACTTTGTGGATAGACCCACAGTTGGTGATGGTACCTTTCGCGGTCCTGTACCTTTTGTCAACTTTGGTCTCGGATCCTTCGGACCTGGGGTGAGGTGCCCACCTCAGCAGTCTGAGAACCCAGGGCCTCTGGCCTAGGAGGAGTTTTCCTTGCACATAAATGTCAGGGAACTCAGAGTCACAAGATAAGCCTGACAGCTGCTCCTCCCCCATCTATCAGGCAAGGTAGTGCAAGTCTTCACAGACAATACAGCCATCATGTTCTACATCAACAAACAAGGAGAAGCTCGCTGTTCAGTTCTGTATCAGGAGGCCCTCAAACTGTGGGACTTTTGTGTCACTCATGCCATCCACCTTGAGGCAGCGCACCTGCCGGGAGGCCAGAATGTGCTGGCAGATCACCTCAGTGGGTTCTTCTCCTCTTACCACAAGTGGTCCCTTCACCCAGAGGTAGTCAACGCCATCTTCCAGAAATGGAGGACTCCCTAGGTGGACATGTTTGCCACCAAGCAGAACAGAAAATGCCAAAGGTTCTGCTCGGCACATGGGCTCAGTTGGGGCTTCCTGTCCGACGCCTTCCTGCTCTCATGCGTGAGTGGTCTGCTGTATGCCTTCCCACCAATTCCACTGGTTCACAACATCCTCCTAAAGGTCAAGAGGGATAGGGCAAGTGTTATCTTGATAGCTCTGGTGTGGCCTCATCAGCATTGGTTTTTGAATGCTGTTGGACCTCTCTGTGACAACGCCCCTAGAACTCATACCTTGCCAAGACTTGATCTCACAGAACCAGGTCAGATTGCTTCACCTGAACCTTGCCTCCCCAATCCTGATGGCATGGCTGCTGCATGGCTGAACCCAGAAGAGTGAGCCTTCTTGGAGCAGGTCCAGCAGGTCTTGCTGAGTAGTAGTAAACCTTCTACCAGGGCGGCCTACTTGGCAAAGTGGAAGCGTTTCACCTATTGGGCCTCAGAACGGAGTCTTTCTCCCTCCCGGTTGTCCCTGCAGTCCATCTTGGACTATCTGATCCATCTAAAGTACCAAAGCCTGGCTTTTTCATCAATCAAGGTTCACTTAGCAACCATCTCGGCCTTCCATCCACTGGTCCATGGTAGATCAGTCTTCTCCTGTGAGATGATGGTCAGGTTCCTGAAAGGGTTAGAGAGGCTCTACCCGCAAGTTCATAACCCGATTCCCTCTTGGGATTTAAAACTGGTGGTGTCGAGGCTCATGGGACCTCCTTTTAAGCTGCTGGCATCCTGTTCTGTACTGTTCCTCTTGTGGAAGGTCATCTTCATGGTAGCAATCACTTCAGCCAGAAGGGTCTCTGAGATCAGAGCATTGACATCAGAACCCCCCTTATGTGGTGTTCTACAGGGACAAGGTCCAGCTTCACCCTTACCCAGCTTTCCTACCAAAGTTGGTGTCACAGTTCCACAACAATCAGGACATTTTTTCTACTGGTCTTCTTTCCAAAGCCTCACAAAACCAATGAGGAGCGTCGTCTGCATCCCTTGGATCCTAGATGGGCCCTGGCCTTCCACATCAAAAGAACTAAACCCTTCCGCAAGTCGACGCAGCTCTTTGTAGCAGTGTCGGATAGGATGAAAGGTCTGCCGGTATTGTCCCAGAGAATCTTATTTTGGATAACCATCTGCATCAAGTTTTGTTATGAACAGGCGAAGGTGTTGCCCCTGGCCAGCATAACCGCCCGTTCCATGAGAACGCAGGCTTCATCAGCAGTGTTCCTCTTGCAGGTACCAATCTAGGACATTTGCAGAGCTGCTACCTGGTCTTCATTCCATACCTTCGCGTCCCACTACACCATCATCCAACAGGCCCGGAACGACGCCAGTTTCAGAAGAGCAGTATTGCAAACAGCATGTCAGTGAACTCTGAGCCTGCCTCCAAGGAAACTGCTGAGGAGTCAGGTAGTGTGGAATTGACATGAGTAAGCACTCAAAGAAGAAAAAAGAGTTACTGACCCTTTGTAATGGTGGTTCTTCGAGATGTGTTCCTCATGCCCATTCCATGACCCGCCTTCCTACCGCTCTGTCAGAGTTGATAAGAAGGAACTGAGAGGGCGCAGGGCCGGCAGCACCCCTCATACCAGTGCATAAGTGTGGGGCTCCAGGGGTGCTAGGGCCGGCCCTATGGATACCACTAAGGGAAAAATCTCCAGCAACTGTGCATGTGGGTGCGCACACACCTAGCATGGAATGAACATAAACATATCTCGAAGAACAACATGTATAAAAGGTCAGTAACTATTTTTTGTTTTATTACCTACAGGAAATGAACTAACTTTTTTCTTAATGGAACCACCAAGAAGTATGTGCATGAAGGCCCCAATTCAGTGAGGTACTTGAGCATGTATGTAATTTTATTCACATGAGTAATCCCATTAACTTCAGTGGGACTACTCACATGCTTAAATACTTTAATCAGCAGGCCCATTCAGGAAATGTGTGACCTTATTATTGTACCACTTATTCTAACCCTCCTCTTGCTTTCATTTATTATCCTCATGTGCAGGTGTGGCCAAGCCGTGGCTCGTGAGCCACATGTGGCTCTTTTACAGTTAAAGTGTGGCTTGTGGAACCCCCCATACTCCTCCCCCCATTCTGCACCTACCAGACTGTGAGGTGAGGGAGGGGAGAGCTCGGGGCTTCTGCCCTGAGGCTGGGTTGTAGGGCTTCAGCCCTGTGAGGTGTGCATGCTGCGGTTTGGGGCTTCAGCCCTGTCAGGTGCTTCCTGTGGGGCTGAAGCCCTGAGACTCCCCTTGCCATGGGGCTGAAGTTCAGAGTCCCAGCAGGCACTACTGGCTCTTGAACTTCTGAAGATTATCGTATGCGGCTTGGAGAGTCAGTAAGTTTGGCCACCCCTGCTTGTATGGGTCATATTTGATGTTATTCCCTGACTCTGCTTGGGTTGACCCCTGTGCTTGCACAGAACCCAGTTAATTTCCGTGGAGGTTCATATGAATCATAGAATCATAGAATATCAGGGTTGGAAGGGACCCCAGAAGGTCATCTAGTCCAACCCCCTGCTTGAAGCAGGACCAATTCCCAGTTAAATCATCCCAGCCAGGGCTTTGTCAAGCCTGACCTTAAAAACCTCTAAGGAAGGAGATTCTACCACCTCCCTAGGTAACGCATTCCAGTGTTTCACCACCCTCTTAGTGAAAAAGTTTTTCCTAATATCCAATCTAAACCTCCCCCATTGCAACTTGAGACCATTACTCCTCGTTCTGTCATCTGCTACCATTGAGAACAGTCTAGAGCCATCCTCTTTGGAACCCCCTTTCAGGTAGTTGAAAGCAGCTATCAAATCCCCCCTCATTCTTCTCTTCTGCAGACTAAACAATCCCAGCTCCCTCAGCCTCTCCTCATAAGTCATGTGCTCTAGACCCCTAATCATTTTTGTTGCCCTTCGCCGGACTCTCTCCAATTTATCCACATCCTTCTTGTAGTGTGGGGCCCAAAACTGGACACAGTACTCCAGATGAGGCCTCACCAGTGTCGAATAGAGGGGAACGATCACGTCCCTCGATCTGCTCGCTATGCCCCTACTTATACATCCCAAAATGCCATTGGCCTTCTTGGCAACAAGGGCACACTGCTGACTCATATCCAGCTTCTCGTCCACTGTCGCCCCTAGGTCCTTTTCCGCAGAACTGCTGCCTAGCCATTTGGTCCCTAGTCTGTAGCGGTGCATTGGATTCTTCCATCCTAAGTGTAGGACCCTGCACTTATCCTTATTGAACCAAATCAGATTTCTTTTGGCCCAATCCTCCAATTTGTCTAGGTCCTTCTGTATCCTATCCCTCCCCTCCAGCGTATCTACCACTCCTCCCAGTTTAGTATCATCCGCAAATTTGCTGAGAGTGCAATCCACAACATCCTCCAGATCATTTATGAAGATATTGAACAAAACCGGCTCCAGGACTGACCCCTGGGGCACTCCACTTGACACCGGCTGCCAACTAGACATGGAACCATTGATCACTACCCGTTGAGCCCGACAATCTAGCCAGCTTTCTACCCACCTTATAGTGCATTCATCCAGCCCATACTTCCTTAACTTGCTGACAAGAATACTGTGGGAGACCGTGTCAAAAGCTTTGCTAAAGTCAAGAAACAATACATCCACTGCTTTCCCTTCATCCACAGAACCAGTAATCTCATCATAAAAGACGATTAGATTAGTCAGGCATGACCTTCCCTTGGTGAATCCATGCTGACTGTTCCTGATCACTTTCCTCCCATGTAAGTGCTTCAGGATTGATTCTTTGAGGACCTGCTCCATGATTTTTCCAGGGACTGAGGTGAGGCTGACTGGCCTGTAGTTCCCAGGATCCTCCTTCTTCCCTTTTTTAAAGATTGGCACTACATTAGCCTTTTTCCAGTCATCCGGGACTTCCCCCATTCGCCACGAGTTTTCAAAGATAATGGCCAAGGGCTCTGCAATCACAGCCGCCAGTTCCTTCAGCACTCTCGGATGCAACTCGTCCGGCCCCATGGACTTGTGCACGTCCAGCTTTTCTAAATAGTCCCTAACCACCTCTATCTCCACAGAGGGCTGGCCATCTCTTCCCCATTTTGTGATGCCCAGCGCAGCAGTCTGGGAGCTGACCTTGTTAGTGAAAACAGAGGCAAAAAAAGCATTGAGTACATTAGCTTTTTCCACATCCTCTGTCACTAGGTTGCCTCCCTCATTCAGTAAGGGGCCCACACTTTCCTTGGCTTTCTTCTTGTTGCCAACATACCTGAAGAAACCCTTCTTGTTACTCTCGACATCTCTTGCTAGCTGCAGCTCCAGGTGCGATTTGGCCCTCCTGATATCTTTCCTACATGCCCGAGCAATATTTTTATACTCTTCCCTGGTCATATGTCCAACCTTCCACTTCTTGTAAGCTTCTTTTTTATGTTTAAGATCCGCTAGGATTTCACCATTAAGCCAAGCTGGTTGCCTGCCATGTTTACTATTCTTTCGACTCATCGGGATGGTTTGTCCCTGTAACCTCAACAGGGACAAACCATATGCATACCATATGCATGCAGATGCAGTGTGTGACACTGCACCACATATTCTTCAGTGATATTATTAGGATTGGATTATGACCTAATTATGTATTTTATGAAAAGTCATGTGAGATGTCATTGAAAAGGTAATGATTATCCTATTTGTATGCATGTATCATTTTTGTATCTGAAGTTATGAATATTGTCTATGTATCTATATTTCAAATGTAGTTACACCTGAGTAACGCCCACTAGAGAAGATGCTTTCAATCTAGATAGCTGGGTGATGAAGAGCCGTTAGAGAGAACAATAGGCGTTAGGAGAAGCTTATCTCCCACCTGGGGAGCCTTCCTGAGAATGCTACAGATAGCCTCCGAGAAATGGCGGCTATGACTCTACAAAGACCTGTGATGTGATGACATGTCTCTAGACTCCATCTTGGGATGTCAGTGTTTTTCCACAGACCGGTTTGGGAATGAAGCTTTGAAACAGAGGATTCCCACCATATGCAAAAGCTATATAAGGTGGGGAGTGACATCACCTGGAGTTCTTCGTGCCCCACACAAGAAGACTCCTGGAAACAACTGAGGAATAAGGACTGAATTGGGGGAAGTGCTGGACCCAGACTAAAAGGATTTTTAGCCTGTGAATGGAACACTTGGAGATTCCAAGCTGTAAGCAAGTGCAGCTTGCCCCTTAAGAATCTGCAGTCTACTTATATCATCTCTTTGGATATGAATAGAAGATTCTCACCCTATTTAGTGTATTAAGTTTAGTTTGCATTTTTTGCCAGGTAATCTGCTTTGATCTGTTTGCTGTCACTTATAATAACTTACTTATTTTTGCTTTATCTACACACTTTATCTACAGTGTGTTGGATTTGTGACTCAGGGCAAAAGGCTGCTGCATATTCCTCTCCACATTGAGGGAGGGGGTGAATTTCATGAGCTTATGTTGTATAGTTTCCTGTGCAGTGCAAGATGGTATAATTTTCGGTTTGTACCAAGGGGGTGTATGCCTGAGGAGCTGTAGTTGCCCTAGCTGTAGTCTTCCTACGCAGGAGCTAGTCAGAGCACCTGCATGTAACTGCAGCTGGGTGTTTCTCTACCTGTGTGTATGCTGGTGAAAGTGCAGGCTGGAGCCTGGAGGGCTTTGCAGTTTGTCACAGCTGTACAGTGTAGAGAGAGCCCAGGCTGCTGGGTCAGGGGGGCTCAGTGGTACCCCAGTTCCAGGTGGCACCCCAGGGAGAACCCGTCACACAGGGTCTGCCCATATGGAATAATTTACAGTTTAAGACTCTGATACTGCAATTTCTTTGGTGAAGGGAAAGTTACTATGACACTTTTAGGTTCTTACCATTAAATAACAGGTTTCCTTGATATGTTTTAATTTAATCGGTAACAGTCTATTTCAAAACTAATCAGAAAAAAATTAAATACAGGAAGGTAGCGGGTCTGACACCCCTCTCAGTAAAGGAATGTATGTCTTCCAAAGCTGGCTCACAGCTTTTTTTGAATTCTTCTGGATTTTCAGTGGGGAGCCTAAGAATCTTCTGACTTAGACAAAACCTTGCCAGCCTTGGTAATAGTCATATAGTCCTTTTTTCCCCACAAGACACCATTTGAAGGATCAGTTATTATTTTGTGCACCTCTCTCATGTTCCACTTATTCATCTCCTCTAAAATAAATAGTCCCAATCTTTTCTCTTTCTGCATGTGAAAATATTTCTCTGTCTCTAATCATTCTGCCACCATTTTTTGAAACCCTTCTATTTCTATTATATCCTTTTCCAACTAGAATGAAGGCATACTATTGATTTATATAATGTCATCATATTTCCCTGAATTTCTGGCCCATTCTTCATATTTTCTAACATTCTGTTTTGTTTTGTTTTTTCAAGCCATTGCACATTGAGAAGATTTTCATTGAGTGGTCCTAAAAGAAACCCAGGTCTATGATAGCTAATTTAAATAACTTTGCAAATTCTGCCACCTCAGTGTTCAACCCTTTTTCCAAATCATTAATATATTAATCAGCGTTAGTACAGCTCATTGTTAACCTTCTGCTATGCTGAAAATTAACCATTTATCCCTACTCCTTTTATGTCTTTTATCCAATTCCTAATCCATGACTTCTCAACCCATCTCTACATAATTTTCTTAAAAATCTCTTGTGATTTTGTCAAAACTTTTTTTTAAAAGTTCAAATAAATGTTATCTAGCAGTTCTTTTTTCCATTGTTTTATGACATGTTCAAAGAATTCTATTAGATTAAAGAGTAGAAAACATATTTTTTTATAATTAATTTCAAAAGGTCTTGGTTTTGTCCCAATGAGGAATGGGAAATTTTTATGGGATGGGAAAACCATTTCCTGCCAACCTCTGTTAAGGTATGATTATCCTTTGCAGAAACTGATGGTTTTTCCTAACATTTCAAGTTACTTTAATTGTCTTATAATTCTCTTTTTACATAACATTTCCACCAGTTTACCCAGTGCTGAAATAAGGCTCACTGGTTTACAATTTCCTGGATCACCCCAATGCCTCTTTAAATAATAGATATGACATATTTGCTACTCTCCCAATCTTTTGTTAGTAACCAAGAGAGTTAGCAGCTTGGTGACCTAATTCTTACATTCATCTAGAACTCTTGAATGTATACCATCTGGATGTGGGACTTGTAAGGACTTGATCCTGGAAGGTGCCAAGAACACTGATCTTGGTCCAGCACAGCTTGTAAGCACATGCTTAAAGTGCTTTGAAGGATTGGCGCCAGAGGACTGCTCTGCACCATGCAGGACCAGTCCTCATTCCAGTACCTCTTTGACATATCAGGCTTTGAGAAGATCATACCTTTTATTACTTGGGAAGAGTAGGTAATTCCCCAGCATCCTGTGTAGTGAAGACTGATTCAGACATCATTTAAATTTGTATTTCTCAAACCTAACCCCCTTTTTACTGTTTTGCAGTTTTGAGTACACATGCTGCAGAACATGTTATTGTTCTAAATTTATAAATCTGTGAAGATCAAAGTAAGTGCCAGCAGGATTTGTGAAAAATTAGCCTATTTTTAAATCAGTGTTGTCAGCATAAAAGGAATTTTATCTAGTTTTGTGCATAAAGTCCCACATACACATTCAGCAGTTAAGTAGTTACAGTACTTTGTAATCCTCTTAGCTGTTTCTTTCCTTTTGCAGTTATATCAATAAGCTCAGCTACTCAGTGTAATAGACGGCTACTATTTGTGCTTCTGAAGTGGAATGTGCTGGGAACTTTATTGTTTCAAAGGTAAGCAGTGAAATCACAACAGGCTGCAGAAACATTTAAGATGTAATGAACCAGACCGTTTATTGAATCTGTCTGTTAAAGTCACTGCTGAAGTCTTTTGATAAAAGAGAGATTCCCCCTTACTGTCAAGTAAAATTATTTTATTAGAACGATCAAAGTTAATAGTCTCCACATGCACTGAAAAAATAAAAATGTGTTTCTTCTGTCTGGTCACTGCTGTCTCTTAATGACAATGCATGGCATTTTGTTTATGTTCTTTAGGGGATACAGCTGGGCATCTGCTGGCTGCCTACTTCTCTATCCCACAGTCAGTGTTTGTAATTAAATCATGTTAAGGTCATCCTGTTTACATCCACTATTATATGGTAGCAAATAATTTTTTGGGTTTGTTTTAAATGTTCCCCAAATAATCTTGTGTGAATTTGTAATCATAGTTAGCATATTTTGGTCCTCAGGGTATTATACCCTCCCCTCCTTTTTGCTGCATCCACAATAATTCCTATGTCTTCATGTGATCACAACTTTGGCCATTTACATTTCAATGGTGCAATAGACATATACTTTATAAAGTGCTTTAAGATCCTGGAGAGTGAATTCTGTTTCAAGCTCTGACAGTAGCTCACTGTATGACTCTGGACAAGTCACTTCACCTCTCTATACCTGTGTCCCATCTGTAAAATACGGATAATAATACTGACCGATCTTTGTAAAACACTTAGAGGCCTATGGATAAAACGTGGTATATTAAGTGCTAAGTTTCTGTATGCCCTTATTTGCACTATGATGTTAGGAATAGAAAGTAACATTTTTCCCTTGCAAGTGTGGTTCCACTTCGAAAAAAGTCAGTTCGTAAAAGTGACAGTGTGTGATTTTTAAACTGAGAATGAACTAAAAATAAATTAAAAATACAGATTTTTATAAAGTGCAGCACTTTTTAGGTTGCAGTGCTTGTGGGATGAAGAAATAGTGCTCAATTGTCTAAAATACACATTTACTTTATGAACTTGGAAACTGTATTTAGTAGAGTTGTCATTTAATCGCAGTTAACTCACGCAAATAACTAAAAAAAATTAATTTTGATTCATCGTAGTTTTAATCACGCTGTTAAACAATAGAATACCAATTGAAATTGATTAAATATTTTGGATGTTTTTCTACATTTTCATACATATTGTATTCTGTGTTGTAATTTAAATCAAAGTGTATATTTTGATTATCATTTTTACAGTGCAAATATTAGTAAACAAAAGAAATAGTATTTTTCAGTTTACCTCATTCAAGTACTATAGTGCAATCTCTTTATCGTGAAAGTGCAATTTACAAATGTAGATTTTTTTAAATTACATAACTGCACTCAAGAACAAAACAATGTAAAACTTCAGAGCCTACAAATCCACTCAGTCCTACTTCTTCTTCAGCCAATCGCTAAGACAAACAAGTTTGTTTACATTTACAGGAGATAATACTGCTCTCTTCTCACTTTCTGGTGACATTGTAAGTAAGAACAGACATTTCAATGGCACTTTTGTAGCTGGCATTGCAAGGTATTTATGTGCCAGATATGCTAAATATTCATATGCCCCTTCAAGCTTCGGCCACCATTCCAGAGGACATGCTTTCATGCTGATGATGAGTGTTAAACTTAATTAATGAATTATTTTTTTATGACTGAACTGCTTGGGGGAGAACTGTATGTCCCCTGCTTTGTTTTACCCGCGTTCTGACATATATTTCATGTGGTAGTAGTCTCGGATGATGACTCAGCACATGTTGATCATTTTAAGAACACTTTCACTGCAGATTTGACAAAACACAGAGGTGCCAGTGTGAGATTTCTAAAGATAGCTACAGCACTCTACCTAAGGTTTAAGAATCTGAAGTGCATTCCAAAATCTGAGAGGGACAAGGTGAGGAGCATGCTTTCAGAAGTCTTAAAAGAGCAACACTCCGATGCGGAAACTAGAGAACTCGAACCACCAAAAAGGAAAATCAACCTTCTGCTGGTGGCATCTGACTCAGATAATGAAAATGAACATGCATCGGTCTGTGCTGCTTTGGATTGTTATCGAGCAGAACCTATCATCAGCATAGACGCATGTCCTCTGGAATGGTGGTTGAAGCATGAAGGGACGTGAATTTTTAGCGCATCTGGCACATAAATATCTTGCGATGCTGACTACAACAGTGCCATGTCAGGTGACATTGTAAACAAGAAGCAGTCAGCATTTTCTCCTGCAAATGTAAACAAACTTGTTTGTCTGAGCGATTGGCTGAACAAGAAGTAGGACTGAGTGGGACTTGCAAGCTCTAAAATTTTACATTGTTTTATTTTTGAATTCAGGTTTTTTTGTACATAATTCTACATTTGTAAGTTCAACTTTCATGGTACAGAGATTGCACTACAATACTTGTATTGGGTGAATTGAAAAATACTATTTCTTTTGTTTTTTTACAGTGCAAATACTTGTGAGTACTGTACACTTTATTCTGTGTTGTAATTGAAATCAATATATTTGAAAATGTAGAAAAACATCCAAAATATTTAAATAAATGGTATTCTATTGTTCAACAGTGCGATTAATCATTAATTTTTTAATTGCTTGACAGCCCTAGTATTTAGTTATTTTATGAAAGGCCAATTAGATTGTGTTAGTTTTCAAACAAAGGTTGAAAATATAAAACTGAAACTAAACTTCAGTGATGCTTTGAATAAAATCAGCTAAGATTTTTAACAAAATTTAAAAAGGAAAGTGTGTAGTTTTCCTAAATAAAAGAGTGAGGGGAATAAGAAAATAATCCAATGTTGTTGTGCATTCATGTATGTACAGAGCAATGATTTTTTTCAGTCTAAAATGACTTCTACTTTAGATTAAAGAAAACAGCAAGAAAAGACAAAAGTAAAGCATTCAGTTGAGTGCGTTGTATGTGAATGCGTGCACATGCCTCTTCTATAAAAGGCTACAGAAGATCTGGGAATAAAATGATTGCTGTCTCCACACACAAAGTTAAACATTTAAAAGGTCCAGTACATACAAAACAAAGCCACCAGTTTCATAGCTTTAATACGTTGTATATAGGTTGTTGAAATATTGTCAAGAATGAGGAATATTCTTCCATTTCTGAGGAATGTGGCTGATGAAGGGGCCCTATCTCAGTGTTATATTTGATACTTTGTGTATGTGGTTCCCTTTCATCTTCCTCTTAACGCTGTTACACTAATAAAAATGGTACCAACGGGATCTTGTAAGAGGGACAAGGCAAATTGCCACGTTTATTGTAAATACAACAAAATATTCCTATATGCAATTTCTATATAGATCCATTCTCACACACAGACATTCACACACAGGTTCTGCAAAAAGGTTGTTAGTTACCAGCCTAGACGTTGCTCGTGCCAAGTCACTGGCCAGGTGGCCTGGACACGAGAGTGGAGCCAAGTTGTGGTCAGATGTGCATCCGATGCTCCTGGAGGGTGATCGTAGAACCAGACTCAAAGAACACAACCCCTAGACCCAATTTTTATAGGTTTCTGGTTCAATACAAGTCTATGGAAGTTGCTTCATCATGCTGAATTTACAACTGAGATGACCATCAATCAGCTCAATCAGCAGGTGGTACATACATGATGGCTCCATGATGGCTAGGTGTTATCATCTTGTTCTTCCTTGATGCATTTTGGGTGGATTCGGGTTCGCCCTCCGGGGGTCATCCGGTTATCTCCATTTTGCATATTCTTCGACCCATCGATACCAAGGTTGAAATTCTTAGGATTAGGCTGGCACCATTTACTAACCAATTATTTCCCTGCTTCAGGCTCTCAATTCCATGCACTCATCATTCATTCTTTTACTTAACAACACAATCTATTACTCTTGATTCATTTAACAAGTTTTATCCCACTATCTATTTTTCCCTCTTTGGATACCAAGATTTACATAGGCATGACAAGGGGCCCGCACGGGGGAAGAGCACCAGGGTGTTGTTTTAAAGAACAGCATTGTTTCCTCAAAGTTCTTATCACTTTCCAGCACAGACTCTTTGTTCTGTACCAGCCTGAAATAATTAGCACTTTGGCCTTGCATTTGTTACAGAGTGAAATTCAACAGCATGGAACTGATGTTTTATACCTTTTTACAATACCTATATACTCTTTTGTCTATCTTTATTTGTACTACTACATAATTATAATGCTATCATACTTATATAACTTTGAGGGCGACCCAACAATGCATCTGTATTGATCTAATACGAATGGCTACTGCCAGTTTTAATATTCTCTATGTTCTTAACTCAAACTACTTCCCTGAATTCACGCATAAACAGTAGTTGTGCACTCAGATCGGAGGCAGCATAATGAACTCTAATTGCACAGTGAACTCAGTGTCTGCCAAAGACTCTGAATTGCATCGTAATTGATGTGATCTGAAAAGTTTGAAGGAAGTTACCATAGTCTGTCCCTCTCTTAATATGTGTGTCTAGAGCCTGGAAAGTACCTTAATTGAAGCATCTTTTGAAAATTATAGTTATTTTAGGAATAATTGGCAATTTTCTTTACCATTTGAACATTTCAGGCACTAATTATTTTTTAAGTGGCTTTTTCTGGGGAATAAACAGCACATCTGCAAAACAATGATAATATTCCTATTTAATTTTATGTTTAGTATTAACTGAATGAAGACAAGCCATGCTAGGGAAAAGAATATACATCTTCTAAATAGCCTTTTGTAATGAGGTAACTGGTCCATTAAATGAAACTGGGCTCAGCTCTCCTTTGCCTAATTGGGCCAATTAAGAGGGCGGGATAGCACCTGGGGTATGTCTACACTGCAATTAGACACTATGGCTGGCCGATGCCAACTGAGTTAGGCTAGTGGGGCTCAGCATAAAGGCAAGGGTGCAAGTAAGTTAGAGGACTTACCGGTACGCTGGAGTCCTGAGCAGGGGCATGGCCTCAACCGGAAGAGGCGTGGCCTCAACCGGAAGAGGCAGGGCCTTAAATCCCCAGGCCCTTTAAATCTTGATTTGAAGGGCCAGAGCTCCAGCTGCGGTAGTGGTGGCTGGGAGCCCGGGTCCCTTTAAATCACCCCTGAGCTACCAGCTGCAGAGGCAGCTGGGAGCCCCGGGGCTCGGTGGTGATTTAAAGGGCCCAGGGCTCTAGCTGCCGCTACCACAGTGGAGCCCCGGGCTCTTTAAATCACTGAGGAGCCCTGGGGGCTCCTGGCTGCCACTGCTACGCAGGGGCTCTGGGCTCTGGCAGAGCTTTAAAGGGCCTGGGGCTCCGCTATGGTAGCAGCTGCCGGAGCCCCGAGCCCTTTAAATCCCCGCCTGAGCCCTTCTGCCCGAGCCCTGGGGTAGCGGTGGCTGGGCTCCATCGTGAATTTAAAGGGCCCCGGGGCTCCAGCCGCCGCTACCGCCCCAGCCCTTTAAATGCCGGCCAGAGCCCCACCACCACTACCCCAGGGCTTTGGCAGCAGGGCTCTGGCGGGGATTTAAAGGGCCGGGCAATAGGGGTGGCTGGAGCTCCGGGGCTCTTTAAATCCCCTCCAGAGCCCCACCCCTACCCCAGGGCTCGGGCAGCAGGGCTCAGGCGGGGATTTAAAGGGCTTGGGGCTCCAGCCGCCGCTACCGCCCCGGCCCTTTAAATCCCCTCCAGAGCCCCACCGCTGCTACCCCAGGGCTTTGGCAGCAGGGCTGAGGCAGGGATTTAAAGGGCCCCGGAAGGGTAGCGGGGGCTGGAGCTCCGGGGCCCTTTAAATCCCCGCCAGAGCCCCGCCACCGCCGCTACCCCAGGGCTCGGGCAGCAGAGCTCAGGCGGGGATTTAAAGGGCCCCGGGGCAGTAGTGGCGGCTGGAGCTCCAGGGCCCTTTAAATCCCCGCCTGAGCCCTGCTGCCCGAGCCCTGGGGTAGCGGCGGCGGGGCTCTGGCGGGGATTTAAAGGGCCCCGGGGCTCCAGCCACCGCTATCCCCACCCCTCGGGCCCTTTAAATCCCGGCCTGAGCCCTGCTGCCCGAGCCCTGGGGTAGCGGCGGCGGGGATTTAAAGGGCCCCGGAGCTCCAGCCGCCGCTACTGCCCTGGGGCCCTTTAAATCCCGGCCTGAGCCCTGCTGCCCGAGCCCCGGGGTAGTGGCGGCAGGGCTCTGGTGGGGATTTAAAGGGCCCCGGGGCAGTAGCGGCGGCTAGAGCTCCGGGGCCCTTTAAATCCCCGCCAGTGCCCCGCTACCACTACCCCAGGGCTTTAAATTGTCCTCTCTGAAAGCTGGTCCTGGTACGGCGCACCGGTTCTTACCGGTACACCGTACTGGGGTGTACCGGCTTACTTTCACCTCTGGATAAAGGGCAGTTTAACTGAAGTATAGACATTCAGGCTTGACCTGCAGCCTGAGCTCTCGGACCCTCCCACCTTGCAGGGTCCTACAATGTGTGCTTCAGCCCAAAGCGGAATTTCTACACCACAGTTAAACAGCCTGTTAGCCTGAGCCCAAGTCAGATGGCACAGGTCAGCCATGAGTTTTTAACTGCAGTGTAAACATACCTTTCTCCTGATTTTCCAGATCCCTTACTCACCAGACCTCTTAGGGTAAGGGAGGAGAGCTACAACAGAGAAAATGTGGTTCCCAAATGCCTGGGAAGAAGACTTTATTGGAGGCTAATACATTTTCCGGCCAGTGCTATTTATTTATATTATAGTAGTGCCCAGATGCCTCAGTCAGAATTGGGACCCTGTTGTGCTCAGCACAGCACAAACGCTGACCCAAAGAATGCACAATATAACACTAAAAACGACAAATGGATGTAACAAATAATTGGAAGACATGGAAAAGATGACGAGAATAACAGTGGTCGGAAACACATAGTTCTCTAGACTAGTTATGGTATGTGAATAGCTACATAGATAGATAGAAGTCTAGAATGTTAAGCATGCAGAAAGGGCTTCAACTTCATGTTCTGTTAATCCCTGGATTTATCCTGTTTCTTCCTGAAAAAGAACTACAGAAATGAATGGGACTATTTGTGAAGTTAGGTACTTAATACAAATTAAGTAATCAGAATCTGGTTCACAGGGCTTTCAGGATAGCATTTTCAGGTTGATTCAGGACTGGGTTAACTGGGTAGTTGGGGGTTATTGCATGGTGCTCTGTTTCAAGAGTCAGGATTTTTAGCATAAACCTGTCTCTTGCTCATTCCACCCCATTGGCCGCACTGTTGCCACCTGCAGCACAGATTAGGCTGGGGTGAATGGAGAGAGATGGGAGAAGAAGTCTAGTATAGCTGGAGAGGAGGACTTAGCGGTAATGGGAGGATGTCATATGGGCAAAGGGCAAGGAAAACAGAGAACCTGGAGCAGGAAAAAGAATAATGCCAGGTGGTTGAGGAAGTGGGCCCAACAGAAGCTTAATTAAAAACACATTTTCTTTGGCACTTTAATATTTTACTGCAGTGGGGTTTTAAATAATCCTACTTATTGCTATGGTAATGTGACTGATTGGTTAAAATCAGTCCTTGAAATTTCTCAGCCTATGCTTTAATACAAATTAATGCTTTCCAGTTGACGGTCAGAAATTATTTGACTTTGGAATGTAAAAAACCACATTGCCTTATTATGTTACATAGAAGAATTTCTCCAGTATGGGATGCGGTGCTGGAAATTACATTGCTGGGAACCCTTGTTATTCCATATATTGTACCCAACGAACTATCAAACACCATCAGAGGTTTTCAACTCAAAGTTATTAGCTCTACTGTAAATGCTCCCAGATGGTAACTGGGACAGTTGCCAAGGAATCACATTCAGGGGCCCAATCCTGCACACACTGTAATCCATTGCAAGCTTCTTATTGACTTCAAAGGGAGCAGGATTGGACCTTCAGAGTAATGTGTTTCAATGCCTCCACTCTGTGGCTAAACAAAGAATCGGTCTTGTTTCAATAGCATGCCTAATGGTGCTTACAAGCCTAAATCTTGTAACAGGTGAGAATGGGTGTTCTCCAGCTTAAATTTCCCATTACCTAGCCCTTAATTCACATTGTTTGGCTT
The DNA here is from genome assembly GCF_965152275.1 of Natator depressus. Lineage (NCBI taxonomy): Eukaryota > Metazoa > Chordata > Testudines > Cheloniidae > Natator > Natator depressus. The sequence goes on from NC_134239.1 coordinate 94,013,480, forward strand.
CCCTACTGTGCTGAGTTTGCTAATAGCATTGTTCACTACACTGCAGTTTTCCTTAATCTTTTAATGCTTTTAAAGCAATTTATGAAATGCTGCTGAATAACTCAGTACTGTGTGAAATTTCATTGGCATATTTGGATACACAAACTTCTGTGTCAGCAAACAGGATTGAATTTTGTAAAGTTCAGAAAAATCTAGATCTTTATGAAGTAAATAGGAAGCTTCTTTTGGGAATGCAGCTATAAACAAGTGAAAGTTACTGCACTTAGGAAGGAAAAAATCTAATTCACAACTACAAAATGGAGAAAAGCTACACAATAGTATTGCAGAAAAATATCTGTGGGTTATAGTGCATCACAAATTGAATGAGTCAGCAATGTGATGCAGTTGTAAAAAAATGCTAAAGACATTCTGGGGCCTATTAACAGGAGTGTCATATGTAAGATGGGAGGAAACTGTCCTCTGCTCAGCACTGGTGAGGCCTCAGTTGGAGTATTGTGTCTGCTTCTAGGTGTCACCCTTCAGAAAGATATGGAGAAACTGGAGAGAGTCCATACGAGAGCTACCAAAATGATAAAAGATTTAGAAAACTGGATCTATAAGGAAAAATTTTAAAAACAGCATATTTAGTCTTGGGAAAAAAAGAGGACTGAGGGAGGACCTGACAAGTCTTCAAATATACAGGCTGTTATAAGGAGTATGGTGATAAATTGTTCTCCAGGTCCACTGAAGATAAGACAAAAGCTTAATGGGCTTAATTTGCAGCAAGGGAGATTTAGGTTAGATATTAGAAAAAGCTTTCCAACTATAAGGATAGCTAAGCACTGGAATATGCTTCCAAGGGCGTGTTTGGAGTCTCCATCACTGGAGGTTTTAAAGAATAAGTTAGACAAACACCTCTCAGGGATGGTCGAGGTATACTTGTTCCTGCCTCAGCACAGAGGGCTGGACTAGATAACCTCTTGAGGTCTCTTCCAGCCCTGTGTTTCTGTGAGTCTATGATTGTCTAACATCTTTCTTAGGTGGGAACTCTGTCTGTTTTGACATGCTGTCATGGGGTGTCTCACCACACTGGCGCCTCCTGCTGGCTATTTTGTGAATTAGCTCTGATCAGCAGGTGTGCCCTCTGGGGTGGTGGCTCTCCTGTATTAGTTTCTGCCTGTAGACCCACTGCAATTCCAATCTCACTGCCTCTGCTTTTTGGCATAGCCTTCCGTCCGTGTCACAATCCAGGTTTCCCCCTTCCAGGGGACTCCTTCTGCCACAGTCTAGCCGCTCCTCACAGTGGCATGGCGGTCCATAGCCTGGCCACTTCTTCAGTGGCGAGTGGGGGGTGGTGGGCGGGACCCAGGTCCACCGACTACTCTAGGTCCTAGCCTAGGGACAGTCGGAACAACAACTTCCTGCTGCCCCTCCTTTCTTTCTCCGCCAGTCTGTCTCAATTCCCTGGGCCACTTCCCTGCAGCCCCAGCACCTTCGGCTCCTGCCTCTGGCTCTTTCACCCTGTTCCCAGGGCCTCAGGCCTGCAAGCCCTATTCACAGTGTAGTCCCTGCAGCCCTCTAGGAAGACAGTCCCCTCCCTGGAGCTTCCTGTATCAGACTGAATTGCTCTGGCCTGCAGATTCCTTTTTGAATGGGCTGGCTGGGCCCTGATTGTCTGGTCCAGCCTCCTCCCTAATTGACTGAAGCCACTGCCCTAATTGGCTGTTTCCTTGCAGCCCTCCAGGCTGGGTTTTAACCCTATCAGGGAAAGTGCGGGGCAGATGCCCCATCACACATGCCTAGTGCATTTTGGGCCCTATGATATAATAAATAGCAATAGCTGGAATAACTAACAGATCATACAGATTTCTCATTGAGAAAGTAGGTTAACTTTACTGATCTAGGGAGAGATATTGATGATGCCAGGTAGATTTTTTCTATTGATGCTTTTCCTTCTTTTGATCAAAATGTGATGGATCTTTGTCTTTAATCACTCCCTCCTCGCCTTTTTTTTTTGGTAACCTCATTTGCTGCAGTTACAACCAGCATTAAAATGTTTTTCTTTTGGTTAATGTTTTTAATGCCGTAGCTGATGGGATCATGGGAACATTTTAAAGAGATTTAGTTCTCCACTCAGTGTAAAAAGTAATAAGCAATTAAACATCACTAAAATGTTTCTGGCTGTATCATTTTAGTTTTTCACTGTTAGGGTCAAAATAAACATAAGCTCATTTGAAACGCTTGTTAATTCCAGATGCAGTGGTAGATTTGTATGGAGTTACCTTACAATTTTTTTGAAAGTTAGCACTTGAGGTAATATAAATATCTAGGAAAACTTTGAGTACTATGCAGTAAAGAATATAAGAATGTGAGAAGTCTATTCATTTTCATATTTAACAGAGGCCTGCTATGGTGGTTCAGTGGGCCAAAGGACCAGCCTTTTACCTCTAGAGACTTGGGTTCACACTTTACCCTAATTTAGATATAATTATACTTTGCAGTACTATGCTGCCTCCTATTCAACAAACTTTATAAGCCTTAACTTATTAGGGTTGTCAAGCAGTTACAAAAATTAATCATGGTTAATCGCACACTTAATAATAGAATACCATTTATTTAAATATTTATGGATGTTTTCTACGTTCTCAAATATATTGATTTCAATTACAATGCAGAATACAAAGTGTACAGTGCTCACTTTATATTTTTTTGATTATAACTATTTGCACTATAAAAACAAAAGATGGTATTTTTCAATTCACCTAATACACTGCTGTATTGCAATCTCTTTATCATGAAAGTTGAACTTACAAATGTAGAATTATGTATAGGAAAAAAAATGTAAAACTTCAGAGCCTACAAATCCACTCAGTCCTACTTCTTGTTCAGCAAATCGCTCAGACAAATAAGTCTGTTTACATTTACAGGAGATAATGCTGCCCACTTCTTGATTACAATGTCACCTGAAAGTGAGAACAGGCATTCACAGGGCAGTCTAAGTCAGATGCCAACAACAGAAGGTTGATTTTCTTTTTTGGTGATTTGAGTTCTGCAGTTTCCGCATTGGACTGTTGCTGTTTTGAAAGCATGCTCCACACCTTGTCCCTTTCAGATTTTGGAAGGCATTTCAGATTTTTAAACCTTGGGTTGAGTGCTGTATCTCACATTGGTACCTTCTTTGCATTTTGTCAAGTCTGCAGTGAAAGTGTTCTTACAACGAACAATATGTGCTGGGTCATCATCCGAGACTGCTATACCATAAAATATATGGCAGAATGCAGATAAAACACAGATCAGGAGACATACAATTCTCCCACAAACAGTTCAATCACAAATTTAATTAACACATTTTTTTTTAAATAATGCCATCATTATGTCATTTAATGTGACCAGCATGGAAGCATGTCCTCTGGAATGGTGGTTGAAGTATGAAGAGGCTATACATTCATATGCCCATCTGGCACATAAATACCTTGCAATGCCGGCTACAAAAGTGCCATGCGAACGTCTGTTCTCACTTTCAGGTGACATTGTTATTAAGAACCGGGCAGCACTTTCGCCTATAAATGTAAATAAACTTGTTTGTCTTAGCAATCAGCTGATCAAGAAATAGGACTGAGTGGACTTGTAGGCACTAAAGTTTTACATTGTTTTGTTTTTGAGTGAAGTTATGTAACAAAACTACATTTGTAAGTTTCACTTTCATGATAAAGAGATTATGCTACAGTGGGAGGTGAATTGAAAAATACTATTTCTTTTATCATTTTTATAGTGCAAATATTTGTAATAAATATAAAGTGAGCACTGTACACTTTGTATTCTGTGTTGTAACTAAAATCAATATATTTGAAAATGTAGAAAAAATCCAAAAATATTTAATACATTTCAATTGGTATGCTATTGTTTAACAGTGTGATTAAAACTGCGTTTGAGATTAATTTTTAATTGTAATTAATGTGAGTTAATTGTGTGAGTTAACTTGCAATTAATCGACAGCCCTACTTATTATGCCTTACAACATTGCTCTGAGGTTGAAAAATGGAAGCAGAAGAGGTTAGACAAAATTTTCAGAAGGTGCTTCAAATTTTCTGAGACATCTAGGGTGTGATTTTCAGAAGTGCTGAACACCCACAATTCTGATTGAAGTTCATAGGAAATGTAAGTGCTTAGCATTTTTGAAAATCAGACATGAGATGTATCAAGCTGGGCACACAAACCAGCAGTCAGTTTTGAAAATTTTGGCCTGAGTGAGCAATATACAGTCATGTCAGTGGCAGGGGAACAGAGGAATTGCCATACTGCTTCAGACCAGTGGTGAGTCTAGTCCAGTATCTCTTGTCTGAGAGTGGCCAGTACCAGACACTTTAGAGGAAGGAGAAGAAGCCCTAAAGCATGTAGCTGGAAGTAGAAGCTGAATCGGATTCTTTCTTTAGTAGACAGAAAAAGGCTGTGATGAGTACAAAGATATTAACTATACAGGGGACTTGCACTTGTGAATATGCATTATCAGATGGCGCTAAAGCTGCACTTTGTTACCTACTCTATTTGGAAGGGATATGGGTTCACTAGGAGATGGCCTAATGTGTCAGCTCTTGTGACAAAGTTCCTCCTCTACCTTGGTGGGTCTTGTGCTTATTGGCAGTTTTGCTTGCCTTGGAGTTTCACGGCAGCCCTCAGCTTGGCCGTTTTTCTGAACCCACAGTCCAGGTCGATGACTCCTGTGTCTGACCAGGAGTTGGGAGGATTTGGGGGGAACCTGGGCCCGCCCTCTACTCCGGGTTCCAGCCCAGGGCCCTGTGGAATGCAGCTGTCTAGAGTGCCTCCTGGAACAGCTGTGCGACAGCTACAATTCCCTGGGCTACTTCCCCATGGCCTCCTCCCAACACCTTCTTTATTCTCACCATAGGACCTTCCTCCTGGTGTCTGATAATGCTTGTACTCCTCAGTCCTCCAACAGTCCACGTTCTCACTCTCAGCTCCTAGTGCCTCTTGCTCCCAGCGCCTCACACGTGCACCACAAACTGAAGTGAGCTCCTTTTTAAACCCAGATGCCCTGATTAGCCTGCCTTAATTGATTCTAGCAGCTTCTTGATTGGCTGCAGGTGTTCTAATCAGCCTGTCTGTCTTAATCGTCTCCGGAAGGTTCCTGATTGTTCTGGAACCTTCCCTGCTGCGTTGTTTTGTTGCATACTTTGATTTGGTTCTTTGGTAATTCTTGTAATTGTCACAATAAAATTTTTTTTTCTGTTTCAATAAAAAAAAAAAAAACTTCCCTGCTCCCTTACCCAGGGAAAAGGGACCTACTTAGCCTGGGGCTAATTTATCTGCCTTCTATTACTCTCCTGTAGTCATCTGGCCCGACCCTGTCACACTATATATTTTATTTAAATGTACAGTGAAAGGAAAGCCTTGAAGAGGCAGATAATACTCAGAAGCATGGATATTTTACTGCTTCTGGTTGATATTATCCTTTTTAAAAAATCGCAAATATTTATCAAGAAACATACAAATATACCATCTTTAAAAAGTGGATCTGTGGTTTTGTGCTTATGTATGGCTAGCCCATACATAAAGTGTTGTGTATTAGGCTTTATTTTATCATATAGTGAATTATAGAAATTTTACATGGAAAAGGCCTATGAGGTTTGGAAGATGTATTAATCCCTTACCCTAGGACATGTACAAAGTATCTGTGGACCTTTAGGGTATCTGGACCTGGATTGTCACAGAGATCAAGGGGACACAGGGTAGTAATAATTTCAAATTTAGTTAAGAAAGATAGCCTTGCTGGCCTGGAGGTGGCAATCTACTGGACTCTGTCACATTGAAAATCTGTCCTTAAAAGCTGGGGAACTCACTCTAAGGGTAGCCCATAAAGATACTCTGAGTAACTAGACCATTTTCACAAGTTCTGATTTCCCACTATGTGGGATTTATGATTTCCCACTATGTTACAATGTTATTGAAAATCAACAGGTGCAGAGGTTAGGGCACAGAACTGGGAATCAGGAGATCTGGGTTCTAATCTTAGTTACTGGTCATTTCTGCTGGGCACATCAGTTTGTAGCAAGGTTCTTCCAGAGGTCAGAAGCAGGATTGAAGACAAGATGGTGGACTTTCTAGGGCCTTTTATATTCTCTGCCCGTGGAAGGACACTCCTTTGTTCTTACTGTGGAAAATCACAGCAGCAAGATGGAGTCTGGAGTCACATGTCCATGCATGACTCAGTTTGCAGGCCAACACCATTGTTTACATGTTAGTTTGAATGTTCCCCGGAAAGCTCAGATGTGGATTGGCATCTCCCAAGGTTCATTGTTAGTTAAGCGTTTCTTGATTGGGCACCTACTGAGAATAGTCCCTTCTCAGGAAGCTGACCAAATGCTTCACTGAGGCTACTCAGAGTCAAAACACACTGAGATACAAGGCCCAGTTCATCTCTACCTTGGACTTAACCAAGGGGTACTGGCAGGTACCGCTAGAGGAATCCGCCAAGGAAAGGTCAGCCTTCACCACACATGTCGGCCTGTATGAATTTAATGTGCTCCCTTTCGGGCTGCGTAATGCACCCGCCACCTTCCAAAGACTTGTAGATGGTCTCCTAGCGGGATTAGGAGAATATGCAGCACCTACCTTGACGATGTGGTCATATTTTCGGATTCCTGGGCAGAACATCTGGAACATCTACAAAAAGTCTTTGAGCACATAAGGGAGGTAGGACTAACTGTTAAGGCTAAGAAGTGTCAAATAGGCCTAAACAGAGTGACTTACCTTGGACACCAGGTGGGTCAAGGAACTATCAACCCCCTACAGGCCAAAGTGGATGCTATCCAAAAGTGGCCTGTCCCAAAGTCAAAGAAACAGGTCCAATCCTTCTTAGGCTTGGCCGGATATTACAGATGAATTGTACCACAATACAGCCAAATCACCACCCCACTGACAGACCTAACCAAAAAGAAACAGCCAAATGCCGTTCAGTGGACCAAAGAGTGTCTGAAGGCCTTTAACCAGCGTAAAGCGACACTCATGTCTGACCCTGTACTAAGGGCCCCAGACTTTGACAAACCGTTCCTAGTAACCACAGATGCGTCCGAGCGTGGTGTGGGAGCAGTTTTAATGCAGGAAGGACCTGATCAAGAATTCCACCCTGTAGTGTTTCTCAGCAAGAAGCTGTCTGAGAGGGAAAGCAACTGATCAGTCAGTGAAAAAGAATGTTATGCCATTGTCTAAGCTCTGGAAAAGCTACACCCATATGTTTGGGGATGGCATTTCCACCTGCAAACTGACCATGCTGCGCTACAGTGGCTTCAGACCACCACAGGAAATAACAAAAAACTTATTCGGTGGAGTTTAGCTCTCCAAAATTTTGATTTCGACCTACAACACCTCTCAGGAGCTTCTAACAAAGTGGCTGATGTACTCTTCTGTGAAAGTTCCCAGAATCAACTGGTTAAAATCGTCCTTGAGATGTGGAAAATATTGTTAGTCTTTATACACTTGGTAGTATATTTAGAAGTGCATGTGTCTTATTAACTCTGTTTTCTCCTAGAGATCCAGGAAGAAATCACAGCCAGTGTTTCACCTGATCTGTGATTTGTGGGGTGTGTCATAAATATAAAGGGAAGGGTAATCACCTTTCTGTATACAGAACTATAAAATCCCTCCTGGCCACAGGCAAAACCCTTTCATCTGTAAAGGATTAAAAAGCTAAGATAACCTCGCTGGCACCTGACCAAAATGACCAATGAGGAGACAAGATACTTTCAAAGCTGGATGGGGGTGGGAAAACAAAGGGTCTGTCTTTGTGATGCTTTTGCCGGGACCAGGTCAGGAATGCTCTTCAGAACTTCTGTTAAGTTAGTAAGTAATCTAGCTAGAAATGCTGGCTGGTAAAATAGCTGTGCTGAATGGAATGTATATTCCTGTTTTTGTGTCTTTCTGTAACTTAAGGTTTTGCCTAGAGAGATTCTTTGTTTTGAATCTGATTACCCTGTAAGGTATTTACCATCCTGATTTTACAGAGGTGATTCTTTTACTTTTTCTTTAATTAAAATTAAAAAATTAAAATTCTTCTTTCAAGAACCTGATTGCTTTTTCATTGTTCTTAAGATCCAAGGGTTTGGGTCTGTTCACCGATGCAAACTGGTGAGGATTTTTATCAAGCCTTCCCCAGGAAAGGGGGTGTAGGGCTTGGGGGGATATTTTGGGGGGAAGATGTCTCCAAGTGGGCTCTTTCCCTGTTCTTTGTTTAACACGCTTGGTGGTGGCAGCATAGGGTTCAAGGACAAGGCAAAGTTGTACCTTGAGGAAGTTTTTAACCTAAGCTGGTAAGAATAAGCTTAGGGGGTCTTTCATGCAGGTCCCCACATCTGTACCCTAGAGTTCAGAGTGAGGAAGGAACCTTGACAGCATGTGTAGAATCTATGAATCTTGAACGGTGTGTTATGGGGGTGGGGGGTTGATCATTATATCAGTAGAGATGTGTCTGCAGGTTTTGCATCTGTTCTGGCAGGGTCTGGTGCTGCTTTGAACTGGTGTGTCCTGTATATGGGTGGCTAGCTTGGGATGATGAGCTTGGAGAGTGTGGGGGAGGGGGTTTCAGGAAAGATTTTTCAGCATGGGGTCCCTATCGAGTATTGGTTGTAGTTTGATCATACCCCATTTGGGTTCTAGTGTGGGGTGGTCGTTGACAACTAGGGGTGTCCAGTTGGTGGGGGGGGTATTTCTGTATTGAAACAGGTTCTCTCAGGGTATTTGCGTAGCCCATTCCAGAGAAATATATTGCATCATGGTGGAATGTCCATGTTTGATGAAAGTGGTTTTGAGTGTGTTAAGGTATATATCCTGAACTTTCTCCTCAGAGCATATTCTGGGGTATCTGAGTGGCTGTAGATAACAGATTTCTTGCTGTGTTGGGGTGGCTACTGGATCTATGAAGGATCTGTGGGTCTCTTGTATATGGCTGCCTGTAGGGTTCCATTGTCATCACCAGTGCCAACACTGCTCCTGTCTCCTCCACCTGCACCTGTATCCAGACCATGAATGCCAGACACTGGTGTGGATTTGCAGAAATGGTAGCCTGCATTTCCCACTGAGAAAGCCAAGCTGGGGGGACCATCCAGTGTAAAAGATGTGTGCTTGTAGAATCTCTCAGGAAGCTGGTGGGAGAGCTACAGGACGAGGTGGCTAGGCTGAGGAGCATCTGTGCCCATGAGGAATTCATTCAGAGTGCTCATAAGGAAACATCCAAGGCTGAGGAAGCTATCCATCTAGACAGGACTGCTGTTATGCCACCAGGGGAGGAGGATGTGGCTCTGTCACAGGGAGGACAGTGGCTTCTGGCAGCAGGCAATGTTCCATCCCTTACTCCCAACTCACCCACCACAGTGATGAAGAACCATTATGCTGCCCTGGCATCGAGCAATGAGGAATCATCCCCAAAGGTAGAGGAGGAAAACCCATGTACCCCCAAGGCTGGGAGGATTGCAGCCACCACTTCCAGGAGAAAATGTAGGATAGTGGTGACCAGTGTTCCCTCTAATTTTTCCCACCCATGTGCAGAATAAATTTTATGTGCACCAATATGGAGATTATTTGTGACACATCACCTGCATATTGGTGCACATAACAAAGTTCATATGGTGGGATGGGGCTGAGGGGTTCAGAGTGTGGGAGGGGATCAGGGCTGGGACAGAGGGTTGGGGTGTGGAGGGTGAGGGCTCTGGGGTGTGGCTGGGATGAGGAGCTCAGAGCTGGGGCAGAGGGTTGGAGTGCAGGCGGGTGAGGGCTCTGGCTGGGGATGCCAGCTCTTTTGGATAGCATACAGGCTGACGTGTGTGGTGAAGGCTGACCTTTCCTTGGCGGATTCATCTAGCGGTACCTGCCAGTACCCCTTGGTTAAGTCCAAGGTAGAGATGAACTGGGCCATTCCCAGTTTCTCCAATAGTTCATCTGTGCATGGCACTGGATAGTTGTCTGGGCGAGTCACAGCATTTAGCTTATGGTAGTCCACGCAAAAACGTATCTCCCCATCTGGTTTGGGAACTAGAACCAGTGGAGATGCCCATGCACTGCCAGAGGGGCAGATTACTCTCATCTGTAGCATATCCTGGATCTCCCGTTCTATAGCAGTTTTAGCTTGAGGAGACACCCGGTAAGGTTGGACTTTAATTGGGCAAGCATTACCTGTGTCAATGGAGTGGTATGCCCGTTCAGTCAGTCTGGGGTGACTGAGAATGTCGGCACGTAGCTAGTGCACAGCTCCTGGATCTGCTGTCGCTGCATACGCCCAAGGGTCATGGAGAGGTTCACCTCTTCTACGCCACCATCACTTTTTCCTTCGTAGTAGACACCTTCAGGCCACTCGGTGTCATCTCCTCCCTGGGCTATAAACTGACAAACCTTTAATTCTCTGGAATAAAAGGGCTTTAGAGAATTAATATGGTACACCTTAGGCTTTCGGTTGGAGGTGGGGAATGCTATGAGATAATTAACAGCTCCGAGGCGCTCTTGGACCGTGAATGGCCCTTCCCATGACGCTTCCATTTTATGGGCCTGGAGCGCCTTTAAGACCATGACCTGGTCCCCTACTTTGAAGGAACGCTCTCTGGCATGTTTATCATACCAGGCTTTTTGCTCTTTTTGAGCATCCTGTAAGTTTTCTTTAGCAAGGGCTAAAGAGGTTCGGAGGGTTTTTTGTAGGCTGGTTGCAAAGTCCAGAATGTTAGTTCCTGGAGAAGGTGTAAACCCCTCCCATTGCTGCTTCACCAACTGTAATGGCCCCTTAACCTCACGGCCATATATAAGTTCAAATGGTGAAAACCCTAAACTGGGATGTGGTACAGTTCTGTAGGCAAAAAGCAACTGCTGCAACACTAGGTCCCAATCATTGGAGTGCTCATTTACGAATTTACGTATCATGACCCCCAAAGTTCCATTAAATTTCTCCACCAGGCCATTTGTTTGATGATGGTAAGGGGTGGCAACCAAGTGATTCAGGCCCATGAGCTTCCCAAAGGCTTTCCATAATTCCTACCAGGAAATTAGTTCCTGCATCTGTGAGGATGTCGGAGGGCCAGCCTACCCTGGCAAAAATGTCTGTTAGTGCCTGGGACACACTTTTAGCCCTGGTGTTGCTTAGAGCTACTGCTTCCGGCCATCGGGTGGCAAAATCCATGAAAGTCAGTATGTACTGCTTTCCTCTGGGTGTCTTTTTCGGAAGAGGACCCAGAATATCCACAGCTACTCGCTGAAATGGAACCTCAATGATGGGGAGTGGCTGGAGAGGGGCTTTGACCTGGTCTTAGGGTTTTCCCACTCTTTGGCATACCTCGCAAGTCCAGACATAGGTAGAAACATCCTTGCCCATTCCCTCCCAGTGGAATGACCTTCCCAAATGGTCTTTGGTCCTGTTCACCCCAGCATGGCCACTAGGATGATTGTGGGCTAAGCTCAAGAGCTTTACCCGGTACTTAGTGGGGACTACCAACTGTCTGAGGATGCCAGTCTTCCTGGTGTCCACCAGAAAGAGTTTCCTTGTATAAAAGTCCTCTTTCTACAACAAACCTGGATCGATTAGAAGAGCTGAGAGGCAGTGTGTTGCTCTGTGCCGCTGTCCAAGCTCTCTGGAGGCTTTCATCTGCTTCCTGTTCAGTCTGGAACTGTTCCCTTGATGCTGGAGACATCAGTTCCTCATTGGATTGTGGACCTAGGCTTGGTCCCCCTGGAAGTGATGCAGGTGATAGGGCTGTTTCCGTTGATTGTGAACCGCTCTCTGCTGGCGCACTATGTTGGGGTTCAGGCTCTGGCTGAGCCTCTTGTGTAAGGTTATCTACTGGTGGTGGTGCAGGTTTGGTGGGGCCCTCTGGTGTTGGGGTTGAAAGCACTGGATTCAGTGCGGGCACTGGTTCTGGTGCTGGTTGTTCCGCCAGTTCTGGTTCTCAAACTGGCTCTGTCTGGGTCTCTGGGACTGGATCCACTACTGCTGTTGCTGACGTTGGCATGGGGTCCGGTTCCATCACCTCTGACCGGGTCCTGGTAGAAGTTTCCAGAATAGAGCTAGGTGTGACAGCTTGCTTAGCCTGGCTGCGGGTGACCATTCCCACCCTCTTGGCAAGCTCCACATGATTGGCCAAGTCTTCCTCCCCAACAGCATGGAGATGGGATAATCATCATAGACTGCAAAAGTCCACGTTCCTGACCAGCCCTTGTACTGGACCGGCAACTTGGCTGTAGGCAAGTCAAAAGAGTTTGACTTGAAGGGTTGAATCATCACTTGGATCTCTCGGTCGATTAAATTGGGGTCCACTAAGGAAGCATGGATAGCTGACACTTGTGCTCCGGTGTCCCTCCACGCGGTGACCTTCTTCCCACCCACACTCACAGTTTCCCTCCACTCCATGGGTATCTGGGAGGCATCTGGGCCTGAGGACCTCTGGTGTGATTCCGGTGCAATGAACTGTAATCTGTTGGGGTTCTTGGGGCAGTTGGCCTTTACATACCCCGGCTCATTATATTTAAAACATTGTCCAGCTGACGGGTCACTGGAGCGAGGTGGGTTGCTGGAGAATGGTGTGGCAGGATGATAAAGTGTCTGGAGTGTTCCTTGGTGTGTAGTTGGGGCCTTGGGCTGTCCCCGGTAGTAGGGTGAGGTCAGAGGTTGTCCCTTCTGATCTCCGCTCCAACTGCGACCAGGATTGTTCCTCTCTCCTCCCTCCACCCGTTTTGTTCCTGTTTGCCCCTTCTGATATTCGCCCCAACGGCTACTAGTTTTTTTTTCTTTTCTGCCACCTCCACCCATTTGGCTCCAATCTCCCCTGCCTCGATTACAGTTGTGGGCTTCCCATCTAGGATGTATCTTTCCATTTCCTCAGGAACACCCTCTAAGAACTGCTCCATTTGCATTCGGAAGAGCAACTCTTCTGGAGATTTAACACTTGCTCCTGATATCCAGGCATCCCAATGTTTCACAATGTGGTAGGCATGTCAGGTAAATGACATGTCTGGTTTCCACCTTAGGGCTCTGAATCGCCGACGGGAATGCTCGGGTATTAGCCCCATTCTGACTCTTGCCTGGGTTTTAAACAGTTCGTGCTTGTTCATGTGTTCCTTAGGCATTTCAGCTGCCATCTCAGCTAAGGGTCCACTGAGCTGCGGCCTCAGCTCTACCATGTATTGGTCTGTAGAGATGCTGTATCCAAGGCAGGCCTTTTTGAAGTTTTCTCTAAGAAGGCCTCGGTATCATTGCCTGCCCTGTAGGTGGGGAACTTCCTGGGATGTGAAGCGGTACCTGGAGAAGGATTGCTAGGGTTTGTTGGTATATTCTGCTGAGTCTTTGCCTTCTCCATCTCCAGTGCATGCTTCCTCTCTTTCCTTTTCCTCCAGTTCTTTTTCCCTTGCCTCCATAGCTCTCCTGTGGGCAGCCTCTTGGTTTTTTCTGCCTCTTTCGCTGCCTCCAATTCTCTCCTGTGGGCAGCCTCCCTTTCCTCCTCAGCATGCTTCCATTCTTTTTCCTTTACCTCCATAGCTCTCCTGTGGGCAGCCTCTTTGGCTTTTTCCGCCTTGGATTCTGTCATCCTAGCCTCTCTGTTTTTAACTAACTTTACACCCAAGAGTTAAAAAAACAAAAAAAAACTGGTTTGTAAAATTTGTGCTGTAATGTGATACCTACATTCTCAATAGCTATTCTCAGCCTACAGAAAAATCCTTTGTCTCCTGGCAAATAGACAGAAAAACCCTCTAGTTGCTCTTAGCTAAAAAAACACCCCTCTTCAGGTCTGTGAAAAACTTGTGAATTTCCCTGCAGGAGGTTAACTACCCTGCCTTTAGGTAGAGAAAACTCCAGCTCCAAAAGAATGATCCCTTTTGTTATGCCTGCTGCTCTGGCCCCCAGGCAGAGACAGAAAAACCCTAATTGCTTTCAGCTTAAAACCTGCTTTCAAGCAGCCCAAAGTGGGAAAAAATGTCCTTTTAAAATTCTACTGTGCTTCTGGTTCAAAATGATCCCCCCCCAAAAATCTCAAATTGATCCCACCTCTCTGTGACCATGTCAAGGTTCCTTCCCCACTCTCAACTCTAGGGTACAGATGTGGGGACCTGCATGAAAGACCCCCTAAGCTTATTTTTACCAGCTTAGGTTAAAAACTTCCTCAAGGTACAAACTTTGCCTTGTCCTTGAACCCTATGCTGCCACCACCAAGCGTGTTAAACAAAGAACAGGGAAAGAGCCCACTTGGAGACATCTTCCCCCCAAAATATCCCCCCAAGCCCTACACCCCCTTTCCTGGGGAAGGCTTGATAAAAATCCTCACCAGTTTGCATCGGTGAACAGACCCAAACCCTTGGATCTTAAGAACAATGAAAAAGCAATCAGGTTCTTGAAAGAAGAATTTTAATTTTTTAATTTTAATTAAAGAAAAAGTAAAAGAATCACCTCTGTAAAATCAGGATGGTAAATACCTTACAGGGTAATCAGATTCAAAACAAAGAATCTCTCTAGGCAAAACCTTAAGTTACAGAAAGACACAAAAACAGGAATATACATTCCATTCAGCACAGCTATTTTACCAGCCAGCATTTCTAGCTAGATTACTTACTAACTTAACAGAAGTTCTGAAGAGCATTCCTGACCTGGTCCCGGCAAAAGCATCACAAAGACAGACCCTTTGTTTTCCCACCCCCATCCAGCTTTGAAAGTATCTTGTCTCCTCATTGGTCATTTTGGTCAGGTGCCAGCGAGGTTATCTTAGCTTTTTAATCCTTTACAGATGAAAGGGTTTTGCCTGTGGCCAGGAGGGATTTTATAGTTCTGTATACAGAAAGGTGGTTACCCTTCCCTTTATATTTATGACACATGCCTATCACAACATGATACCAACATGTGGTATACCTCATCCAGTGCACTAAATGCCACCAAAGCAGCAATGTGGGTGAAACCAGACAATCATTATTCTCTTGAATTAATTAACACAGAAAAGTGGGGGAAAAAAAGACACCCTGTCACCTGTGGGTGAACACTCTTTACAAAGCAATCACTTTATGTTTGACCTATCAGTCCTCTTCCTGAAAGGAAACCTGCACAACATTCAAAGGATGAGCCTGGAAGCATAAATTCATAACTCTGCTAGACACTAAAAATCACAGACTGAACAAAGACACAGAGGGCTTGTCTACACTATGAAGTTTTGTCACCAAACCTGGCTTTTGGCAACAAAACTGTGACATTGTACACACTGCAAGGTCACTTTTTTCGAACCCCCCCCTAGTTTTGGTGACAAAAAACTTCCACCCCTGCGATATACTTTTGTCTTTTCCCTGCAGGTCTTGATGTCCATCGACACCCTGGTTGGCCACACACACTACCTGCCTCCCACTTTTCGATTCCCTACACAAGCCACATTAATTTACCTGGAGTCTCATCTACTTCCTGCTCCCCGTTGAGCACTTCTGGAGTGGAGAAAAGTTCCTGGCTGCCTGCCCCACAGGGCGACCCTGCCTTTTGTAGCTCAACTTCTTCATTTTTTCAGCAGCCTGTGAAGTATCCACAGGGCAATCGGCAATGGAGGTGGGGTCACCACCGAGGATAGCATTCAGCTCCTTATAGAAGCGGCAGGTCTTAGGTGCACCACTGGAGCAATGGTTCACCTCCCGTGCCTTATGGTACGCCTGCCTCAGCTCCTTTATCTTCGCTCTGCACTGCTGCATGTTCCAATCATAGCCCTTTTCGCACAAGCCTTGAGAAATTTGCCCATATGTGTCCCAATTCCTATGGGTCACTCGCAGCTGCGACTGAACACAACTCCTCTCCCCATATACTGATCAGATCCAACAACTAAGCAGTGGTCCAAGAGGGAGCATGTTTGGTGCGATAGCCAGCCATGCTTACCTGGGAAGCTCCTCTGGGAAGCCAGCCAACAGGAAATGAGATATAAAAGTCCCAGGGCTTGCAAGGGGGAGGGGTGGGTTGGCTGCAGGGCAGTGGAGTTCAAACTGCTGACCAGAGCAGTGGCAGGGGAATTGTGGGATACTTTCAGGAGGCCAATAAAATTGAGGAAAAAAAAAACCCTGTGGTGTCTACAGTGGCTGTTTGTCGACAATAAAGGGAGCGGAAAAGACAAAAGAAAAAATCCTAGGTGCAGCAAAGAGGAGATGTTCCGGGAGGTGCTGCAGCTTGATGAGAGACAGAGCAGGGTTGTCACAGGGCAGAGGTATAAAACTTTTGGATGCCCTGCTAAAGACACGGCTTCCCCCTGCTTCCCTGTAGGGTGGCCGGGTACATGGGCCAAAACCCTTAGCCGGGAGCCCAGCTGCAGGTCCTAACAAGGGCAGGCTCACTGTAATCTACTGAGCCAAATGGAACCAGCTGGGTTGATGACTGGGAAGAAATATAAGCCCAGGGAAGAGCTCAGTGGAGAGAGGCTAGCCAGGCAGGAGGATAGGAGGGTTGTGGCTCCGTCTCTGCTGGCTGACACAAGCCTCAAAGGCCAGAGGACGCAGTGAAGGGTCGGAGCAGGGACTGGTGTTGTGGGAATTGGGACTGTATAGCCACTGTAAATAAAAGAACACGGGTGAAGCACCTGCAAGAGGCATCTGAGACCCTTTCTTTTGCCAGCCCTACGGTGCAGGGACAAAGGGAAGGAAACTTGTGCCGCCCTGTGACAAGGCCACAGAAAGAATACTGGGAAGCCAAAAGGCAGGACAGAAAAGAGAATGCTGCTTTTGCTAGGCAAGCGACAGAGCGGATGCTAAAAGTTATGGAGGTTACAGCTGCAGACTGAGCAGATCTGAGTTCGAGCGGCTCTGCAGCAGATGCACAATTCTTTGCCAACCCCGCCACCCTCTATGCTCACACATTCCTTTTCGCTCCATAGCACTCCTGAGTTTCTCCATCACTCCACTCCCTCTCACAGCTTGCACAATGATAGCTGGAGCTACACACAGTTGTGAGGTTTTACCCTTTTTAAAAATAATGGCTAAGGTATTTAATGGTACAGCATTTTTATTCTGTGTTCTACAAAAGCATATAGAAATCAATTCACTCTCGGGTACAGGCTTCTAAAGCATTGTGTTGCACGATGTTGGGCCCCAACATTGTACATGGATGCAACAGGGAATCCAAAGCAGACATGTGTTACTGCCCCTCATTGTCAAAGTGGTTCTTCAAAGCCTCTCTGATGTTAATAGCAGCCCTCTGGGCTCCTCTGACAGCCCTAGCATCTGGCTGTTCAAACTGTGCAGCCAAGCACTCTGCCTCAGTGCTCCACACCTGAGCAAACATTTCACCCTTAGAGTCACACAGATTATGGAAAGTGCAGCATGTGGCTATGACCACGGTAATATTATCCTCAGTAAGGTCTAGCCTGCCATTTAAACACCTCCAACGAGCTTTCAAACAGCCAAAGGCACATTTGACTACCATGCAGCACCTGCTCAGCCTGTTGTTAAAATGCTCTTTGCTGATGTCCACATGCCCTGTGTAAGGTTTCATGAGCCAGGGCTGTAAAGGGTAAGCGGGGTCTCCCAGGATTACTATGGGCATTTCCACATCCCCCTCTGTGAACTTTTGGTCTGGAAAGAAAGTCCCCGCCTGCAGCTTTCTGTACAGGCCATGGTTGTTGAAGATGCATGCGTCATTCACCTTTCCAGACCAGCCTGCATTGATGTCCATGAAACACCCTGGGTCATCCACAAGCATCTGCAACACCATGGAGAAGTATCCCTTCCTATTGATGTATTCAGAGGCAAGGTGGTCTGGCACTAAAATTGGAAAGTGTGTGCCATCAATCGCCCCACCACAGTTAGGGAAACCCATCTCTGCAAAGCCATCCACTATTTCATGCACATTTCCCAGAGTCACGGTCCTGTGCAGCAGGATACGATTTTTTGCCCTGCACACCTGGAGTAATACAACCCCAACAGTGGACTTTCCTACACCAAATTGATTTGCGACTGACTGGTAGCAGTCTGGATTCACCAGCTTCCACACAGCGATTGCAATATGCTTCTCTACCAGAAGGGCAGCTCTCAATCTGGTGTCCTTGCGCCGCAGGTTGGGGGCCAGCTCAGCACATAGCTCCATGAAGGTTGCTTTATGCATCCTAAAGTTCTGTACCCACTGGTTGTCATCCCACACCTGCATGACAATGTGATCCCACCAATGAGTGCTTGTTTTCCTAGCCCAACAGCGGTGCTCTACCATATGCAGCTGTCCTGTGAATGCACAAAGCACTGATAAAGTTGCTGCCATCCATATTACACTCAGGTGCCTGCGATTCATCCTCTGCTAACTTTGCAAGTAACTCTGCGAGTAACTGTGCTGCCATGTGCGAAGTCCTCACAACAGCTAACAGCGCATAGGAGAGAAGTATGGGATCCATCCTCTCTCACTGCAGATGCTGGCGCGCACTACAAAAGAATGACAGTTGGAAAAACATTGCAAATGAAAGCCAGAGACCTTTGGAGAGGTAGGACACAAAGCTGTGCATGACGGTACATTTTGCACATCCCAGGATGCGCCACGCTCCATTTCCGCATTCCCACAATACCTAGCAATGGATGGTGTCGCCAGGCACTGTTGGATACATACCTACAGTCCATTGCTCTCGCTGTCAACAAAGGTGCCCTGAATGTGGACACTATCTGTCGACAGAGGGAGCAAATGTAGACATGCTTAGGCGACTTTGCTTTTGTTGATTTTCCCTTGTCGACATTAATTTCATCGACAAAACTTCCCAGTGTAGACAAGCCCAGAATCTTTGGTTTATTACAACAATGTGTAATCCACTAACCCCCTCTTTTTGTCCTATGACTGCAGAGGTGTTAAAGGATCTTTCGACTTTGAATGGTCCCTTAGAATATGCGCTAACTACTTATGCTAAACAATCTGTTTTACTTTGCATTTAGCTGTGATGCTCAGAATACGTTTCCCAGACTTAAAGAAGAGTTCTGTATGGCTCTGTGACAGGGTGCTCTGCTCACCACTAGAACTGTGCCTCCTCCTGGCCCTTCTGGGGATTAGCTTTGCAAGGCCTATGCCCCTTCCCACAGTTTCACACTGTCTCTCCATCCTTCTCTCTCAGTCTGGGAGTGGCTACCACCTCTTTGTAACTTGGCCTCCAACCAGGTCACTATATATATTTTCCGCTTCCAGGGTACCAAAGGGTTTCTTCAGCAATCCTAGTAAGTCTTCTCATTCACTGCCTCATAATGCCACTTGCTCAGTGGCTGGCAGGAGAACCCAGGCCCTCCCTCTACTTTGGGTTCCAGCTCAGGGACCCTGTAGGTCCAACAGAAGGCCAAGGTCTGTTCCCTTCTTGACCTTACTTCCTTTCCCTGAGACCTTTCCTTACCATCTGGCACTCATTCCCTCTCTAGATTTGCCAGCCTCCCAACTCCCTCCAAGAGAGTAACTATTCATTACCTACCTGTCCCTAGTCTCCAGACACTCCTCCCTTCTCCCAGGAGCTGACTGCAGGCTTTTTCCCAGCATACCTCTTCTGCTTCCAATTTCCTGTCTTATAAATCCAGCCTAGCTGTTCCTCCCTAGCTGGGCTCCCTCACTGCGTCAGGAGATTATTTAGCCACCTGATTCCCCTCAGCTGTGGTCTGTCAGGTAAATTAGTCCCTTCTCAATCCACATGAACCATTTCCAGGCAAGTGTGTGGTGAACACCTTATCGCAAACATGAAAGCTTGTCTCTCTCACCAACGGAAAATGA
Organism: Natator depressus; assembly: GCF_965152275.1. Lineage (NCBI taxonomy): Eukaryota > Metazoa > Chordata > Testudines > Cheloniidae > Natator > Natator depressus. The sequence goes on from NC_134239.1 coordinate 94,033,170, forward strand.
TCCAATAAAAGATATTAGCTCACCCACCTTTTCTCTGTTTCAACATACACACACCGATGAAAAAATATTTCCATTGATAATCAAAATTTACAGATGGGCAAAGCAAGAAATATGCTGCTTGAGAATGTAATAGAGTTTGATTTAAGGCTATTTACTTTGTATATTTTGACATAAGATATTAACAATTTGTATTTTAATGGTTATAAAGTTTTAACTTTTTGAATCTCAACATCTGCTGTCATTAAATAATTATTGTCTGACCCCCAATATTTTCTGCAAGTGTGAAAATTTAAATTGATAAAAAAAAGTACAATGATTAGAAGTAACCATTGACATTATCAGTAGAATTTATAAAAAAAATAAAAAATGAATTCTGCCAAGCCTACCTAGTTAGGGTGTTTATTCTGGTGGTTTGTGGAGTTCTCTTTCCTTAGAAGCGTCAATGACAGACCAAAGCTGTGAACAGGATACTTGAGATAAAATAGTGGTCTATTCCAATAGTACAGCTCCCATGTTCTTTAAAAGATTAATATTTTTGGTAAATTACAGAGAGGGGAGATTTTATGTTGTGCATACATTCACATGCACATACATTGTGCATACATTCACGTACAGAACAGAGGCTTATAAAATCAGATCTAGTCCATGAAAATACAACATACAATTTATGTTTCTGTTGTTAATCTAATTACACATATCAAAGGGATAGGTACCTTTGAAATGCCCTAGATAGAGAATGGCTAATGCTCTATAGGCTGACATTGTTAGTGCTATTAATTCTCTAAATGTTCAGAGATTACTATCTGTATGAATGATGCATAAATTCTTCCTACTTAAAGTTAGGAGAGTGAGCACCAAAAGTAGTAGGAATCATGTACTACTTAATTATATATAAAATAATTGCCAAAATTGCACATTGATTAACACTGTTAATTTACAAATGAACAATTAATGCAATAGTCTTATAAAGAGAAAAAATATAATGTAAATCATACTTGGCTTTTACATTGTTTGTGAGTTTGAACTAAGAAATGGAGTAGTTGATAACTGGCACACCACAATGTGGCACAGCCTCTTCAATTTGAATACCAGTACCACTGTGTGTGACTTTTTTTCTAATACTAATTTAATGTGAATACTTGACAGTAACTTATTGGATGCTTGGTTTTTTTGTAATTAACTGCTGAATCAGATAAAGATGTGATCTGAATTAATTGTAGGAAAAATGACACAATATAGATCACTGGCATATATATAAGAATATCACTCTTTTGAGGTTTGCTTTGCTCAATTCTAATTCGGAGGGCTTTGAGTTTCCATTCTGAATGCTGTGTGTTTGGTTATACTGACTCTAGACAGTAGGTGGCAGCAGTCTTCTGAAACTGTTTTGTGTGTATGGGAGAGAGAGATACCTCTGGGGGAGTTCTGTGCAACAACAACAACAAAAATTTGCACACAATATTTTAAAATTCTGCATATTTTATTTGTCAAAACAACACAATATAACCACATTAGTTTCAATTATTTTGGTAATTTATTTCAAAAGACCTGTCAACAAGTATGTCTGTAATAATACAGACAGCAAAAAAATAAAATAAAATAAATCTCCAGGAACAGAGAGTTAAAGAAACCCCTACAACAATCCAGTTCCTGTTTCTCTATTATGTTTCTGTTAGGTGCTTCAGTCTGGGTGTGTCACATGTGCCACCTGGGCACATCTTGGGGGAAAACTCTGCCCTTCCAGTCTCAGACACTCACATACCCACCCCCATAGAGCCCAGCAACAGCATGCAGCTTGGCCCAGACATGCGCACCCCCCACCCCCAGAGCCCAGCTGCAGGATGCTCCCCAGCCCAGACACCTGCACTCCCTACCCCCAGATCCCAGGAATCCAGAGAGAGGAACAGCTTGATGCTGGGTCCTGGGCTTGTACAGAGTTTCCTGCACACTGCCTCCTTCCTTCAGGACCTGCTGGGAACCACAGCTGCCCAGAACCCTCCAGCTCCATCCTCCTCCACATCTCCCCAGCAGTTTGTATTTGCAAACTGGAGAGTGGCAATCAGCAGCTCTGCAGCACCAATTCTGCGGGGGGAAATGAAATTCTACACAAATTCTGCATTGTGCAATGGCGCAGAATTCTCCCAGGAGTAGAGAAAGAAATGCACTACATGGACTGTTTTTAAAATTCAACTTGTTATATATACACATTATTTTAGCATAATCAAAAGAAATATAATATTCCAATTTCATCCAGTTCATTTAAGAGCTTTCAGTATGATCTAGTGGGTTAGATACATTGAACATTATCATCTTACTCATGCCATCTAAGTGTGCACTTATACTGTAAATTCCTGTTTGTTAAATTGCATATAACTTTCTCAAAAAGTTACCACTGCATTTGAAATTTCTCAGGCTTGTTTAACCTTGTGGTCTGTTTTTCTTTCTATTGTTCACTGTGACTAGTTTCTTAAAAATCTCCTTACTGGCTACCCAAATCACATTTTTTCTCTTCTTCAGAGGCTTTTGGGGGGGGCATACTTTGGATAAAATAAAAATACTTTTATGTAACTTTGTATTGAAATGTCACATTGGAACCTACATGGTTTTAAAATAGGACTAGTGATTTCACCAGCTTTGAAGAATGCTGTTATAAATTGAGGTTGTGGTTGTTTTAAAATGAGTACTGAGTGAAAATTGATGTTGTAGATGTTTTAAAATGAGAACTGAGCATATGAAGTATTTTTTCTCTACCTTCATTAAGATCACTATAAGAGTCATGTCACGGATGTTCACAGGTGGGGAAACTGGCAAGACTATGCTTGTGTATTTAACTGCATCAGTATAATAATATTTATCGGGGTCAAAGGCATCTTGGTGTCATTTGAGTACCCTCTAGTTTGGCTCTTTAGCTTAGGGTGAATTCTGTTGCATGATGCGCTGTTCCATCAACAAGAAAAGTACTTAACTTTTCAGCAGCTGCTAGAAAATGAAGCTCCATGATTACTAGTGTGAAGTTACTAGACGTCACTTGTTTCCTTTGTTAGGCCTATGGGGTGCCCCTATGTCTTAGGTTATGGTTACACTAGAGAGTTTACAGAATCACAGCTGCATTGGTGCAGCACTGCGCCGCTGTAAGCTCTCTAGTGTAGCTGCTCTAAGCCAATGGGAGAGAGTTCTCCTGTCAGCTTAATTACTCCAGCCCCTGGAGTGGTGGTAGCTGTGTTGGCGGGAGAAGCTCTGCTACTAGCGTAGTGTTGTCTACACTGACGTTTAAGTCGGCTTAAGTTCTGTCACTCAGGGAGGTGGCTAATTCACACCCCCAAGCAACATAACTTATGTCAACTTAAGCTGCAATGTAGCCATAGCGTAAGTATAGGTCTGCCAGGAGGGGAATGTTTCTCTTTCCTCTGCTTATTAGAGCATGTGGTCAGGCCATTTCCTACATCTCACCAAAAGTCTCTTTGGATCTTGGTGGACCAATATTATTTAAAGATAAAAAGATGGGAGGGTAGCCAGACAGCACTCCCTCAAGAACCTAGGAAGAAGACAATTGGATCCAAGAAACAGCTGAATGGAAGGAGACAACTCGGGTGGGGTTACAGGGAGCCTGTCTGTACTGCTGCCTCTGAATCAGGAGTGGGAGCTGCCCGTGGCTGCTGCTGTCTGAACAAGCATTCAGGCTGGTGGGTGTTCTGCTTAAAGAGACAGCATGTGCTTTCACACGCACACTCCCCCCAACACACACTCTCTGTCTTTCACACACACTCTCATACTTCCTCCCAATACACACACTTCTCCCAATGCACACACTTCCCCACCAACATTCAAAAACATTTAAATAAATAGGAGTACTTGTGGCACCTTAGAGACTAACAAATTTATTAGAGCATAAGCTTTCGTGTAGCCCACTTCATTGGATGCATAGAATGGAACATATAGTAAGAAGATATATATATATATATATATATATATATATATATATATATATATATACACACACACACACACACACACATGCAGAGAAGGTGGAAGTTGCCATACAAACTGTAAGAGGCTAATTAATTAAGATGCGCTATTATCAGCAGGAGAAAAAAACTTTTGTGGTGATAATCAAGATGGCCCATTTAGACAGTTGACAAGAAGGTGTGAGGATACTTAACATGGGAAAATAGATTCAATATGTGTAATGACCCAGCCACTCCCAGTCTCTATTCAAACCCAAGTTAATGGTATCTAGTTTGCATATTAATTCAAGCTCAGCAGTTTCTCATTGGAGTCTGTTTTTGAAGCTTTTCTCTTGCAGAATTGCCACCCTTAAGTCTTTTACTGAGTGGCCAGAGAGGTTGAAGTGTTCTCCTACCAGTTTTTGAATGTTATGATTCCTGATGTCAGATTTGTGTCCATTTATTCTTCTGCGTAGAGACTGTCCGGTTTGGCCAATGTACATGGCAGAGGGGCATTGCTAGCACATGATGGCATACATCACATTGGTATATATCACACCTTCTTGTCAACTGTCTAAATGGGCCATCTTGATTATCACTTGTCAAGGTTCCTCCCCCACTCTGAACTCTAGGGTACAGATGTGGGGACCTGCATGAAAAACCTCCTAAGCTTATCTTTACCAGCTTAGGTCAAAACTTCCCCAAGGTACAAAATATTCCACCCTTTTGTCCTTGGATTGGCCGCTACCACCACCAAACAAATACTGGTTACTGGGGAAGAGCTGTTTGGACACGTCTTTCCCCCCAAAATACTTCCCAAAACCTTGCACCCCACTTCCTGGACAAGGTTTGGTAAAAAGCCTCATCAATTTGCCTAGGTGACTACAGACCCAGACCCTTGGATCTTAAGAACAATGAACAATCCTCCCAACACTTGCACCCCCCCTTTCCAGGGAAATGTTGGATAAAAAGCCTCACCAATTTGCATAGGTGACCACAGACCCAAACCCTTGGATCTGAAAACAATGAAAAAGCATTCAGTTTTCTTAAAAAAAGACTTTTAATAGAAATAGAAGTAAATAGAAATAAAAAAAAATCCCCCCTATAAAGTCAGGATGGTAGATACCTTACAGGGTAATTAGATTCAAAACATAGAGAACCCCTCTAGGCAAAAACCTTAAGTTACAAAAAAGATACACAGACAGAAATAGTTATTCTATTCAGCACAATTCTTTTCTCAGCCATTTAAAGAAATCTTAATCTAACACGTACCTAGCTAGATTACTTACTAAAAGTTCTAAGGCTTCATTCCTGGTCTATCCCCGGCAAAGACAAAATATAGACAGACACACATACCCTTTGTTTCTCTCCCTCCTCCCAGCTTTTGAAAGTATCTTGTCTCCTCATTGGTCATTTTGGTCAGGTGCCAGCGAGGTTACCTTTAGCTTCTTAACCCTTTACAGGTGAGAGGAGATTTCCTCTGGCCAGGAGGGATTTTAAAGGGGTTTACCCTTCCCTTTATATTTATGACATCACTACAAAAGTTTTTTTCTCCCGCTGATAATAGCTCATCTTAATTAAGGTGCCACAAGTACTCCTGTTCTTTTTGCAGATACAGACTAACACGGCTGCTACTCTGAAACCTGTCATTAAAATAAATGGTATTCTATCATTGTTTAACATTGCGATTAAAACTGCAATTAATCTCAACTATTTTTTATTTCGTGATTAATCACAATTAATTTTTTAATTCTTTGACAGCCCTAATTTATATCACTACTAAAAATAAATTCAACAATAAACAAATATGCAAAATTATTACTAATTGTAAACAATTTGAACCTATTTCTAAGACATCTATTCCAGGGATGTCATAACTTGCTTGTAGACTAGAATGACCAAGAAAATGTGACGGGGTGAGGGGTGGATAGATGCCAGTCCTTTGTCAAATGCATTGCAGATTTCAGATGGCAAATCCTACTCGGAACCAAACACTATAGGGTTTGCCCAGTTGTCCCCAGCACTGGTTTGAGGAGGCTTATTCATAAATCTAACTATAGGATGCATGTTGAATTAATCCAATAGTAATTATAATTAGTAATCTGAATGCTAATGATGTACTCAGCTCTATACAGAATAGAAACCAGATGAGATCCCTGTTCTGATGATTTTATAATCTAATAACTGGAAAAACAACATTGCTTAGGAATGTAGGATTTGCTATAGTGGATCATATTAGTGCATAAGGAGAGTATTAGTTTTAAGTGTCCCTTGGTATAATGTTATGAGAGTTCTTAAAGAGGAATAATTTTACTTTCTCTGTGCCTTTCTTTAGAGCTAGATGAAATGTTTTACCTACAATAGGCTTTTTTTAACTGAAAAATTTCATGAAAACGTCTTGATTTTTCTCAAAATATTCTATTTTTCAATGACAATTTTCATACATCACTTTCACTTTCTTGAGGTGTTTTTTCTGCTGTCAATTTTGATTGGTTAACTAAGTCATAGGAGAAGGTTTCAAAATCAGTTTTTTAAAAATCATTTTTTATTTTGAAATTGATTTGCAAAAATGAAAAAAATGCTAAATATTCTGTTGAAAATGGCAAAAAAGAACCCAAATCCATTAAAAAACTAGCAGAATGAAAACTTTTTAAAAATGTTTGCCAATATTTTTAAACCAGCCAATTACATCATGTAATGGCAGACGGCTAAAAAGTGACAAGTTTTTAAAGTGCTTATAAATCAATGCTAGAAGTCTAAATAATAAGATGGGTGAACTAGAGTGCCTCGCATTAAATGAGGATATTGACATAATAGGCATCACAGAAACTTGGTGGAATGAGAATAATCAATGGGACATAGTAATACCAGGGTACAAAATACATCGGAAGGACAGAACAAGTCGTGCTGGTGGGGGAGTGGCACTATATGTAAAAGAAAGCACAGAATCAAATGAAGTAAAAATCTTAAATAAACCTAACTGTACCATGGAATCTCTATAGATAGTAATTCCATGCTCAAATAATATTAATATAGCAGTAGGGATATATTACCCACCACCTGACGAGGATGGTGATAGTGACTGTGAAATCCTCAGGGAGATTAAAGAGGCTATTAAAATAAAAAACTCAATAATAATGGGGGGTTTCAACTATCTCCATATTGACTGGTTACATGTCGCCTCAGGATGAGATGCAGAGATAAAGTTTCTTGACACCTTAAATGACTGCTTCTTGAAGCAGCTAGTCCTAGAACCCACAAGAGGAGAGGCAATTCTTGATTTAGTCCTCAGTGGAGCACAGGATCTGGTCCAAAAGGTGAATATAGCTGGACTGCTTGGTAATAGTGACCATAATATAACTAAATTTAATATTTATTTGGCAGGGAAAACACCACAGCAGCCCAAAACCATAGCATTTAATTTCAGAAAGGGGAACACAAAAATGTGAAGGTTAGTGAAACAGAAATTAAAAGGTACAGTGCCAAAAGTGAAATCCCTGCAAACCGCATGGAAACTGTTTAAAGACACCACAATAGAGGCTCAAATTAAATGTATACCCCAAATTAAAAAACATAGCAAGGGAACCAAAAAAGTGCCACCATGGCTAAACAACAAAGTATAAGAAGCAGTGAGAGGCAAAAAGGCATCCTTTAAAAAGTGGAAGTTAAATCCTAGTGAGAAAGATAGAAAGGAGCATAAACTCTGGCAAGTGAAGTGTAAAAAAAATAATTAGGAAGGCCAAAAAAGAAGTTGAAGAACAGCTAGCCAAAGACTCAAACAATAATAGCAAATTTTGTTTAAGTACATCAGAAGCAGGAAGCCTACTAAACAGCCAGTGGGGCCACTGGATGATCAAGATGCTGAAGGAGCACTCAAGGATGATAAAGCCATTATGGATAAACTAAATTAATTTTTTGCATTGGTCTTCACAGCCGAGGATGTGAGGGAGATTCCCAGATCTGAGCCATTCTTTTTTAGGTGACAAATCTAAGGAACTGTCCCAGATTGAGGTATCATTAGAGCAGGTTTTGGAACACATTGATAAACTAAACAATAATAAGTCACAAGGACCAGATGGTATTCACCCAAGAGTTTTGAAGGAACTCAAATGTGAAATTGCAGGACTACTAACTATAGTCTGTAACCTATGATTTAAATCAGCTTCTGTACCAAATGACTGGAGGATAGCTAATGTGACACCAATGTTTAAAAAGGGCTTCAGAGGTGACCCCGGCAATTACAGGCTGGTAAGTCTGACTTCAGTACTGGCCAAACTGGTTGAACTTATAGTAAAGAACAAAATTGTCAGACACATAGATGAACATAATTAGTTGGGGAAGCGTCAACATGGTTTCTGTAAAGGGAAATCATGCCTCACAAATCTACTAGAATTCTTTGAAAGGATCAACAAGCATGTGGACAAGGGGGATCCAGTGGATATAGTGTACTTAGATTTTCAGAAAGCCTTTGACAAGGTCCCTCACCAAGACTCTTAAGCAAAGTAAGCTGTCATGGGATAAGAGGGGAGGTGCTGTCATGGATTGGTAACTGGTTAAAAGATAGGAAACAAAGGGTAGGAATAAATGGGTCAGTTTTCAGAATGGAGGGAGGCAAATAGTGGTGTCCCCCAGGGATCTGTACTGGGACCAGTCCTATTCACCATATTCATAAGTGATCTGAAAAAAGGGGTAAACAGTGAGGTGGTAAAATTTGCGGCTGATACAAAACTATTCAAGATAGTTAAGTCCCAGGCAGACTGCAAAGAGCTACAAAAGGATCTGTCAAAACTGGGTGACTGGGCAACAAAATGGTAGATGAAATTCAGTGTTGATAAATGCAAAGTCATGCACATTGGAAAAAAATCCCAAATATACATATAAAACGATGGGGTCTAAATTAGCAGTTGCCACTCAAGAAAGAAGATCTTGGAGTCATTGTGGATAGTTCTCTTAATGTGCAGCGGCAGTCAAAAAAGCCATCAAAAAAGCCAACAGAATGTTGGGAATCATTAAGAAAGGGATAGATAATAAGACAGAAAATATCATATTGCCTCTCTATAAATCCAGTGTACACCCACATCTTGAATACTGCGTGCAGATCTGGTCGCCCCTTCTCAAAAAAGATATATTGGAATTGGAAAAGGTTCAGAAAAGAGCAAAAATATGATTAGGGGTATGGAATGGCTTTCATATGAGGAGAGATTAATAAAACTGGGACTTTTCACCTAGGAAAAGAGACTACTAAGGGGGGATATGATTGAGGTCTATAAAATCATGACTGGTGTGGAGAAAGTAAATAAGGAAGTGTTATTTACTCCTTCTCATAACACAAGAACTAGGGGTCACCAAATGAAATTAGTAGGCAGCAGGTTTAAAACAAACAAAAGGAACACAATGCACAGTCAACCTGTGGAACTCTTTGCCAGAGGATGTTGTTAAGGCCAAGACACTAACAGGGTTAAAAAAATAACTAGATACATTCCTGGAGGATAGGTCCATCAATGGCCAGGATGGGCAGGGATGGTGTCCCTAGCCTCTGTTGGCCAGAAGCTGGGAATGAGTGACAGGGAATGGATCACTTAGCTCAGTGGTTTGAGCATTGGCTTGCTAAACCCAGGGTTGTGAGTTCAATCCTTGAGGGGGCCATTTAGGGATCTGGGGCAAAAATTGGGATTGGCCCTGCTCTGAGCAGGGGGTTGGACCAGATGACCTCCTGAGGTCCCTTCCAACCCTGATATTCTATGATTCTATGAAGTCACTTGATGATTATCTGTTCTGTTCGTGCCCTCTGGGGCACCTGGCATTGGCCACTGTTGGAAGACAGGATACTGGACTAGATGGACCTTTGGTCTGACCCAGTATGGCCGTTCTTATGTAATTATGTCATTCATTATTTTGTAAAGTGCTATAGTGTGCCGTATTTTTCTAATCTCTAAATGACCATTTCCCACCCCCAAATTCTCCTTATATGGAAGTCAGTGCTTTATTATAATAGTAGTGAAAAATAGAATTATAATCAGTGGTTGAATAAAATTGACAGGCTTTACAAAATATTATTATTTATTAGTTTTAGTCACAGCTGAAGGTGTGCAGGGTTCCTCCCTGATCCAAAAGAAGACACAATCCTTGCCTGGAACTCCCTAACAAGCATGTAACAAGACACTAGCGAAGGCTTGGAGAGGGAACATGGAAGCAGCACCAATATAGATTATGGAAGTGAGTTGCAGGAAGGATGGTATAACTTACATTGATAAAATGAGGGGAATGCAAGGGAAGATAATGAGTGAAATGCTGCCCCCATTGAAGTCAGTGTCAAATCTCCCATGGATTTCAGTGGGGCCAGGATGCCACCCAAGGAATTCAAATTTTGCCTATATTAGGTTTAAGTTGATGGTAAAACAACCTTGAGGAGATGTCATGGATAAAGGCTGAGATGCAGGATTGAATCAAAGGAAACAACTTGGTAAGGGGGAGGCCGATTTGACAGTTGGCTGTGTAGAAATAGTAGTTAAAACCATGTGACTAGATGAGTTGGTGGCCTGGAGGTAAATTAGATAGTCTCATAACTAAAACCATTACATACAGAAATGTTTATTTGTGCCCCTCCTTCCCCTGCCCCCTCCCCAAGTATAATTTGCTGAACATCTAACTATTGTTAAATTTCATAGGCTTTATTTGTAATTCCACTCTGATGGGGATTATTTAGTACAGAGCTTTGTAGAGGAGTGGGAAGTGCATCTCATGTTGTAGTTAATTACAAGGAATCTTCATGACTGAGCATTTCTGTTTATAAATGGATTTAATGCAAAGGTACAATCCTGTATAATTTATTAAATTTTACTACAATACATTGGTGAGAACTTCAATCTTAAGTGACAGGTCATCCAGAAAGAGAAATGAACCCCTTAAATAATTCACTGAAAGGAAGCAGAAGGCCCTACATATTTTTGTCTGACTCTCCTGTATTCTGTTAAGACTGTTTAAGTCTGCAGACTAAGATATAAGTGTTAAGTTTGTTCTCGCCTTGCCAGTATTTAGACTACACAACACAAATTTGATTAGTGTTTTATTGTGGAATAATTTGATGTGATTTATACATGAATGGACACAGATGTCTCTGTATAACTTCCCTTTTTATTTTTTTATATAAAGGAATACATGTTGGCACTCTAGAATGAATGGTAGCAATGAGTTAGTTAAACACAGGTAGGTGCAGTGAATGCTAAATACGCATAACTCTGCCGGTGCATCTTCATTGTGAAAATACCCTCCTGCTACTCCCTTCTCTTGGGTTTGCTACTAGAAGTGTCAAGGTTACCCCAAGTCTTGTGTGTGTTTGTGATGTGGGCATTCGTCCAAGAAAGACTAGGCTAATGATGCCAAACTCTATCACTTGTGAGAGCTAAAGCACATTTGTATCAGTGTTTCTAGTTTAACAATTTCAGTAGTACACTGAACACTGATTTTATAAATCATGGGCCAAATTCTGCTCTTGGGCTCTGTGTCAGTCTGTAGCTGGTCTATACAGCTCCCTACAAGAGCCCTGGTGATCCTACTACACCCCAGGCAAGGAGCAGTGATGGGGTGTCCTGTAGGTCTACCAGCAAGCTCAGATAAAAGGAGCTGCAGGGCCTTAGCAGTTCAGTTCCTGGCTGGGACCAGGAGGACAAGTGTGCTCCTTTCTGGTCAAAGGACTTCACCAGATAATCAGAATTTGTTTCTAGCTGCATTTTCTTAAGATGGGTTTACAGATAGAGAGAGAGCACCTAACAACCTTAACCCTGAGGTAAGGAAGAGGCCCTGGGAAGAGGGATCAATGAACTGAAATTGAGCAGTGCATAGCTTCTGTTTATAGGGTCCCTGGGTTGGAACCCAGAGTAGTGGGTGGGCCTCGGTTCCTCTACTGGCCACAGTGCCATAAACCCCAAGAAGGGGACAGGGGCTTATTTGAGACCCCAAACAAAGGGCTGTATTTAAAGGGCCAGAGCCAGGCCTGAAGACCCTAGCCGGGGGAATGGGACTGTTCGTATATTGGACTTTTTACTATCTTGGTAAGGATTTATTTGGACTTTGTGTCTTGGCTGGAGTGCCATGCCATGGAAGACTGATGAAGGTCCGTTGGCAACCTGCAAGGCGCACCAGGGGAGAGTAAAGGATGGCAGTACCTCACTCAGCTGCTAGGTGGCACCCAAGAGGTGAGTGCCCCCTTTCCTGGTACACATGGGCAGCTCTAACTGACGTGGACATCCAAGAGAAAATTTGGCCCTTAAATCATTTCATTTTAAGTGGGTTACAAAAATGTTCTGTAACATTCCTTCTCTAATTCTACTTATCGTTTGCACAGAAAATTATTAGGTAGGTATGCACAGAGGTCTGATTTGAACACGCAAGTGGAAGTCTCGAGTTCCCGAGCTTTAATCATGGCTCTAACAGTGACTTGCTCTGTGACCTTGATAAGTCACTGATATTGTCTTAGCTTCAGTTTTCGCGACTGCAAACTGGGGATAAAAGTCTTACCTCAAAGAGTTGTGTTGTGAAGATTCTTTTATTAGAGATTTGAGGTCCTCTGATTTAAAAGGTTCCTTTTGTGCCTATTCATAAAATTCTATTCATGAAATAAAAGAGGGCTACTCAATGGATAGGTTTATTTTCTGAGCAACGAGTGAAGAGGAATCAGTATTGTGACTTGCACAAAAACAAAGCACTCATTTTCCTAATCTTGGCTATTATTGTGTGTGTTTCTGTGTAACTAATTTCTCAGAATCTGACTTGGACAAGCCATGGTAACTGATATACTGAGAAAAAAAATCATAGAATATCAGGGTTGGAAGGGACCTCAGGAGGTCATCTAGTCCAACCCCCTGCTCAAAGCAGGACCAATCCCCAACTAAATCATCCCAGCCAGGGCTTTGTCAAGCCTGACCTTAAAAACTTTTAAGGAAGGAGATTCCACCACCTCCCTAGGTAACGCATTCCAGTGTTTCACCACCCTCCTAGTGAAAAAGTTTTTCCTAATATCCAACCTAAATCTCCCCCACTGCAACTTGAGACCATTACTCCTTGTTCTGTCATCTGCTACCACTGAGAACAGTCTAGATCCATCCTCTTTGGAACCCCGTTTCAGGTAGTTGAAAGCAACTATCAAATCCCCCCTCATTCTTCTCTTCCGTAGACCCACTTCCCTCAGCCTCTCCTCATAAGTCATGTGTTCCAGTCCCCTAATCATTTTTGTTGCCCTCCACTGAACTCTTTCCAATTTTTTCACATCCTTCTTGTAGTGTGGGGCCCAAAACTGGACACAGTACTCCAGATGAGGCCTCACCAATGTCGAATAGAGGGGAACGATCACGTCCCTCGATCTGCTGGCAGTGCCCCTACTTATACATCCCAAAATGCCATTGGCCTTCTTGGCAACAAGGGCACACTGTTGACTCATATCCAGCTTCTCGTCCACTGTAACCCCTAGGTCCTTTTCTGCAGATCTGCTGCCTAGCCATTTGGTCCCTAGTCTGTAGCGGTGCATGGGATTCTTCCGTCCTAAGTGCAGGACTCTGCACTTGTCCTTGTTGAACCTCATCAGATTTCTTTTGGCCCAATCCTCCAATTTGTCTAGATTCCTCTATATCCTATCCCTACCCTCCAGTGTATCTACCTCTCCTCCCAATTTAGTGTCATCTGCAAACTTGCTGAGGGTGCAATCCACACCACCCTCCAGATCATTTATGAAGATATTGAACAAAACCGGCCCCAGGACCAACCCTTGGGGCACTCCACTTGATACCGGCTGCCAACTAGACATGGAGCCATTGATCAGTACCCGTTGAGCCCAACAATCTAGCCAGCTTTCTATCCACCTTATAGTCCATTCGTCCAGCCCATACTTCTTTAACTTGCTGGCAAGAATACTGTGGGAGACAGTGTCAAAAGCTTTGCTAAACTCAAGGAACAATACCTTCACTGCTTTCCCTTCATCCACAGAACCAGTTATCTCATCATAGAAGGCAATTAGATTAGTCAGGCATGACTTGCCCTTGGTGAATCCATGCTGATTGTTCCTGATCACTTTCCTCTCCTCTAAGTGCTTCAGAATTGATTCCTTGAGGACCTGCTCCATGACTTTTCCAGGGACTGAGGTGAGGCTGACTGGCCTGTAGTTCCCAGGATCCTCCTTCTTCCCTTTTTTAAAGATGGGCACTATATTAGCCTTTTTCCAGTTGTCTGGGACTTCCCCCGATCGCCATGAGTTTTCAAAGATAATGGCCAATGGCTCTGCAATCACATCCGCCAACTCCTTTAGCACTCTTGGATACAACGCATCCGGGCCCATGGACTTGTGCATGTCCAGCTTTTCTAAATAGTCCTGAACCACTTCTTTCTTCACAGAGGGCTGGTCACCTCCTCCCCATGCTGTGCTGCCCAGTGCAGTAGTCTGGGAGCTGACCTTGTTCGTGAAGACAGAGGCAAAAAAAGCATTGAGTACATTAGCTTTTTCCACATCCTCTGTCACTAGGTTGCCTCCCTCATTCAGCAAGGGGTCCACACTTTCCTTGACTTTCTTTTTGTTGCTAACATACCTGAAGAAACCCTTCTTGTTACTCTTAACATCTCTTGCTAGCTGCAGCTCCAGGTGTGATTTGGCCTTCCTGATTTCACTCCTGCATGCCTGAGCAATATTTTTATACTCATCCCTGGTCATTTGTCCAATCTTCCACTTCTTGTAAGCTTCTTTTTTGTATTTAAGTTCAGCAAGGATTTCACTGTTAAGCCAAGCTTGTCGCCTGCCATATTTACTATTCTTTCTACACATCGGGATGTTTTGTCCCCGTAACCTCAATAAGGATTCTTTAAAATACAGCCAGCTCTCCTGGACTCTTTTCCCCCTCATGTTATTCTCCCAGGGGGTCTTGCCCATCAGTTCCCTGAGGGAGTCAAAGTCTGCTTGTCTGAAGTCCAGGGTCCGTATTCTGCTGCTTTCCTTTCTTCCTTGTGTCAGGATCCTGAACTCGACCATCTCATGATCACTGCCTCCCAGGTTCCCATCCACTTTTGCTTCCCCTACTAATTCTTCCTGGTTTGTTAGCAGCAGGTCAAGAAGAGCTCTGCCACTGGTTGGCTCCTCCAGCACTTGCACCAGGAAATTGTTCCCTACATTTTCCAAAAACTTCCTGGATTGTCTGTGCACCGCTGTATTGCTCTCCCAGCAGATATCAGGGGGATTGAAGTCTCCCATGAGAACCAGGGCCTGCGATCTAGTAACTTCTGCGAGTTGCCGGAAGAAAGCCTCGCCCACCTCATCCCCCTGGTCTGGTGGTCTATAGTAGACTCCCACCACGACATCACCCTTGTTGCTCACACTTCTAAACTTAATTCTGAGACTCTCAGGTTTTTCTGCAGTTTCATACTTGAGCTCTGAGCAGTCATACTGCTCTCTTACATACAGTGCAACTCCCCCACCTTTTCTGCCCTGCCTGTCCTTCCTGAATAGCTTATATCCATCCATGACAGTACTCCAGTCATGTGAGTTATCCCACCAAGTCTCTGTTATTCCAATCACATCATAATTCCTTGACTTTGCCAGGACTTCCAGTTCTCCCTGGTTGTTTCCCAGGCTTTGTGCATTTGTGTATAGGCACTTGAGATAACTTGCTGATCGTCCCTCTTCTCAGTATGAGGCAGGAGCCCTCCGTCTTGCGCGCTCCTGCTCGTGCTTCCTCCCAGTATCCCACTTCCCCACTTACCTCAGGGCTTTGGTCTCCTTCCCCTGGTGAACCTAGTTTAAAGCCCTCGTCACTAGGTTAGCCAGCCTGCTTTCGAAGATGCTCTTCCCTCTCTTCGTTAGGTGGAGCCCGTCTCTGCCTAGCACTCCTACTTCTTGGAACACCATCCCATGGTCAAAGAATCCAAAGCCTTCTCTCCGACACCACCTGCATAGCCATTCATTGACTTCCACGATTCGATGGTCTCTACCCAGGCCTTTTCCTTCCACGGGGAGAATGGACGAGAACACCACTTGTGCCTCAAACTCCTTTATCCTTCTTCCCAGAGCCACATAATCTGCAGTGATCCTCTCAAGGTCATTCTTGGCAGGATCATTGGTGCCCACATGGAGAAGCAGGAAGGGGTAGCGATCCGAGGGCTTAATGAGTCTCGGCAGTCTCTCCGTCACATCGCAAATCTTAGCTCCTGGCAAGCAGCAGACTTCTCGGTTTTCCCGGTCGGGGCGGCAGATAGATGACTCAGTCCCCCTGAGGAGAGAATCCCTGACCACCACCACCCACCTCCTTCTCTTGGGAGCGGTGGTCGTGGAACTCCCAACCCTAGGACAGTGCATCTCATGCCTTCCAGTCGGCGGAGTCTCCTTCTGCTCCCTTCCCTCAGACATATCATCTGGTCCACTCTCCGCATTAGTACCTGTGGAGAGAACATGAAAACAGTTACTTACCTGTATCTGCGTTGCTGGTACATAGATGTTCCCCTTTTTTGTGTTGGCAGAAGAAGTATGAGACAATTGTACAGTAAACAACTTTTTTTAAGTCTAGTTACAAAAATGGAAATAAGTTGTGAGCTCCTGCTTGATGAAAGAATTAGGAATGTGAAAGTTAATTAAGTAAACGAAGAAGAAGGAAGAATGTTTTGCTCTTCCCATCTCTTGTTGGCATAGGTTTACTTGGATTGTTTTGAGACATATATAAATTCATAATACCCCATTTAAGACCTCAAAAAGAGTTCAAACGAGTTCTACCTAAAATGATGGACTAAAAATTTGAACTGTACAATGGGATAGATTGAGGGCAATTAATGTAATAGCCAATAACAATGGTGATCCAATTTTTAGGCTGTATCAGTTTGAGACTTACTTTAGTTTTACTATCCAATGCCTCTTGGTAGACTCTGCTACTCACGTCCAGCCTAGCACTTAAGTGTTCATAGAATTTGGAGCAGCAAAATGTCCCGGCAGGGATAGAGAACTCCTAAGTGAATGGGGAGGCAGGCAGCAGCAGCACCCAGCACTTAGGCTTTTATTCAAGGTATTGCTGAGGACACTAGAATACCAGTTACAAAAGCATAAAAGCACTTAGTATACAGAGCAATGGATAGCAACTACTGGACAAGAAAAAATTTAAGGGAAGATATAACACTCCCCAAATACCTGCAGTATAACAGTGCATGGGAAGAAAAAGGTTTAGGCACATTGATACAAGTAGTAGGAGTTTTTTCAACTGCTGTCAAGTGGAATTCTGATTCAAACAAACTTCACTCTGAGGCTAGGTCTGCACTGGACGTGTACCTATGTCCAGGCTCACATGCATGCGGCTATGTGTTAGTTAAGCCCTGCTCATTGTCAGAGTACATGCTACAGAGCCGCACGTGAGCTAGACCCTGTGTACTCGCATCCACATTGACTCTTATTACACAGTGTTTTGTGTTTGAATTTATGGGTGTTTATTCCATGGTCCTGAACATCCTTGCCACATGGAGCTGTGGTAGTACTTTGTTTGTTGTGTGTTGTGGGAGAACTTGTCTATCCTTCTCAAACCCCTATGTGGAAGCGCGTTCAGACTGCCACATTTTAAATACTTTTTTTTTTTCTGAGACATTTGTGCTATGCATGCTGCTTGTTTCTGTCCATTCCAACCCAGGGATGAGTCATGGATCTGTTGTCAGCTGCTCCTGTGTGCAGGTGAATAGCTTGTGCAGCAGAGCAGAAGTTTGATGAGATGCTGGATGGCATTTCAGGAACAATTTGAGAAAAAGGTGATGAAACTTGGAGGGGGGCTCACTCACGGCAGACTGGACATAATGAATGAATGCCACTATTACTGTTCATTTTCCATCTCTAGACCTGTAATTCTGGTGCAGGAGAAAAAGCACAGTGTGATGGGACCACACCATCCTTCAGATCTGGATAATGAGCAGTGGCTCCAGAAATTCTACATGAGGAAGCAGACATTCCTGGAGCTGTGAGAGGAACTTGCTCTGACCCTCCAGCACTAGAACGCTTCACTGCAGGAGGCCATACTAGTACAGAGTGGGTTGCAATTGCCTCTGGAAGCTAGCTACCCCAGACCAGTGGTTCTCAACCAGGGGTACACAGAGGTCTCCCAGGGAGTACATGAACGCATCTAGTTATTTGCCTAGTTTTACAACAGGCTACGTAAAAAGCACTAGCGAAGTCACTACAAAATTAAAATATATATTACTCCTTCGCTATTTCTCATGGGCATACATTCTCACTTCTGGCATTGGAAGAGAGAGATTCAAGTAAAATTGTTTTATATAAAAAAATAGGAAGATGAAGGAGGATGGGATGAAATAATGTCTCAGGAACTTTTATCAATAATGCCCTTGAAGACAAAGTACCAGAATGGATAAAAGCAGTAATTTTCCAGGCAAATGGGAGGATCCTATCTATGCATGTTGTAACCCTTGTACCAGGTGTAGTCAGCAACAAGGGCTGGGTTCAATATCTAGGGGTTCCTTTTGATAACACAGAGCTCGAGCCTCCACCCAGTAATCTGGGAAAACTACACACTACCCCTGGGTGCTTTGAAGAAGCAATACTTCCCCTCTCACAAGCACTGAGTCTGTGTATGGAAAAGAAAACCCAACATTAATTTGGGAAAACACCACAGGCATGATTCGAAAACATGCAACCATGAGCAAAACATCCATGCCAGAGCATGTTGGGCAGTGTCCTTTCCCTCAGTCTCTCTCCTTGTGGTGTGAAAGTCTCCCAAACAAATATCCCTTTAACACGCCACCCCCTCTCCTTCTATCTCACCCTACTCACAGTTGTTGTTCTTGTTGTCAGTGATGACCCAGAGTTCAGAGGTGTGTTCAGATGAGTTCACCTCCCACGCCAGGGTGGGGGAAGGAGGGGAAAGCATCAAGGAATGCCTCAGCTGCTGCTCCGCCATCGTTCACTGCTGGCTGCTTTGTTGTCATTTACTCTATCACTGCCCTCTCTACTGCAGCCTCTAGGATGTCTTGAAGTCCCGCCACTTAACACAGCTCTCAGTGATTTCAGCTGTTAGTGGGGAAGACTTAGGGTATGTCTACACTATGAAATTAGGTCAAATTTATAGAAGTCGGTTTTTTAGAAATCGTTTTTATATATTCGAGTGTGTGTGTCCCCACAGAAAATGCTCTAAGTGCATTAACTCGGCGGAGTGCTTCCACAATACCGAGGCAAGCGTCAACTTCCAGAGTGTTGCACTGTGGGTAGCTATCCCACAGTTCCCGCAGTCTCCGGAAATGAGATTCAAAAGTTCGCGGTTCTTTTCCTGTCTACCTGGCCAGTGCATCTGAGTTGAGAGTGCTGTCCAGAGCGGTCACAACGGAGCACTCTGGGATAGCTCCCGGAGGCCAATACCATCGAATTGTGTCCACAGTACCCCAAATTCGACCCGGCAAGGCCGATTTAAACGCTAATCCACTTGTCAGGGGTGGAGTAAGGAAATCGATTTTAAGAGCCCTTTAAGTCGAAAAAAAGGGCTTCATCGTGTGGACGGGTGCAGGTTTACATCGATTTAACGCTGCTAAATTCGACCTAAAGTCCTAGTGTAGACCAGGGCTTACTGAAAGTGCAGGCTGGACAGTTTCATCCGAGACACTGTTCCATTGGCAGATCTAAGGCTTAGCACTTAGACCTGGTTATCAGTGATTTCAGCTCTGCTGATCCCCACAACAAAAGACTCTTAACTGAGTCTTAATCAGCTCTGTCCTTAAATAGTGGAGAGGGGGAGGGTCAAATTATGTCTAGGGCCCTTAGGCAGAGCCCACACTACCAGGCACAGACACCTGTCCCCACCCTCTCTCATCTTCACTGGGCTTGGGTGCCACTACCCCCTGCTTAGTGAATGCAGTTCAGTTGAGTGTGAACCCTAGGGTGACCAGATTGCAAAAGTGAAATATCAGGACACATTGGGCGAGTGGGGGGGTGGGGGAGGGAAGAGAGCCACAGGTGCACAGCCCCGACTGGAGCCATGAGAGGGGGCGCACAGCCCTAGGAAGCTGCAAGAGGGGTGTATAGCCCCTGCTGCAGCCCGCACCACAAGCCACGGGACAAGGACTCAAGGACTCATGGCCCCAGCTCCAGCCCCCAGCAGAAGCCACAGGGCCAGGGGCACAGGTTTCTCCTCCCTCCCTCCCTCCGAGTGCCCTTCCCCACAGCCCCACCACCACAACTAAACAATGCCCCACACAGACCCCCAGTGCCCTGACACACAAAGATCTCCCCCACTGCCCAGCACCCCCCAACAGGCCCACACTGCCTAGCACCCCAAAACACAAAAACCTCCCCCACTGCCCAGCGCTCTCCACACCCTCACAGCCCAGCACCCCACACACACCTCCCAGACACTCAATCCATCACACCCTGCCCCCTTCCCTGGCTGCACTCACCAGCCCTACTGGGAGTGTCTGGCTCCTAGGGTCAGAGCGGTGATGGGGGTCTCCAGACTCTCCACGTGCTGTGCCTGCCACAAGCATGAGCTCCGTGGTTCCCATTGGCCAGGAAAAGCGCCAATGGGAGCTGCTGGAGCTGCCGAGTGGGGCTTGCAGGTGCCGACAGTGTGCAGAGAGCCCCCCACCTCCCCCACCATGACCCTAAGAGCCAGCGGGACCTGCCGGGGGGCAAGGTGGGGAGTCCCAGCGGTGCTTACCTGGGGCAGCTCCTAGGAAGCATCCAGCAGGTCCCTCTGGCTCCTAGAATAGGGTTGGGTGGGGTGAGGGGGCGAAGGGCTTTCTGCCCGCTGCCGGCACCTGCAAGCCCCACCCCAGCAGCTCTGATTGGGCAGGAGGGAGCTGGTGCAGCATGCAGAGACCCCCTCCGCCTCTGTGCCCAGGGGCTGCCTGCACTGCAGGCTCCTGCTGGCGGTCGCGCGTGCAGCCGGGAGCTGCCCCAAGAAGTGCTGCCACGCCAGCCCTGGGACTTTGGCAGTGATGGTGAGTGGTCCGTCCCCGATATCGGGACAAAGGGCATCCCAACCGATGTGCGGTCGGGATGCGGGACAAATGGGTTAAAATCGGGACTGTCCCGATAATATCGGGACGTCTGGTCACCTCAATCAGGGCATGCTAAGCACAGTTCTGCTGACCTTTATTCACACAAGGATGACACTTTATTACCCCTGCACCCAATAACAAAGGGATTTGCAATCCAACACCAGCCAAAAGTGATCATTTGGGAAAAGCAGCTCCACCATGCTGAGCACCTAGGCAGAGTGGGTGTGTTTATGCAAACAAGGTTAGTTCCTGAAGTCTTCTCCCCTAGCTCATTACTAGATGTCAGGGGAGAGCTCATTCCGACCCTGGTTACATATGCAAAGGAGATACATAGGGAACTGGTCACTGAACAGTATATCAGTGAGTGGCCAGTTGTGAGCTACTCGAGAGAGGAGGGTGCAAGAAATTTTTCTCTACCGAGAAATATGAAAAATTGTTGAATTCCTGCTCCATGAAAAGTTTTCAAATGTCACCTTCCAGGAGCAGAAGAAAATCAAGAGTAAAATTAACTAAGTTTTGGATTAAGAGGCATACGTTTGCCAGCAGCAGAATCATCCCATTTCCCTCTGTCCCCCACAACCAGCCCCCAGAAAGACCAGGAAGAGACAGAGAGCACAAGAATGCCTGCTGCATGAACATTAATCAAAAAATTGCCTTTCAAAGTATAAAAGTGAAATCAGGACAAACACTGACTTTCAATGGACATACCATCACTGCTATATGGCACAATAATTTGCTAGCCAAAGTAAGCACCTATACCATTATCATAATGAATGCACAACAGTGACTGTCACAAAGAACAAGCATGACTGTCACAAAGAACTTTACCAGAACTGGACTTATAACCATCAATATATGGGACAATAATTTGGTAACCAGGGACTACACTAGTAGCATTACATAAGCATTCTCAATTTTACAAAAAGCTATACTTGCAAAAATATGCACTAGGGCTTGCTAGGCCAGTTACCCTTTACCAATTTTGAAAACTTTAATTGAAAACAAGGTTTGAAACAGACAGTGTTGAGCCTACATTTTAGTAGTGTCTAACTTTATTTTCTCCACTTGGCATCTATCTTGGATATAATGCGGCAGCGGGGTGTGGGAGAGACGAGGGAAGGTGCCCGGTGGGAATCCCTTGGGGGCTGCCCTCCCCCCAGGATAAACATACTTCCTCCTGACATGTAACATCCTCCTCCATAACAATCATTTTATTGGGCATAATGTGGAAATCCCATCCTAACAAACAAAATATTAACTACATGGTAATAATAACAAACATGATGGTTGACTCTTACTGGGTCTTACTCTGGTCAGATCCAGCCCAGCCCTGCAGGGAGTAAATAGAGCTGCCAGGGGTAACCCAGACTGATGTGTAGGTTGGATCTCAATACAATTTCCTGTAATTTTACAGAAATCAGTGGGATTGAGCTTGGGAAAACACTGTAAAGGAGCAATAACAGACTGGAGATCAAATGTCTTCAGGAGGTGTACTACATCATTAAACCAGAGACAGTGTGTGAACCTAACAGCTACAGTAATTGTAAAGGTTTTTTTTCTTATTTGAAGTTGTATATGTGCTCAATAGTTTGGCTGCTGAAACAACTAGTTATGTAGTACAACTAAATGTTTTATTTAATTGTCAATATAATACCCAGTGTGAACCTACATGAAAGCAGAAGCTCTCCAGTTGTCAGCAGTCCCAGTTCCTGTATTGATTTTGTAAGGAGTATTGTAAATACAGTGTGTGTGTATATATATACACACACTCTGTATTTACAATACTCCTTTATATATATATATATATATATACAGTATTTGTGGTTTAGGCCCTGTGTTATATTCTTCATTTTAAAGGAAAAATAACAAATCTCTAGTTAGTGATATTAGTCAGGCTAGGGGGCATTGTAACTGCTATCTTTGGAGTGTTAGTTATAAAAAAGAATTTGAAATTATTAATTGTATGTGCATAATTGTTTTATCATAAAGACTGGCACTGGATTCCTAAGAAGAGAAAGAAATAGAATCCTATTATAACTTTTACCGTTAGTATTTCAAAAGGTTCCTATAGAAAATTCAGCTCTAGTCTCTTGCAATGATGGGCATTCATGGTCTGTGCAAATACCTTAAGTCAGAGAGAGGAATTCTGGAGCACAGATTCAGTAAGTAAATTGACTTACCTCCCCTCTGCATTGATTACACAAGGAACTAACATTTACGCAGTATTGAGGTGGAGACATCAAGCTTCCTAAAGTCAGGAAATTTCAGAAGTTTAAGTATGAGCACTTTGCTGCTCATTCAGCCCCTATTTGTACCAATTGGTCAGATATATGTGGCTCATATCTCGAAATATCAAATGTTACAGTTGATATGCAAAGGACAGAGAATTGTGGCTGGTTTTTCCCTTTCTTTTCTGATTTTTTTAAAAAAAAGCCTAAAAAGCTTCTCTTCCTACCAAAGAATATTTATTCTTCCTTGTGTTTCATGTTAGGAGTATTGGAGTCTTTTTTAAGATTTCCTTGGAGGACCCAAGAAGCACTGGAGAGGGAGTCCTTAACTGAATAGGTGCAGTGTTTAATCTCTAAAAGTTGTTCTTTCCTTTCAGCTGTTTGGAAGGTGTTAAAAACCAAGCAAGTTGTCTAAAATGTTCACTCATCTTTGAGTTACGTCTTCATATTCCCATTTATGAATGAGTCATCCAGGTGTAGCTTAGATGGTGGAACTTTAACTAGTACTGCTTATAGGAGGGTTCGCATGCCCCTCCCATCTCTCTCCTCAACATTTACAAATATTAGGAGTGCGAGGTTATAAAAGTGGAGTGTGGTGCTCTGTTTGCCTCAGTTTCTTTCTATCGTGTCCAGCTGATTGTTCAGGAACTACTCCATGCCTCAACAGGAGTCCTCCCTTCAGTGCTTTGTTTTTGATCACTTTTAGACAATTCTAAAATAGGTTTTAGGTAGAATTAGTCTCTCAGATAAGTTTTAGTCTTAGTGTAAATAGTTTAAGTTTTCAGATATTGGTCTCTGGTTCTGGGATGACAGATTCAAAGATCAAGAAGCTAACATTCAAGCACTGCACCTCATGCATTTCAGTCTTTCCACATGAGATGCTTGGCATATCTTGGAGAAGGACACACACTGTTGGATGTGTCACACTCTCAAACTTCACATCAAGGGCTCACAAAGATAGGCAGAACAGGCTACAAACAGTGTTGCAGCTTCAGGTGTTGACATCTAAACCACCCAGGTCTGACCCTTGTAAGGGACCAGAAGGATCACATAGACCGTCGTCTGCCCCTGATTCATCCAGGGAAAAGAGGCAACAAAAGTCTGTGGATCCAAGTTCAAAGAAACAATCAGTGCAGAAGAAGGATCTGAAATCTTTGGTTCCAAAGTCCAAGAGCACAGACTCCTTGATGATGATGGTCTCCATATGCAAAGCCAATCTATGAGGCAGCTGTTTATCATATCCACGTGCTCCTGAGCCAGCTAAGGAACTGGTGTGATGTTTCTCAGGGCCATGAATCACCTTGTTACCATGTGCCTCTAGCACAGTGGTCCCCAAACTTTTTACCTCCCGCCCCTCCTTACTCCTGTCCATGCCTCCTGCCCCCACCCCACCTAACCCCTGAGCCAGGGCCAGGCGCAGGGCTGTGGCTCCAGGAAGGGGGGATGTTGACAGGGGTAAGAGGACAAGGCTGGGTCCACAGCTGGGGGTGGGAGTGGGGCCAGCAGTCAGGGCATCGGGTGCGGAGCTCAGGGCATTGGGCTGGCAGCCGGGGTCCCGGGCATGGGGGCTCTGGGCACGGGGCCAGCAGCTGAGGCCAGAAGCACAGCTGGGTGGCACTCCTTCCCGCCCCCGCTGGGGACTGGCTCGGACCCTAGTCTCATCCCCCGAATGTTCCTCCATGCCCCCATGGGGGGGGATGCCCCACAGTTTGGGGGCTTCTCCTCTAGGACAATGGAGTCTTGCCAGTATTCACTGGCTGTTATCTTCCTAACACAACTAACCTGTCAGCCACTCAAGCACCCTCCTCTAGGCTGCACCAGCCGAATCTTTGTATTGCAGGTTGAAAGCAGATACACCCCAGCCCCTGAGTCCCTTCAAACTATCCTCCTGTGGAATCCAGCCACTGATCACTGGATACACACAGAAATTCTGGATCCTCTCTTCCTAAGGGAACAGTGTAACACAATTTACAAATTTTACCTTAGCTCTTTCCTCCTGTATCACTCACAACACATGCATTCAATTATAAAACAAAAGGAAATTTATTTGAGAGAGTAGAGATTCAAATAAAAACCAAACAGTTAAATATAAAACTTCAGAACATACATTCTAAAGCCTAAACTTAACTAGAACTTTTCCTCATTGAATTTAATCTTGTTGATTTCAGACCAGTTCTCCAATTGGTCAAGGTTGTTTTGAATTCTAATCCTGTCTGCCAAATTGCTTGCCATCCCTCCCAGCTTAGAGTCATCTGCAAATTTTATAATCAGACTCTCCATTTCATTATCCAAATCATTAATTAAAATGTTGACTAATACTGCACCAAAGACTGACCCCTGTGGGATCTAACTCAATATGTCCTCCCAGTTTGACAACAAACCATTAAGAATGATTCTAAGTATGATCTTTCAACCATGTATGCACCTCCACTTTACTGTAACTTAATGTAGACCTCATTTCCCTAGTTTGCTTAAGAGAATGTCATGTGGAATGGTGTCAAAACCCTTACTAAAATCAAGATATATCATGTCTACAGATCACCTCTATTTATTAGGCTAGTAACCCCATCAAAGAAAAAAAATAGACTGGCTTGACATAATTTGTTTTTGACAAATCTATGTTGGCTATTACTTATAATCCCTGTTATAAATTGTTTAATAATTTGCTCCAGTATTTTTCCAGGTATTGAAGTTAGGCTGACTCATCTATAGATCTCTGGGTCTTCATTGTTCCCCTTTTTAAAGATAAGTACTATGTTTGTAGAGTGGATTCAGGAGACAGATTTGACATCAGAGGGTCAGACCTCCCCCAGCTCTAGGTGAGGCTTCAGGGGATTGCAGGGTCCCTGCCACAGAGTTTTGCTGGAATATTTCCAGCCAGCTGTAGTCCTAGTGGATGGGACTTCAAGAAGCAGAGGAAGGAATTGAAGTGTCCAGAGTGCCATACCCCCTCTTTTTTTAGCTTTGCCCTCAGAACATTTGAACACAGAGGGAAGGGATAGGAGAGTGGCTGAGATTTCCAACAGGCACTGTTCGAGTTCCACCATTTTAGCTGCATCCATCTGGCACAGTCCATGAGTTTAAATATACAGATCCAGAACTCCAGTTACAGGTGAGTAACCTTCATTTATCAATTACTCAGGTTTCACTTCTTTGGTACATGTGATGTAATGGGGTCTACAAACCCCATGCTGAGCATAGACAGAGGGAAGAGGAGAGTATCTCCTGTTTACAAGCAAGAAGCTTGATCGCACGCACATGCAGCTGCCAGAATTGCCAATCATGGAGTCAGGCACCCACAGCTACAAGCATTAGAGAAGACAAGACCTCTCTCTATAAAGGGCAGAGCACAGAGAAGGAAAAGGAGGCAGAAAGGCCTGAGATTGCAAGGGGTGATAGCCTGTGTCAGGCTGCCTCCAAAAAACAAACAAAATACAGCCAGGAGACTGCAACCCTTAAAACGGAAGAGCTGACAGACTTAATTTGAGATGAGGGTCTAAAAAGTTGACCGAATAGAGAACAGGCTAAGGAGGGTCAGTCAGGAGAAGCTAAGACCCCTAGAAAGACCACACCGAGAGTTGGTGACAGATGTCATTCTATTAGATCAGTTGTCAATAAAATCTTCCAAGAAAAATAGTGCAGATAAGACCTGAATTTCTAATGTAAATACCAAAGCAGAAGAACAGAGGGAAGAAATAAACCCCTCAAACTCCTTTCAAACCTTGCTTCATACATTATATAAAAGCAAAGGGGGCACTATCGCAGTCTTTCACCTATACCTCATTGGTCTTAGTGAAAGACCTGTCTTTCCAATTTATAGAATGACAGTTAATTTGCTAAAATAAGGCATTTTGTTTTCCCATAGTGCTTAATCTGCAATTTTTTTTTTTAGTGAAGGGTGTAAGAAATATTAAATCAAACCTCTGTAATGTGTTTGATTCATTGTTTGCAATAAAGATTGAGGACTTTCCTATACTTTTAGTGGGTTGGTGTGTTTAATATGAACAACAGAAGATTAAGCTGTGTTTCAAGGTAAATCGTAGTATTTATGCTATTTTTTAATTAGTGATACTAGACATGCTTTCTGTGTGTATTATTCTCTTCCTAATTTAGAAAAGCTTTTGTTAAATGACCATAGTAATGGGTAAATATATTTGCATGTAATTTTTTTTTTGATTAAATGGAAAATCATTTCCCTGTAGTGTTTTCCTTCTTTCTGAGAAATCATACTGTCTCAGTGGAGATGGTCTGGGCTAGGGGCCATTAATATGAGGATGTTGGACACAGTTAAGAGCTGGGTGGTTTATTTGTGAAACATGTAGGTATAAAGGAATTATTAAATGCATGGGGATTGGAACAACAAAGACCCAATGAGCGCCCTGGCAGGCTGTGGGACAAAGGTTGCCGATCCCTGACTTAGAGAGACGATGGCTCCCTTATGGCAGGTCTACACTACAAATTTACAGTGGTACAATTATGTTCGCTCAGGGGTATGACGTCACCCCTGACACAGTTATACTGACCTAACCCCTGGTGTATACAGTGCTATGTTGATGGGAGAGTTTCTCCCATCAACATAGCTATCGCCTCTCTCAGAGGTGGATTACTACACCGAAGGGAGAAGCTCTCCCATGTGTTCCCTGAACACTAAGCAGTGCAGCTGCACCGCTTCATTGCTGTATGTGTAGATAAGCCCTTAGACTTTCTAACCAGTGCAGGGAGGGTTAATTTGTCTAACAGCTCTGTTCCGCCTTCCTCAAGCCAGTCCCGCTCCCAAGGCTTGAGGCTGTCAAAACTCTTCCAACTTTATTTTAACCTGAGCACTACACCAGTTAAGATTTCTAATGCCTTTTCATAGTATGTGGGTGAAGTAGAGAGGAAAAAGAGGTAGAGCCTTCTCCTTGTTTTTCCTTTGCCCTTCAAAAAAAAATGGAATAGATAACTCTTCCTCTCAGATGAGGTGGGTGTGTACAATGTAATTTGTTTAAGACAAAGTAGGTGAGGTAATATATTTTATTGGACCAACTTCTCTTGGTGGAAGGGAAAAGCTTTCATGCTTACACAGAGCCCTTCCTCAGGTCTGGAGAAAGTAACCAGATTGTCTGAGCAAAATACAAGGTGGGACAGATTGTTAAGCATAAGGGGTTAACACATGCTGTAGGAGGCCACTTAAAACGAATTGGGCAGTTAAGGGTTAGCAGGTTGTAGGATGTGTTACAAATTGTTGTAATGAGCTATAAAACCAGTCTGTGAGTCCACAGTTTTTAGTGTCTAGCAGAGTTATGAATTCAAGTTCCAAGGCTCGTATTTTGAACACAGCACATCCCTCGGCCCACACCGCTTCCCGCAGCCCCCATTGGCTGAACCTGTGGTAAACAAACTGGCCCAGCCCGCCAGGGGGCTTACCCTGGTGGGCCACATGCCAAAGGTTGCCGATCTGTGATCTAGGGCCATGGAGGTGAAGCTAGCAGTGACAGGCAAGCAAGAGGTCAGAGTAGTCAGTCAGCAGAGAAAAGAGAATGCTTTGTTTTGTTTTCAGTTTAGATACCAGACAACCTGAAGACATCACATATGTCCAGTGAATTTCAGATGGAATTATGTGAACCAGAAGCTTGATTCACCCAGTTAAGGAACAGTGATCTCTGTCCTGTTGAAACTAATCACCAGCTTAAATGTCAGATAATGAACCTTCACAATCTACAAAATAGGAAATAATGATAGAAGTTGTTCAGCAAATATATTTGAGAAAATTGCCATTTTGCTTCTACATAATTTGAACAGAGAGGTAAAATTCTTCCATCTATTTACTGCAATTTATTCAGACAGCTCTATTTAAAAACCAAAACTCTCTCAATCATCGTCTGCCATCCATTTACCTCTACTTTCACTTCTGGAAAGGCCTGGAAGTGCAGATAAGCTTGTAGCATGATCTGAAGGTCAGCAAGGTATGTTGGGCCAATGGGGAAAGTGAGTTCCAAAATTGAAGGCCCCTTTCTGAGAATACTCTGGGTGACCAATTCCTAGTCCCATTGAAATCAGTGGAAGTTTTGCCACTGACTGTATTGGAGCCAGGATTTCTCCCTCTGTTTCCAGCTTCCACCTGCTTTAAACCTGAGGCAAATGGTCACAGAGCTAAAGTGTAATGTGCTACCTGAAAGAAATGTGTTTGGTAAGAGAGTCTAGAATAGTATGAAAAAAATCCTCTAAGAATAAATAAAACCAACATTCAGAATGTCTTGCATTTCTGAAATTTGACCAGTTGATTTTAGTAGTGTGTGCAACCTAATTATCCAAATCAAAGTAAGGAAAATCTAATGCATTCTTTCACTGGATGAAATTGTATAGATTTAATAGAATTTAAGGCCAGAAGGGAACATTAGATCATCTAGTCTGACCTTTTGTATATCTTAGGGCATTAAATTTCACTCAGATACCCCTATTCTGAGCCCAGTGATTTTGGTTACACTAAATCATTAGAATCCTCAGGAGTTTAAACCATTGTGTGCCACTGTGACGGGGTGGACTGGCCCCGCACTGGGACTGAGAGGGTCAACACTTCTCTGCTGGCAGAGGAAGCCACGCCCCTGAGGCTGGGCATGCTCCAATAGGGAGTCAAGTATAAAAGCCTGCAGAGCTGCTCAGTCAGGGCTGGTGGCTGAGGAAGGAGGATGCCTAGTGGAGGCTCCAGCCCAGGAGCAGTGGTGACTGGTACAGGAGGGAGCCGAGGAGCCAGGAAGTGAGACTAGAGACTGGCAGCTGTGGGAATCCCAGGGAGCGCCAGGGGCTGAGGAACCTGAAGACTCTGATGCCACAGGGACTGTTATGTTTGGAGAACTGGTAGGAAGTGACTCAGGAAAGGGAAGGGAGTGGTATCTCCCACCACTCTGAGGGCAGCGTGTTGCGGTAGGATTCCCCGCTGACCCGGGGTGGATCATGCCATCAATGACAGGGCCCTGGGTTGGAACCTGGTGAAGGCAGGTGGGCCTGGGCTCCCCTACCAGGGGTCCCTCCCCTTTTTTTGTGATGACATAGTTCACTGACCCCTCTCTTACCTCAAAGGAGATAGATGAACTCTGGCCACTGGGCTGCTCTATCCTACAAGGAGAAGAGGACTTAGAGGGACTCTGGCCCTCAGGCCACACTGTTTTAGGAATGCACTATAGAGACTCCAGCTGCTAGGCCACTCTATCCCATCAGGGGAAGAGAGTGTCAAGAGACTCTGGCCATTGGGCCATGCTGCTTTAGGAGCGCACTATAGGGACTCTGGCTGCTAGGCTGCGCTCTCCTATGAGGGGAAGAAGATTTAGAGGGACTCTGGCCATTGGGCCATACAGCCCTGACTACCGGGGAGGTTGTAGAACCAGCGTAGAAGCCGGGAGGTGGGGTTAACCTTGGCTCCCCCCTCCCCCCCTGGAATCAAAGGGGTTGACGAGGTACAAAACCTGCCGCAGACAAAGAAAAGGAGAGGCTGAGGTGTTGCCAATGCCAGAAACCCCTACAATGGAAAGTGAAAGAAAATCCAAGGTCCCTGCCAATCTGACCTGGGAAAATGCCTTCCTGACCCCAAACCTGGTGAAAGCTTGAGCAATTCTCTGTCTCTCCCAAGCTCAGGCTAGACTGATTCTGAATGTTGGGATAAGCTTTATAATTTTTACTCTGACCCCAAACTAATTCTTTTTGTATGTCTTAAAAACAGCAATATCCAAGTTTAGGTTGGTCATCCTACTAATTGACTTAGGAGATGTGGCGCAGATGCAGATATACCACCAGAATATGATTGCTTGGGACATTGATTGAGGTGTTTCCTAGTTGGAAGTCAATTTACACAGTCATGTATAAGATTGTTTCTCAGTCCCCGTTTATGAAGAAGCTTGGTGCGTCTTCTATGTGATGTGTGGATGCAATTCAGAGAGGGCCATACTTTTCAGGGAGTGAAAAGCCACTGGATTCTTTGGTTAGGTCCTTGTTGAGGTGTGTGTTTGGGATGTTGCTGTCCTTCCACCTTGCCCATCATTGATCTTCTAGGGAAAACCCTATGTTTTTGAGTTCTTGCACTGCGAGCCTAAAAGGTTTTCTAGATTTCAGTTGGTGTCTCAGTGTATTATTTAGGTCTTCATATATTGGAAGATCCTTGTGTCTTTGAATATGATGGAACTCCTGAAGGATTTTCATGTCACAACAAATTTGGGGTGAGTGGATGTGCACCAGTATGGGAAGCCATGGTTGTGGTGTTTTATTGTACCTGTAATGATCCACATGATGGTGTTGAGAATCTACAAGTGATGTGTAGGAGCTGTGTGTCCCGACTGATGAGCAGTATTGTGCCAGAGAGTAGACAAGGGCCAATGAAGAGGTCTTGTAGAGTTTTTGCACTGGCTCCCCACATAGTTCCTCCCAATCTCTGAATGAGATTTATATGCATATTTGTTTTGTTTTGGATATTTGTCAGGTGTTGGTGGTATGTGAGGCTTCAGTCTAATGTCAGACCAAGCTATTTTGGGGTGGGATCTTATCTTATCTGCTTACCACAAAAGCCCACATGCAGTTCTGCTCAACCCTTTTGATTGTTTAGATGAAATGCTGACATGACAGTCATAGTGGGGTTTTGTTTTAGCTGCCAATATATGTTCTCCCATGATTTTAAAGGTCCTTAGTTAAGATTTGTTCTATAGTAGGTAAATTCTGTGCCTATGTGGTTAGAGCAATATCATCAGTACAGACAAATTTCCATGATGTTTGCAGAAGATTGCAGTTCTAGATATTATACAGAATCATGCTGGGACTAATCTCTGTGGTAGGCTATAGTTAAAAGTGCATGGCCTGCTGACCTGGTCACTGTGGAAAATGCAAAACTTGCGATTGGTCAGAACGTCTCAGAAGAGTTTTATTGTTGTATTGCATGGGATAATATTGCTGGGTTTCAAAAGGAGGCTGTTCCTCCATATGGTGTTGTAGGTGGCAGATAGTTCTAAGAAAGTTGCCCCATTCTTAAATCTTAAGAATATTCCCCACCTCAGTGTGTGTTTAAGGCTAAGATGCAGCTTCAGACTTGTCAGAAATCCACTTGTTAATTCAGTAACTTTGCTTCTACAAGTAACATAATCCTTGCTAGTAATATCCTCTCCATGAGCGTGTTTGACACGCAGAGGAGTAATATGGACTGGTACAATGAAGAATTAGTGGTTGGCGTCCCATTTTAGCAATTGCAATAACCATAGTCTTGTCTCAGCTCCTTGGGACGAGCCCTGAGGAATGGATATTGGAAATCAGTGCTGCCAGCCATTTCCATCCCTTGGTCTTGAGATTTAAAGAAATTCTGGAAAGACATTAGCACATCCTGCAGCTTTCTTGGTTTTCGTGAGTGAAAGAGCCTTATTTATCTCCTCAACACTGAAGGACAATGATGGGGAGGGGATGAGATTGGTACTCAGCTGATTGTCAGAGCTCTGCACACTTTGAGCTTAGTAGACTTGTCCCTTGATACTTGACTCCTGGCCCCTACTAAACTAGCTAATTAGCTATCAGTGTCACTGATGGACTAGTCCATCACAATAGCATAAACCAAAATTGAATGATTTCAAAATAACACAAAACATAAGTGTATTAATTGTACTAATTGGAATAGATAATTAAGGGCTAGTAAGTTAATGAGCAAACATTATAACTAGGACTCAGGGCCTTGCTTCAGTACCGAGTCACAGGAAACCTTTAAGGTTACATTATTGCTTCATACTTTAGAAAGGCTATTGTCCTGGTTCTCGTTTTGGGTTCCATTGCTGCAAGAATACTCCCTTCCCTAGTGTACTGCTGTAAGCCACAGACACTATTAGTGGCCCCTGTGATGCATGACCAGAAAGGGTTAAACATCCTGCAGAATGAATGACTCAAATTCAAAGACACCTGGGAAGATAATGTTTGTGTTTTTGTGCATTTACATATATATGGGTAGTGGTCAACAATGTAATCAACAGTCTCTGTCTATGCTGTATTCTGATAATTCAGAGCTAAAAAGAACATCCTAGCATTTAAATGAACTGTAAACATGGGATATTGCTATATTCATCTCTCTTTGAAATGTATAGGAAATCATCTGTGAATGGTGGAGGAACAGGCAATTGCCTTATGTTAATTCATGTAGCTAAGTCCTGGTGATGAACCTACTTCAGAGTTGCCCTAATTACCTATTGTTCCCCGAGGCACTCCAACCTGTCCAAGAAGGCCTGAATTGTATAAAAGATTCTTGGGTCCCAATCCTTTTTATCTCATATCTGCTTAAGCTTCATCAGGGGAAGTTAAATTGCAAGATTGAGGTCCCAGTTCAGCTGGAAACACCCTGAATATGATATTGGACATTGGACCATAACCTATGGACTAAGTTCTAAAAGACTTCTTTGCAACTACAAAGCTCACCAACTCTATGTATCAAAACCTCAAGAATTGAACTCATGTCTGTGTATATATATTGCTCTTTTAACCATACTCTCTTTTCTTTTTTAATAAATTTTAGTTTAGTTAATAATAATTGGCTGCAAACATGTATATAGGTAAGATCTGGAATATTCATTAACCTGGGATGTAATGTGTCTGATCCTTTGGGATTGGTAGAACCTTTTCTTTTATATGATGAAATAAGATTTTCAGAAATATTCAGCATATTTGACTAGGGTACCTGGATGTAGGCCTGAGGCTGGGTTACTTTAAGGGAACTGTATTGTTAGTTTCTGGGCAAACAGTGAGGTAATAAAGAAGCTGTTTTGTGCTGACTTGGTAAATCTAAGTATTGAAATATCCACCAGCTTTGGGGATTGTCTGCCCCATTCTTTGCAGTTCACACTAATTGAGTGACCTCAGCTGGTCCCCACTGGGACCCCTGTCAAAGCCCCAGATTGCTTTCTAATTAGAGGCAGAGAGGTGTATTTTTGATTAAAATATATGGAGAAAGGCTACCTATTGCATGTAGCACAAATGACAATTAAAAGTTAGTCTTTCTTACTAGCAGAAACTCTAAGCAGAGAGCTGTCTAGGAGGAGGTGTAGAAGGCAAAGATTTTTCCATTGAGTCCACCATCCTTGTACATTTGTTTTTATTCCAGACGTTATCTGGTTTTTCTGATAAAACATTTTTTCTCTGAAATGCAAGAATTAGACATCTTGTCTGTGTAAATGTCATTACTTAATGATGGGGCTGTACAGCTTGCCATGTATTCAATCCATTCTCTTGGCACTGGGTTTGACCCTGCCAAAAAAACTTAATGTGCCTTTGATGCAGTAACCTGGTTTTGTAGTCTTAAAACATGAATGAGTAGGGCCCAACCAAATCCACAGCCATGAAAAACGCGTCATGGATCATGAAATCTGGTCTCCCCCTGTGAATTCTGGACTTCTGCGTGCTTTTACCATATACTATACCAATTTCATGGGGGAGACCAGAATTTCTCAAATTGGAGGTTCTGACCCAAAAGGGAGTTGCAGAGAGGTCACAAGGTTATTTAAGGGGGCATTGTGGTATTGCCACCCTTACTTCTGCACTGTCTTCAGAGCTGGGTGGCTGGAGAGTGGTGACTGCTGACTGAGGGCCCAGCTCTGCAGACAGCAGTGCAGAAGTAAAGGTGTCAATACCATACCATGCAATCCTTAGTTCTGTGTTGCTGCTCGCAGTGGCTCTGCCTTCAAAACAGGGCTCCCAGCCAGCAGCCGCTGCTCTCTGGCCACCCAGTTCTGAAGGCAGTGCCGCTACCAGCAGCAGTGCAGAAGTAAGGGTAGCAGTACCACAACCCCCACTACAATAACCTTGCGACGACCCCCCCCCCACTACTTTTTGGGTCAGGACCCCTACAATCACAACACTGTGAAATTTCAGATTTAAATAGCTGAAATCATGAGATTTACTATTTTTAAAATCCTATGTCTGTGAAATTGACCAGAATGGACTGTGAATTTGGTACGGCCCTATAAATGAGAATTGGAAGGTGGTATATGTTTTCAAGTAGTGAGCAAGGGATGGACTGCTTAATTCAGTATAACAGTACTAATCAGAAAGATGTCTATATTTTTCACTTAAATTTTTTCAGAGACCTTTTAAAAGCTTTGCCTTTCTCCATTGGAGAAAGGTAACTACAATCAAATGGCACCTTTTCTTCACACCTCTGCTTCCTGTGTATCTTTGAGTCACAGCTGCTGACTTTACTAGCACAAATCAAGCTTATTGATGTGAAGGAAGCACAAATTTAGGCTCACAGCATTGCAGAGCCGATACAGTGATGAGAGAGGAAATTGGTAATGCACTGGAGTGTCAGAAGATGCATTATGACCATTATTGTGTTGGACTTGGTTTCACATTTTACCAATATAGTAACATTTTAACTGTCAGACTTTAATTTCAGTTGTCGGGCTTTCCATGTGTTTGTCCCTGCGAGGTCTGTTTGGTCTGTAATTGGGTTCCTGAAATACTGTGGGAGAAGACAAAAGTCCTATTTTAGAATGGAAGTGTGTACAAATGAAATAGAACAGAACGATGTGAAGGGAGCCATGATGCAAAGCAAACATGGGCAGACTGGGAATGTAGAGAAATGAGAGCAGAGATGTTGGTAGGGCTGGAGTTATGCAAGGCTTTGTTACATTTCACTTCTCATTGAAGGACATTAGCTGACAAACACTTGTTTTTGTAGGAGGTTTATGGAGACTCATCTGAGAACAATTCCAAGTGATGCATTTTTTAATCTCCCCAACATCTCCAGGATGTAAGTATTCTATTTTTTATACTTAAAAGCACCACTTCTTTCCCTTCCCTCAAAAATTCTCCTTGTGTGTAACTCTCGCTCACATCAGGCTACAAAGGCTATACTTTAAGGGCTAGGGCCATATAGTTCCCTTGTACATACGAGTCTGTACAGCAAAAATTGGCACCATTATTAGCTGTGAGGATTTCAGTCAATCTTCACATCTCTTTTAATATGTATAGTCCGCACTGGCTGTTCTTAAGCATGTAAGCCAATACCAGATAAAGTAATAAATCTGATACAGAGGTGATAAATGGGTTTGTTCTTACAGTTCATTGTATATGAAAAGGTGGTTTCATCCATTATAACCACCATCTTGTTTTGTCAACATGCTGGTCTTGGGCTATATTTTCAGTGCCTTGGGGCCATTTATAGCCACTGTAAATTAGTCTTCAGGTTGTAGTATGGCATAGTGGGGCCTGGCCCTTCACAAAGGCTGCACTAGGATCAGCAGAATACTAAAATGAGTTTAAAGTCACTTTTGTCCTTGAGAGAGCAAACACAACCAGCATTCAGAAAATGTTCCTGAGAGCACAACTTAGGTGGACCAGACATGCCATCAGAATGGAAGACTGCCGTCTCCCAAAACAGATCTTGTATGGGGAGCTGAGTCAGGGCAAAAGAATGAAGGGTTGTCTGTATAAACACTTTAAAAATCATCTGAACAGCAGTCTCCAGTGGGCAGGGCCGGTGCAACCACTAGGCGAACTAGGCGGTTGCCTAGGGCACCAAGTGCTTGAGGGTGCCAAAAAGCGGTGTCCTGGCTCAACAGGGAGGAGCCGCCTTCTGGAGGCACCGGAGAGCCAGAGCGTTGGCGGCAAGCCCCAGCCATGGAGGAGCCGGTGCAGTGCAGGGGGGCAGCAGCCCTGCAAAGGCAGAGGTGCCACTAGTGGGGCACAACTGCACCCCCTGCCCCTCCTGCCCAGGCTGTGGCCTGGTGGCCCCCCCCCCGAGGCTCCTGCAGGCTGCAGCAGATGCATGCAGGCAGCGGCCCCCATGAACGCCCTGGCTCCCCCCTCGCCATGCTTGGTCTCTGCAGCTTCTGGGCATATAAGCCCCCGCCGCCACTGGGGCACGGGGCCTGGAGCCTGCTCTGGGAGGGGCAGTGGCAGCTCACACTCCCGGGAGCCACAGAGCCCAAGTGCAGTGAGGGAGGAGCCGGTGGGGGGTGCACGGGGGCCACCGCCAGCAGCCCGGGCAGGTGCGCCCGCCAGTTTCCCCCTCACTGTGCTCGGGTTTTGCAACTCCCGGGCGTGTGAGCTGCCGCTGCCCCTCATGCTGCCTCAGCTCTCTGCAGGGGAGGGGCTGTGTGCACGGCAGGCGGGCTGTGTGTGTTGCCTCCACGTGGAGCCAGCATCTGACTGGCATGGGCATGGTAAGGGGAGTCCCAGCCTGGGGGCAGTCAGGGAGCAGGGGGAGGGTTGGATGGGTTGGGAGTTCTGGGGGTCCTGTCACGGGGTGGGGAGTGGTTGGATGGGGCGTGGGAGTCCCAGGGGTCTGTCTGGGGGGGGGATGTGGATAAGGGTTGGGGCAGTCAGGGGACGGGTAGGGTCCTAGGGGGGCAGTTAGGGTGGGGGGGGGGTCCCAGGAGGAGGCAGTCAGGGGACAAGGAACAGGGAGGCTTAGGTAGGGGGTGGGGTTCTGGGAGGCAGTTAGGGGCAGGGGTCCCAGGAGGGGGCAGTCGGGGACAAGGAGCGGGGGAGGGGGGGTTGGGGTTTCTGAGGGGGGGCAGTCAGGGGGTGGGAAGTGGGAGGGAGTGGAAGGGGCCAGGGCTAGGACGCGGCTCTTCCCCCGGTCCTCTTTTGATTGTTGAAATATGGTAACCCTAGGTGAGGGGAGAGCCGGGGGGTGCCCACATGCATCCGCTGCAGCCTGCAGGAGCCCCAGGGGATTGGGTGCCGGGCCGCAGCCTGGGCAGGAGGTGCGGCTGCTCCCCGCTAGCAGCGGCGCCGCCACCTTTGCAGGGCTGCTGCCCCCCTGCGCCACGCTGGCTCCTCCATGTCTGGGGCTCGCACCCGCCACAAGCGGGACGCTCTGGCTCTCCGGTGCCTCCAGAAGGCGGCTCATCCCTGCCGAGCTGCTGTAGCGGCTCAAGCCTGGCAAAGCCAGTGAGTGGACTCGGGGCGGGGGCCGCCGGGGTGGCATGGGGAGGGGAGGGCTCACGGGGGGGCTGTGCACCCTCCAGGGGAGTTCAGGGGGCTGGGAGGGGGGAACCTGGTCTGGGGACAGCCCCTGGGCACAGCTGGCCCTGGGGTCTATAAAGGCTTGTTGGGATTTGCCCCTCAATGAACCAATGTGCCAGGGCGCAGGGTGGGGGGGAGGCGCAAGGTGGAAGTTTCACGTAGGGCACAAAATATCCTTGCACTGGCCCTACCAGTGGGCTATCAGTCCCAAAAAACTTGAGCAAATGTCTCAGAACAGAACTCACATGCTGATCTTGTCAGAGACTGCCAGTAACAGTTTTGAGCAAGATCAACAAAATCATCTCCAGGCTGCACATGAAAGGTGCCAGAGAGCTGCATCATCAAACATCACAGAAACAGACTTCCCATGCCCTCAGTGCGGCTGACTCTGTTCATCAGGGTTTGGACTTCAGAGTCATATGTGTAGCCATCAATGTTCCCTCTAATTTTTAAGAGGCTGTGTGCGCAAAAAATGTCTTCTGTGCCACCACTGAAGAAAAAAAAAATCCGCCACCAAAGCCAGAGTATGCACGGTGTTTAAGATCTGTGTGCGTGCGCACACGCACACAGCTTAGAGGGAACAGTGGTAGCCATAGATGAGAACTGCAACAGTATCATCATCATTGTCAGTGATGGACTAACAACATACACATAACCTGCCATCTCTCCAGCTCAGCCTCATCTCAGGATCTTGCCCATATTATTTTAAAAAAAGGATTATCCAACTTTAAAACAACTTATTTACAGAACTGTAACAGCTGGTTTAGAAAAATAGCAGCCCACTGTGTAAGAGAGCTTCTAAAATGGGTATTTTCTCTGTACAAAGCACACCCCTAGTTGTCACACCCCACCCCACACTGAAACCCATACAGGGTATCCTCAAACTACTGCAACCCATCTTCGAGGGGGACCCCATACTGAAAGAAATCTTTCCTGAACCCCTCTTCTGGCCTGCAAACACCCCCACTCCCCAGGTCATCATCAGAAGCAAGCCATCCACAGACCAGGATACACCAATTCTAAGTGGCACCAGACCCTGCCAGAACAACAGATGTAAAACCTGCAGACACATCTCCACTGCTACAATGATCAACACCTCCCACAACACACCTTTCAAGATCCCTGGGTCCTACATATACCTATCACAATATGTGGTGTACCTCATCCGGTGCACTAAATGTTCCAATAGCAACTAGGTGGGTGAAACCAGACAATCACTACGCCCTTGAATGAACTCACACAGGAAAATGATAAGACAACAACTCTGTCAACTGTGGGTGAACACTGTTCACAAAATGATCACTCTATGTCCAGGTGTAGTCAATTATTTTTTGTCAAGGTCCAAATTTCTTGATCATGGTATAGTCAAGATCCACACTCCAGAGAAGAAAATAAAAAATAATGACAACAATAAGTAAATAAAAATATTTCAGGGTCTGTTCAAAAACATCTGGCAGTCCAGATTTGGCCTGCTTGTTTACTACCCCTGCTCTATATCTGAGCTATATATCTGATCAGTTCTCATCCTCAAAGGAAACCTGCACAACGCTTTCAAAAGATGAGCCTGGGAGCTTAAATTCATAACTTTGATAGATACTAAAAATCATGGACTGAACAGAGACACTGGATTTATGGTTTATTATAACAATCTGTAATCCAATCTGTAATCCACCCGTGTCAATGTTGATAGGCATATGTAGGACCCCCCAACCCACCATCTGCTTTTCCCCCTCACTTTCCTCCCTATTACTGGAGGAGTGTTAGTAGGCCACTTCACCTTGAATGGCCCCTTGAAATATGTAACAACTATTTATGGAAAACAAACTGTTCAAATCTTGTATTTAGCAGTGACACTTTGAGTTAGGTCTACTCTACACTACATGCCATATCAGTATAGCTATGTTGCTCAAGGTTTGGAAAATCCACACCCCATAGCGACGTAGTTATATTGACCTAACCCCTGCATGAAGACAGCGCTATGTCAGTAGGAGAGCTCCTGCCGACATAACTACTGCCTCTCAGGGAGGTGGATTAACTACACCAATGGGAGAGGTCTTTCGCTTTGTCTTAGAGAGTCTTCATTAAAGCACGCATCAGTGCATCTGTGCTGATGCAGCATTTAAGTGTAGACTTGCCCTTAGTTTCCCAGACCTGAAGAGGAGCTGTTTGTTGGCCTGAAAGCTTGTCTCTCTCACCAATGAAGGTTGGTCCAATAAAAGATATTACCTCAGCTACCTTCAAAAAGAAAAGGAGGACTTGTGGCACCTTAGAGACTAACAAATTTATTTGAGCATAAGCTTTCGTGAGCTACAGCTCACTTCATCGGAGTGAGCTGTAGCTCACGAAAGCTTATGCTCAAATAAATTTGTTAGTCTCTAAGGTGCCACAAGTCCTCCTTTTCTTTTTGCAGATACAGACTAACACGGCTGCTACTCTGAAACCTGTCAGCTACCTTGTCTTTGTAATATCCTGGGACCAACATGGCTACAACAACACTGCATATCTCATAGTAACATTTATTCTTCAAGTGCTTGTTCATATCAATTCCAATCAGATGTGTGCGCATGCACGTGCATGGTAGCTGGAAGATTTTTCCCATTGCAGCATATGTCGGGTTGGGTCGGTCTGAGCGCCCCCTGGAGTCGCACCTTCATGGCGCTCAATATAGAGCCCTGCCGACCCGCCACCCCCTCAGTTCCTTCTTACTGCCAGTGATGGTAGGCTGGAACTTCTCATTAGGGTGATGAGATAGCAAGTGTGAAAAATCAGGACAGGGGATGGGGGGTAATAGACACCTATATAAGACAAAGCCCCAAATTTCCAGACTGTGCCTATAAAATCGGGACATCTGGTCACCTTACTTCCCGTAGCCCTTGCTTTAGCAAGCATGTTCAACAGTTCCTTGTATATAGTTAGTTTATCTTAGTTGTTAGTGATGAGAGTTGTTGGGGGTCCCCACCCCACTTTCGACTCCCCGGAGCCATGGTATGCCACTGTCCCCGGGTTTAAAAACTGTGTGGTCTGCGCGAAGCGCATGCCAAAGAGTAATCCACACTCCTCGTGCTTACGGTGCCTAGGGGAGGGCCAACAAAAGGATCGCTGTAAAATCTGCTGTGAGTTTCGCCCTAGAACTCTTAAAGAAAGGGAGCATCAGTTTAAAGTGATCCTCATGGAGACAGCTCTACGCCCCCATTCGGACCCGGATGTGAGAGGTTCGGTCACAGAGACCCCCTTGGGACTGTCACCTGATGTGCTGAGACTACCTCTGAGCCCGTTTTCTCTGCCAGTTTGGGTCTCCAGAACCCTGCCTTGTCAAGGCAGACACGCCAGTCTGTTTCAACACAGATAAAGTTTATACAGGGTATACTCATAAATTGTCCACCTCTATAACACTGATAGAGAGATAGGCACAGCTGTTTGCTCCCCCAAGTATTAATTACTTACTCTGGGTCAATTCATAAACAAAAGTGATTTTATTAAGTATAAAAACTAGGATTTAAGCGTTCCAAGTAATAGCAGAGAACAAAGTAAATTACCAAGCAAAATTAAACAAAACACGCACATCTAAACCTAATACATTAAGAAACAGATTACAGATGAAATCTCACCTCCAGAGATGTTCCAGTAAGCTTCTTTCACAGACTGGACTCCTTCCTAGTCTGGGCCCAATCCTTTCCCTGGTACAGTTCTTGTTAGCTCCAGCTCAGGTGGTAACTAGGGGATTTCTCATGATTGGAACTTGCTTTGTTCTGTTTCACCCTCTTATTAGCTTTGGCACAAGGCAGGAATCTTTTATCTCTCTGGGTCCCCACCCCTCCTTCTAAATGGAAAAGCACCAGGTTTAAGATGGATTCCCATACCAGGTGACATGGTCACAGGTCCTGGGAGACCCCAAGACTTCATTCGTACTGGCCTGACTCACAGGAAGGCTTTCAAGTAAACAGAGCCATTTACAACCAATTGTCCTAGTTGATGGGTGCCATCAAGATTCTAAACCACCATTAATGGCCCACACTTTGCATAATTACAATAGGATCTCAGAGTTATATTTAAGGATGACCACACTCAGTAGATTATAAGCTTTGTAATGATACCTTACAAGAGACCTTTTGCATGAAGCATATTCCAGTTATTACACTCATTAGCATATTTTCATAAAATCATATGGAATGCAGCGTCACACCAGGCTCCGGGGACTTGGCTCCTACCATGTCCTTGTCGACACAGAGCACCTCGGCAATGTCATCAAGCTCGGTGCTGAGAAAGGACTCGTCCCGGGATGCTCGGCACTGGCACGGCACCTCCCAAAGCCCAGTGGAGAGCAGGCACCAATCCCACTCACCGGTGCCTCAGAAGAAGAGGCAGCTGGACATTTGGTTACCTATGGCTAAACCTATAGAAGTGAGACCCCAGGTGGGCCACAGCTCTGGATCCCCTGTTAGGGCCACGTCGACTCCTTCCCAGGCAAAGCAGTTGAGTCCAGGCCCCCCATGGTCACCAGTCCCTACGGGCCAGCAGCTACCACTTCCTTTGATGCCAGAAGCTTTCAAAGCTGCTCGGGACCTGCCACACCTTACGGCACCGTTCTTGCCCCCTAGAAGGGAGGAACCTTTGGCACTGGCAGTCCCACCCTGCCCCCAGGTGCAGTCAAGAGGG
Organism: Natator depressus; assembly: GCF_965152275.1. NCBI lineage: Eukaryota > Metazoa > Chordata > Testudines > Cheloniidae > Natator > Natator depressus. The sequence goes on from NC_134239.1 coordinate 94,075,966, forward strand.
AAGCCAGCAATGATGTCCCCCTCTCCATGTCCTTCGGCACCGGCCCACTCAGACAGAGAGCATACTTGCTCCCCAAGCTCTTGATGCTTGAGGCACCAAAGCTAGGCTCCTCCATGGTCTTCAGTCTCTGAAACCTCGGAGTCAGAGTCTGACTTCTACTGCTCTCGTAGGAGTAGGAGCCAATGATCGAGGTCAGGGAAAGACAGGCAAGAGCCGCAGGCATAGCCACCTTAGTGGCAGAATCCACCACAGTGGCCATTCTGGACCCCTTGAGCCCTTCACCAGAGCCAGACAGGGATTCAAGGGCATCGCTCCGCTGCGTCTTCCGTGGTCTCAGCCACGTTCATCCCGCCATCAACTGCGCAGCTTGCCTTGGTGCCTATCCACACGCCAATGCCTTCGGCTGCAGTGCCATCACCGGCACCGACCTCAGCACCGACCTCGGCACCAGTGACTCGTTTGACTTCGGTGCCAGCATCGATCTCGACACTGACTACAGTGCCGACACCGACGACCCCAGCGCCAATAACAGCAACAGTCCTGCCACCTTTTTCGGTGCAGGCAGCGGGTTTGGCACCGGCTCCATCGGCGGTTCCACCAGTGTTGCCGATGGCTGTCCCAACACCGGGTTTGGCGTTGACAGTCCCAGCACTGATGAGCGCTCCATCGGCACCGACATTGCTCCGAGAATCGCAGGACCTCTTGGGAGTGCATGGCAGGGAGCATCCGCTGCTTATAAGGGCTTCCTCCTCCTCCTCCTCCTTGCCAGAAGAGGCATTGGCAGGCACGGCCATAGCCCCGGTGCTTGAGGAGAACAGGGTGCTACAACAGTTGCTGCGAAGGGCTGCTCAGGGTCTGGGCATTAAGGCTGAGGAGGTAGTCGAGGAGGCTGATCCCATGGTGGACATCCTCGCCCCCTCAGGACTTTCTCGTATTGCCCTACCTTTATTAAGACTATTGTGGACACCACCGAGACCCCGTGGCAGACCCCAACTTCCTTGCCACCCATTGCCAAGCACAACAAGAGGCGTTATTTTGTGCCCTCCAAAGGGTATGAACATTTGTACTCCCACCCACCTCCTGACTCTGCTGTTGTGGACGCTACTAACCAGCACGAGAGGCAGGGTTTCCGGGGCCCTCCCCTAAAATGGGGAGGCTAAGTGACTAGACCTTGTCAGGAGAAAGGTCTATTCTACAGAGGGTCTTCAGCTCCATTTTTTGAACCAGCAGGCCATTGTCAGCAGGTACTCTTATAACACCTGTGCGGCAATGGCCAAATTTACGGAGCTCCTCCTGTCAGACTCCCGAACCGAGTTCTCAGCCTTGGTGGAGAAGGGGAAGCTAGTCTCCCAGGCTTCCCTCCAGGCTGCACTGGATGGTGCTGATGCCGCCACTAGGGTCATGGCTACTGGGGTGGCCATGAGAAGGGGCTCCTGGCTCCAAGTCTCGGGGCTCCCTTATGAGGTCCAACAGATTATCCAGGACCTCCCATTTGAGAGTGTGACTCTCTTCTCTGAAAAGACAGACAAGAGGCTGTGCAGCCTGAAAGACTCACGAGCCACCCTCAGGTCTTTGGGCCTGCACTCTCCTGCCACACAGCAGAGACACTTTAGGCCACTACCTCCTCTGAGATTCTTTCAGCAGAACCACCAAGATGGTTCTTAGAGGAGGACCAGGAGTGGCCGGAGACGACAACACCCATCTTCAGGCCAGAGCTCTGGCCAGCCCAAACTGCCTTCTGGCCCCAAACTGGCCTTTTGAAGGTGCAGTCGAGGATGGTGCATCAGACCAGAGACTGGATCTACCCCACCTTACCTTTTCCTCCTGACTGTCCCCTTTCTACCATGCATGGTCCCGTATCACTTTGGACCGCTGGGTGTACCGCACGGTAGAGAGTGGATACTCCATCCAATTCTGTGCCCTCCTGCCCTACCACCCTCCTTCCCTGTCCCACTTCAGGGACCCTTCTCACAAGCAACTCCTTATCCAGGAGGTGCAGTCACTCCTATTGCTAGAGGCAGTGGAGGATGTTCCTCAGGAGCACAGGGACGAAGGCTTTTATTCCCAGCATTTCCTAATACTGAAAGCCAAAGGCAGCCTCAGGCCTATCTTGGACCTGCGAGAATTCAACAAGTTCATGAAGAAACTCAGGTTCTGCATGGTCTCCTTGGCCTCCATCATTCCCTCACTAGACCCAGCAGACTGGTATGTCGCCCTCAACTTGAAGGATGCATATTTTCATATCGCAATCACTCAGCCCCACAGGAAGTACCTCAGGTTTGTGGTCAACAGTACGCACTACCAATTTACTGTCCTTCCATTCAGCCTGTCAGCAGGACCTCGAGTTTTCACCAAGTGCATGGCAGTCGTCACTGTGTTCTTGTGAAGGCACCAGGTACAGGTATTTCTATACCTTGATGACTGGCTGATCAGGGACCACTCCAGGACCCAAGTGGAAGCTCAGGTCAGATTCATCAGAGCCACCTTCGACAACCTGGGTCTTCTTCTAAACGGAGCAAAATCGACTGTCTCCCATCCAGAGGATAGAGTTCATAGGGGTGGTACTGGACTCACCACAAGCCAGGGCATACCTGACAGAGGCAAGATTTCAGGCCCTGAACAATATAATCCAAGGGCTCAGGCAGTTTCCCACCACCACAGCATGGAACTGCCTAAAGCTTCTCAGATGCATGGCCTCCTGTACCTATGTGGTGCAGCATGCCAGACTCAGGCTTCGACCGCTTCAGTCGTGGCTCACGTCAGTATATCATCCAGCCCAGGACAGCTTGGACAGGATCATGACCCTACCTCACCCGGTCCTTGACTCCCTCCTGTGGTGTGTCGACCCTCAGGAGGTGTGCTCAGGGGTTGCTGCTCCACAGCCATTTCTGTTGCTGGTGACGGATGCATCAGGCTTGGGCTGGAGAGCTTATCTGGGAGACTGCAGGACTCAAGGCCTCTGGTCTCAAGCAGACCTGGGTCTCCACATCAATGTCAGAGAGCTAAGAGCGGTGCGCCTAGCATGCCAGACCTTCCGTCCTTACTTAACTGGACAATGTGTATCAGTCATGATGGACAATACAATAGCAATGTTCTATATCAACAAATGGGGCTGCACACTCCTCTCCCCATGCTAGGGAGCTCTCATGCTCTGGGACTTCTGTGTAGAACATTCAATACACCTGCAAGTGTTGTGCCTCCGGGGGTACAGAACAAGTTGGTGGACCGCCTCAGCAGGTCATTTCACAGCCACGAGTGGTCCCTCAGCTTGGATGTCGCGATTTCAATCTTCCAGAGGTGGGGCTTTCCCCAGGTAGACCTATTTGCCACGTTACACAACAGGAAGTGCCAGCAGTTCTGCTCCTTTCAAAATCACAGATGTGTTCCTCCTCCATTGGGAAGGTTCTCTCCTATAAGCCTTTCTGCCCATACTGTTTGTTCACAAAGTACTTCTCAAGATCCAGAGAGAACAAGCTCAGGTCATATTGATAGCACCGGCCTGGCCTCTTCAGCACTGGTACACATCTCTCCTAGACATGTCCATGGGAGCCCCGATTACCCTGCCGCTTTTCCTGGACCTTCTGACACAAGATCATGGCTGTCTTCAACATCTGAACCTCGAGTCGCTTCATCTAATGGCGTGGAAGCTCCATTGTTGAATCTGATGGAGCTTTCCTGTTTAGACCAGGTTAGACAGTTCCTCGTTGGCAGCAGAAAACCCTCTATGAGAGCCACATACCTTGCCAAGTGGAAGAGATTTTCAATCTGGTTGGCGCAGCGCCATTCGTCTCTGACGCTAGCCTCGGTGCCGCTCATACTGGACTACCACCTCCATCCAAAGCAGGAGGGACTTTCGTTGTCTTCAGTTAGGGTACACTTAGCCGCCATCTCGGCCTTCCACCCAGGCGTGGAGGGCCTCTCTGTGTTTGCTAACTCCATGGTAAGTTGATTCTTAAAATGCCTTGACAGGCTATACCCTAACGTCCGTCAGCTTGTGTATTAAAGCGGCCTTTGGTGGGACACTACTGAGAGTATCAGTTCAGGACAAATCGCCTAGAGCAGGGTAGTTACAGCCCAAGGCTGGGGGTCCTCCATTACTAAGGCACACCAAACCAGCCAAACAACGAGGACTTCGGTTTTACCCCACTGGCGAACCAGAAGTCATACAAGCAATTCCCTCAGACACTCCAGGCTCCCTGTATCACCACCAGTGCCACTCCTTATGGGGATGAATGGTTATGAAAACCAATACCCCAGTAAAAGAAAAAGGTTCTCCCGATCCCAAAGGACCAAGCCCCAGACCCAGGTCAATGTACATGTCAGATCTTACTCACAAATCACACTGTTGCCAATCCTTTAGAATCTAACATCTAAAGGTTTATTCATAAAAAGAAAGAAATATAGACAAGAGTTAAAACTGGTTAAATGGAATCAAATACATACAACAATTGCAAAGTTCTTAGTTCAGGCTTGTTTCAGGCTTGAAGAGATTACTGCTGATTTAAACCAATCAAGTGTCTGGAGTACAAACATCCCCGCTTGGATGGGTCGTTCAGTCCTTTGTTCAGAGCTTCAGTTTCAAGCACAGTTCCTCCAGAGGTCAGAAGCAGGATTGAAGACAAAATGGAGAAGATGCAGCTGCCTTTTATAGTCTCTTGTCATGCGACCTGTGCTTCCTTTGTTTCCAACACTAGCTGCCCATGGCTTGGAAGCCTTAGAGTTCTCTCCATAGGCATGTCCCTGCATGCCTTGCTGAGTCATAAGGTGTATCTGCCTTCTCTCAATGGGTCAGTTGTATAGCCGATGGTCCTTAATGGGCCATCAAGCAGGCCAGGCAGTGCTGATGCCAAACTGTCTGGGGTGTCACCCAGAAGCTTAGCACAAGTTTGAAATACAGACATACATACATATCTATAACTCATAATACAAAGGTGATACAAACATATAAACAAGATTATCATATCTGGCAAATTATACCATTTTTGCAGATATCTTACATGGCATGTCTGGCTGATTACTTCGTGGGCATTACCCCAGGAGCCAACATTTGAAATAGGTATAGAGCCAATACCATTAACTTTAAATAATAAATGATACACGCATACAGATAGCATAAACATAACCAGCAAATCATAACCTTTTCATAGACACCTTACTTGACCTCCTTCGTACAAGATTTGGTGCAACTATAGGACCTCGGTTGCAACAATGATCTATACGGTCAGAGTTCATGTCAATAGCGTCACAGCCTGTTCATGCCTGGGACCACAACCTGGTCCTTTCTAGGCTCAGGGTCCCCCTATGTTAGTGATATGGTCCCTGCTCTACCTCTCTTACAAGGTGGCATTCCTGGTAGCGATAACTTCGGCCAGGATGGTGTCTGAGCTCAGGGCCCTAACATCAGAGCCTCCTTACACTGTGTTCTATAAGAACAAGGTTCAGATCAGGCCTCATCCAGCTTTCCTCCTGAAGGTTGTGTCGCAGTTTCACATCAACCAGGACATCTTTCTCCCAGTATTGAACTCTAAGCCTCATTCCAGTGGCAGGGAGCAGAGGCTCCACTCTCTGGATGTCCACAGGGTGCTGGCCTTTTACATCGAGAGAACTAAATCATTCAGAAAATCAGTCCAGTTATTTGTGGCAGTGGTGAACAGAATGAAAGGTCAGCCTGTGTTGTCATAACGCATCTTGTCATGGATAGCGTCCTGTATTCGTGAGTGCTACAACTTGGCAGGTGTTCCTGCACCTCCAATCACTGCACACTCCACCAGGGTGCAGGCTTCATCAACAGCATTCCTGGCTCAGGTTCCCACTCAGGAAATCTGCAGAGAGGTGACGTGGTCCTCCATACACACTTTCACCACACACTATGCGATTACCCAGCAGGCCAGAGACGATGCGGCCTTTGGACAAGCAGTGCTCTAATCAGTGGACAACTCCGACCCCGCCTCCTGAACTTGGGCTTGTGAGTCACCTGATTGGAATTGCCATGAACAAGCACTCAAAGAACAAAAAACCGTTACCTTCTCGTAACTGTTGTTCTTTGAGATGTGTTGTTCATGTCCATTCCAATACCTACCCTCCACAAGGAACTGAGGGGCTCTATATTGAGAGTCATGAAGGCACAACTCCAGGGGGCGCCCAAACCGACCTGATAGATGCTGCAATGGGAAAAATCTTCCAGCTACCGTGCATGTGCACGCACGCACACACCTGATTGGAATGGACATGAACAACACAGCATTCATCCAGCCCTTTAAAGAACTACTGGCAGTGGCATTAGTGATGTTCATTTTCCCTGATGTGGTGGAAATTCCAAAAGAATTACTTGGTAGTTATTTTGGCCATAGAAATTCATGAGATCCAGTGCTTGTAGCTTATCTTGAGTGTGGAGTCCATTGATTAGCTAGATTATACCTCATCTCTGTGAGATAGGTTATTTGATGGTCCTACAAGGAGTAAGTGTGGTGTAGGAATGTTGCTTCAGAGTCAAATTTAGCTATCTGAGTAATTCATTTCAGTCTTTTTTCATGTTATTAATTGATATAGGAATATCTGTGGCTTTTAAGTTTGCAGGTGCAACTTTGCTCCCACAGTTGCAAGCGCAGTTTGTCAACTTTTAGGATTTAACTACCTGCTTTACTGTTGCAAACAGATACCTTGATGTTTGAATGCTACTATTTGCATCCACAATACATTGTGAGTGCAGTCATTTGCAGACACAGAATTGCTTCCACGAATTAGAAGCTGAGTTGAGACTTAACTGGTCACTGGGCTTTGCATTGTTTTAAGCCTATAAAGATAGGCAAACTATTGATTCTGAGGAATATTGTAGTGCCAGTTGCATCTCATAGGGTTCCCTTGTACATGAAGAAGAATATTTTCCTCCCTTTTTCTCTCTCATCCCTAGGATCAAATATAAAATAAATAGCCGACTTAGGGTTTTCTATAATAAATCATGCTGGAATTTTGCCACACTAAATAATTCTCCAGGCACTCCTAATACACACTCAGTATTTACTTTTTATTTTGCCAAGCAAAAGTCTTTCACCTGATAAAATATATTAAATATTTTTTCTAACTAAATATGAAGTGTTTGTTGTAGTCACCAACAGAACTACAGCTTATGAGACAGATAGTGCTATACCTAGAATTATATTAACTTGTATGCAATTTAAAATAGAAACCACTGCATCCATTAGAATGCTGTCAGTGAGAGCTATAAGAAGAAATTTTCCTTCAGATACAATTTAATCCAAATAGCTTCAGACTGTGCACATTCTGATCATGCTAGAGCTCTTCAAAAATCTTTTTGAAAAGATAATTGGAGGGGCACCTGCATTAATCATTGTCCTTCCAGCAGGGATTTGATCAAAGTCAAATGATAACCAATGATGTGTGTTTTAGAAGGTTATAGATAAAACTGGACCTTTATTTGACTTTCCATCTGTGAGGGTTTCCCATTCTCCATCCACAGGAGAAGCACTTCTTAGGTGGGGGCCTATCCCACAACTCCATTGTGGCTCACACCTCGGACAACCCACAGATTTTTGCTCTGAATCTATCCTGTCCTTTTTAGAGCCCACTGGGATTCTTTCCCAACTAGTATCTTGCAGTCTGAGGCTCTTGGATCCCACTTAGGTTGCTCTGTCCTCTGGGCCACATAACTGGGGTATGTCAGGTTCTCCTCTGATGGTATTTGGGTAATCCTTGTACAGATAACCCTTTGCTCCTTCACTCCCTTCTCCAGCTTCACCTCTACCCCAGTATTTAACACCTGGGTTCCACTCTCCTGGTCTATTAGAATTTGTCTAGGTTCTCTCTATCCTATTTTTCCTTTGCCCCAGCATTTCCTCCTTGAGCCTCACTTTCTTTGGCTTGTTGTTGCCTGTCTAGGATTTACTTGTATGCCTCCATACGTGACCCTAGCTCCTTGTTTTCTACCCTCCACTGAGGTTCCTTCCACTGGGCTTCCCTTCATCTACTTAGAGGGAATGGGTTCCAATAAGTCCCTAAGACCATAGGATGGGGTAAAGTTTGTATTATCCCAACCCTTTTCCATTGGAACCTCCCACGTACTCCTAATGGGACTGTTGTCACTGGATAATGTTCCCTCCCCATGTATGCCCTGTATGCCTAGAGTGTCCTCTACCCCCCACCCCCAAAACCACTGGTTAAACCAGCATGCTCCACACAAGCAAGCACCGGGACTGAACCATTAACCCCCATCTCATCTTCAGACCACTCTTAGAGGACTTGTTTTTACTCTCTTCTGAGAGCTTCCAGTAACTCCACTCCAGCTACAGTATTCCCCCACTCCTCATTCCATATACGGGCAGTCCTGCTTAATGTGACCTTTTCCTCTGCATGGGTAGCAGCTTATATCCTGACTGTCTGAAGTGGTCTTCTCTTCTTCCTGTCTTGCACTTGTGGGCCTTACTGCTTGAGGGGTCCTTGCAGGTTAACAATAAGTGAATTCTGGGACCCAATCTCCTTTGAAGCATTCCCCTGTAGTGTCAAGCTCCTTATCCACTCAATATTCACAGAAATACCAGGTCTGCTGGTCCCAAGGGAACAGTGTACACACCAGCTTGTATGATTCAACTCAGGATCAGCACTTTGATTAATACCATAGCACTGAGATTTATTTATAGTGAAAACAAATTTATTATCAAAGATTCAAGAAATAGTGAGTGAGGATAATGGAAACAAAAGGTTTCTATGTACTCACAACAAAATCATACTATTAAATTTAATTAGACAAAGTTTATCTCAAGATGAGCAAAAAGAAAAGGAGTACTTGTGGCACCTTAGAGACTAACCAATTTATTTGAGCATGAGCTTTCATGAGCTACAGCTCACTTCATCGGATGCATACTGTGAAGTGAGCTGTAGCTCACGAAAGCTCATGCTCAAATAAATTGGTTAGTCTTTAAGGTGCCACAAGTACTCCTTTTCTTTTTGCGAATACAGACTAACACGGCTGTTACTCTGAAACCTCTCAAGATGAGGTTTTCTTTCCCTGCTGTGTTTCTCTAACGGTTAGTTCTTCTTCAAGTGGATGCTCCACTTTAGGTGTCTTGGTGCCCTGCTCTTGTAACCAGAGAGTTGTAGTAGCAGTGCCCAGTTGGCCGCGCATGCAAGGCAGCAGTCTTGCACCACTCCGAGCGGTTACCTAGCATGCACAGCCAACTGTCCCCCACTTCCTTCTCTACCGCCTTTGGCTTGAGTTGGAGCGACAGCAGCGCCTTCTCTTACCTCAGATAGATCAATTGTTTTTAGTTATTCCTAATAGTGTTAGCTTAGTTGTAGTTAGTTACCCTATCATTTCACAGAATCAAAGAAGACTAGGGTTGGAAGAGACCTCAGGAGGTCATGTAGTCCAACCCCCTGCTCAAAGCAGGACCAACACCAACTAAATCGTCCCAGCCAGGGCTTTGTCAAGCCAGGTCTTAAAAACCTCAAAGGATAGAGATTCCACCACCTCCAGTGCTTCACCACCCTCCTAGTGAAATATTGTTTCATAATACCAACCTAGACCTCCCCAACTGCAACTTGAGACCATTGTTCCTTGTTCTGTCATCTGCCACCACTGAGAACAGCCTAGCTCCATTCTCTTTGGAACCCCGCTTCAGGTAGTTGAGGACTGCAATCAAATTCCCCCCCCCAAAACTCTTCTTTTCTGCAGACTAAATAAGCCCAGTTCCCTCAGCCTCTCCTCATAAGTCATGTGTCCCAGCCCCCTAATATTTTTTGTTGCCCTCTGCTGGACTCTCTCCAATTTGTCCATATCCTTTCTGTAGTGGAGGGGCCCCAAACTGGACACAGTACTCCAGATGTGGCCTCACTAGTGCCGAATAGAGGGGAATAATCACTTCCCTCGATCTGCTGGCAATGCTCCTACTAATGCAGCCCAATATACCATTAGCCTTCTTGGCAACAAGGGCATACTGTTGACTCATATCCAGCTTCTCATCCACCGTAATCTCCAGGTCCTTTTCTGCAGAACTGCCGCTTAGCGAATTGGTCCCCAGCCTGTAGCGGTGCATGGGATTCTTCCTTCCTAAATGCAGGACTCTGCACTTGTCCTTGGTGAATCTCATCAGATTTCTTTTAGCCCAATCCTCCAATTTGTGTAGGTCACTCTGTATCCTATCCCTACCCTCCAGCATATCTACCTCTCCCCCCAGTTTAGTGTCATCCACAAACTTGCTGAGGGTGCAATCCATCTCATCATCCAGATCATTAATGAAGATGCTGAAAAAAACCAGCCCCAGGACCGACCCCTGGGGCACTCCGCTTGATACCGGCTGCCAACTAGACATTGAGCCATTGATCACTACTCGTTGAGCCCAACGATCTAGCCAGCTTTCTATCCACCTTATAGTCCATTCATCCAATCCATACTTCTTTAACTTGCTGGCAAGAATACTGTGGGAGACAATATCAAAAGCTTTGCTAAAGTCAAGGTATATCATGTCCACTGCTTTCCCCATATTCATAGAGCCAGTTATCTCATCATAGAAGGCAATCAGGTTGGTCCGGCATGACTTGCCCTTGGTGAATCCATGCTAATTGTTCTTGATCACCTTCCTCTTCTCTAAGTGCTTCAAAATGGATTCCTTGAGGACCTGCTCCATGATTTTTCTGGGGACTGAGGTGAGGCTGACTGATCTGTAGTTCCCCGGATTCTCCTTTTTCCCTTTTTAAAAGATGGGCACTATATTTGCCTTTTTCCAGTCGTCCAGGACCTCCCCTGATCGCCACGAGTTTTCAGATAGAATGGCCAATGGCTCTGCAGTCATATCAGCCAACTCCATCAGCACCATCGGATGCATTGAATCTGTCCCCATGGACTTGTGCGTGTCCAGCTTTTCTAAATAGTTCTTAACCTGTTCTTTCACCATTGAGGGCTGCTCACCTCCTCCCCATACTGTGCTGCCCAGTGCAGCAGTCTGGGAGCTGACCTTGTCTGTGAAGACCGAGGCAAAAAAATCATTGAGTACTTCAGCCTTTTCCACATCGTCTGTCACTAGGTTGCCTCCCTCATTCGGTAAGAGGCCCACACTTTCCTTGACCTTTTCCAGCAGAAAGCCTATTCTTCAGCTACGCTCCAGTTCCACATAGCTAACTATTCAGCCCTGCTGGCTATAAATTTCTTTCTTTATAGCCTATATTTTACTTTATTTTTTTTTCTTCAAAAAAATTTTATAGATTTCCCCTTTCCCTTTTACCCCGCCTCTCCAGCGGGTACTTGGCTTTGAAAAAAAAAAACAAGAAGAGAGGGGGAAAAAATGGGGTTATCCTTCTTCTTTCTCCAAAGCAATTACCCTCTCAGTCGTGCCCGGCTCTCCTGACTTTAAACACTGCCTGACCTACAGACTTTTGATACTTGTCTCAGATGGCCATGAACAGTGTGTCCACTGCCTTGGCGAGACACACATCGCTCAAAAGCGTCCACACTGCAAAAAATTTATTGCTCGGACACGGAAGGCCAGGGATCTCCAACTGAGATTTCTGATGATGGAGAAATCCCTCAGACCAGCCTCTGACCCCGAGTCCAGGATGCCTCTTGGCCAATGGTCACCAGCGGCAGTGTCTGACAGGGGATCTACTTCAAAAATGGTTGCTAAGGAGCCTGCTCCCAAAAAGGCTGCCACAAAGCGGTCACACTAATCGTCACAATGAGATTAGCCTAAAAGAAAGCGATCTCCGAGTGAAAAATCTGCCACCAGTACTGTTAACTAAGAGTGCTGGACCGTGAGGCACCAGGAACATCCAGTACTGAGACTTCCCGAGAAGCTAAAGACCCTATGCGGGCAAGCTCTCATGGAGGTACATGCACTAAAGCCAAACCTCTCAGAAACTCAGCTCCATCAGAGTACACCTGGCTGCAATCACATCTTTCCCCGACAAGGTGGGCAGAGTCACTATCTTTGCTCATCTGATGACTAAATGTTTCCTTAAAGACATAGAAAACAGGTATCTCACACTAAGAAACCCTACTCCCACGTGGGATCTCAACCTTATTCTCTGCAGTCTCTTGGGGAAATCATTTGAATCCGTCACAACTTGCTCTTTGTTACACTTATCGATGAAGGTGGCTTTCCTAATTGCCATCACGTCAGCAAGACGGGTGGAAGATTTAGGTGCCCTCATGGCACACCCACCTTATATTACATTCTTCAAGGATAAAGTAATCCTATGACCGCATCCCAAATTCATACCCAGGGTGGCCTCCCGTTTTCAGTTAAATCAGCCCATTTACTTACCTGTATTTTCCTGAAGCTCGTGCCGACAGCAGGGAGGCCTCAGTTCACATGCTGGAAATTCTCAGAGCATTACCTTTCTACATAGAAAGAACAAAAACATTCAGAAAATTATCTTGACTATTTGTTTCCATAACAGAATGTTTGAAGGGCCAAACCATCTCAAAACAGACTATCTAAATGGATATCCAGATGTATCCATTTGTGCTACCAAAACAGCAACCTGCAAGCTCCACCGGGAGTTCGCATACACTCCACCAGAGCATTCTCAACATCTGTGGCCCTTCTCAGTAATGTACCCATCACAGACATTTGCAAAGCAGCTACCTGGGCATCTGCCCATACCTTCACTAAACACTATGCTTTAGAGCAGCAATCAGCTGCAGGCGCTCAGTTTGGACTCATGGTGCTATCCACCATCAATGAACAAACTCCGAAGCCCTGCCCCTCCCCTCCATGGAGGGGCACTGCTCAACAGTCACCTAAAGTGGAGCACCCATAGGGACAGTCCTCAAAGAAGAAGAAGAAGAAGAAGAAGAGAAGGTTACTCACCTTGTGCAGTGTGACGTTATGAGTGTAATATAATATCTCATTGAAAGGTGACACAGGGCCAGAAGAGTTAATTAAATCAGACTGTCATAGCCAATGGCCCAACTTTAAAGACTTGTTAGGAAGATATGTAAATGAATAGAGCTTTGAAATGCAAGGCTGCATTGTTAGAGATAGAAGGGTAGCTGTTTGCTCAGGTCTTGTGATGTAAGCAAACAAGTCTTGTCTATTACTATGGCTTTGATTTAAAGATCAAAAAAGGAGTATTAAAATTTAGGAAGACAATTGAGTGAAATATTATTATTATCTATATGGCTCGTTGAAGGTTGTGGTAACCTGTATCTGAACTCTTTAATAGATAAATTACCCTATGCTAGTTGCCATGACGTTTGGGAGACGGAAAGTTAAGCCTATTGTTTGCTCAGGCCAAGAGGCTGCTGGAAATGTATAAAACCCTGGGACACGATCCTTCTTCATCTCAGATCTGCTTTGGGTTTCAAGAAGGGGAAACCCTAAGCCATAAGAATTGAGATCCCCAGTCACTGACTGGAGTCACCCTGAATATGGACATTGGACTATAACCTATGGACTATTTCTAAAAGAACTTTTGGCAACTACAAACTCACCATCTCTGCTATGTATCTGGACCTCAAGAAATTGAGCTCGAGTCTGTATGTATATTGATCTTTCAACCAACTCTCTGTCTCTTTTCTTTTTTAATAAATTTTAGTTTAGTTAATAAGAATTTGCTATAAGCGTGTATTTTGGGTAAGATCTTGTTATCATTTGACCTGGGTTTGGGGCTTGGTCCTTTGGGATCAGGAGAACCTTTTTTCTTTTACTGGGGCATTGGTTTTCATAACCATTCGTCCCCATAATGAGTGGCACTGGTGATGATACTGGGAAACTGGAGTGTCTAAGGGAATTGCTTCTATGACTTATGGTTAGCCATGGGAGTGAGACCAAAGTCCTCTCTGTTTGGCTTTGTTTGGCATGCCTTAATAATAAAGGACACCCAGCTTTGGACTGTAACTGCCCTGCTCTAAGCAATTTGTCTTGAATTGATACTCTCAGTTGTGTCCCGCCAAAGACAGCATCGTTACATGCAGTAACTGCGGTTCTTCGAGATGGTTGTCCCTGTGGGTGCTCCACTATCCCCCCTCCCCTCTACTTCGGAGTTTCATCCCAAACCTCTGGGGTAGAGAGGGAACTGGCGGACGGTTGGCTGCGCATGCTAGGTAACGAATCGGAGCAGGACGAGATGGCTGCTGCGTGTGCACAGCCAACTGGGCACTGCTACTACAAATCTCCAGTTACAAGCGCAGGGAACCAAGACACCTAAAGTGGAGCACCCGCAGGGATAACCATCTCAAATAACCTCAGTTACTGCACAAGGTAAGTAACCTTCTCTTCCTTTCTGAAATTCTTACAACATTCCATCTGCAATTAGCTTAGACGGGTGATGGAACACCCATGCTGAATGACACAACACTTAATTCACATTTCAACAGAGACAGGTGAATAAACATCCCTGTGTTTATGAAACATATGACAGAAAACCTGCTTGTCAGCTCTAGCTTGATACAGACTTTAAAACACTTTTGCTATGTACATATAACTCCTTACATGTGAAATGTATGTATAGACCCGAACAACGACAAGCGTGACCCTGACTTTCATTTATGACCTCACATGGCATTCTTTGTACAGAATGTACATACCAGAATCAGGATATTCTTGTAATCCCCCTTGCCACTTGGCATTGAGGGGTTCTTGGGTCATAACTAGAAACAGCCAAATCAAAACATAAATTATAAATTCAAATTGTTGCAAAAGCAACAGGATGGATGCATTTTGCCGATGAATACCAAACTAAGAGTTAAAACACATTTAAAGCTCTACATCTCATATCACCAATCCGCCCATTAGATGTATCATCATTACTTCCCAAATATTCCTTCCATTTTATTGCACCTAACTAGTCCTAGGCACTGGTTTTCATCATACAGTAGGGTATTTTATAGGCCACTCACTGTCACCATTCTGTTAGAAACTGTGCGTGAAGAGAACCTTGACATTTTCTGTGTGACTAAATCTTTTGTACAGGTTTCCTATTTGTAATGCAAATCACTACTGCATCAGCCATACCATCACACACATGCCCGTAGTCTCATTCCATCAACAGTACTCATGGGTGAAAATGTACAGAGATTCCCAGTTAGGTGAACTCAGCTAGTAAAATCACTAATGCTTCAGTACGGATGGGGAGTACTTGGTACCATTCTCACCATTAAGCTTGTAGGCCTAGTGATCTAGTAAGCATAGACAACTCGTGCCTCCTGACAGTGGGGGGACACAACTCCAGAATGGATTGAGACATGCCCCTTCCCCTCCCGGAAAGCAGCGCCCCCTCTGTGCAGTTCTCAGCTGTTCCTCTGCCTGTCCCGGCAGAGTTAAAGCAGCGGCCCCTCCTGCAGCTCTGCCTCTCCATGCCTGGTGCAGTTTGCCAGCTCAGCTGCTCTGCAGGGAGAGGGCTTGGCCACACCATTTGACCGAGTAATTGGGGGCGGGGGGGGGGCAATGTGACCCCACATGCCCCCCACATTGCCTCTGCTAGTAAGTGTGATTGTGTAAGACTATCTATAACCGTTATCACTACTTTTGCTTTCTCCACTAAATCCCTGCAAGTAGACATATCTATTGTGTAGCACCTTGTTCTGCCGAGAGATGTCTGCTGCAGCCTGCCTCAGTTTCCCATTCAAGGATGTAACAAAGAGAAGTTATTCGAGTAGTCTCCCTATGGGTGCTTCACTCTAGTTGTGCTTGTGCCCTCTGTGCCTTTGAAGGTTTCATGTAGCAGTGTCTGTTCAGCCCGCACATGCGTTACTCAGTCTGAACCATTGTTACAGTATATACTGCTGCGCACGTGAACTGCCCTTAGTTCCTTCTCAACTGCCTCAGCCTGAGA
The DNA here is from genome assembly GCF_965152275.1 of Natator depressus. Lineage (NCBI taxonomy): Eukaryota > Metazoa > Chordata > Testudines > Cheloniidae > Natator > Natator depressus. The sequence continues at coordinate 94,091,752 of NC_134239.1, forward strand.
CGAAGCTTTAGCAGTTGTCTGTGTTGAGTTTTTACCTCAGCTGTGTCCCCATAACTATAATAAACTAACTACTGTAAGAACTATTAGTGGCAGTTAGTATTAGTTCAAGTAGTAGTAGTTAAAAAAACCACCTTTTTTTCAAAAAATGTTGTATATGTTATCTTTCTTATTTGTAAGGAATGTTGCCTGTTAGAGTTAGATTGTTTCTCCCCTCCTGGGAGCTTTACATTACTGGGAGGGCATGCCTGGTTCTCCTGGTTTCAAATGTTGCCACTTATACCGGGAGGCAATCCTAATGAGTGACAGACTCTCCCAGTGCATTTGTTGCCTTAAGGAATTTCATATAACCCCAAAGTGCGACTTCTGTCTGGCATTAAAATCTAGAGCCAGAAAAAACAAGGAGATCAAACTTTGGATCCTCATGATGGTGAGCTTGCTTTGCCCAGCCTCTGATCCAGGCCAGGAGACCCTCCCTGTATGCCAGTCTCTGAACAAGTCAGCTATCTCAACTGTCTCCAAGTTGTACTTCAAGGGCATCTAAGAGGAAGACCCAAGATTCCTTTCATAAGACTTCCAGAGGCCATGCCTTGAGTTCTCCAGGTAGGGAATTTAACACAAAGAAGTCGCAGTCACCAGCAACACAAGCCTATTACTCCCCACCGCTTGTCCCGATTTTTTACACTTGCTATCTGGTCATCCTAAGCAGGAAAGACTGGGAACATGGACTTGATGGAGATTTGAGAACTTTATTTTGGGAGTGATTGTTATTTTAATAAATCCCATCCCAAGTAGAGCTTTTGCTGAACCAGAGAAGAGTTTGTTTTGGTAGCCTGATTAAGAGAACCCTGAAAAGTAGGGTGACTGGGCCACTGTAGAGTGACCTCAAGCCACAAGTGGGTGCTGAGAAGGTGGCTGACCCTATTACACTACTCATGTTCACTTTCTATTTGGTGCTGTCCAACCTACTAAAAATACAGTGCAGTCAAGTGGCAGAGGCTCAACCATGTAAAGCATTTCAAAATCCAAGGGTCAGCAGTTGATGTATGAGTCAGTGACTGAAACAAGGCTTCAACACGTTTTTTCTAAGTACTCATATAATATACTGTTTGAAAAAAGCTGTTTGCAGATATGTTTTAATTTTTTGTCTTAACTCATAGTTGTTTGATTTTTTTATATTTTATTTTGACCATATTGTGACAGATATGGCAATTTCCTTTAAGAACCTTCTTGAATTACGTTTAAGTACATTTGATTACTCATAAACTCATAGACTTTAAGGCCAGAAAGGATCATCATGATCATCTAGTCCAGGGGTCGGCAACCTTTCAGAAGTGGTGTGCCAAGTCTTCATTTATTCACTCTAATTTAAGGTTTTGCATGCCAGCAATGCATTTTAGCATTTTTGAAGGTCTCTTTCTATAAATCTATAATATATAACTAAACTATTGTTGTATGTAAAGTAAATAAGGTTTTTAAAATGTTTAAGAAGCTTCATTTAAAATTAAATTAAAATGTAGATCTTATCAGTTTAATGTGATCCTTGCCCTTGCTTTTCTTTGCTGAGTTTTCCAATGTCTGGCATGTATTTGGATACTTTAAGCTGCACACAGGCTTCTGAGTGATCAGTTGTTAACCGGCTCCAAGAGGGACAGAGGACAGATTTTATGTGTGAAAATACCTGTTCACACAGGTATGTGGATCCAAATGCTGAAAGCATTGCAAACGCAGTTTTCTTCAAACAGTTACATTTCACTGGCAGGGACGTCCAGCAGGTCAGAATGGAGGCCCTATGATCTCTCTCGGTAGCTTCAAGTGCACTCCGCAGATCTCCAAACTTTGATGCCCACAATTCTGAGCTTTTTAACTGTATGAGCTGCATTTCGAAATTTTCAACACCTATCCACTGAAATACAGACAAATCCAAGTCCCTTTCACTGAACTTTTCAGGTTTACTTAGAAAAGAAAGCACTGGGCCAAATCGCTGGAAATCTTGAAATCTGTCAGAAAATTCTGATTCCAGTTCTTGCATGTACATTCTAATCTCAATGTCAAACGCAGTGCGCTGTTCCACGTGGCGTGATAGTGATGTAAGCAGCAAATCAGGACTTTAAAATATCCCAGTACAGTGGTGCTGGAACAATTTTTAAGGTGGGGGTGCTGAGCTGCGCTCCCTCTTACCCCTGTCTGCACCCCTCACTGTGGCTGTGACCCGAGGCTGGCAGCAGAGTCCCCTGGACCGGTGGCTGGGACCCAGGGCCGGCAACGGGCTAAGCAGGGCCAGCAGACGGAACCCCAGCCGGCAGGGGGCCAAGGGCTGGTACCCCAGGCCAGCAGCGGAGCCCCCAGGACCGGTGGTCAGGACCCAGGCAGTGTGAGTGCCACTGAAAATCAGCTCGCGTGCTGCCTTTGGCACGCATGCCATAGGTTGCCTACCCCGATCTAGTCTGACCTCCTGCACATTGCAAGCCACAGAACCTCACCCACCCACTCCTGTAAATAAACCCCTAATCCCGGGCTCAGTTACTGACATCCTCAAATTATGATTTAAAGACTTCAAATCACAGATACTCCACCATTTACAGTAGTTTAAACCTGCAAGTGACCCATGCCCCATGCTTCAGAAGAAGGCAAAAAAAACCCCCAAGGTCTCTGGCAATCTGACCCCGGGGAAAGATTCCTTCCCAACTCCAAAAGGTGATCAGTTAGACCCTGGGCAAGACCCACCAGTCAGACACTTGGGAGAGAATTATCTGTAGTAATTCAGAGCCCTCCCCATCTAGTGTCACCATCATCAACCACTGGAGATATTTGCTGCTAGTAGTTGCAGGTCTGCTACATGACATTGTAGGCAGTCTCATCATACTATCCCGTCCATAAACTTACCAAGCTCAGTCTTGAAGCCAGTTAGGTTTTTTGCCCCCATTGCAAATGCAGAAGTTATATATTATTGTGGGCTGGGATTGCATGTAACTTCTCTAGGGTGGAAGATGGGATGTGAATCCTGGGAAGTGTTATAAACTTCAAAGGACTACGCTCATCAGTGTGCCAGAGAAGAATGGACTTTTGGAACAAACAATATAAAGTGTTTTCCTGGGGAATCTCGGGGATGTGAATGCAAATTCCCACCCCTGATTATGTAAAAACCCAGCCTTTAAAGCTATACCCCCCTAGAAGGGTGATTGTTTACTGATTGCTTGTTGTCAAAGATTGGAGAAAAAAGGCCCAAACTGATTCAAGAAACAGGCTGATCTGGCCCTTTGGCATGCTTGTTCTGAGCTAAAGCTGAACTTGTGAACTTATGAACTTGTAAGCACAGAAAAAGCCCTTGGTGGGGTTTGAAGGACTGACTCCTACTAGAGCCCTGATTGGAGTTGGGGGTGATCTCTGATAAGCTTATTTGCATGTGTGTAAGGTTCTTTTATTGTTTTCTCTATAATGCTTTCACCTTAAGAATAAATGTTCTTGCTTATAAAGAACATGTGGTAACTTATGGCTGCCTTCTGTTACAGCTGTTTATAGCCTTTGAAGAGAGAGCAAAAGTGTAGACACCAGCCTGTTTAGGCAGGCTGGCTTGCTGGGAATGTCATAGTGTAGATGGGGAACTGTGCAGCCTGGGGAGAAAAAACTCTGGTCAGGAGGAAGAAAGACATGGGTCTTCACCCAAATGAGGTGATGCCTGAGAAGCCAGGAGCCTAGAGTGGGTGCTGTTGGTGGATGCCTGAGGGGGAATGCAGTTGCCCTGAACTGTGACACATGCCAACAAAATAAAGTGGCTTCAAAAGTTACTGTTTGTAGCAACATTTTTAACAGTAAGAAAATATTATAATGCACATGCTATTTTAAAATGAATCCATTCAGTTAAGAGTTAAGAGAATAACATGTGATTGGAATAATTAAATAAAAATAAATTTAAAAACCCATATTCTCTTGTTGCATATTTACAACATATTTAGTATTTCCAGGTGTGTAGTCAGAGAAATAGATGGAAATAAAGCAAATTCACCTAGGATTTAATAATACACTGGACCCTCGCTAGAATGTGGGATTTGGGATCCATGCTCAGTACCACGTTAACATTGGGACCGCGTTAAAATTAATTGCAATTAAAGTAATTAAATTTGGGATCCATGACCACGACCGCGTTATATGGAAAATCACGCTATATAGATGAGCGTTCTAGCGAGGATCCGGTGTACCTATTTTTTATGTTGCACTTTTTATTCATACATCTGAAAGCATTTATGAAACATTACAATTACTTACAGAGGGGGAAATGGAGGTATAAAGAGAGGAAGTGACTTGCAAGATCACCCGTTAGTAAGTCAGATGCAGAAATGAGAACAAAATCCAGGGCTCCATGCTCCCAGTCTAATAACCTGCCACTAGAGCACATTGCCTTCTTATCATATCACCTGTGTCTGTCGTTGTGGGGGGAAAAGTGGAATTAAAAATTCTCTTATATTCATGCAAGAAAGATAGATTCTTTCAATGCTGTTCTGAATGTAGGCTGCCTTTATTGTCTGCTTACTATGTAATTTAAGAGCGTTTGTTGCAGTTACAGCCCACAGGCCATCTTTGTTTCCCTACTCCAGTGATCGGCAACCTTTGGCATGCGGCCCATCAGGGAAATCCGCTGGTGGGCTGGGATGGTTTGTTTATCTGCAGCGTCTGCAGGTTCGGCCTATTGCAGCTCCCACTGGCCACGCTTCGCCATGCCAGGCCAATGCGGGCTGCGGGAAGTCGCAGCCAGCACATCCCTTGGCCTGTGCCGCTTCCCGTAGACCCCATTGGCCTGGCACAGTGAATTGCGGCCAGTGGGCGCTGAGATTGGCTGAACCTGCGGACGCTGAAGGTAAACAAACCATCCCGGCCTGCCAGCGGATTTCCCTGATGGGCTGCGTGCCAAAGGTTGCTGATCCCTGCTCTCCTCCTTATTGTTCCCAGACTTGCAAAAAATGCTAAGTCTATGCAAGAGCTCTCCCTCTTCATTGCCAAGTGGAACTGGGGGAAAGAACCTGAACTAGGGCTTATTTCCCTCAACAAAGTGAACTCCAGTTGCTTCTCTGATGTTTTCTTCATGTCTTTCTGATTTAACTGTACATTGTGTGTATTTGGGGTCTAATCAGAATCAGGGACTTGTGCTTGGCACTGTGCAACCATTTACGACATTCCCTTAAGACAAAACAAACAAACTGGGGGCTGAAGAGAATGAGGAACAATAAAACAAGCACAATGAGCATTAGTCATTGCTTACAACCCATCTTTCTATGTGACTTGTTTCTTTTTCTGTTTTCCTGATGTTTAGCTATATCTCCATAGATGCTACGTTACAAAGGCTGGAGGCCCATTCCTTCTACAATTTAAGTAAAGTCACTCATATGTAAGTACAGTGGAAAAATAAGTTTACTTCCTTGAGAAACGTGTGGAATAGCAGACTCTTTCAATAAGTTTAAATTCTCATTCTCTCATATATGGTGCTAAATGTTTAACTACCACTTCTCTCTCTGTTTCTTCCTCCTCCATACTCTACCCTCATCTTCTCTGTGCCTCACATCATTTTCCGGCTATACTCCTTTCCCACATCCATTGCATGGAGCTATATATTTTTATTCCTTGTTTTTGTTTGCTTGTTGTTTGCATTGCTTCACTTTATTTTTCTTTACTGTGACCTGTCCTTGTCTTTTTGTAAACGAAGCTCACTGTATGGTGTTTCCTGCTTCTTCTTTGAGTGCTGTCCCTGTGGGTGCTCCACTTCAGGTGACCGTGCATCCCGGTGCCATTGATTGGAGATTTTCACTAGCAGTGCTCGGTCAGGCCGCACATGCGCAGTAGCTGTTTTGCAGCACTGTTGGAGTCTCGTTTAGCGCACACACGGCCCAACTCCCTCAGTTCCTTCTCAACCATCTTCGGCTGAAGATGGAGTTCAGGGCAGTCCGATAGCTTCTGCCCCTGTAGATAGGAAAAAAATAGAAATTTAGTTGTTAGATATGTTTGTTGTAGTTATTAGTTAGTTAGGATTAGTTGTTAAAAAAAATAGTTTTTCTTTCTCTAGTTCCCTGCTCCCTTTGAAGCACCACCCACAAAAGTTTTCTCTGCTTCCCCATTCCCTCAGACATGCCATTCTCCCCTGGCTTTAAGAGATGCAGCTCCTGCTGAGAAGCCATGCTGCGGTCCCATGGACACTCTCTCTGTGTGAGATGCCCGAGAGAAATGCTCATACCACAGAAGTGTGTTCATTGTAACATCTTGAAAGTGAGAGCCTGGCATGACTGGGATCTCTGCCTCAAAATGATCCTCATGGAGAAATCATTCCAACCGGGGTCAGAAAAGAACGAACAGAAGCCTTCCTCTAAGTGCTTACCAATCCAGTCTGAACCGACCAAGAGCACGTTTCCATCCTCTCAGGAAAAGAGGAAGCAAGCATTGACCTCTCCTCAGCAGGATCTGCATAAAGAAACAGTCCCCTGTGAGGTTGTTATCATCAGTGCAGATGAACTTGAGAGCCAGTACATATGACTCCCCTAGTACCTGGCACCAGCCATGCCAATGAATCCAAAGCGAAGGGCAAGGAGTCGTGTCAAGGTTCCTTCCTCACTCTGATCTCTAGGGTACAGATGTGGGGACCTGCATGAAAACCTCCTAAGCTTACTTTTACCAGCTTAGGCTAAAACTTCCCCAAGGTACAAACTATTTTACCTTTTGCCCTTGGACTTTCGCTGCCACCACCAAACGTCTAACCGGTATATTACTAGGAAAGAGTCCATTTGGAAACGTCTTTCCCCCCAAAATCCTCCCAAACATTACACCCCCTTTCCTGGGGAAGGTTTGATAAAAATCCTTACTTTTTATTAGTTAATTAGGTGACCACAGACCCAAACCCTTGGATCTTAAGAACAATGAAAAAGCACTCAGTTTCTTAAAAGAAGAATTTTAATAGAAGAAAAAGTAAAAAGAATCACCTCAGTAAAATCAGGACAGTAAGTACCTTACAGGGTAATTAGATTCAAAACATAGAGAATCCCCCTAGGCAAAACCTTAAGTTACAAAAAGACACAAAAACAGGAATATCCATTCCATTCAGCACAGCTTATTTTCTCAGCCATTTAAAGAAATCAGAATCTAACGCATATCTAGCTAGATTACTTACTAAGTTCTAAGACTCTCTTCCTGTTCTGTCCCTGGCAAAAGCATCCCACAGACAGAGAGAGAGTGCCCTCTATTGCTGTGTACTGGTATAAAGGGTCCAGCTGACCCTGAGCCCCCTCAATTCCTTCTGCCCATCCATGACAGTCCATGGAACTGCTCTTCTTGCTTTTGCAAGTGCTCTCAGTGGACTGTGTATTCTTGTATTTTGTTGTAAAGAGTTTAGTGTTTGTTGAGTATAGTTAATTAGATTTTTACACCAATTGAGGATTTTGGTTGATTCCTGGTGACTGAGGCATCCCTTTGCACCAGACTTCAAGCCCTGCATTACCTGAAGTAAGGCTATGCCCATGAGTGACCTGCATGGGGCTTGTTGCCTGATCTATTGATTGTTTGTTGATTATATTATTGATTTAGAATCCTCAATTAACACTGAAATATGGTAGGTTCTTGTCCCAAGATCAGGGCAGTATTATCAGAATTACTACTCCTACTCAGGCTATACAAATTTAGGCTTAAGCAGTTAGCATAAATATTTCTTATAAGACTAGGCCTATAGGTCTCTTGAGTTTCTGCTATCAATTCCTTACCCCTTTATCTTATGATTACTGTATGGCTACGGATTCCATGGTAAAATTTAAAGATATGCTGCCAGGAGATGCTACGCAGGAGTTTTCCTCACTAGTGGATGAGGGAAAAATCGGTAACAAGGGCCTCGCAGCAAACTGCTCTGGATGCAGCTACTCAGCTGCCAGATCCATGGCTTCAGCAGTGGTTATGCATGGGAGCTCCTGATTGCAGTCCTCCAGGCTCCTGCAGGAGGTTCAACAAACTGTGCAGGATCTGCCTTCTGAGGGAGCCATGCTCTTTTTGGAGCAGGCTGACGCTAAGCTCCATGGGTTAAAAGACTGAAGGGCAACCCTGGAGTCTCTCTGATTGTACACTCCTGCCCCTTCCAGGAAGCATGTTAGACCTCAACAATCCCTCTGCTATTCTAGCTCAGTGCTCCAACATGACCTGCAGAGGAAGAAGAATAGGGGCCATAGGCATAAACAACCTCCTCTGCCCTCTGCATCAGTGCCTGCCCCACCTAGACATCCAGGGGTTCTAAGCAGGCATTTTGATGGGATGCTCAAGGATGCTGTACCAGTTCCCAGGATGCCAGGTCCTGTTTTTTCCTGTGTTTACAAACTGCCTTTCCCATTTCTTCAGTGCTTGGTCCCATATCACCATGGACCATTGGGTTTTGAGGACTGTGGAAGTGGGATACATCTTCCAGTTTTTTTATCCCCTTTCTCCCTGTCCCTCTTCATGAAGAGCTTCTGGTCCAAGAGATTCAATCTCTCCTTCATGTGGGAGCCAAAGAGGAGGTTCCACAGAATTTGAGGAAAGTGCTTCTATTCCCATTATTTCTTCAGAGCTATTTTAGACCTACATCAGCTCAACAACTATCTCAAAAAAATAAAATTTTGCATTGTCCCCCTGGCATCCATTAGTCCCTCACTGAATCCTGAAGACTTCTCAAGTTGCCCTCAATTTAAGAGCCTCCTGCTTTCATATGTTGATAAACCAAGGTCACAGAATGTGTATCAGGTTCACAGTGAAGGACTCATAATATCAGTTCACAGTGCTTCTGTTTGGCCTGTCTGCAGTTCCTGGGGTGTTCACAAAAAGATATGGCCATGGTGCCCGCATTCCTGAAGAGACTAAGAGTGCAAGTCTACCCTTACCTGGATGGCTAGTCAAGGGCTGATATAAAGCTCAGGTTATATCCTGTGTTCAGCTCATTCAGTCAACTTTCAAAGCTCTAGGCCTACTGTTCAATACGGACAAGTCTACCATTTGCCATGTACAGAGGATAGAGTTTATAGGGCTGTGTTGGACTCTAGCCAGGCCAGGGCATTCCTTTCAGAGTAAAGATTCCAGTCTATTCAATCTCTCATGACAGACTTCAAGATTCATAGAATCATAGAATATCAGGGTTGGAAGGGACCTCAGGAGGTCATTTAGTCCAACCCCCTGCTCAAAGGAGGACCAATCCCCAACTAAATCATCCCAGCCAGGGCTTTGTCAGGCCTGACGTTAAAAACCTCAAAGGAAGGAAATTCCACCACCTCCCTAGGTAAGACATTCCAGTACTTTACCACCCTCCAAGTGAAAAAGTTTTTCCTAATATCCAACCTAAACCTCCCCCACTGCAACTTGAGCCCATTACTCCTTGTTCTGTCATCTGTTACCACTGAGAACAGTCTAGATCCATCCTCTTTGGAACCCCCTTTCAGGTAATTGAAAGCAGCTATCAAATCCCCCCTCATTCTTCTCTTCCGCAGACTAAACAATCCCAGTTCCCTAAGCCTCTCCTCATAAGTCATGTATTCCAGTCCCCTAATAATTTTTGTTGCCCTCCGCTGGACGCTTTCCAAATTTTTCACATCCTTCTTGTAGTGTGGGGCCCAAGACTGGACAGAGTACTCCAGATGAGGCCTCACCAATGTCGAATAGAGGGGAATGATCATGTCCCTCGATCTGCTGGCAATACCCCTACTTATACAGACCAAAATGCCATTGGCCTTCTTGGCAACAAGGGCACACTGTTGACTCATATCCAGCTTCTCGTCCACTGTAACCCCTAGGTCCTTTTCTGCAGAACTGCTGCCTAGCCATTCAGTCCCTAGTCTGTAGCGGTGCATGGGATTCTTCCTTCCTAAGTGCAGGACTCTGCACTTGTCCTTGTTGAGCCTCATCAGATTTCTTTTGGCCCAAACCTCCAATTTGTCTAGGTCCCTCTGTATCCTATCCCTACCCTCCAGCATATCTACCTCTCCTCCCAGTTTAATATCAGCTGCAAACTTGCTGAGAGTGCAATCCACGCCATCCTCCAGATTATTAATGAAGATATTGAACAAAACCGACCCTTGGGGCACTCCGCCTGATACCGGCTGCCAACTAGACATGGAGCCATTGATCACTACCCGTTGAGCCTGACAATCTAGCCAACTTTCTATTCACCTTATAGTCCATTCGTCCAGCCCATACTTCTTTAACTTGCTGGCAAGAATACTTTGAAAGACCGTGTCAAAAGCTTTGCTAAAGTCAAGGAACAACACATCCACTGCTTTGCCCTCATCCACATAGCCAGTTGTCTCATCATAGAAGGCAATTAGATTAGTCAGGCATGACTTGCCCTGGGTGAATCCATGCTGACTGTTTCTGATCACTTTCCTCTCCTCTAAGTGCTTCAGAATTGATTCCTTGAGGACCTGCTCCATGATTTTTCCAGGGACTGAGGTGAGGCTGATTGGCCTGTAGTTCCCAGGATCCTCCTTCTTCCCTTTTTTAAAGATGGGCACTACATTAGCCTTTTTCCAGTTGTCCGGGACCTCCCCCAATCGCCACGAGTTTTCAAAGATAATGGCCAATGGCTCTGCAATCACATCAGCCAACTCCTTTAGCACTCTGAGATGCAGCACATCCGGACCCATGGACTTGTGCTCGTCCAGCTTTTCTAAATAGTCCCGAACCACTGCTTTCTCCACAGCGGGCTGGTCGCCTCCTCCCCATTGCTGTGCTGCCCAGTGCCATAGTCTGGGAGCTGACCTTGTTCGTGAAGACAGAGGCAAAAAAAGCATTGAGTACATTCGCTTTTTCCACATCCTCTGTCACTAGGTTGCCTCCCTCTTTCAGTAAGGGGCCCACACTTTCCTTGACTTTCTTCTTGTTGCTAACATACCTGAAGAAACCCTTCTTGTTACTCTTAACATCTCTTGCTATCTGCAACTCCAAGTGTGATTTGGCCTTCCTGATTTCACTCCTGCATGCCTGAGCAACATTTTTATACTCCTCCCTGGTCATTTGTCCAATCTTCCACTTCTTGTAATCTTCTTTTTTGTGTTTAAGATCAACAAGGATTTCACTGTTAAGCCAAGCTGGTTGCTTGCCATATTTACTATTCTTTCTACACATCAGGATGGGTTTTTCCTCTAACCTCAATAAGGATTCTTTAAAATACAGCCAGCTCTCCTGGACTCCTTTCCCCCTCATGTTATTCTCTCAGGGGATCCTGCGCATCAGTTCCCTGAGGGAGTCGAAGTCTGCTTTTCTGAAGTCCAGGGTCCATATTCTGCTGCTCTCCTTTCTTCCTTGTGTCAGGATCCTGAACTCGACCATCTCATGATAACTGCCTCCCAGGTTCCCATCCACTTTTGCTTCCCCTACTAATTCTTCCCGGTTTGTGAGCAGCAGGTCAAGAAGAGCTGTAGTTGGTTCCTCCAGCACTTGCACCAGGAAATTGTCCCCTACACTTTCCAAAAACTTCTTGGATTGCCTGTGCACCGCTGTATTGCTCTCCCAGCAGATATCAGGGTGATTGAAGTCTTCCATGAGAACCAGGGCATGTGATCTAGTAACTTCCATTAGTTGCCAGAAGAAAGCCTCGTCCACCACATCTCCCGGTCTGGTGGTCTATAGCAGACTCCCACCATGACATCACCCTTGTTGCTCACACTTCTAAACTTAATCCAGAGACTCTCAGGTTTTTCTGCAGTTTCATACCGGAACTCTGAGCAGTCATACTGCTCTCTTACATACAATGCAACTCCCCCACCTTTTCTGTCCTGCCTGTCCTTCCTGAACAGTTGATATCCATTCATGACAATACTCCAGTCATGTGAGTTATCCCACCAAGTCTCTGTTATTCCAATCACATCATAATTCCTCAACTGTGCCAGGACTTCCAGTTCTCCCTGCTTGTTTCCCAGGGTTTTTGCATTTGTGTATAGGCACTTGAGATAACTTGCTGATCGTCCCTCTTTCTCAGTATGAGGCAGGAGCCCTCCGTCTTGCGCGCTCCTGCTCGTGCTTCCTCCTGGTATCCCACTTCCCCACTAACCTCAGGGCTTTGGTCTCCTTCCCCGGTGAACCTAGTTTAAAGCCCTCCTCACTAGGTTAGCCAGCCTGCTTGTGAAGATGCTCTTCCCTCTCTTCATTAGGTGGAGCCCATCTCTGCCTAGCACTCCTCCTTCTTGGAACACCATCCCATGGTCAAAGAATCCAAACCCTTCTCTCTGACACCACTGGCCTAGCCATTTGTTGACTTCCATGAGTCCACGGTCTCTACCCAGGCCTTTTCCTTCCACGGGGAGGATGGATGAGAACACCACTTGCGCCTCAAACTCCTTTATCCTTCTTCCCAGAGCCACGTAGTCTGCAGTGATCCGCTCAAGGTCATTCTTGGCAGTATCATTGGTGCCCACGTGGAGAAGTAGGAAGGGGTAGCGATCCGAGGGCTTGATGAGTCTCGGCAGGCTCTCCGTCACATCGTGAATCCTAGCTCCTAGCAAGCAACAGACTTCTCGGTTTTCCTGGTCGGGGTGGCAGATAGATGACTCAGTCCCCCTGAGGAGGGAGTCCCCGACCACCACCACCTGCCTCCTTCTCTTGGGATTCATGCAATCACAACAGCCTGAAGTTGTCTGAACTCCTGGGCCACATGATCATGTGTACATATGTAGTACAGCACATGAGGCTGCATCTCAGGCCCCTCCTGACATAGCTGGCCTCAGTATACTCGCCAAGCCACCATCATCTGGACACTGTGCTCATGATACCTTCGTGGGTTCTAATTTCAGTGAGTTGCCACATGCATTTTCCAGCAGTGGGGGATTCCCCAAATAGACCTATCTGCAAACAAGTCCAACAGAAAATGTCACCAGTTCTGCTCCCTGCAAGGCCACAGTCCGGGCTACATCACAGGTGCCTTCCTGCTACCCTGGACAGCAAAGTTTTACTTTGCTTTTCCCCCAATCCCACTTTTTCACAGACTGTTACTAAAGATCATGCCAGATCACACCTGGGCTATATTAATAGCCCCAGTGTGGCCCCGCCAACATTGGTTCTCCACCCTACTGGACCTCTCAATAGCTACTCCAGTCTCACTCCCGTTGCACCTGAATTTGATCCCCAAAACTACATCACCTGCTCCACTGAAACCTGCAGTTCCTTCATCTAATGGTCTAGAAGCTCAAAGGCTAAATCCCAGAGAGCAAGCTTGCTCAGAGTAAGTTCACCAGATCTTACAGCGTAGCAGAAAGCCCTTCACCAGGGCGGCCTACCTGTCAAAACAGAAGCAGTTCTATGTCTGGGTTTGTCTGACTGGAGTCCATCCAGTATACACTAGACTATCTGCTGCACCTGAAACAAGGCTTAGCAGTTTCCTTATCAAGGTTCACCTGGCAGAATATGAGCTTTCCACCCTCGTGTGGATACCATCATGTTTTCTCTTGTGATATGACAATCAGATTTTTTTAGAGCCTGGAAAGGTGTAGGTCCCGTGGGGTCCCAGAGCTTGGGCTCCAGCCTGAGCCCAAACATCTACATCAGAGTTAAATAGCCCCTCAGCCCAAGCCCAAGTCAGCTAGCATGGGTCAGCTGTGGGTTTTTAATTGCAATATGGACATACCCTGGGGGTCGGCTGGACCCTTTATACCAGCACCACTAGTGGTGGCAGCAGAGGGAGTTCATGCCATTGTGATGGGTACCACTGAGGGAAAAATTTCTGGCCAGTGTGCATAGGGCACATGCACACCAAGAGTGGAATGGACATGTGCAATGCATCTCGAAGAACAACAGTTACGAAAGGTTAGTAACTGTTTTGTCATTCTGCAGTACTTTGTCTAGTTCAAATTTTAAATGTCTCTAGTGATGGGATTTCTTTCACATCCCTTATGAGACATTGCCACAGTCTCACTCTGTGGTAGTTTTAGATCTCACTTTGAGTGAACAGATCTCACTTTTGGAATGTTTTCTCTGAGACTGGACCAAATCATGAAATCCTTGCTTAGTTTTTACTCAGTATTTTTTGAAGCAAAACTCTCATTGGAGTTAATAGGAATTGGCCAGAGTGAAAGCTGAGGGAGGACCTCAGACTTCAGCCCAGTCTCTGTAAATTTCCTTTTCTTCCTTGTACAGTATGTTGCTTAGGGCTTGTCTACACTACCAAGTTTTTTTGACAAAACTTATGTTGACACCCAAAAATCGACAAAACAAAAATCTCCAAAGGGTGTTCACACTTGCTTCCTCTGTCGACAGATCACGTCCACATTGGGGACACCATCATCAGCAGTGTGAGCAATGCACCGTGGGCAGGTATCCTACAGTGCAGTGTTGCGGGAAGGAAGAGCTGATCACTGCGCGAGTTCTCCCACATCCCCCTCAGCTGCCGAGAGCAGCATCATGAGTGGCTCTGTGAGCTCTCCATGCTGAGGAATGCCAAAGTAGCACAGCAGTCTGTCCCCCTTCCCCTGCAGCAGGAGTCTGCCTGCTGCTGTGTTCCTAGTGCAGGGCAGAACAGGAGCATTCCAATGATTTGCTCTTTGTTTGTTCCCCAAAGGGAGCAGCACACAGATACTTCCCGGAGCTTTGAAAGGGGAGGGGTGCATGCCTGCTGGGCAGCACAGATCAAAACATTGAGGAGAGCAATCAGGGCAGGTATTGTGGGATACTGGCGGAAGCCAGTTCTGTCGACAAATAATTAGCAGTGTCTACACTGGCTCTTTGTTGACAATAAAGGGAGGGGAAAAGACAAAAGTCTCTCGTAGGGGAGGAAGTTTTTTGTCACCAAAACTGAGCATTTTTTGTGACAAAAGTCCCATTGTAGTGTATGCTCTTGCTGTTTTGTCACCAAAAGGCAGTTTTTGGCGACAAAACTTGGGAGTGTAGACAAGGCCTTAATTCATTGAAGTCCAAGCACAGGAATTATGTTGAAAACTGAACTAGCCTATTGATAGGAGCAAAGGCAGAAGCCACCTTCTTGGATCCACGAGAGCAGATGAATTTCTGGCTTGTATAATTTTGGATTAAAATACTTGATCCACTTAATTACCTCCAGAAAAGCTAGACCATATATCTCCTGTCAGTATTGTTAGTGTCACCAGCAAAATAAGGTTTTCAATCCATCCTCTGCTACTCTTTCCCAGTAAAGACCAAATATTCCCACATGTGGTATGCAGTATGGTCAACTTCTGTAAGAGGCACTGTGATGGGGTGGACTAGGCCCTGAGGCCCCGTGTTGGAGACCTCGCTGCTGTGCCATGCCCTGCCTCAGAAAAGGGAAGTGGAGAGGGTCCTCCAAGCTGCCAAGAGAGGTGGCATAGGATGCAGCCAACCCGGAAAGAGACTGCAGGGCACAGCCAGTCAGTGTCCAGCAGTGTTAGGGGGCTTATTCCTTCACCCACTTACTTCCCTGGTCCTTCTTGCATGAACAGACAGCAACAATACCCGAAGTCCAAAGGTGCAAACAATTCGATGTTTATTGGGGTGAACTTCCAGCAAGCATGATTCCAGTTTCCTTCCTTAGTGTCCCACTTCCCAGCTCTGACACCACAGAGCCTTACCTGTGGCCCTGTTCCCATTCCTGCCCTCAGAGGACATGATTCCAATTTCCCCACCCCCATTCCCTGTTCCCATTTCTCTCACCCACCCACGCACTCACTTCCTGGTAGACTGCAGACTATATAGTAAAACTTGAGTTCTGCTTAGCTATACCTTAACCAATCATTTTACTGAAATTTAACTCACCAATCCTAACATATTGTAACATGATTATTTAACCAATTATATCCCACCACCTTAATTAGTTTACACCCAGCAAAATTAATTATACAGCAGACAGAAACAATCACAGAACCAGACAGAGATTATACAGACAAACAATAGCAGAGTGGGAACTATAATGACAAAACAATACAGAAGTGAGGATTTCACATCCCAGCTATTGTTAAGTGAGTTCTTGCCAGACAGGATGCTATCAAACTAAGTTTCCTTTTACATCTTCTAGGCACTTCCCTTTCTCTGGAGGCGATCGGCATTATCAGGACAGGATTGTATTCCTAACAGCCCAATCGCACCTTATTTCAATGTGACTAGTTTGGAATGTGAGGATGTGACCATTCGCTTCCCAGCTTATGGCTGCCTCTGCTGCTTGGCCAAAGATCTTAGCCTAAGCACAGGGCCTCAGACTGTCACAGTAAGAGAAGGCTCTTACACCGGCAGACAGTGATTTTGATTCTTTCTTTTATACCTCTATAACTAGCCAAGTGATAAGAATACACCTAAATTCTTAGAGTATAGGCCTTTACAGACAGGCCTGAATATCTATATCCTAACAAGCAGGCTCATATAAAAGGAGTTGCAGGACCAGAGTGAGTTCAGTCTGCTGGCAAGGACTGGGGGAGCAGGAGGTGCTCCTGACTGGCTGAAACGGCTGGACAGATCAGTTGCTGGCAGAGATCGGGGAGCTGGAGAATAGCTTGTGGTTGGCTGCTGGGACTAAGCTGTAGTTACTGTCAGGGAGCAGGGGAGTGAAGAAAGTGTTTTTGTTTGGCTGCTGGGACTTATCTAAGACTGGCTACAGGGAAGTGGCCCCGGGAAACATAGAACAGAAATTAGTAACGGTACAGAGCAGCAGGCTGCTATACTTAAAGGGTCCTTGGATTGGGACTGGGAGCAGTGAGGGTGACCGGGTCCTCCCACCCCCAACCCCCCACCAGCCACTGGAGGAAGTGGCTATGCCCTAAGGAAGAGAATTTGAACTGTGGCACCCCTGGGAAGGGGGCTGCACTATTGGGACTGACTCGGGGGTTTACCGAACTGAGTAACTGTGGTAAGCGAACTGAGTCCAGTGGGTGGCTCAGCAGGAAGGCTGAGATCACTGAGGACTCAAGTAGAGGCAAGGAGTCTGCAGGGAAGAAGTCCTTGGGGAGCTTCTCAATTCTGGAGTAGGGACCTTGCAACCTAGCCGGACCAAGGAAGGGTACCCTGATGAGCCATGATGGACTGGTTAAAGATTGAGTCCAGGGAGGGCTGCAGAAAAGGATACACCAACCAAGGGTAGCATGACCGGCCCTGTTGGACTGTTTTAGAAGACTGAGCCCAGGGAGGGCTGTTAGGACATAGGGGACATTTTTGACTGTGTCCTGGAAGGGGTTTGCTTGTTTCACACACGGACTGTGTGTGACTTGGCTAGAGGGCTGAGTCACTGAAGACGTGCCTGACAAGGGCAGCAGCTGACAGGGGCACCGTGAGCAGAGTACCATCTTTACATACTTCCAGACACAGTCATCTACTGTGTAATAATATGTTAGGGGAACACAAGGCAGTGTCATCTTGGCAAGATGCCCTGGCTGTATTTTGCACTTTCCAGAGAAGCCTATGAATTCAAATAATGCATTGTGATACCATTACTATCTTTTACCCCAGCTCTCACTCTAGACAATGACCCAGATCTTACAGTGTTGAAATAACTGGGTCAGATTCTCTGGTCTGGCTGGACTCTGCTCAGTGCAAGATCAGGGTGGGAAGCAAAGGTGGCTTTAAGCCACTGACATGTTCCTCAAGTGCTGAGGCCAAATGGTTTCTAGGAGCCCTGTTTTGCATAACTAAACCTTGCATCATCTCTTTTGTAGTAACTAGGGCCCCAAAATTATATATTATTATCATCTAAGAATTGCCCAAGCATCAAGGTCTTTTAGAAAAGATAGAATGCAGGAC
Organism: Natator depressus; assembly: GCF_965152275.1. Lineage (NCBI taxonomy): Eukaryota > Metazoa > Chordata > Testudines > Cheloniidae > Natator > Natator depressus. The sequence continues at coordinate 94,109,440 of NC_134239.1, forward strand.
TGAGAAAATAAATCTCAGGGTCTAATAGCTAGACTTCAATAGTAAGAGGAAACAGAGTTGCTGCAGCCTTTTACAAGAGTGTACCACTGGTGCTGCTAAAGAGACTTCTCTTTTTTCCCTGTCTGTGAATGAATACATTGATATTCAACATTAAAATATTCTGAGAGATTGCCAGATACAGTGGAGGGAAAAATGGGGAACAGGATGCAATGTGATATTGTAATTAAATGAAGTTGTGTGTGTAAAAAGGAAGTCAATTGTAAGTGATACAGCTTTGGTCAAAACATTGTAAACTTTAATGACAGGGTTTCCCTCATGGACAATCCTGTAAGGGAAAGAAAGGGGGTGCATTCATACTGATATCTTTTTAGTCTCGTAACAAAGTACCTATCTTGAGTAGGCGCCTTTAACTAACACTGCTACCCCCTGATACTTGACTCCTTTAACTGTCTCTTTCCATCTTCTAGCAATTTGGGTTGCCCACTAGCACACTGGGGAAAGACTATAGTCAGGCCCATCCTTTGTTCCACCTGTGTTTACAGTGTCAGCTCTGGCTGTGAACAGTAATTGAGCTGAAAGCTGATGGCTGAGTAAAGATCTGATGATAAGGAACACAGTGTTTCTCTTCTGTGATTACCCAAATCAATCAATTGACCATTTCCTGAAACTGAATTAGTAAGGAAATGTACATGTTGTGTATGTGCTTTAAAGATTGTCACGGAGTTAGTGTGCGTCCTTGTTTTGTAACAGATTACAATCATGATAGTTGTAAAGGAGCTTTAAAACTGAACAAGTTACAGTTGTTAACTAAAATTTTAGAACACTGTACATGTATCTATCATGGTGTCTAGGTTCAAGTTCTAGGTGCTTAAAAACATAAAACAGACCAAGTGTACAAGCCTCTTGAACTGCAATCAGCCTGTACAGTCTGTCATAAATGTCAGATATTTAGGAGTGTTAGATCCTGGGTCTAAGGTAATTTGTGGGGAAATAGGTTAAAAAGGGTGGGCTACTATAGATCCATTGAGAAGAAGACTTGGTGAATTGGCATGTAAGTGAGGCTCTATTCTCAAGGTCTCTTAGTCAAAACTTTAAACAAAGATACCTTTCCAAGATACTGATTAGGTATAAGTGTTATTATCTGTTGTAGCTATGTGATTTGATTCTGAACATTTTACATATTTTAAATCAAGATTGGATGTTTTTCTAAAAGATATGCTCTAGGAAATATTTTGGGGGATGTTTTGTGGCCTTTTATACAGGAGATCAGATTAGGTGATCACAATGGTCCCTTCTGGCCTTGCAATCTATATCAATGAATGGCTATATGAATCAATTTCCTAGTCTGTTTGCCAAATCAAAATCCAATACTATTTTTGTCTTATATACTATACACTTAGTTGCTGTTGTTAGGATATTTAATAAAACTTTAAGACTAAATTCAACTCAAGTCCTTTTCTTTAGTTAAGCAATCAAAATTAAAAGAATCCCGAGAAAGGTGGAACAGGTAATCACTTAAGCAGTTGCTTAACTAATTGTATTTTATACCCTATCTTTCTTACATTATGGTGTAGGTAATAACAGCAGGAGAGATTATGAGGCTTAATGTTTGTAAAGCGCTTTGAATATGAAAACAAATGCTAAATTGTTTTTTGTAGTAGTATTTATTCGCAGTTTACTGTGCGTGCAAACTGAAGCATGGAGGTGTAAGTAACTGCAGGATGCCACAGCATGTCACAGACAGAACCAAAAATAGAATGATGGTGTTCAAACTTCCAGTCCTGCCCCAATGGAGATGCTTCCTCCTGTATACTTATTAACTTAGAATATTTTAAGTTTTGTATAGATTAACTTTTATTATTGTACTTACTAAATTTAAATGAGAAGGTGGAAACTAATTGAGAGTATTAACAAAAGAAACTTTGGCACTCACGAGCCCCTAAAATGGCCTCACATGAAATAAAATCCTATTTTATAATCTTAGTTTTCTCTTTATTTCCTCCATATCCAAAACTTAAAATTCCAACCCATTACCCAACCCTCCAAGACACACAAACCTCCTCCCATGCTCCCTTTGATTTGGAATGTTATTAGCATTCAACCTTACACACATTTCAATAGCTTTATTGACTTTTCCTGAACAAATCAGTGTGTGCATATGAGCAAGCCAAAGCCCTGTGCTTTGTCACCATTACTTAAGCTTATTAGTGTCCTAAACCAGATCTGTCCAGATGATGATGCTGTAATGTAGCAGTGCACACCAAACATGCTCACTTCCATTGAGTGATGTCAATTTGTTGTATTACTGGGATGCAGTCCAGTGCAAGAGCTCAGCAGAGGAGTTATGTTTCTCTGAAAGTTCACTTTAGTGTTATGCTGTTTTGTTTATCTTAAATTTCAAATATGAACATTAAAATGTTTGGTTTTTTGCTAATATGCTAATTTGTATCTATTTTTAACAGAGAAATTCGCAATGCTAGAAATCTACATTACATAGATCCAGATGCCTTTAAGAACCTCCCACTGTTAAAATACCTGTAAGTACTGGGCACTTAATCTTCAGAGATTATTCTCAGTGTAGATGTTGCCCTACTACAGTGTAACAATTTCTTTTTCCCTTCAGAGCTGGATGGAAAATTTATTCTCTGTTTTCTTTTACTGTAAGCATTCAACTAAACTAAGGCCAGTTATAGGCTCTGCAAGCAAGAAAAGAGCTGCAAGCTGTTTTATAAGGGAGTCCCAGGAATGCCTATGCCCTTTTGGTCTTGTTTCTGGAGTAGGAGGTTGGGTTAGGCTAGAATTAGGCCAAGACTCTGGCTCTCTTTAGCCTCAAAAGCCCAGCCCTCATCCCAGAACCTGGATAGCTAATTCTTTGTTACATTATTCATTACAATAAATGTATTCATTTTCCATATTTACTTTTTTCATTACAGTAATTACACCAGAATAAACTTGGACTGCTCTTGCTGAAAGGGGTAGATACCCACACTTAATCAGGACCTCTATTTGACATCTCATCCAGAAAACTGATGGGGGTGTGGGAGGGAGAGGGAGGGTATTTGCAAAAGTGTTTTAAAGGTGCCATGAAGGAGGGGTAGGGAATTTAGTTTGAGCTTTTTATTCCTTTTATTTGCTGCTTGTTCTATACTTTCAGTAATATCAATGAAATCAAATATTGCACCACAAATTATTGGATATGAATTACTGAGTGAAATTTTGTGGGCTGTGTTATGTAGATTATTAGAATGGTCCCTTCTAGGAATTGTGACAGAATGGTAAAGGCTCTTTTCCTCCCATGAGCTGAAAAGGGGTTACCTCCGGTCAACTAAGGACATGTACACAGACACCGACTTTCCAAAGTGCAGGGGGGTGCTCGACCACCGGCTCTTCCCCAGGCCCTGCCCCCACTCCACCCCTTCCTCCAAGGCCCCACCTCTTCCCGCCCCTACTCAACTTGTGCCCCGCCTGTTCCACTACCAGAGAGGGAAATGCTGAACACAATCTATAGGAAAGATTGAGAAGAGGGATACTGTAAAAAAGACCGCTTGCTTACTGAGCACCCAGTGCTGGCCAGGGGTACCTCTTTAAGTTCTTCACCTCTGGTTTTTACTTTCTTCAGGGCCATTTAAGAACTCACAGAGGCTTTCTTTTGTTAACACTACCCTCTTGGCACCACTTTAATACCAGCACCAGTTTACAAGAACCCAGAGGTCCAAACGGAAGTCCAACACCACAAAGAATGTCCAAACTTAGCTCTGGCATTCTCTTTCACCCCCAGGGCTCTTCTTCCATCCCAGTCTGATCTCCCAGTTCTCCCTCACTGAGGCACTGATATCCAGTCCCAAACACAGTCATGTACTCCCTAGGGGCTTCCTGCTTACTGGGCTTTATCCTCCAAACTCCCTGGTGTAATGATCCTACAGGAGCCCTGTTCTTTTCTCCCTCTAGAGTCCATTAGCATGACTTGGGATTCCCCTTTACTGCAGCCACCTTCCATTTTTCATAGGGAATTTCCTGATTCCCCTCAGATCTCATTCTGTAATCAAGGTTGGCTTGGCCCTCGTCTCTCCAGCCCACTGTTACAGATACAACAGAAATATGTAGTTTTTACTTTAATTATATATATATGTTTACATATAACAATACACATTAGCTACAGCTGACAAGTTCATCATTAGGCCCCAATTTGCTATAAGTTCTATGACAGAAATGGGTCTGGAGGCGTTCTCCTCCATTTGTCCCTAGAGTCTTCAAAAACAAACAAACAAAAACAAAACAAAAAAACCCAACCAGGTAGATGAGACCCAAAATTACAATGAAAAAATATCAACAAAAAATCTTTGTGATTTTGAGCAGGAGATTGGGGGCGTAGGAAGGCAGGGACCATGAATTTCCAGTCTTTGTTTATATACCATAAAGCTTTAAAAATAGGCACAAACACAATTTTGTCTCCATTGCAGGTCACCTTTAAGCTCAGAGTAGTGTTTTCTTGTACTTACTTTCACTCTCAAAGGGATCAATGCTAACGGAAAATAACTGCATACCTGTAAAGTTGAGGCAGACCTGGAAAACTAGATCTTTTTCCTTCAAAGCAGAACTTGAACAACAAATCTTAGCCGCAAGGAATGGCAGAGTTCTTAGTGTCACCAGCTTATTATGTGGAGCCCAGTTTACGTAATTCAGACAAAGAAAACATGGAGGACATATTTTTCCTTCCATAGACTGGGGAAGGGGAGAGTGTGTAGTTTAAAGATCACACAGTTTGTGTAATTCAAAGATTCTTTCCTAGGGCCTCCTTGGATAATGAAAGGCTGCCTTGTTGTTTCATTCTTTGTTTTACAGTAGTGCCTACAATGGGTTAGGTGCTCTTCAAACACAGTGAGCCCTGCAGAGCTCTCACTCACAGAAGACAAATGACAAATGACAATAGGAAGGAGAAGGAAAAAACACATGCAAAAATAAATATTAACTACTTATTAAGGATGTTACCTGGGTCCTGGGGACACCAAGTGTCATCAACTAAAGGCATGGGGAAGCTTTGAAACAAAGCATTTTGATGGGGAATGAATATGAACCTCCGTTGCTTGCTCTCCCCCACCTTCACTCACTTTCACCAGGCTGGGCAGGGGGTTGGAGAGTGGGAGGGGGTGCAGGTTCCGGGCTGGGGGGTGGAGCTGAGGGATTTGGAGTGTGGGAGGGGGCTTTGGGCAGTGGCAGGGGGTTGGTGTGCAGGAGTGGCTGTGGGGTTCAGGCTCTGGGAGGGAGTTTGGGTGCGGGAGGGGGCTCAGGGTTGGGGGAGGGGGTTGGGGTACAGGACGGGTTGCGGGTTCTGGGAGGGAGTTTGGATTCAGGAGAGGGCTCAAGGCTGGGGCAGGGGGTTGGGCTGTGGGAGGGGGTGAGGGGTGTGGACTCCGGCTGGGCGGCACTTATCTTGGGCAGCTCCCGGAAGCAGCTGGCATGTCCGGCTTCTAGGCTCAGGGACTGTCAGGGTGCTCTGTGCACTGCCCCTGCCTGAAGGCACCACCCTTGCAGCTCCCATTGGCCACAGTTCCCAGCCAATGGGAGCTGTGGAGTCAGGACTAGGGGCAGGGTGCAGGGGCAGCATGCAAAAACTCCCTGGCCGCCTCTGCACCTAGGAACCAGATGTGCTGGCTGCTTCTAGGAGCCATGAAGAGCCAGTGCAGGAAGGGAGCCTGCCTTAGCCCTGCTGACTGGACTTTGCCCTATTAAAATCTCCCAGATTGCCTTTAATAGTCACCAGGAGATTGAGGCCGATTCCGGAAGACTCCCAGCCAATCCAGGAGGGTTGTCAACCCTAGTTCTGAGACTTCTCTAATTTATTCTGGGGACTGGTCCTGGCCCCCAGCAAGGCCCAAAATATCAGGAGGTACAAATGTGGCCAACAGCCACATTTATTCTTCCTTCCCTTACCTGCCATTTCCTTGCACTGACTACATCAGCTGGAACAGAGATTTGGGCCCTCTGTTCTCCATCTCCAAGAGCCCTATCTCTCTTCATCTCTTTCTGAATGTTGACCCATCTTTTTGCTTTCAGAACACACACTCACTTTCTCTCCCTTCTGTGTGTCTGTACCCCATACTGTCCCAAAAGCATGAATGTCCTACTCTCTGATCCTTTTCTCTACTCCTTTTTTCTTTCTACCCTCACAAGCTTGCTCCCTCTGTTTGCTCCAAGTCTCCACCTTGCCTTTCCTCTTAAAGACTTTCTGACTTTCTCAACATCTTCCTGACATTGACGGTCTTACTGCTGTATTAGAGCTTAATCATGCATCCATTGGAGTCAATGGCAACACTCCTATTGATTTCAGTGGGAGTAGGTTTGTGCCCTTAGCACCTCAACTCTACCCAGTTGCTAAAAGTGCTTCTTGACACTCCTGTGGAGAATTGGAAGGAGATGGCATGGAACATTTTAATGCTGATGCTGCTAAATAAAGGAAGGGAGCTACATAATAAGTGGCTTAGTTCAAACCCGTGTAATCACAGAGTCTTGGTCGTTAGAGGTGGAAAAGTCTTTACAGAATATCTCTCTGAAACCCCACACTGATTTATGATGTGTTGTTCATAGCCCTACATTTTGGTACAAATAGTTCATAGGTGAGTTGACAGTCAGTGGAGAGTATAAAATAAACATATTCCATCCAGCTCTGTGTAATGGTCTGAACCTTTAGCGTCTTTTTTGTGTAGTGATTAATTAAATTTAATTCTTTCTCTTTTTCTATTTTGTCCTCTGTTTTAGTGGAATTTTCAATACTGGAATTACGATATTTCCTGACCTCACCAAAATCTATTCAGCTGATGTGAACTTTTTACTGTAAGTGTCTGCGCTGCAGATCTGGTTAGAACAGTGCTACAGTCAGGTCCCAAACAATTCCGCAGTGGAGGCTCCCATTTTAGAGAGAGGTGCCAAATAATTACCAGAAAGAAGTATCCTAGCAATCCAGCAAAACCAGTCTCCCTCCATTGTTATCTCTGTGCTTCTGGTCCAGAGCCCACAAAATGCAAGAGCTGGAAAACACAAAGGGAAAACATTAACTGAACACCTGCAAACCACTAAATAAATAAATGAAAATATCAGCCTGGCCTCAGTTCACATTCTGAGTGAAGTTTTTAGTGCAAGGAGTTTATTTTATGCAGACTGGTTGCTCCACATTCACATTCTAATTTAGAAAAAGTACAAGATGTTTTTAAAAAGCAAACAAAACAAAGCTAGGAAGGAGGGTAATGGAACTTACAAGTTCCTTGTTCTGAAGCAGTTTGGTTTCATGTCTTCTAATGGCAGCAGTCTTTAACTCAGGTTTTTCTGGCGGCACGTGTCCTAAACCAAGGTCTGCTGTCTTTTCTGGAATGATTCCTCTTGCTAAGCTAAGGTGCTGTTGGTTGTAGACATCATTCTGGGATGCCTTATTTGAAAGTACAGGTCCACTTTGAAAAGTGACTTTTAAAAGTGATGCCATGGATCTCATGTTTATAATTCTCAGAGACTTTCGATAAAATGTGCTCAGGTTAGAAGTAAAAAGATGTTTTTTCCATCTGATGGCCCTGCATATTCAACTGGGGATATTCTTTCTGGTTCATGCATCACTACCAACAAGAAAAATTCTGCACTTGGAACTTAATAAACAATTTTATAAATGATGAACCAGGTGGAATTGAATCCAGCTCACTCTTCTGTACCTATGTTGGTTCTGAAGGTCTAGCAGGAATTTATTAAAATAAATGTGTAATGTTTTTTAAAGTAGGCAGATTCAGCAAGAATATACAGGGTTCATCTTCTCTAGAGAGTTGCATCAATTTTACCATAACTCAACATTAGTCTAAATGAAACAATTGATGTTAAATATAATTTATTCTCTGTGAAGAGAAGACAATGAGCATATTTGCTGAGTAAAAGATATCACTTTTACTTAGTCAGTTTTCTGATTCTAATAGCACTTAATTGACACTATGTAAAGAACAGAAACATTTTACCCCATGTGTTCCTGATTCCCAATTTTAAAGATTCATAACTGTAAAAGGACTGAAAGTCTTTTCTTCAAACTTGGCTTGAACCTTAGATTTTGGAAAGGTATAAAATTGAGCTAAGTTTGCAGTTTTTACTGTTACCATTTTTGAGTCGCAGATTTTCTGATTGAGACCTCTCTGTGGGTAAAACATATTTTAGATCCATGCTGGAATAACTCAAAACCAGCTGAACCAATCTTAAACAAATTTTATAATGAGAAAGAGGGGGAATCACTTTGGGGGCTGAGATCAGGCATGGAAAATTTCAGCCCCAAAATATTGTGTGAGAAAATGGAAAAAGTTTGGAGTGAAGGTGGTAGTGATAAAAGTTGAATTTTAGCATCTTGTATCATGTATTTATACCTCAAGGGGTAATGAAACAACTCCTGCCATATACAGTGGAATGGACTATACCAGGGTTTCTCAGCCTATGGGGAATGACTCTCAAGTGGGCCATGAGGATGTGTCCATTGGAGCACACCATCCACCAGCTGAAGAAAATCAAAACTTGCAGAATCTTGCGTTAGCTAGAACCCAGTGGGAGCTATGGAAGAGTAGGGAAGGAGCAATTAGCTCCCTTACTCCTCCCCATCATATCACCACCCTGCTCGCTCCTGCCTTCAAACCCAATCATGGTGAAACTATACCCTTTCCCTCATCCTTCCTCCCCTCCCTGCCCCAATAGCACTTAGCTCTGAGACAGGAGAGCTGTGGAGATGGTAGCTGCAAAGGATTTGTGGATGTGGTGGACTGTGGGACAATTATTGGGCCATTAAGTTGAGATGTGCCATTGGGCTAGATGACCCACTAGAGGTCCTTTCCAGCTGCTAGGATTCTGTGCAATTCAGGGTTAACTGTTCATCCTTTCCTTTGTACTAGGTGTAGTTCAGACACATAGGAAGACAGTTTTTATCTTGAACAGCTTAGTCTATTTGTGATCTTTTCTTTCATGGTATTCTTCACAAAAACTAGAATCTTATCTTTAACTTTACTTGGGATAAATTAGTTAACATTGTGGTGATTGTTGTTATTTACTTATCTGCTAATTCCCTAACTTGTGAAAGGAGCAACCTGGCTGTGCTATTATTCAAAAGAACCACACAGGCTGGGCACACATTAGCCATCCGCCGAAGTGGGTATTCACCCACGAAAGCTTATGCTCCAATACGTCTGTTAGTCTATAAGGTGCCACAGGCCTCTTTGCCGCTTTTACAGATCCAGACTAACATGGCTACCCCTCTGATACTATTAGCCAATAATGTAAACCCCATCTATTTTATACAAGCAATTAATGGTACTGGTATTCTGGATACCTACACTTTTTAGGTGGCTGAAGCATTTTAGTCTTCCAGCACATTTGGAACATATAACTTGTTGAACTATACCCTTTATTATGTAGGTTTTGCATTTTATTGTGCTCTAGATCAGAGAATCATTAACAATGGAAGATTCAAACTAGATCTGTTCTGTTATGCAGATGTTTTATTGCAATGTGAAGCCTTTTGTCTCCTTTTGCAGTGAAATTGCAGATAATCCTTACATGACTTCGGTGCCTGCAAATGCGTTCCATGGGCTGTGTAATGAATCCCTTACACTGTAAGTCCTACCAGTTTAATTCACATGACTGTTATATTCCCTGTGTCTCTGAAGCAAATGACTGTGACTTGTGAAATAACAATTCAGCCCTAATCTATAGTGGTTTGTAAAAGAAAAACACCAGAGACAAATGTTATTCATAGTCTCATTTACATAGTTTTCTTCTTTGCCACAGTGACTTGGATTGTGTCAATTTTTAAATTGACACTGCCAAAGTATTTTAATAGCAGAAATAACAAGAAGAAAGTGATTAAACAGACAGTGGGCAATAGGCAATTATGCAAGGTCTGAGCTGTAGAAAGGAGCACAGAGGGAAAGGGTTTGCAGTACTACTTCGGTAAAGCTGCAACACAGGTATAGTCAAGGGTATGTAACACACTTGAAGCTAGGGGTATGATTCCCAGCTAGTGCACACATATTTGCGTTAGCTGTCATTGAGCTAGCATGCTAAAAACAGTGTAGCAGGGGGTAGCACAGGCAGCTGCAAGCAGTGGCACTAGCTAGATATGCCAAGTACAAACCTGCCTAAACCCCTGGGGTATGTACTCAGCAAGGCTAGCCCATCCACTGCTTGCTGCTGTCCATGCTAGCCTGGCTACACTACTATTTTTAGTGTGCTAGCTCGATGAGAGCCAATGCAAGTACAGTAACTCCTCACTTAATGTTTAGTTATGTTCCTGAAAAATGCAACTTTAAGCGAAACGATGTTAAGCGAATCCAATTTCCCCATAAGAATTAATGTAAATAGGGGGGGTTAGGTTCCAGGGAAATTTTTTTCACCAGACAAAAAACTATATATATATATATTTATACATACACACAGAATATAAGTTTTAAACAAGTAATTTAATACTGTACACAGCAATGATGATTGTGAAGCTTGGTTGAGGTGATGAAGTTAGAGGGTGGAAGAGGGTGGGATATTTCCCAGGGAATGCCTTACTGCTAAATGTTGAACTAGCATTCGGCTGAGCCCTCAAGGGTTAACGCATTGTTGTTAAAGTAGCCTCACACTCTACAAGGCAGCACGAATGGAGGAAGGGGAGACAGCATGGCAGACAGAGACAGAGACACACACCCTGTGTGTGGGAGAGAGAGAGAGGGAGAGAGATGTGCATTGCCCCTTTAAGTATGCTGACCCGACTCTAAGTACATTGCCTTTAAAAAGATCAGGAAGTTGAGACAGCAGCTGCGGTCTCTCCTGTCTTTCTGTCCTTAGCCCTGTCATGTCTCCACCCTGCTCTATATGGAGAAGGGGTAAGCGGGTGCAGGAGTAGGGGGGAGGACATGAAACAATGGGTGTTACCATACAGACTGTAACAAGAGTGATCAGGAAAGGTGAGCTATTACCAGCAGGAGGGTGGGTGGGTGGGTGGAGGGGAACCTTTTGTAGTGATAATCAAGATTGGCCATTTCCAGCATTTGACAAGAACGTGTGAGGAACAGTAGGGGGGGAAATGAACAAGGAAGTTTTTTTGTTGAAGAATTGCCAGTTTTAGGTCTGTAATCGAGTGATAGACTCCAACGAGAGACTGCTGAATTGGAATTAATTTGCAAACTGGATACAGTTAACTTAGGCTTGAATAAAGACTGGGAGTGGATGTGTCATTACACAAAGTAAAACTATTTCCCCTTGTTCATTCCTCCCCCCTCTCCCCGCCACTATTCCTCACACGTTCTTGTCAACTGCTGGAAATAGCCCACCTTGATTATCACTACTAAAGGTTCCCTCCCACCCCCCGACCCCCACTCTCCTGCTGGTAATAGCTTACCTTTCCTGATCACTCTTGTTACAGTCTGTGTGGTAACACCCATTGTTTCATGTTCTCTGTGTATATAAAATCTCCCCACTGTATTTTCCACTGTATGCATCCGATGAAGTGAGCTGTAGCTCACAAAAGTTTATGCTCAAATAAATTTGTTAGTCTCTAAGGTGCCACCAGTACTCCTTTTCTTTTTGCGGATACAGACTAACACGGCTGCTACTCTGAAACCTAGTACACTTTGCTATAACATAGGTTGAACTCAACTGTCCCTGTCACACACCATGAGTACAATTAGTTTGAAAACTGGTTGATAGGAGTCCTGGACAGGAGTCTGGAATGAGTCATATTTGGGTGTCAAATATGGTTCATTGTTGTAGTACAGATGCAGTCTGAGCCACAGAGAAGAGCACAGGGTGTTCTTCTTCAAGTAGTTGAAGCTGTGTATTCTACTTAGGTGTGTGCATATCCAGCCCATCAGAGCCAGAGAATTTGCCTAGCAGTACCCATGGGGGGTGAGGGGTGCTCATGCCTCATGGCCATAGCCCTTCCCCTGGCTATATGAGGCAGCAACTTCCCATCATGCCTCAGTTCCTTCTTACCACCCTTGGCTGGAGTTGGAGCTCTATGTAGTTTTCAACCTCACAATCATCTATTCAGCTACTTTTTTTCAAGGTGTATATAGTTCATTGGTTCACAAAATGGACTCAAGTGATGAGGGCTCTTTGTCTGAAGCAGCATCTACTTGAACAGGCCATGCAGCCTACTCAGGCACCGAGGCCCTCGTCAGATCAGAGGTCACCCTTGGGTTCAGAGAGTGCTGCCACTTCGCGTTTTGGAGCTAGCGCCTTTCTAAAGAGATGAAGGAGTCGTTGAGGAAAAGGTCCCATAAGACCAACCAAGGCCACTCCAGGTCCTGTGAGGATTTGTCTTCCTCCTCCAGAAGGAGAGTGCATCGGCCCAGGATGAATGCCAGTATGCAGGACGGAGCAGGGCCTGTCATATGCTCCCCAGCACCGCACAGGGAGATCAGAGATCCTGTGCTGTTGACCCCTGTTCCAGCCCTAGGGCATCCATTGTGCCCAGTACTGACAAGAGCGATGCTACCTCCTCTGCCTTTCTGTCCCAACCTCTTCCTTGGTCCAGGACTTTGCTGTGGCTTTGTTCTTTATAGCCCTGTTGGCTGGAAGAGCCACTGAACCTATGGGTCTGTCAGTGCTGCACCCCAATGTTTCCTTTCCAGACTCAGTAGAAATGGGGCTGGTACTGGACTTGGCACAAGGTACCTCCTTGGCAGCAGGAACTTCTTTGATGCCCCCCACAGCTGACACCACTCTCTGCTTCAGCACCATAGGATCATCTGTAGCTCATGTTTGGGCAGCCTTTTCTTTCCCCAAGACAGCGGGACTACCCCAGAAAGGGGCATAGATCCCATAGGAGGAAGTAGTTGGGTTCAAGTTTTGGACAGTCCACACACCCTTCCCTGGTATCCCCCAAGCACCCATTTTGACTCCTTGGTCCAGAGCAGTGTTCTAGTCATCACTCCCCACTCCTCACCCCAGCCCCTCCGTTTGGGGATAGGCTGGCTCACTTTCACAGTTTTGGGGCTCGATTACCACCACCAGCTGGGTCCTAAGCACTGGCAGACTGGGCTATGCCATCCAGTTCTTCTCCATACCTACTTCCAGCCTCCCCTCAGAGTTCCTCTTTGGGGATCCCTCTCCCAGTATACTGCTCCTTGAGCAGGTTCGCTCTCTGCTCACATTGAGAGCAGTGGAGGAGGTTCCACCAGATCACTGGCATCAGGGTTTCTATTCCATGGACCTCTTGGTGGCAGTGCTACTCATGCTCCCATTCTGCCCAGACTTGATCTCACAAGATCTCACATGGTCTGTTATTTCTCCCAAACCTTGCCTTCATGAATCTGACTGTATGGATGCTGTGTGGCTGAACCCCAAAGAACAGGCCTGCTTGGATCAGATTCAACAAGTCTTGCTGAGTAGTAGAAAGCCCTCCACTAGGACTATCTACGTGGCCAAGTGGAAATATTTCACTTGTTGGGCCTCCGAACGGAATCTCTCTCCATTCCAATCTTCTCTGTAGTCTATCTTGGATTACCTACTCTACTTAAAGCAGCAAGGTCTGGCTCTCTCTTCTGTTAAGGTTCATTTGGCATCCATCTCAGTCTTCCACCCTCCAGTGAATGGCAGATTGGTGTTCTCTCATGAAATGACGGTCTGGAAAGGGGCTGCAAAGACTTTATCCTCTGGTTGGTGAGCTGCCTCCCCTCCCCCATGGGACTTAAACCTGGTCCTGTCAAAGCTCATGGGGCTCCCCTTCAAGTCGTTAGCATCGTGCTCCCTACTGCTTCGCACCTGGAAGGTCGCTTTCCTGGTGGCTATCACCTCAGCCTGATGGGTCTCTGAGATCAAAGCCCTTATGTTGGAACCTCCTTACACAAAGTTCTTCAAGGACAGGGTTCAACTGCACCCCCATCCAGCCTTTCTACCAAAGGTGGTGTCACAATTCCGTACCAACCATTTTTCCATTCCACAATTCCATACCAACTAGGTCATTTTTTTACCTGTCTTCTTCCCAAAACCTCACAAGTCTGCTGTGGAACGTCAGCTTCATACATTGGACCTTAAGCGTGCTCTGACCTGTTATATTAAAAGGGCTAAGCCCTTCCACAAATCCATGCAACTCTTTGTAGCAATAGTGGAAAGGATGAGAGGGTACCTGTGTCATCCCAAAGAATCTTACCCTGGATAACGACCTGCATTCGGGCTTACTACAAGCAGGTAAATGTCCTGCCTCTGGCCATTGTGACCGCTCATTCCACAAGAGCCCAGGCTTCATCAGCAGTGTTCCTCGCACAGGTACCAATCCAGGACATCTGCAGAGGCGCAACCTGGTTATTGGTTCATACCTTCGGACCCCACTATGTCATCACCCAACAGGCCAAAGACAATGTCATTTTCGGGAGAGCAGTGTTACAGTCAGCACATTCATGAACTCTGAGCCCACCTCCTTGGGGTACTGCTTATGGGTCATCTAGGAAGGAATGGACATGAGCAAGCACTTGAAGAAGAAATAATGGTTATTAATCTTTTGTAACCGTTGTTCTTCGAGATGTGTTGCTCATGTCCATTCTATGACCCACCCTCCCACCCCTCTGTCGGAGCTACCGACAAGAAGGAACTGAGAGGGTGCAGGGCGGACCACGGCCCTTATACTGGTGCATGTGTGTACGACTCCAGAAGGTGCTAGAGCCAGCCCTATGGATACCACTAAAGTAAAAACATCCGGCAACAGTGCACGCAGCACACACACACACCTAACATGGTACGGATATGAGCAACACATCTTGAAGGACAACAGTTATGAAAGGTTAGCAACCTTTTTTTCTCAACTTTTGCAGCCTCAACAAATATGTCAGGTACATGAGGTTCTAAACGGTCTCTCTGTTGACTATTTCCCCCACATTTTTTTCTCTGAATGGCTGGTTTACTGCCTTGGACATTCAGGACACCTACTTTCATGCAGCAATTTTGCCGAACCCCTAAAAATTCTTTTGATTCAACATATCAGAGCACCATTTCCAGTGTGGGGTGCTTCCCTTTGGCCTCTCTTCTACCTTTTGGGTTTTTACCAAATGCATGGCTGTCATCATGGCATATCTCAGAAAGAAAGGGATCCACATCTTCCTGTATCTGGATGACTGGTTACTGAGGGGCACATCCAGGGATGAAGTCCTTTCTCATGTCAACACCACACTGCTCTTGCTCATTATCTGGGTGTCATCCTAAACACATGGAAGTCAACTTTGGTTCCCACTCAGAAAATATAGTTAATTGGGGCCCTAATAGATTCTGTGAGTTTGAGAGCATTTCTGCCAACTGACTGTTTTCAGGCAACTCACCACCTCTGTCTCAGTCTGCAATCTCAGCCTTCTGTGATGTCCATGAAGCTCTTGGTCACGTGTCTGCTTGCATGCAGGTGATCCAGTTCAAAAAGGCTGCATCTTCGCCCCTCCAAATGTGGCTCAGGGCAGTTTACCATCCAACTCTTCACTCCTTGGTCGCATTGGTCCATCTTCCTCCACTGGTCCTGGACTTCTTACAGTGGTGGATGCATCTTGAGAATGTTTGTCAGGGCATTCCTTTCGTCAGGCCCTTCCTAAGCAGGACTTTTGTCACCGACACCTCCCTATTGGGATTGGGAGGACCTTTGGGGTTGCTGAAAGTCCAAAGTCTGAGGTCGGAGCTGGAGTTCTCTCTGCATATCAACATGTTGGAGCTACAGACCCTTTACAATGTATGTCACACCTTTTGGATCCATGTCAGGGACTCAGTGGTTCACAGATTTACTGACAATACCACTGTGATGTATTATGTGAACAAGCAAGGAGGAGCACACTCATAGGCACTGACTTTTGTTTTTGCCAGTGGGTGCTTTTGAAGAGGTGTGTGTGTTTGGGGGCTGGGAGCAGGATGGGGCGCTCTGCCAGTTTTGGAGGGAGGCTATTTTCAGCATATTTATATACTTCTTTCATATTCTAGTTATTGAATGTGTCTAGCATTGGTATCTTTACTATGTTAATGATTAAACTGTTATGAACTACATAATTACATTATCATGAATTAAAGTATGTTAAAATCATTGCAATCAGTTACAAGCTGTCTTCCCTAATGTCCTAATTTAAAGACATTATGTCTTACTGTAGCTTTCTGGATGAAACTGTCAGCAATCTTATCTACATCTAGTTCCCTAGTATTGTCTTGATGCATGTTAAGAACAGCTACATTATACAGTTGTGTGTTCCATTGATGACAGGAGATAATTTTTAAGTCTTCTGAAGCTGGAGAATGAGTTCAGGATGATATAGGCACAGTGGGAAGGATTCTTATAAATTTGCAGTACTCTGGAAACATAGTGCTTCCGGAGTACTGCAAATGACTCTGAGATCTCTTTCTTGATGGGTAACAGCTAATTTGGACCCTATCATTTTGTGTGGCTAATTATATTTTGCCATGTGCATTACTTTGCATTTAACATTGAATTTCATCTGACATTTTGTTACCAAGTCTCGCCCAGTTTTGTGAGATCCCTTTGTAACTCTTTGCAATCTGCTTTGGATTTAACTATTTTGAGTAATTTTGTATCATCTGCAAATTTTGCCACCTCACTGTTTATCCCTTTTTGCAAATCATTTATGAATATGTTGAACAGCACTGGTCCTAGTATAAGCCCCTGGGGGACACCACCAAACTGAAAAAGGACCATTTATTCCTACTCTTTGTTTTCTATCTTTTAACTGGACTGCCTGGCAATGCTTTCAGGATCATCTAACGATCCTTAATTTAAGAACAAGCCTTTTGTTATCTTAATCACCCTGCCTCTGTTTATAAACAAACACCCTGCCCCAAGGGCAGAAGTTGTTAGCAACACAGAACTCATCAAATTCTACACTCAAGCTCTGGCTCATGGGTGCTGAGTACCCACTATTTTTTTCCTCTGGGTGTTTGAGCCCCAGAGCACTCATGGAGTCGGCACCTATGAGCACACTCCAGGATGCTCTCCCAAGAGGCAATCAGGTTGTGGCTGGTTTGCATCAAGGAGAGTATCACTGTGAAAGCCAACCACTTGCCCCTGTTTCAGAATCACCTCATGAACCATTTGAGCAGGAATTTTTTGTTGAGTCATGAGTGGTCTCTAAAGACAAGTATTCTCTGGACTATCTTTGCAACCTGCGGCATTCCGATGATCAACCTCTTCACCATGAAGGACAACAGGAAATGTTACCTGTTTTGCTCTTGAAGGGGCCTCAGTTCAGGCTCCCTGTCTGATGCCTTCCATCTCAGCTGACAAGTGGCTCTCTTTTATGCCTTTCTCCTGATCCCAGTCATCCCACAGGTAATCCTCAAGCTGAAGGCAGATTGGGCCAACCTCATCCTCATTGCCCTGGTGTGGCCAAGGCAGTACCGGCTCTCCAACCTTCTTTGGCTATCAGTTCAGCTTCCCATACTGCTTCCTCTCCATTCCCACCTACTCACTCAGAATCATGGCCACATCAACTTGGGGACGGAACATCGCTCAGTGATTTTCTGGTCATCAGAGCAGCCACTCAACAAATCCTAAACTTTTTCCTCAGAGCCACACAACATGCCAAATAGGCCCTGGAACAAGAATCCTGCAACTTAATGCCAAAGGACTCTAATGGGCAAAATGCGAGTACCTTGGAAATCTGCTGAAGACTCACAACATCAGTATTCTCATGTTGCAAGAGACCCATGTTAATAACAACCAACAGACTAGGCACTACTGTATCTATGGCTATAACCTAATGACTAGTCACTATCATCCAAAATATGGCTTGGCAATATACATCAAAGACACCATCACACATTTTAATGTTATTCCACCAACCGAAGTGGAGACCACATTTACCACAACTCTCAAAGTAGAGGAGCTCCAAGTTATCAATGTCTGTAAAGACCCTAGCATAAGATGGCCAAAACCAATGTTACCCAGCACCCGTATTCCATACATCTATGCAGACAGTTTTAATGTCAGCATGCTATGTGGGGCTATAAAACAAATGAAACTGATGGCAAACATCTCATGAACTGGATATCTGCACAAGACTTACAATTAATCTACAAATTTAAACAACTATCAACATTCCATTCAAGCCACTGGCAATGTGGGTATAAAAAAGACCTAACATTCGAGCCTAAAGACAAAAGTGGAAACAGTCTCATTGCATCACGTGAAGTACTACCGGCATTTCCAAACAGCCAACACAGGCCCATAATGATCTACATAGGCATTGAAATTCCTGTGTTTTTTCCAAAACAGGTACCACAATGGAATTTTTCTAAAGCTGACTGTCATGCCTACAAACACACTATTGAGAAAACTGTCACAAGGTTCCGGTGAGACCGGAATTCTGTCAACAGTTCATAGGGCTCATAAAAGTAGTAGGAGAGAAGAACATTCCCCAAGACTTTCAGAAAAAGCAGACTCCCCGCTGGGTGTGAGAGACACGGGAGTTGCTCAGGCAATACAACCGGAGCTCTCACACCTCAAAAGCCCTGCTACCCTCCCGTGATACAGCAAGATGCCAGCGCTGGCTTGACTGTATGCAAAAACTTGATTTTACACATTCGAGCCATCAAGTCTGGACACTACTGCAATGCCTTGGAGCCACTAACCCCACAGAGTATCAGCCACCAAAAATCTGGCTAAACTCAATAGCCTCGAAGCTGGTGGAGAATACAAAAGGACCACTCAATAAAGACACATGAAGAGAAGTGTATCAACAACTCTACCAGACACTTGCATCAGTCCCCCGAAGAGAACCTGCCACTGTCAACATTGAGGAAGTAAAAGAAGGACTTGCCACAATGAAAAAAGGGAAGTCTGCAGCCCCTGACAGTATTCTGCCAGAATTCCCTCCACTATCTTGGTCCCAAAGGACTCCAATGGCTAGCAACATTGTACTCCTGTACCGTAAGACAGTACAGATCCCTGAAATATGGTGTGAGGAATGATAATTGCCATTCCAAAGCCTGGGAAGCCTACTGATGAAGCGGAAAGCTGTAGGCCGATTTCTCTACTATGCATAACCTATAAACTTCTTGAACGTATGATCCTCAAAAGAATACACCCTTTTACTGAGCCAATTATCCCTGTTGAACAGGCAGGCTTCCGGGTAAAAACGTAGTTGTTGCAACCAAGTTCTGGCACTCACAAGTCACACTGAGGCTGGCTACCAGAAAAAACTAAAGACTGGTGCAGTGTTTGTTGACCTATTGTCTGTGTATGACACTGTATGGATTAAGGGTCTGAAACTGCTGAACCTTGCAAAAATTATACCTTGCTACCAAACACTTCGCCTGCTGTGGACCATTCTGAGTAACAGATGCCTACAGATGTACCAGGGTAATAAGACCAGTTCACCCCGTACCATAAACAATGGGCTACCACAAGGCTCTGTACTTCCGCCAACCCTTTTTAATATTTATATAAGTGACATGCCTCCAACTAAATCACGAAAATTTGGATATGCAGATGATCTTGCCATGACAATCCAAACACCAAACCTCCATGACACTGAGAAAGCATTAACTGAAGACCTCCAAATTATGGAACAATATTTCCAGAAAATGGAGGCTCAAACCAAACCCTAGAAAAACAATAGTAAGTGCATTTCATCTTGATACTAGGAGTGCCAAAAACACACTGAAAATAGCTTTTTTTGGTAAAAATGTGCTACATGATTTCACCCCAACTTACCTCGGAGTGAAACTCTGCCACACGCTCACCTTCCATGAGCACCTTGAGATAAAAACGAGAGCCAACATAATTCAGAAACTATCAGGTACAACCTGGGGTGCATCAGCATCAGTGTTGCGAACATCTGCAATGGCACTTGTATATTTGGTACCTGAGTATTATGCACTGGTATGGAGCAGATGCAGCCACACATGACTTGTAACAACCAGCTGAATACAGTGATGTGGTGCATCACTGGAACCCTTTAGTTGACTCCAACACCATGGCTACCTGTTCTGTCTAATATTGCTCCCCTGCCAATACGCTGAACTTCTGCGATACTCCATGAAGCGCAGCGAATCCAGGAAAACAGATAGTTTCCTATCCACCGAGACCTCATCAACCCCAACATCTTAAGTCCCTCAAGCCTTTCTGGGAACATTCGCTTAGCCTCATGCAATCAGGTAATGATCAGAAGGAGGTTTGGAAAGCAGATTGGGCTAAACAAGACTTAAAATATAAACACCTTGTGCTGAATCCCATGCAGAAGGTTCCTGGTTTCGACCTTCCATGGACATCTTGGTCAACTCTGAATCGAATCCAAACCAACCATGGTAGCTGTGGACAATTCACAAGTGGAAAATCAAGGACTCCCCAGTGTGCGAGAGTGGCTTCCCACGACAGACTATCAAACATATCACCTACTGCCCAAATTATAAATATGAAGGAGGCATCACTGCAATAAATTCTGCCACTCCTGATGTAGCCATCTGGTTTGATCAACTTCAGGAGAAATTGTAGCTGCTGCTCTACACCAGCCATATGAAAGAAGAAGAATGCCGCACCGTGCACCCCACACTCAGCTCCCTGTATCTCACAGCGTGGCTGCTGCATGGCTGAATGAGGAGGAAGAGCCAAACGGTGGCTGTTCAGCAGGTTCTACTGAACAGTAGAAAGCTTTCTGCCAGGAAGGCCTATTTGGCAAAATGGAAATGGTTTTCTGTGTGTTCATTGGCCTGCAGAATTCAACCAATGCTGGCTTCCTGCTGCACCTTTAGTCATCAGGAGTTGAATTTAGTTCATGAAAATGCATTTCGCAGTGATATCAACATTTCATTCCCCTATTCAGAGTTGAGCAGTCTTCTCCAATCCTTTGGTATCAAGATTCTTAAAAGGACTTCTTCATTTACACCCTCTGGTCTGAGAGCTGGTTCGTCTGTGGACTTTAACATGGTACTAGTGGTATTGATGGGACCTCTGTTTGAGCCCCTATCATCTTGTCCCTTTCCACTCTTGTGTCAGAAAACTGTGGTCCTGATAGCGATAACATCTGCAAGGAGAGTGTTTAAGTTGCAGGCTCTGATGGCAGGACCTCCTTATACACAGTTCTCCAAAGACAAGGTGAATTTATGGCCACACCCAAAATTTACAGTGGTTTCTCTGTTTCATTTGAACCAGGTGGTATACTTACCTTTATTCTTTCCTAAGCCACATTAATCTCTGGAGGAATAGTATCTCAATACATTAGATGTCAGCTGATGTATAGTCTTCTATTGGACAGGATTAAACTATTTTGTGCTTCACCTCGACTGTTTGCGTCATATGCAGATCGTATAAAGGGTCAAGCGGTTTCTTCTCAGATGATCTTTAGATGGATAACATCCTGTATCAAGACTGCATATGAAATAGCTTTGGCTACGCCCCCTCAGCGGGTTGGAGCTCGTTCAACAAGAGCACAAGCAACATCAGTAGCATTCCTCAGTGATGTTTCCATATTGAACATTTTCAGGGTTGCTACGTGGTCTTCCATACATACATTTATGAACCATTATGCTATTACTGCATCTTCCAGGACAGATACAACCTTGGGAAGGGTGATGCTGCAATCCTTGTTTAGACAGACTCAGAGTCCCGCTTCCTGGGTGGGATACTCCCTTGTGAGTCACCTAAGTGGAATACATAGCTGCATCCACGCGAAGAAGAAGAAACGGTTACTTACTGTAACTGTGGTTCTTTGAGATATGATGCAGACATGTGTTCCATGACCCACCCTCTGTTCTCTCTGCATCAGAGTTTCATCTCTGGGCATTTGGTGTGAAGAAACTGAGAGTGGTTGGGGTGGCGCCACTTCATAAAGCCAAGGGAGGTTCTATCGCCATGAGGCACAGTGCCATCCCCCTACGAGTACTACTAGGCAAATTCTTCCACTCCAGTGAGCTCTGTGCACATGCACCTAAGTGGAATACACATCTGCATCACATCTTGAAGAACTACAGTTACAGTAAGTTATTGTTTCAACTGGGAAACTATGGGAGCTCATTTAATGTTTCTGGGCAGGTCTGAGCTGGGTAATAGAACTACCTTGTCTTTCTTGGGAAGAAAGTAAAAGTTAGTACAAGTTGCAAGTGCTGCCTGGCATTCTTCTGTGCTCAGTAGTTAAGAATGCTGCTAAGCATCCATTAGCCCTTATATTATATTATACTTCCAAGAGATTAAAATTAGTCCATCTGATATGCTGCTGGCCAGGGAAAGATAAAGCCTAGTTCTCCAGGAGTCTAGCTAGTACTGCATTGTAAAAATGGATAATTTCATTTATTTGTTTGCAGCAAACTCTACAATAATGGCTTCACTAGGGTCCAAGGCCACGCTTTCAACGGGACGAAGCTGGATGCTGTGTAAGTAGCACCTCTGAAACATTTTTCTGCCTAGGCACATGACCGGAGGCTAAAATTCTCAGCATGGATTCAGCCTCTCTCTCTCTCTCTCTCTCTCTCTCTGGCTGTGCTGGACAGTTTGGGAGATTGAGATATATAAAAGGAGATTGTAAAAACACCCCTCACCCAGGAAATTATTGTACGGGAAACTAAAAATTGTGCCTGAGAAAATGCCAAAATTGGACAAAGTGAGAGACAACACATCATCAGGAAATGGAGGGAGGAGTTGCACATTGGAGGCTCCAGAATAAAATAACATGTGTTTCTTTCTGTAACAAATGTGTCCAAAAAATAAATCGTCAGGATTAGGAAACAGCTGATACTGACTGGCACCCTTCCAGACCCCCTGTGCAGCTGCAAATGTTATAGGATATGTCTCCATAGGCAATACTTATATGGGCTGTTTGGAATATGCTTATGCATCCTGACACTTAGCATTCAAACAAAAGCATAAAAGGATTTGGTGGTTTACAGGGATTGGGATGAGGTAGAAATTTTTATTATGTCTACCAGGGGCGCTACTGATCCCTAGGACAAGTGGTTAATCTCAGCTCAGTTTCCATCTCTCCTAGCACAGCATATTAGGGGAAAGGCAATGACTGGTCACTTGCTTAGGCATGCGCACGGGGTGTGCACACCCTAACGCAGGGCAGAGCTCGGGGGGGGCGGGGCTGCTTGCTCCCATGGGGGAGCGTGTCTGGCTCCATGCTGAGCCAAACACTGCTAGGAGCCTCATAGTTAGTGGGGCCGGGGGTTTGGATAAGGGGCGGGGGCAGTTGGAACAGGGAGCAGGGTGGGTTGGATACATAGGCAGCGAGATGGGCCGTGGTGCCCATGCTCCATGGCTCGGCAATGTGAGGTGGGGCACTCTCACCTGGGGGGCAGCTCCCCGGCGTCCCTGTGCGCTGCGGAGAGTCTTGGCAGAGGCAGGGCAGCTCCGCACTCTGCCTCTGTCCCCCCTCCCAGAGCTGACCTGGTTCCCAGCCCATTGGCCAAGGTTCCTGGCCAATGGGAGCTGTGGTGGGGGGGGGTGCCTGAGCTGCCTGACCAAGCCTCCCCAGCAGGGAGTGGGAGGGAGCTGCAGGCAGAGAGAGCAGCAGGAGTCTGTCACTTTCAGACACAGATGGGGGGGCATTGTGGGGGCAGAGAAACAGATGGAGCCGAGGGCAGGAGAAAGGAGCAGCGATGGGCACCCCAGGGCTGGCATAAAATACACACTAAAGACGGGGCTTCCTGGGGGGCGGGGTATAGTTACACTCCCTTCCCCTACAGGCCAGACCCGGGCTGCAGCTGGCTCTGTCCGTCACTCCCCCCCTCCCCACAGAGACCCACACAACCCTCTGCCCCCCTGGAAGATCCCCACCAGCCCCTGTGCCCCCATCACCCCTCTCCAGAGAGCCCCCCCTTTGTGCCTCCAGAGACAGCTCCC
The DNA here is from genome assembly GCF_965152275.1 of Natator depressus. Classification (NCBI taxonomy): domain Eukaryota; kingdom Metazoa; phylum Chordata; order Testudines; family Cheloniidae; genus Natator; species Natator depressus. Next base: position 94,133,243 of record NC_134239.1, read on the forward strand.
CTCTCCCTGCCTCCCCTGCTCCCAAGCTCCCTACAATCTTCCTCTTTGCCTTCCCCCTCCCGCCCCCACCTCATTGGCCAGGAGGCTTCCAGACTGTTGGCCACCAAGGCCAATGGGAGGTGCACCTGAGGCAGGGGGCCTGCTTGCAGATGCAGACCTGCCCGGCTGTGCCTCCAAGCACAGGGAGGTGGAGCCACAGGTGAACAAACCCCGGTCATCATCATCGCAGGCACAGCAATTCTCTGGATATTTAATTTCACTGAGGCAAGTAATTTAATCTGCTCTTCCTTTCCAGACAGTTTGTGGCTTTTCTTGTAAGAAAACTTACAATTTCTTTGCAAAGAAGTCCAGTTATAGTTTTTCACTTGAGAAGTATATTTTCTGGTTGTTCATAAGCTCATTTATTTTGTTAACTCAGTTTCATAGGGAATTTTAAAGGTCACTTGAATTGTAACTGTTTTTTTCCATTGGTCCAAAAACACATGGAAGATGTGTAGATTTTTATTTCTGTGGGCCAAACCATGTAGAAATTTAAATGTCAGAGATAGAAAAGCTCTGCAAGGGTATGGGTCCCTCAGGAAATTGTCCTCAAGTCATTCATTCTTCTGGGCATTCCATTCTATTGTTCCCTCTTACAGTGATAGAAATCAGCCTCTCCACCCACAGGGGAGATGCAGAAGACTGGACCAATCCTGCAGCCACTCTGCCTCTACCCTTTTTCTCTGTCTGCTCCCTCTCCCAGCCCATTTGGTCCCCTAGGATTCCCCCTACCATTACTCCCTCTGGGTCTTCTTTCTCTGGAGCTTCTCATGAAGTAAAGTTGTCATTACAGGTTCTTATCTCTGCAATGTATTTAATTTTGATGTATTTATTAAGTGTTAATTAATGCACTATGGGAGCCCCCCTTCAGCCCTCTGTATAAATTGATCCTCTTCTTTCCATATGTTTTGCCCATAGGGTTTTCTGCAGCCCTAGGGCAGCCAACAATAAAACCTGTGCCTTTGCAATGGGGTGAAGGAAGGGGGACCATGAGATCCCTATTTATGTGATTTGCAAGAAGTGTTATCATTACTCAGGGTACAAAATGTGTTTAAATTATATAAGTGCCTTGTAAAATCCCAAAGCAAACTCATTTTCATTTCTCATATAATAATCTCATATACAATATACACACATTTTTCATTAATTCTATTAGTTGGTTTTATTACTATTAATAATAATAATAATAATTATTATTATTTATTAACTAGGTTACTGGTTTTTTTCAGTGTGAAAAATTGTGTGCTAAATGTTCGCCTTTTAAAAAAAAACAACATTCCCTGGGTGCACACCCTAATGAAATGTGCTACGCACGCCTGTGGCCACTTGGAAGACAGAAGAGACGGGCTTATTTATCACTGTGCCAGGACTGGCCCTTAGAAATTAGATACAGAAAAGTCTTATCAGGTTATCTAGTTCATCCCATTAAGATTTGTTTCCTACAGCATTTTTCTAGTGCTTTGTAATTTCTGCTGCTTCCCCGTATAGGCTTTTCTACCATCTGATCTCACAATTAGGTAGGTAGTGCCAATTGCAATTATATTTTTAGTGATATGGGCTGGGAACTGGACTGAAGCCAGCCACTCATTTCACTCAGGCCACTGCACACCCAGCCAATACCAAAAAGTTTTATTTACTCTTGAACTGGATCACATTTGGCCACTGAGCTAAAGGTGACAAGCTACATAAACCTCTACCAGTCCTTGTTGAGACATCCTTTAGTTCAGAGATTGGCAACTTTTGGTTCAGAGATTGGCTGCAGTTCACTGTCCCAGGCCAATGGGGGCTGCAGGAAGCGGCGCAGGCCAAGGGATGTGCCGCGGTTCACTGTCCAAGGCCAGTGGGAGCTGCGATCAGCCAAACCTGCGGATGCAGCAGGTAAACAAACCAGCCCGGCCCACCAGGGGACTTACCCTGGCGGGCCGCATGCCAAAAGTAGCCAATCCCTGCTTTAGTTTGTATCCTTGTGACAGAGGCCTGGGAACCAACAGCTGAGCCAGCACTCTGAACACTTAAACACCAATTATTCCCCCCAACCTAATTAGTAGATTAGAATGGGCTGGGGAGAATTCAAGAGGTAATTAACCCATTAACAAAGAGGCTAAAAGAAGACACAGGAAGGAAGTTCTGGGTGTGGGGGAGAGGCAGGCTAAGAGAACCAAAACCAAAAAGATTTCTGGGACAAAGACCTTCCCTCTTCTCCTTGGCAGAGGAGAAACAGATTCTGTAGATAATGTGGTCTATGAATCAAAAAGGTGATGGGAGGAGCAATGTAAATAAACTATATGGTGATGTTTAGCAATTGAAGGTCTCTGAATAGTCTGTGTAAATAAAGCAGAAGATTACCCTGTCACAATCCTAAAGCCTGGTTCAGCAGCAACCCGCAAACCAAGGAGTTTTGATGTAGAAGTAGTAAACAAAAATGCTATCTTTTGCCTGAAAAACAAAGTAACTTTATGCTCAGCATGTGTAAGCTGTTTTTTCTGAACAGGATCTACAATATTTGTATATACATGATATCTTCTGACCTCTGTGGAAAACAAACACTGAATCTTCTAAAAGGAGCTAAAGTATTTTTAGCTTCACAACTGTCTTTTTAATTAAAGAGGAGTGTGGAGAAGTTTGAATCAACACAAGAAATAAGAGCCTGATCATATATGTGGCTGTCTTGCATCAGATTCCTAATAAAGGTGATGAGTGGGGAAAGGGACATAATGTGGCTGGCTACAGGGAAATACCCCATAGTTAATGCCAGTTTTGGTGCTCAGCCCACAAGGACAGATTATTCTAGCCTTTTATAGCAAAGATAAGATACTCTAGCAAATATCATAGGATGTCTGTGACAATCCTTAGCTTATATTTTGTTCCATTTAGTTCAGTCTCTTAAATAATTTGAAGTATGAAGTTATATATACTTCATATACTGTGGTGATTGGCACCTTGTGTAAGACTTTCAATAGCTGAGCACCTCCCAGGAGAGAATAATCTTGGTTAAAACACAAAAGGCCAATCACCCAAGTTTCCTTCTCTTGTCTCTCCCTTCCTTCCTTCTTGCCGTCACCTGTTTATTCCTCCTTTCTTCTTTTCTCCTCTTCTTAACTGGTCAGAATTCTATCTCTGAAGTCAAAGAAATAAGTTTCATGCTTTGCTTTGCTGCAGGCATTCACATAGTTGTTATTCTGGTCTCTGGTAATGAATTCCAAAGCTTTGGCCCTGTTACTCGGAGGGCCCCTATTCCTGCTCTTACAAGCGTCATTTGGGAAGCTGATGGCGTGATAGTTTCCCCCCTCAATATTTCTCCAGCAGTCATTGCAATGGCCCTGGTCTACACTATGAGTTTAGGTCGAATTTAACAGCGTTAGATCGATTTAACCCTGCACCCGTCCACACGACGAAGCCATTTTTGTTGACTTAAAGGGCTCTTAAAATCAATTTCTGTACTCCTCCCCGATGAGGGGATTAGCACTGAAATCGACATCGCCAGGTCGAATTTGGGGTCATGTGGACGCAATTCGATGATATTGGCCTCCGGGTGCTATCCCAGAGTGCTCCATTGTGACCTCTCTGGACAGCACTTTCAACTCAGATGCACTAGCCAGGTACATAGGAAAAGCACCAGGAACTTTTTAATTTCATTTCCTGTTTGGCCAGCATGGCGTGACCATGCAGAACTCATCAGCAGAGGTGACCATGCAGTCCCAGAATCGCAAAAGAGCTCCAGCATGGACTGAACAGGAGGTACTGGATCTGATTGCTGTATGGGGAGACGAATCCGTGCTATCAGAACTCCGTTCCAAAAAGATGAAATGCCAAAATATTTGAAAAAATCTCCAAGGGCATGAAGGACAGTGGCTATAACAGGAACCTGCAGCAGTGCCGCGTGAAAATTAAGGAGCTCAGGCAAGGCTACCAAAAAACCAAACAAGCAAACGGCCACTCCTGGTCAGAACCCCAGACATGCGGCTTCTATGATGAGCTGCATGCAATTCTAGGTGGTGCCCCTACCGCTACCCGACCCTGTACGTGGACTCCTGCAAGGGGGGAGACTCATGCAACAGGGATGAGGATTTTGGGGACGAGGAAGATGATGATGAGAAGGAGGATGAAACTGTTCTCCCCAACAGTCAGGAACTGTTTATCACCCTGAATCCAACACCCACCCAACCCTCCCAAGGCGGGCTCCCCCGGACCTTGAAGGCGGAGAAGACACCTCTGGTGAGTGTACCTTGGTAAATATAATACATGGTTTAAAAGCAAGCGTGTTTAATTATTAATTTTCCCTGAAGACTTGGGATGCATTCGCGGCTAGTACAGCTACTGGAAAAGTCTGTTAACGTGTCTGGGGATGGAGCGGAAATCCTCCAGGGACATCTCAGTGAAGCTCTCCTGGATGTACTCCGAAAGCCTTTGCAAAAGGTTTCTGGGGAGGGCAGCCTTATTCCATCCTCCATGGTAGGACACTTTACCATGCCAGGCCAGTAGCATGTAGTCTGGAATCATTGCATAACAAAGCATGGCAGCGTATGGTCCTGGTGTTTGCTGGCATTCAAGCAACATCCATTCTTTATCTCTCTGTGTTATCCTCAAGAGAGCGATATCATTCATGGTCACCTGGTTGAAATAGGGGAATTTTATTAAGGGGACATTCAGAGGTGGCCATTCCTGCTGGGCTGTTTGCATGTGGCTGAAAAGAAGTCATCCCTGCTTTTAGCCATTCACGCTGAGCTGTTCACGTTTTGCTGGCAGGAATCTTCCCTGATACTAGTCATATGATCAGAGAGGGGTGAAGTGATCATCCCAGATAATTGTGGGGGGGTTAGTTGGGTTTGTGCTGCACGTTAACCCGAAAACCGCAGCCCCTCCTTTTAAATGGCCAACCCAATGGGTGCTTGGTATGGGAAAGGAGGGTGCTGCAGTTTGAAACCATTCACCGTTAAATGGTTTCAAACCATTCACCGTGAAATCGCCAACCCAACGTGTGCTTGAAATGGGAAAGGAGGGCACTGCGGTTTGAAACCATTTACTATGAAAGAGTCTATTCACTGTTCTCTAAAATGTGTCTTTTTAAATACTACTCTCCCTTTTTTTCCTTCCGCAGCTGCAAATGTTTCAATGCTCCCCCCGTCCCAGAGGCTAGTGCAGATAAGAAGGCGAAAAAAACGCACTCGCGATGAAATGTTCTCTGAGCTCATGCAGTCCTCCCGCACTGAAAGAGCTCAGCAGAATGCATGGAGGCAGACAATTGCACAGCCCAGGAAAGCAGAGGTGGCAGGAGCAAGATGATAGGTGGTGGCAGCATGATGAGAGGAGGCAGGAGGCAATGCTGAGTCTACTGGAGGATCAAACTGATATGCTCCGGCGTATCGTTGAGCTGCAGGAAAGGCAGCATGAGCACAGACCTCCGCTGCAGCCGCTGTGTAACCGCACGCCCTCCTCCCCAAGTTCCATAGCTTCCTCACCCAGATGTCCAAGAACATGTGGGGGGGCCTACGGGCACCCAACCACTCCACCCCAGAGGACTGCCCAAGCAACAGAAAGCTGGCATTCAATAAGTTTTGAAGTGCAGTGTGGCCTTGTCCTTCCCTCTTCCCCTCGTCTCCCACCCTAAGGATAACTATAGGCATTTCAACATCCCCAACGGTTATTTTCTGATCTGGAAAGTAAGTCCCTTCCTGAAGCTGTTCAAACAGACCAGAGTTCCTGAAGATGTGAGCGTCATGTACCTTTCCCGGCAATCCCACTTTGATGTTGGTGAAATGTCCCTTGTGATCCACCAGTGCTTGCAGCACCATTGAAAAGTACCCATTTCAGTTTATGTACTGGCTGCCAAGGTGGTCCGGTCCCAAGTCAGGGATATGCGTTCTGTCTATCGCCCCACCATAGTTAGGGAATCCCTTTGCAGCAAAGCCAGCCACTATGACCTGCACATTTCCCAGAGTCACTACCCTTGATAGCAGCAGCTCAGTGATTGCACTGGCTACTTGGATTACAGCAGACCCCACAGTAGATTTGCCCACTCCAAATTGATTCCCGACTGACCGGTAGCTGTCTGGCGTTGCAAGCTTCCAGAGGGCTATTGCCACTTGCTTGTGAACTATGAGGGCTGCTCTCATCTTGGTATTCTTGCGCTTCAGGGCAGGGGAAAGCAAGTCACAAAGTTCCATGAAAGTGCCCTTACGCATGCGAAAGTTTTGCAGCCACTGGGAATCATCCCAGACCTGCAACACTATGTGGTCCCACCAGTCTGTGCTTGTTTCCCGGGCCCACGGCATGAGCCTGCCCCACTGCCACCAGGATGTCCAAATTGCCGGGGCCTATACTTTGAGAGAAGTCTGTGTCCATGTCCTCATCAGTCTCGTCACTGCGCTGCCGTCGCCTCCTTGCCTGGTTTTGCAGGTTCTGGTTCTGAACATACTGCGGGATAATGCGTGAGGTGTTTACAATGCTCATAATTGCCATGGTGAGCTGAGCGGGCTCCATGCTTGCCGTGGTATGGCATCTGCGGGAGAGCAGAGTTGCAGCGGAAGCTGTGGATGATGATGGTTAGCAGGCCTACTGCACCATCTGCTGCCAGCAGCACCAGGACACAACAGTGGCGGTGTCGATGAGCTGAGCTGAGCGGGCTGCATGCTTGCTGTGGTATGGCGTCTGTAGGAGAGCGGGAAAGCAGAGTTGCAGCGGAAGCGGTGGCTGAAAACCTGCAAGGTGGATTCAGGAGAGCTGGAGAGCAGAGTTGCAGTGGAAGCGGTGGTTCGATGACGATTGTTAGCAGTCCTACTGCACCGTCTGCTGAAAGCAGTATGGCGGCTGCACAAAAAAAAAGGTGCGAAATGATTGTCTGCCACTGCTTTCACGGAGGGAGGGGTGACTGACAACACGTAGCCAGATCCAAAATTCCGTGACAGTGTTTTTGCCCCATCAGGCATTGGGAGCTTAACCCAGAATTCCAATGGGCAACGGAGACTGCAGGAACTGTGGGATAGCTACCCATAGTGCAATGCTTCGAAAGTCGACACTAGCCACGGTACTGTGGATGCATTCCTCCAACTTAATGCACTTAGTGGAGACACACACAATCGACTGTACAAAATCGCTTCCTAAAAAATCGATTTCTGTAAATTCGACCTAATTTCGTAGTGTAGACATACCCATGATGAAAGGGAAGTGCACTCTGAGGTAATCTTGGGCCAGTATCACAGAGGACCTTGACAGCTAACAAGGAGACCCTGAATTTGATCCAGTATTCTGTTGGAAGCCAGTGTAGTGATATGAGCAGTGTGGTGATGTACTCTTTTTAGTGGCTGGTGTTGCTGAGGAAGCAGGGTGCTACACTGTAGATTAACTGTATATTTTCTTAATACCAGAGTGCTAATATTTAGATGGAGCAAGATGTAATTGTTCAGTCTGACAGACATTAAGGCCTGGATCACTGTGGCTAAATCTCTGTTTAATATGATTGGATGCAGTTTTTTGGCTAGTTATAGATCTAGAGTTTGGCTAGTTATTGATCTATAGTTATAGATGGAAGAAAGCACTTTTTGTAACTGTGGCTCCCTGGGTGTTCCGCATCAAAGAAGTTCAGGAAAGATACCTAAGCAGATAATCAGTTTGACACTCTGAGGACAGGCAGGAGGCACTGGGAGAGAGGGGGAGGAGTGGGGATGGGGAACGCTTGGGGGGAAAGAGGCAGGAAAGAGGAGGGTCAGAGGTAGAGAGGGGGCGGGAAGAGGTGGGGCGGGGTGGGGCCTTGGGGGAAGGGGTGGAGTGGGGCGGAACCTGGGGCTGAGTCGGGGGTTTGGGAGTCCACAAAAAAATTTAAATCAAAATGGGGTTCCTTGGGTTGCTAAAGTTTGAGAACTGCTGCACTGTGATGTATATATTTTCACAGAACAAAGAGTTTCAGCAGATCATGATCTTTCATCTGATATCTTACATAGCATGCTTTGTAGGAAATATCACAATGATACATGAATGATGAATATGTGGGTTACAGGGTGCTACTTTGGGATATGGAATGTGACACTTAGGTCTTCAGAGTGCTTCCTTCTTCCAAATATCATCATATTTTGATGGCATAATATAGTTAATGCAAATCTTGAAGGGATTATGCACTGGTAGCTAATGCACTGTACAAGCAAGTCTATGGAGAACATATTGTGATACCTACATGATGGCAAAATGGATTAACCCCTACTGGTCCTATAATGTGAGCTAACCATTGGGCGATCCCAGCAAGCCCTAAGTTTCTGTACTTGAAGCCAGTCTGAGAGCATTGTTGTAATGGGTAGACATGGAATGCATTGCCCTTTTACCCACATACACTGAGTCAGTCACTCGGAGCAGGCTAGATAGTTAAACAGGTTATGCAATTTGTCCAAGATACGGACAAATTGGAGAAAGTCCAGAGAAGAGCAACAAAAATGATTAAAGGTTTAGAAAACATGACCTATGAGAAAAGAATCAAAATGTTGGGTTTGTTTAGTCTGGAAAAGAGAAGACTGAACGGGGACATAACAGTTTTCAAGTACATAAAAGATTTTCAACATAATATATATTTGGATTATCACCACTTTAATGAAATTGGACTCTGGGGATTGTAGTATTGCGTGTGCAGGTTTATTGTCTTGAGACTAAAAAGGTGGGGCTGAGACAACAATAGAGGGCTTGATTGTTCAGCAGCTGAAGAGCTGGATTAAACCGCAAACCAATCAGAACACTGAGATCAGCAAAAAAAAAGTAATTTATAATTTAACAGTCAGAAACACAGGCAGGAGTGGCCCTGGGGGAGCGGGACTTTTGGGGTTATAGCCACCCCAAAATTTGCCTTAGCTCCCCTGTAGCCATCCCTCCAAGCGCAAAGGTCAAATATTATGCTGAAGTAAGGGTGGCAGGTATGGCATTGTCACCCTTACTTCTGTAGTTCTCCACTGCTAATGGCAGTGGCGTTGCCTTCAGAGCTGGGCACCCGCCCAGGAGCTGCCACTCTCTGACCACCCAGCTCTGAAGGTAGCACCTGCCGCCAGCAGCAGTGTGGACATAAAGGTGGCAGTAAGGTGCTCATAAGCCTGCTGTGAAAAGTGATATTTGTATATTTGTTAATATCACTTTTCACAGCAGACTTACTAGCACCCCATTGCCACCCTTACTCCTGCACTGCTGCTGGCGGTGGTGCTGCCTTCAGAGCTGGGAGGCTGTGAAAAGTGATATTAACAAACATACAAATATCACTTGTCACAGCAGACTTAGTGCCCCATTGCCACCCTTACTTATGCACTGTTGCTGGCAGCGGCACTGCTTTCAGAGCCACTCAGCTCTGAAGGCAGCATTGCCACCAGCAGCAGTGCAGAAATAAGGGTGGCAAAGCGATGCTAAGTCTGTCTGAAAGGGGTTGCCAATACAAAAAGTTTGAGAACCACTGGTCTAGTTATTATGTAGTCCTGCCTGGAGTGCAGGAGACTGGGCTGGACTAGATGACCTATTGAGGTCCCTTCTAGTCCTACACTTCTGTGATTCTGTGGTGTTGTAACACCAGAAGAGGTCACCTAAGTCCCCTCGCCTGCAGAGTAGGTGTCACTGCTATGGATTTAGAGTTAGATATGAGGGTGAAACTAGAAATCCTTTTGAATTCCTACACTGGCTCTGATTCTTTGAGTGTGCAGCTTCTGGTCTGGGACTTGGCAGAGTAGGCAATAGCGGGGCTGAGATGCATGGCACTTAGGGCTTGGCTACATTTGAGAGTTACAGCGCAATAAAGGAGCACTGGGCGCACTAGCTAACTACCCGTCCACACTGGCAAGGCACGTAGAGCGCTCTGACTCCGCTGCTACAGCGCTGATGGTACTCCACCTCAGCGAGTGGAATAACGTTTGCTGTGCCACCGCTGGAGCGCTGCAGTGCCAATGTGAATGAGGTGTTGCATTACCGCACTCTGATCAGCCTCCAGAAACATCCCATAATCCCCTTAAGTCAAGTGGCCACTCTTGTCATTGTTTTTGAATCGCTGCAGGAATGCAGATATGCCCTTTGAAAGAAAGCAGGCTGCTTATCTGCTCCAAGACAAAGCAAGCCATTAGTGTGGAATGCTGTGTGTGTGAGAGAGAGGCCGGGGCGGGGGGTCTGCTGCTGTCTGAACTTACAAGACAGCATGCTGACATGCTCTTAGCCCCCCAAAAACCCACTCTCTCTCCCCCCACAGACACACAACACACTCCCTGTCACACTCCACCCCACCCCATTTGAAAAGCCCATTGCAGCCACTTGAATGCTGGGATAGCTGCCCACAATGCACTGCTCCCAATGCTGCTGCAAGTGCCGCAAATGTGGCCATGCCAGTGCGCTTGAAGCTGTAAGTGTGGACAGACTGCAGCGCTTTCCCTACTGCGCTCTCCGAAGGCTGGTTTAACTCAGAGCGCTCTACATCTGCAAGTGTAGCCATGCCCTTAGGAATTTTTTCGAAATGGACGAAAAATGAGCATTTTAGTAAGACAGACTATAACGACATTGTTGAGTACTCATGATTTATTTTTTTCTGGCAGTTTTGTATGCGTCTAAAGAGAAACTTAAGCAAACCAGTTAGGAAAGGAGACCTTTCACATCTGATTGACTCTAAAACGACTACCCGGAATCACACCCTCTCTTTCCTTTCAGAAAAATAAACTGTACTGAGCACTTGATGCTTCCACACACAAGTTACAGTACTAGCATAGTTTTTAGTTTAATTATTTTTGAGGGGTGGAGAAGGGATGTTGGTTCTAGCCAACAACAACAGGTTTTGGTTCTGTTTTTTTTAAAGGTTTTGCGGCGTGCCTTGATTTGAGAGAAACTTTTGAAAGCTTAAAAATAAGGTCAAGCCAGGTAATTCCAATGTGGAATTTTATTAGCTTTCTGGCTCAGACCCATATGACAACATTATGTAACTAAAACAAACCAATTTAGTATTTTGATAAGCATCTAAGATAATGAAGCTGTTCTGCTGGCAGGGCATATATTTTCATAAGCACAATGTTAGCAGCCTAACTTGCTTTATAATCACTGAAGCAAATTATTTACCTGGAGGGCAGGCGATTGGAGTAGGATGTTGAAAGCAGTAGAGAAGAGTCATCTGCTGTGTAAATGAGACATGGATGAAATCATGGGATGAAACAGTAATTCTGAAGTTTTTTTCCCTTTTCATATTTTCCTGCTCAGCCCCCACAACAGATACTGCTACTTAATATCCATGTACGCTTCTTCCCCAACTCCTGATGCCATCATGTAGGTAATCCCTTGCCAGTCATTAGCAATGGGTAAACCTCAAAAGATTCTGGAGGTTCTGTTCACCTCAGCAAAACATACCAAAGTTACCATGAACAGAAGTTTAACTGAGAAATCTGGCTGGAAATCTCATGAATAGAAAGATTCTCCACTATGAGCTGTTAGTTAACCAGAGAGATGCTTTAGGATGCATCTGATATTTTCTGGTACTTCCTTCTTTTAACCAAATCTCAAATTCTATGAGAATGGAATGCTTCATGCTGTCTTGCCATTTCCAGGCCACATTTTAGCCTAAACCAGGAAGCACAAAAGAGCTGCATTTTTTTCCTCAATAGTTAACCAGAATTTCTGAATTTCCAGAAAAGTTCAAGTTTTAATTAAAGATTTATGATGGGTCTTATTTTATCCATACTTGCACATGCATCCTCTCTGAGATAGGGAAGTTTTCATGACAACATAGGTATTTGGTTAGCACATATGGCATATAAGAACATAACAATGGCCATATTGGGTCAAACCAATGGTCCATCTAGCCCAATATCTTTTCTTCCAAAAGTGGCCAGTGCCAGATGCTTCAGAGGGAATGAACAGAACAGGGCAGTTATCACTTGAACCCTCCCCTGCCATCCAGTCCCAGCATCTGGCAATCAGAGGCTATATCAGTTCAGGCTGGGGACCAACTGGCTAAGCAGCAGTTCTGCAGAAAAGGACCTGGGGATTACAGTGGATGAGAAGTGGATATGAGTCAGCAGTGTGCCTTTGTTGCAAGAAGACCAGCAGCGTATTGGGCTGTATTAGTAGGAGCATTGCCAGCAGATCAAGGGAAGTGATTATTTCCCTCTGTTCGGCACTGGTGAGGCCACACCTGGAGTACTGTGTCCAATTTTGGTCCCTCCACTACAGAAGGGATGTGGACAAATTGGAAAGAGTCCAGCAGAGAGCAACGAAAATGATTAGGGGGCTGTGGCACATGACTTACGAGGAGAGGCTGAGGGGACTGGGATTATTTAGTCTGCAGAAGAGAAGAGTGAGGGGGGATTTGATAGCAACCCTCAACTACCTGAAGGCGGGTTCCAAAGAGGATGGAGGTAGGCTGTTCTCAGTGGTGGCAGATGACAGAACAAGAAGCAATGGTCTCAGGTTGCAGTGGGGGAGGTCTAGGTTGGATATTAGGAAACACGATTTCACTATGAGGGTGGTGAAGCACTGGAATGGTTAACTAGGGAGGTGCTGGAATCTCCATCCTTAGAGGTTTTTAAGGCCCAGCTTGACAAAGCCTTGGCTGGGATGACTTAATTGGTGTTGGTCCTGCTTTGAGCAGGGGATTGGACTAGATGACTTCCTGAGGTCTCTTCCAACCCTAATATTCCAGGTGGATGAGGACAGTGTAAGTGGAAGAGTCACAGTGACTGTCATTGTACTATGGCACTGTTGGGACTATTACTGGCTAATACCAGGGCATTCCCAGCCTATGTGTCAGTGTCCACAGAAATCCCAAGAAGTGACGTGTTTAAATAAATCCTGAGGCAATTATCTTGATTGAAACCTTCCAGGCTGTGAGCTGTAATGCTTTCATCTTTCCAAGAATTAGCATATACATTACGTATGAAAGTTTTCAATCATTACGTTTGTTTTAATGCTGAATTATTTTGATGAAATATAATTTGAGGGATATTTATTGGAGGACTTGCTAGTCTTACTACCCTCATAGTATGTGAGTACTAGAACTGCTGGCCATATTGGCATTTACCCTCATATAAAAGGAACAAGTTTTCAATCTTAGTTCACCCTTATTTGGAGTCCTAAACATGTGTTGAATTGAGCTGGTATGAAGTGAAACAGCAGAATACCCTCATCTGGTTCAGCAAAATTTCTTTGTATTCATTGTTTTAAATAGTTTGTAATCTCTATTGTTGTAAATGAAACTTTCCACACATGACCTAGAGCAGAACTGTCTGTAAACAGTCAGAAACAATAGCTCTGAGAAGTGTGAACTGCCCCATTCCTCTCAATAGAATGTTGAGGCTGAAGCCAAGGATTCCAAATGTAATGTCAATATGGTGTTGACTTTGAAACCTAAGGATGCCAGATGTAATATCATTTTACTTCAGACATTTTAGCAGAAAGATCCACCTACTCTCAGATAGAGAGGTGCATTTTGTAGAGTATCATCACTTTTTCCCTCTGACTCTGAAGGCTCTGGATCTAAAGATCTGGCTGTGGGAGGTAGATTCTTGTCAGCTTTCCAAAGTAGCACAGTTCAACTTTATTCTTGAACTTCTTTCTGCAGTCAGTTTAGTGCTGCTGAAAGGTGCCAGACTGATAGAGACTGAAGTCCCTTATGCATCCACATAGGGCTTGGCTACACTTGCAGAGCGCTTTGGGTTAAATTAGCCTTCGGAAAGTGCACCAGGGAAAGCGCTCCAGTCTGTCCACACTGACAGCTGCAAGCACACTGGCGTGGCCACATTCACAGCACTTGCAGCGCCATTATGGACAGCTATCCCACAGAGCACCTCTTCCCATTCTGGCGCTGTGGCCTGTGGGAAGGAGGTGTGGGGTGCGGGGCATTCTGGATCCTGTCCCAATGCCTCGTGATGCATTGCTTTGCATCCCAGTAATCCCTGTGTTTCTGTCCACATTTGGAGCCATCTTTCAACAGTTTCTGTGCGGTGCACTCTGTCTTCCCTTTTGGTCTGCGGGAATGGAGCCGGAACTGCTGAGGAGGATGCAGACGAGTCTCACCAGCATGTCATGTTTAGCATTCGAACTACTCCTTAAGATCCAAAGTGAGGACAGTGAGGAGTCCGACAAGAATATTGAGTCACGTAATGCATATGACACGAAATTGCTTGTCTCATTCACGGGCATGCTCTCCACCATGGAAGCCGCTTTTGGGCTTGGGAAACAAGCACTGAGTGGTGGGATCACATCGTTCTGCAAGTCTGGGATGACGAGCAGTGGCTGCAGAACTTTCGGATTAGAAAAGCCACTTTCATGGGACTGTGTGCTGAACTCACCCCCACCCTGCGGTGCAAGGACACGAGATTGAGAGCTGCCCTGCCGGTGGAGAAACGGGTCGCTATTGCAATCTGGAAGCTGGCAACTCCAGACAACTATCTGGATCGCTAACCAGTTTGGAGTGAGAAAGTCAACAGTTGGAATTGTGTTGATGCAAGTTTGCAGGGCCATTAATCGCATCCTGCTCAGAAGAACCGTGACTCCGGGTAACGTGCATGACATTGTGGCTGGCTTTGAACAAATGAGTTTCCCTAACTGCGGAGGGGCGATAGATGGGAAGCATATTCCTATTCTGGCACCAGACCACCTAGCCTCCTGAGTATGTTAACTGAAAGGGGTATTTCTCCATGGTTCTCCAGGCGCTTGTGGATCACCGTGGGCGTTTCATTGGCATTAACGCAGGCTGGCCCGGAAAGGTGCACGACGCATGCATCTTTTGCAACACTGGCCTGTTCAGGAAGCTGCAAGCCGGAACTTTTTTCCCAGACCAGAGGATCACTGGAGGGGAAGTCGAAATGCCCATTTTGATCCTTGGAGACCCCGCTTACCCTTTAATGCCATGGCTCATGAAACCCTATACAGGGAGCCTGGACAGCAGTCAGGAATGGTTCAACTACAAGCTGAGCTGGTGCTGAATGACTGTGGAGTGTGCTTTTGGCCATTTGAAGGGCCGCTGGCGCTCTCTTTATGGGAAGCTGGACTTGGCCGAAGCCAGCATCCCCGCGGTTATATCCGCATGCTGTACCCTCCATAATATTTGTGAAGGGAAGGGTGAAAGCTTCACTCAGGCATGGGCCTCGGACGGTCAACACCTGGAGGCTGAATTTGCACAGCCAGAGAGCAGGGCTATTAGAGGGGCCCAGCGTGGGGCTGCAAGGATTAGGGATGCCTTAAGGGAGCAATTTGAGGCTGAAAGCCACCAGTAATGTCTGTTGCTCTGCACGGGAGTTAAGTGAAGTGGCTGTCTTTGGTACACTGAATTGTGGTGCTTGTTGCTTTCCTGGGCTAAGGTATATTTTGCTTTATGCACTAATAAAGTATGTTTTCAAAGTGAAAGCTTCATTTATTGAAAAGAAAATCCATTTATTGAAATAAAAACAAAGTAACACAGCAATACCAAACGGCAAGGGGGTGGGGTGGGGAGGGGACCAGTTCACTCACAGACTTGAGAATGTCCTGATTTCATACTCTGGAATCCTGTCTGGAGTGCTGTGCACTTAGTGCTGCACTTCAGGATGGCTATAAGGCATGTTGAGGGGGGTTGAGTGCAGTGGATAAGGGTTGTAGTTTTCGTGGGTGGATGGTGAAGCTGGAGGTGAGCCTGGATAGAGTCCGCTTGGCGCTCCATTATGCTAATCAGCTGATCCGTGCTTTGCTGCCAGAGCACCGCGTTTTGTTGCCGGCAATCCTCATTCTTCTGGTGGATCCTCCTTTCACTCTCCCTCCACTTCTGTGCCTTTCGATTCTCTTCCACAGACTGCCGCATCGCTTCCTGCAGCCTGTCTTCTTTGCTTTTATGGGACCTCTTCCTGAGTGCTCTCAGTCTGTCGGCCGGTGATAACACTGGTGGCTGAGATCTCAAGTTTCAGAGTAACAGCCATGTTAGTCTGTATTCGCAAAAAGAAAAGGAGTACTTGTGGCACCTTAGAGACTAACCAATTTATTTGAGCCTAAATAGCTACAGCTAACCTGGTAGCTGAACTTTGTGACTTTGTCCTTACCCATAACTATTTTACATTTGGGGACAATGTATACCTTCAAATCAGAGGCACTGCTATGGGTACCCGCATGGCCCCACAGTATGCCAACATTTTTATGGCTGACTTAGAACAACGCTTCCTCAGCTCTCGTCCCCTAACGCCCGTACTCTACTTGCGCTATATTGATGACATCTTCATCATCTGGACCCATGGAAAAGAAGCCCTTGAGGAATTCCACCATAATTTCAACAATTTCCATCCCACCATCAACCTCAGCCTGGTCCAGTCCACACAAGAGATCCACTTCCTGGACACTACAGTGCTAATAAACGATGGTCACATAAACACCACCCTATACCGGAAACCTACTGACCGCTATTCCTGCCTACATGCCTCCAGCTTTCACCCTGACCACACCACACGATCCATTGTCTACAGCCAAGCTCTGAGATACAACCGCATTTGCTCCAACCCCTGAGACAGAGACAAACACCTACAAGATCTCTATCAAACATTCTTACAACTACAATACCCACCTGTGGAAGTGAAGAAACAGATTGATAGAGCCAGAAGAGTTCCCAGAAGTCACCTACTACAGGACAGGCCTAACAAAGAAAATAACAGAACGCCACTAGCCGTCACCTTCAGCCCCCAACTAAAACCCCTCCAACACATTATTAAGGATCTACAAGCTATCCTGAAGGATGACCCAACACTCTCACAACTCCTGGGAGACAGGCCAGTCCTTGCCTACAGACAGCCCCCCAACCTGAAGCAAATACTCACCAGCAACCACATACCACACAACAGAACCACTAACCCAGGAACCTATCCTTGCAACAAAGCCCGTTGCCAACTGTGCCCACATATCTATTCAGGGGACACCATCACAGGGCCTAATAACATCAGCCACACTATCAGAGGCTCGTTCAACTGCACATCCACCAATGTGATATATGCCATCATGTGCCAGCAATGCCCCTCTGCCATGTACATTGGTCAAACTGGACAGTCTCTACGTAAAAGAATAAATGGATACAAATCAGATGTCAAGAATTATAACATTCATAAACCAGTCGGAGAACACTTCAATCTCTCTGGTCACGCGATTACAGACATGAAAGTTGTGATATTACAACAAAAAAACTTCAAATCCAGACTCCAGCGAGAAACTGTTGAATTGGAATTCATTTGCAAATTGGATACAATTAACTTAGGCTTGAATAGAGATTGGGAGTGGCTAAGTCATTATGCAAGGTAACCTATTTCCCCTTGTTTTTTCCTAACCCCCTCCCCCCCCCGGGCGTTCTTGTTAAACCCTGGATTTGTGCTGGAAATGGCCCACCTTGATTATCATACACATTGTAAGGAGAGTGGTCACTTTAGATAAGCTATTACCAGCAGGAGAGTGGGTTTGTGTGTGGGGGGGGGGGGTGAGAAAACCTGGATTTGTGCTGGAAATGGCCCAACTTGATTATCATACACATTGTAAGGAGAGTGATCACTTTAGATAAGCTATTGCCAGCAGGAGAGTGGGGTGGGGGGAGGTATTTTTTCATGCTTTGTGTGTATAAACGATCTTCTACACTTTCCACAGTATGCATCCAATGAAGTGAGCTGTAGCTCACGAAAGCTTATGCTCAAATAAATTGGTTAGTCTCTAAGGTGCCACAAGTACTCCTTTTCTTTTTGAGATCTCAAGGTTGCACCTATACAGGCAAAATGCAACACTTAACAGAGGAACCATTGTACACACCAGACAGAGCAATGATTCCCCCGCACTTAAGGAGGGCAATCACAGTCCATACAAAACCATACTTTGCCTGCCCCAAAGCAAGCGCACATAAGCTACGGGAGCCCCAGAAATGGTGAGTAAGCACAGGGTCCGGGGGGACTGATTGTTTCATGGGTGTACTGTCTTCTGGATTTCTGTGCCTTGGGGAGAGCCAACAGCTCCAGGGGAAATCTACACTGAACACTGTCACAACATTCTCCACAGGAGATGGTCCTGGAAGATATTTCGCTGCTGAGGGTGACCGGGGAAGCAAGGGAGGGTCTTCTACTACAAAGCGGCTTCTACCCTGGCCCATACGCAGCTTGACTGTGTGCAGTAATGGTCCCCCTGCCCCTTACGGCACAGTGGCATGGACACGTTAGCCTGACGGGGACAAGAACCACGCTGGCTCTCCCAATAAACCTGAGCAGGCGCAGTGCCCACGTTCTGTCTGAGACTTTTGAAGAGATCACCGATGCCAATTACCGTGATGTGAGAGAGCACATCAATGCGCTATTCCACATCTAGGCATGCATGTATCCCAAACCCTCCTCGCCCAAAGAGCCTGCACCAAAGAACTTCCTTCCTGAAAAAAAAAGCCGCCTACCGGGAACTTCCTCTGGTGTTTGTCCTTCCCCAAGCACCGGACGCTGTGACTGGCTGCCTTCCTCCTGGCTCGAGAAGAGCTCCTGGCTGCATGCATCAAGGGATTCCGGGCTGTCTCCCCCCTCCTCAGCACCCTCGCTTGCATTTTCCTCCTCCTCCTCCTCCTCCTCCCCCCCCCTTGCTGTGCTGGGCTCGGAAGTGTCCATGGTGGTTGTTGGAGTGTAGGTGGGGTTGCCCCCAAGTATCACATCCAGCTCTTTGTAGAAATGGCAGGTTGCGGGGGCAGCACCAGAGTGGCCGTTTGCCTTGCAGGCTTTGCGGTAGGCATTCCGCAGCTCCTTCACTTTAACCCTGCACTCTATGGTGTCCCAGTCATGGCCCCTTTCCGTCATGGCCCTTGATATGTGCCCGAAGGTATCGTAATTCCTATGTATTAAAACTGACAACTATAGAGATAAGTGTCCATTAACATTCCCCTAGCCTTCCAGTGTTCAGGTACAGCTATATTGTTGAATTGGGACGATGTCTATGGGTATAGAAAGAAAAATGGTGTACTAGTTGTGCACTCAATTTCTAAGCAAAGCCGTGGTAAAGTCAGAATGCTTATATCTAGGTATAGTGAGTTGTAATTATTCAACCTGACAGCCACTAGGGCCTGGATCACTGGGGCTAAATGTGTGTTTGATAATATGAGAGAGTCCTTTGGTTTGTGTTGAGGGATAGGAAAGAAGATTGGGGTTAAGAAGTTTAAATATAATTATTACAGAACTAGAGCAGCATGTCACAATTTCTTGTTTTTATGGATGCAACTTCACACCTTATGCAATTGGCTTCAAATGCATCTGATGAAGTGGGTTCTAGCCCATGAAAGCATATTCCCAAATAAATTTGTTAGTATCTAAGGTGCCACAAGGACTCCTCGTTGTTTTTGCTGATACAGACTAACACGGCTACCACTCTGAAACCTATCCGGTGCTGTAACTCCTTATCCTTGTGCTCTGAGGGATTGATCTAAAGCCCAATTAAGTCAATGGAAAGTGACTTTAGTGGAATTTGGATCAGGCCCTGACTTCCAGCTCTTGACATGTGACATTAATCTATTTCTGGTATTTTTCATGCATCCTGTCTGCCTATGGGTTGGAGGTTAGGGGAGGGGCAAGGGTGGGCGAAGGAAGAGATATACTCGTAGGAGAGCAATAATGAGGTGTTCTTCGAGTGCTTGCACATGTCCATTCCACTGTACATGTGTGTGTGCACTGTGCGCGATTGTCTAAGACCTCTTTTCCTCAACAGTACCTGTCAGGGTAGCTTGAGTGCCCCCTGCCATCATGCACTGCAGCATGTAAGTATAAGAGAGTGGAGCACACACACACACCGACCTCTTTCAGTTCTTTCTGACCTCCCATGAGGTTGTCGGAATGGAGTCAAATTTGTTGTGGCAAGAGCTTCCCTCACTCCTTGGTATATATACCCTCTTACTGTTAGAAATTAGTTAGTTGAAGTTAGTTTAGCTGGTTTTTAGTACTTGTTTTAGTTTTAGGTCTTTTTTGATTAAATTTTATCTTTCGGTACTGGGGTCGGTACTGGAACGATGCCTCACTCCCTGGGAGTTTAAGGCTTGCAGAAAGCCTATGCCAGTCGGTGACCCGCACCTGGCTTTCTTTAAATATTTGGGAGAATCCCACATCAGTGTCAGATGTCACATTTGCGAAGGATTTAAGCCCAGCTCAAAGAAAGAAAGAACGAACAGCGAGGCTCAGGTGTTTACTTATGGAGGTAGCACTTTGCGCTCTATCGGAGTCATCACATGGGGAAAGCACCCCATGTATGGAGGCGCCCCATCGGCGATATCTGCAGCTCCTCGATCCCTTTCGCCAGTGCTGAAGACAAGGCATAGACCCTCCCAGGGTTTGGTACTCATTGAGTTTGTTGGTACAGAAGCCAGGTAGAGGCAGAGACTCTGAGACATTTGAGAGAGAGATGCTCTCCCTAGAGCACTTATCAGTTAAGAAGAAGAGACTGCTGCCTCTGGAACCTGTTCCAGGTCTGTCGAGACCATCCTCCAAAAGATCATTGCATCAGGGTCATCAGTTGTTGCCACACTCAGTCACCCTGGAGGAGTGTGCAGCTGCAAGGGACCCGCTTAGCCTCTCAGTGCCAGTATCCCTGGCAGTACAGGAAGGCTTACAATTGGTACTGATTCCTGCAGCTCCTACCTCACCATGTCAGGAACCAACAATACTGCTACCTCCCAAACTTCCACAAAAGCTGGTGCAGTCAAGAGGAAGTCTCCAATGATATCCCCAGTACTGCTGTTATCAGGTTCTGGCTACCTATCTCAAATCCAAACTGGTTCTTCCCCTCTGTTGTCAAAGGTATCGGACTCTTCTTCAGACTCAGAGGTGTGTTTGTCTTTGTCATGTCCAAGATTGGGAACATACAGTCCATCAGAGACCATGGGTCATGCAGCAGTCACAACACTGGCCTCCTGCTCAGGGGCAATGGCTCGGTCAAGGATGGGTTCCAGGCCCATATTACTGGCCATTTTGGATACTGTGCGGTGTCTTTCCTCCCACAAGGATCTCTCCTCCGCTTTCTCATTTACTGTCCTTAATGGCAGGCCAGGGGCATCAGCACTGTGGACATCATTCTCCAGTACCAAGATTGGTACTGAGCATCCAGAAGTCACTCGGGCTGGTTCTCCACCACAAGACATAGAGCAGCCACAACCTCAGAATCCTGTTGCATCTGACCAGATCAGGTGGCAAGAGATTCACCACCACCAGAGGACCACAGAGCTCATCAAGATCTATTGAGAAGGGTGGCCTCTGTTCTTGACAGTCAGACAGAGGAGGTATGTGAAAGCTCTCACAAGCTGGTGGACATTGTGGTATCAGTGGCCCCTGCCAGAGTGGCCCTGCTGATTAACAATGCCATTTTACTCCTACTAGAATTCTGCACCACTGCACAATGCAGAATTTACACAGAATTTACGGTCCCCATAGAATTTTATTTTTTCACGCAGAATTTGTGATTTCTGAGGCTCTGTAATGGGATTGGCACCCACCTCTTGTGAGTGCCCCCCTCTGGTTGTGTGTGTCCGCGGTCTTTAAAGTATGGAGCCATATCCCCAGGGGTTCCTCCCTGGAGAAACTATCTTCCTGCGGCACTCCCCAGGCTCAGTCCCTACTCAGGGTCCTCAGCCTGCCAGGAGCTCCTTCATTGCTTACCCAGTCTTTGCTAGCAAATTGTCTTTGGCTCAGTCCTAGCAGCCAGCCAGGAGCCTCTCGCTCCCCCAGTCCCTGCCCCCGCTTAGCTGTCCATTGTGCTGCAGTTCCTTCAGCCAGCCAGGCATGCAGTTCTTTCTTATCCAGCTCCAAGCAGCAACTGCCCTTTCTCTGGTTCTGAAGCTCCTTTTTATAGGGCTCTCCTGGGCCCTGATTGGCTGTTTCCCCGTGTAGCCACTCTAGCCTGCTTGGAGGACCTTTCCACCACTCCTTACCTGGGATAAGTGTGTCAGGACCCTGAGGCCTCCAACAGGGGGCCTCTGGGCCTAGTGCACCCCATCACACGCTCCTGGTGGCGTGATTATATTGTGTTATTTATCTAGCATCTCAACTGTGCTGTCCACATTCGACACACTGGGACTCCTAGTAAATTGGGACAAATTAATTCTGAAAGCAATATAGAAAATAGTGTCTGTTAGAGCGATCTTAGACTCCACAAAGGACAAGGCCTTTCTACTGCAATCCAGGTTTGAAACACTATGGGGCTTAGTGTTGTGGTTGAAAACACATCCTCTTACCACAGCATGCTGTTGTCTCGGTCTCCTGGGTCACACGACAGCTTTTACCTATGTGGTGCAACACATCAGCCATCCCTACAGCTTTCTGAACTGCAGCCTAACTTCAGCATATGCCCCAATTGTCATCTTTTGGACAAGTTATTTCGGGTGCTGTGGCACCTACAACCAGCCAGCTCAGGTCACAACCTCAAGGAAGTGCTAAGTGTACCAATTCACTTGTTAGAGTAGAACAAAAGGGGATGTTATCCCATTATGTGTACATGGCATATGCCCAGTAATTACATTTGCTCTAAATGCATGAAAGCTAGTGAAATGCTAATGTTATTGTCTTCACCTATCTGTTTCCTGTGATTACTATCTTTGTGTTTAATTAACAGTAAATCAAAGGATTGTGTTAGTATTGAGATGAGAATTTACTTGATGTTCAAACTTCCTGAAAACCTATGAATGTTACCTGTATTGTTTTCACTTATCCATCCCTATTATGTATAATGAATAGTCAGCAATTGTATTATGTATATCACTGTGTGATGGGGCGGCTTCCCTGCACTGGCCCTGAGGGGGTTAAAACCAGCCTAGGGATGCTGAGTGGCAGGCAGCCAAAGGAGTGGCAGCAGGGGAAACAGCAAATTAGGGCGGTGGCTGCAGAGAGTTAGGGCCCAGGTGGCCCATATAAAAGGAAGCTGCAGACCAGAGTGAGTGAATCTGCTGCAGGAACCTCTGTGGAGAAGACTGGCTTCCTAGAGGGCTCCTGGCAGGCTTCCAGGACTTACAGGCTCGAGGCCCTGGGAAGAGGGCAAAGGACCTGGAGCCAGAGGCAGGAGCTGAAGGAACTGAGGCTGCAGGGAAATGGCCCAGGGAATAGAGACAGTGAGCTTGAAGGAAGAGACAACAGGAAGCTGCTGTTTGCATGGTCCTTGGGCTGGGGCCCAGAGTAGTGGGTGGACCTGCCCTCCCCCGCACTAGCCGCTGAAGGAGTGGCCTGGCTGTGGACTGCTAAGCCTCTGCGAGGAGTGGCTGGCCTCTTGTTGGAGGAGTCCCCCAGAAGTGGGGAAAACAGGATGGTGTCACGGCTGGAGGGCTGTGCCACGGAGCAGATGCTGAGAAAAAGGAAACGTAATGGATCTGCAGGTGGGGACGAGGACGGGAGAGCCACCATGACCCGAGGGCACACCTGCTGGGACTGAGCTAATTCCCGAAACACCCAAAACCACCGGGATGCCAGTGTGGTGAGTGACCCTATGACACGCTGTAACTGGATTCCTATGTGTATGTATAGGAAGCAGAATGTTAATTTCAAAGCAAGCGGTCTCTGATGCAGTGACCCAAAGTCAAATACTCAGAATGCATTCTTCATCAAAGGAAGAGCCCATGCTGTGAGTGCATGTATTTGCCTGGCTGCTTTTTGGGGAAGACAGCTATAAAAGTGTGCCTTGGGAACAATCCTTCATCTCTGGACTGATGAATTCTGACAGGGTGGAATTCTGAGCAACTGGACCGAGAATCCCTACAGCTGTTTTAGGTAACCCTGAGAGACTTATGGAAAACTAGCAAATTATTACACTTAAACTTTGATTCACCTGTAATGTGTTTTACCTGTTTTAACCTTTAAATAACCTTCATTTGGGTTTCTTAGCTAATAAATCTTTAATTAGTTTACTAGAGAAATTGGCTTCAGCATTCTCTTTGGTGAGATCTGGAATATACTTTGACCTGGGGTAAGTGACTGGCCCTTTGGGGCTGGAAGAACCTAATACATTGTGATTTTTGGTTTATGTGACCAATATAATTAAGTCCAGTTTGTCCAGGTATTAAGTTTGGCTGGAACACCTAAGGGGACTGCCTGTGGCTCCATGGTGAGACTAATATAGTAATCAGGAGCACACATTTATTACTGGCTTGGTGAAATCTAATTAGAGAACATACCATCACTTTGGGGTGTCTGCCCTGTTTTCTGACAGTCTGACGTCAGATTGACACTCTTAGTTGTGAGCCACTCCAGACACTGTGACAGATGCCAAGAAGGGTTTTGTCGCCTCTGGATTGGGAGGGTGGATCATCTGAAAGTTTATGTGAGGGTTACCTTTATTCCCCTGCTATCAACCCTTCCTCTAGTCACAGATGCATCATGCCTGGTTTGAGGAGCTCATATGGGGTCACTACAGACTCAAGGTCTCTGGTCTTTTCAAGATCTAAATACATATATAAATGTAAGGGAGTTGAGATCTATTCAACTAGCCTGCTCAGCTTTCCTTCCACATATAGTATCTGTTAATTCTAATGGACAATGCTGTGATTATGTTTTATATAAACAGGCAGGGAGGGGTGTGCTCAAATCAGCTGTGCCAAGAGGCAGTTTGCCTCTGGGAATTTTGTATAACTAATTTGATTAATCTCAGAGCTGCTTGTCTGCCTGGGAAACAAAACATGTTGGTGGATCAGCTGAGCAGATCCTTCTCCGATCACCGTGAGTGGTCATTACATCCAGATATGGCCAGATCCATCTTCCAGCTCTGGGGGACTCCCCAAGTGGATCTGTTTGCAACAAAGACCAACAGAAAATGGCATCAGTTTTGCTCCTTATGAGGTTTTAGCTCAGGATCACTGAAAGATGTTTTCCTGCTTTCCTGAAGGAACTCCCTCCTATACACCTTCCCTCCAATTCCATTGTTACCCAGGGTCTTGTTCAAAGTCAAACAAGACCATGCTTACTTTATCCTTATAGCACCAGCATGGCCTCAACACTGGTACTCAAGCCTACTGACCTTGTCAATCAAACTCCGCTATCTCTTCTGTTGGATCGAGGACCACAGTTGCCTGGTCCCTCCTAGCTTGTAAGCCCTCCACCTGACAGTGTGGAGGGCTCACTCCTTTAGAAAGAACTTGCTCTAAGGACATTCATGAAGTGTTTCTGGATAATAGAAAGTCCTCAATTAGGGGCACTTACCTGGCTACGTGGAAGCATTTTTCCATTTGTCCCATTAAAAGGGTGTATCTCCAGAACTGGCTCTCTTGAATCTTTTACTGGACTATCTTCTCTACCTCAAACGTCAGAGTTTAGCTGTTAGCTCTTTAAGACTATATCTGGCAGACATTTTGACCTTCTGCCCTTCGCTGGATGATAATTGCTTTTCTCCAACCCAATCATCATCAGATTCCTAAAGGGCTTGATCAGATTGTACCCACACGTGCAAGATCCTGTCCCTCCTTGGGATCTGAACTTTGTCCTAGCAAAGATGATGGGACCTTTTTTCTTCACTGGGAGTCAGTGTCAACATCGAAAAGTTGATCTTCAACTCCATGCAATCATTGGACTTCATTGGGGAAACTCTAAACTCTATCATGGCACGGGCATACCTGCCCAAAGACAGATTTCAGGCAATAAATGACATCATAGCATGCATCATGAAAAGCCCTTATGTACCAGCCAAGACTTGTCTGTCCCTACTCACTGTTAGGATATAGATATTCAGGCCTATCTGTAAAGGCCTATACTCTAAGAATTTAGGTGTATTCTTATCACTTGGCTAGTTATAGAGGTATAAAAGAGAGAATCAAAATCACTGTCTACCGGTGTAAGACCCTTCTTTTACTGTGACAGTCTGAGACCCTGTGCTTAGGCTAAGATCTTTGGCCAAGCAGCAGAGGCAGCCATAAGCTGGGAAGCGAACAGTCACATCCTCACATTCGAAACTAGTCACATTGAAATACGGTGCTATTGGGCTGTTAGGAATCCAATCCTGTCCTGATAATGCCGATCGCCTCCAGAGAAAGGGAAGTGCCTAGAAGATGTAAAAGGAAACTTAGTTTGATAGCATCCTGTCTGGCAAGAACTCACTTAACAATAGCTGGGATGTGAAATCCTCACTTCTGTATTGTTTTGTCATTATAGTTCCCACTCTGCTATTGTTTGTCTGTATAATCTCTGTCTGGTTCTGTGATTGTTTCTGTCTGCTGTATAATTAATTTTGCTGGGTGTAAACTAATTAAGGTGGTGGGATATAATTGGTTAAATAATCATGTTACAATATGTTAGGATTGGTGAGTTAAATTTCAGTAAAATGATTGGTTAAGGTATAGCTAAGCAGAACTCAAGTTTTACTATATAGTCTGCAGTCAATCAGGAAGTGGGTGGGTGGGAGAAATGGGGGTGGGGAAATTGGAATCATGTTTTGCTAAGGGCAGGAATGGGAACAGGGACACAGGTGTAAGGCTCTGTGGTGGCAGAGCTGGGAAGGGGGACACTAAGGAAGGAAACTGGAATCATGCCTGCTGGAAGTTCACCCTAATAAACATCGAATTGTTTGCACCTTTGGACTTCGGGTATTGTTGCTCTCTGTTCATGCGAGAAGGACCAGGGAAGTAAGTGGGTGAAGGTATAAGCCCCCTAACACTCACCACATAGCCTCATGCACTTACGTGCACTTCATGAGAATTCACCTTCGTTGCCTTCAAACATGACTATAGTCCATGTGCTCACTAAGCTGCCACTCCATGAATCTCATGCTGACAGTCCTGGCCAAGGTACTGTTCTCCCTCCTATGGTGGACAAACCCACATCACAAACACATGGGAGTCCCCCTTCTTCCCTCTTCTCCTGACAAAACTATCATCATCATCGATGCGTCCCTGCTAGGCTGGGGAGCCCAAATGGACAACTGGTCATTCTATCTACAGGACCAAGCACACTGGGGCAGCAATCCTGACGGGGGTGCTGGACACTACTGTCATATAAATAATAATGATACTTGTCTACTGAAATGAGGACTGAAAACACCAACTCATTTCAGATAAGTTGCCAGACATATTTCAGTGAATAATTGATGTTCAGTCATTACCTGGACTGAATGTCACTGGCCTAGATTTGAACGCTAGAGGTAAAATTATCCTATTTCCAATATCAATCTCCTGAGCGAGAAAATCCCCTGAAAGCCATTAATAATTGAAAACATTACTGAGAACAAAGATACAGACAATACCACTATTTTCAGAACGTTAACATCTGTTTTAAAACTTACTTTGTAGGCATGAATGATAAACAGTATCTGTTTCACAATTCATGCTCTGGACATTGTTTTCAGGAATTTATTTCTGTGGTTCCTTCATGAAATTTATTCATGATGGCTCAGATCCTGAGGTACAATGCAGCTTCTTTCTGCCACACTGAGGAGAGGTTCTGTCCCTAAACCTCTGCACAACCAGACACAAGAGGATCACTTTGGTGTAGGGGGAAACTCTTGTGGCATGCAACCTGCATAGCAGCCGCTACACCACCCTTTGCCCCTGCTGCCCACAAAGAAGGAGTGTCCAGAGCACAGGGCTCTGGGGCTTCCCTATAACCCACTGATCCCTGGCTGCCATATTGTTCATTGAAATTGCTGGGAGCTGGCATAACTCAGAGCTGCCTTCAGGTTACTGTAAGTTACAGTAGGGAACCAGCTCAGCAAGCAGCCAGCCCAGGATCTGGGAAATGCAAAGTCTACTTTTGCACCCACTATGGAGCTGCACCAAGGTTCTGGGCCAGTATCATGCTTGTTGTCTCATTACTGATGGCATGTTATGTAGAAAACTCTAAACTCATTTAATAATTTGATGGTCATATTTAAAATGTAGCTGATGGGGGCATATTTTTTTCTGCTTTACTAAACTCTGTAGACTTACTCTAAAATTAGAAGACAAAAAGAATTGGTGATTCTATCAAAAGAAAACACACTTATCCAATGACGTATTTTCATGAGGAAGCTCAGTAACTGTTCCTGGTTAAAACTGTGCTTGGATAACAACAAGGGTTTTACCATAAAGGATCTTTTGGAGAAAAATATTGAAATGCAATCAACACATTAAACTGTATCTTAAAACCTTTCTGGGAAAGAAAGCCCAGAGGGCAATTATTATATAAGAATGCTCTGTGTTGTTGTCTGATGTTCTTTTCCTTTTTCCATTTCTTTTCATTTTTCATGTTTCATTATAATGAGTTTTGTATTGATGAAGTTAGCAGATTCTTTTCTTTATTCCTAGAACAGGCTCAGAATGAGCAGCAATAGTGTAAGTTTCCCCTGCACTGCCTATCCAATGTGCCTCAAACTTGACACAAAGAGAGGAGAGGGTTGCAAGAAGTTGGCTGAAGGGAAAGAAAAAAACAGGAGCATGTGGTTATGGAGTAGAGCTTGGTGAAAGGTGTGGCTTAAATTTTTTTCACTGAAAAATGCTGATTTGGGACAACCAAGACATTTTGTGCATCTGAAGAAGTGGGGTTTTTACCCATGAAAGCTTATGCCCAAATAAATCTGTTAGTATTTAAGGTGCCACCGGACTCCTTGTTGTTTTTGTGAATTTGTGTCAATTTCAACAAATTTTCAATCAAAGAAAGAAATGTCAGAACAGTTCATTTCTACATGAAACTTGTTGATATTTTGGGCTTGAAGCACAAGTGGGCTTAGGTTCCTAACTCCAACTTTTAGGCGCCATTCACAAAACTGAGAAGGAAGAGGAAGTGGTGATGTCACCACCCCTTTTATAACAAGTAGCCCAGTGATTAGGGCACACACCTGAGATATAGAAGATCTAAGTTTGAATCCTCACTAAGGAGCAGAGACTGGAACCCTGGTGTCCCACACCTTCCAGTTGAGTGTCCTAACCACCAGGCTAGAGAGTCATTTTTATTTTGTGCCTGGATCAATGAATATTTAATTATTTATACGAAGTGGAGCAGCTTCAACAGGAGAGATTGAGAGACCTATCACAGAATACCTTATAGCCTGGTGGTTAGGGCATGCAGTTGAGAGGGTGGAGAACTGGGTTTCAGTTCCTGCTCTAGAGTGGAGTTTCAAATGTGGGTCTTCGTATTCCAGGTGAGTGCTCTAACTACTGGATAAATGACATTTGCTTTTATTTTTTTTAAAAAAAGTTGCCACAAATTAAAAAGTTTAGTTTGGGGTTGAATAAAATGTTTTGTTTGACCCAAAACTAATTTTTTTCACAAGCTTCAACTTGCTGAAAATTCCAAAAAATATTCTGTTTTAGGTCAACATAAAAAGAATTAATTTTATTATTGTTATTTTTTGGAACTGCCAGCTAATGGAAAAAATCAGTTATTCACATAACTCTATTATGGAGAGTAGTTATGTGCACAATTAGCAGTTCTTTGAGTGCTTGTCCATATATATTCCACTCATGGTCTGCATGCGCCCTGTGTGATTGAGAATCTGAGTCTTTTGTCCAGTGGTGTCCAGTGTGGCCATGCATGTGCCTTGAATGTTTTCATGCCCTGCACCAAAGAGATACAGGGTAGAGCAGCCCAAATGTTACTCCATTTCTGCTCACCACCCATGGCTGCAAGAGAAAACTACTTGTTGTCATTCTCATGAACTTAGATTTTTCTAACCTTGTGTATATATTCCTACTTTCACACTTATTGTTAATGATTAGTATTAGGTTTTTTGCTTGTTGGCAAATACTTCTGATAGATTTTCTTTTCTTTTTTCAACTTTTTACTGGGTATACATCATAATTCTCCTGTTACTGCAGCTTAGATATGTCAAACCCTAAATGCTCCAGATTTAGGTATTGCCTCTATTGTGAGAGTGCATTACCCATAAATGAGGACCATACATGATGCCTTTTTTTGAGTGCCAAGGGAGGTCCCACATCCCCAGTCAATGAACAGTCTGCAAGTCTTTCTCAGAGAGAACATTAAACATCAAAGAACCTCATCTGAAAATGTCTTTGCTTAATTGATCCATGATTCCAGCCTCAAACTCTGATATCTCTGAGCCCACTGGGGAAGATCTTCCTGTTTCCAGGAGTACACCTGTTAACTCAGTGTCTGCCAGCTCCAGAGCTGTCATGTAAGGCTGCAATTTCTGTCTCAGAAAGAATTGACAAAAAGAAGGAGCACTGCTCTGGAAGAGTTAGAGGCAGATCACCAGTGAAAGTCTCCTTTAACAGGTGGTCTGGTTCCCTTCACTGTGCTTAGTGTAAAGAGACTTGACAGTCTAGTATGGCTGCTGTGGAACTCAAAAAGATCACACTGTTGATGTTTCAGTACCACAGTGGTATATAAAATTGGATGCCTCTTTGGTGCTGGCTCCTGCCATATTGTCTAATACTGCTTCCTCAGCACAAATGATCTCTGTTACAATTCCTTCAGTCCCAGCAATGACTGCTATGCTCCGCTCAGTACATCAGCACAATTGACTCCACTCTTTCCTATGCTCGCTCCCCTGTTGACCCACTGCACCATTTAGTACTGACAAAGTATGTGGTACAGGGAGGCTTGCAGGTGTTGGAGGAGACTTCTCTCTACTTCTCTCAATAACACCTCTTCAATACTGGTACCTTTATCTGCGGCACTGAGTGTGTTTCAAAGTCCAACTGCACAGGGTCTACTGGTACAGACGACTAGTCCAGCTTCTTCCACCCCACCATTGGATGCAGAGTGCTTCATTATATCTTCCTTAGGATCACAAGACAGGATGCAGGAGTCATCTACATATTCCTCAATGGCATCTCCTTTTGCCTCTTACAAATCTTGTAGATGTTCAAGAGACTCTGCTCATGTGAGATTCTACAGTGACTATCACTCTCTTGCCCCATGATTTCCTCTTTGCTATTGGGCCTTCCATTTGCTGTTGGGCCTTCCCTTTGCAATATGCCTGCATGGCCCTTCTGAAATCTATGGGGTTCATATAGGCCAGAACATCATACCTCTGTGCCACCTCTCAGGGAAAAAAATCCTCCTTCTGCTTCTGCTTCTCAGCCTGCTCCTTGACATTGCCTTTTCAAGGTCCTCCTCAAACCGAGGAGATGTCTGAAGAAGTTCCACCTCAAGCTGGTGATTTGATGGGACCTACACCTGTATCATTCTTGTTGTCTGACAAGTTGTAGTTCCTGCTGCCCCATTGCAACTGGTTGATTTTAAAATTTTTCAAAACTTACTTAAGAGAGAGGTTGAGTGTCTTCAAACCCCTGTTGAGGAGGTTCAGGAATGTTCTCACAAACTGATTGACATACTTCATTCAGCTACATCTAGGAAAATAGCTATCCCTATTAATGATGCTATTGTGGACCTGCAAAGATTTTGAGGCAAACTCCTGCTACGTTAGGGTTTTGGTTTTTAAATACCATGCTCCTTTGCAGGGACAGAATTTTCTATACTTATCCAGTACCAGGATCTCTAGTTTTTGACAGCTGCCAATTGTTAAGGGCTTTGCCTTCACCCTCTTCTGGTTCTTGTCATGCAGACAGAAAGCAGAAGACCAGAAGTCCAAAGTGTAGGCAATGTGATGTTTATTGGGGTTAATCAAGCAAGCACAACCATAGTTTTGCGTCCCATGGGAGGGGTAAGGAGTGAGGTTGTGCTTTGCTTAGGGATAGGCATTTCTTTGGCTTTAAGTGTTTCTTATACCTTCTCTCTCCCAACCGCCATCCTCCTCGGCCCTCCCGACTGGTTGCTTGACCTTATCTAAGGAGAGCAGTTGAGGCAGGACTATCCTTCAAGTGTATGCTCATATATTAAACTCCCACTCTACCAAGCAACACTTTAGCTCTATCTCTCATCTCTTTTCACCCCATCTGCTTGTGGGAAGATGTAACACACAGTATCTTTGTTCACACATGTTAATAAGAATATAAAAATATCAAAAGTCAAATGGACAAACAAGACCCAAAATTCTTTCTCAGGCAAATATACAGGCCTGAATACTACATTATCATCACTAACACTCCTAACACCAATGAGTGCTCATTCCTTTAGAGCTCAGGCAGCCTCAGCAGTATCTTTACAAAATATCTCTATTATGGACATCTATAAGGCAGACCCTGTAGATCAAGTCATACTTTCACAAGACACTACTCCATCGTAGAAACATCAAATTTGGAAGTATCTTTTGGCAAAGTTGTGCTGTGGTCTTTATTCATTTAGATTCTGAGCTCACATCAGCTTGCATTGAATCACTGCTTGTGAGTCACTATGAGTGGAATATATAAATATGGGCAAGCACTCAAAGAAAGAAAATCAGTAACTGGAGTTCTTTCAGATGTACTGTCCATATTATATATTCCGTGACACACACTCCTTCCCCTTTGCTATGGAGTCCTGTGACATTGGGATTCTGTGGTGGGGAAGGAACTCAGTGGCTGGCAGTTGGGCTCTCTGCCTTATATACCCTCAGTACAGGTTACAAGGACATTCAGGGCACGTGCACAGTCCCAATGGACACTGCTGGCCAAAAAACTCTGATATTGAGTGCACGGGGTGCCTGCACACCGTGAGTGGAATTTTTATATATGCACAACACATCTCAAAAAAAACTACAGGTAAGTAACTTTTTTTTATTCTTTAATGAATTTTTTTTAGGATATAAACAAGACATTAATGATGTCAGTAATCCTAACTGATCACTTACCTAGCCATTATCAGTTGCTTATTTACTGCAGGCATCACGGTAGAAGAGAATATTGAGATATTTAAAGAAGGACAGGTAATGGCTTTACAGATTAATTTGGGGAGGGCATAGCATGCATTGGGGCAATACGGAAGAAATGTGAAGGTGCTTGTGGGAGAAGTGGATAAACAGGCAATGGAGACTGGCATCATTATAGAGAAGATGGTGCTGAGGAAAATGTGGAGAGCCATAAAGGTAGGGGCTAGAGGTTTGCATAAGATGCAGTGGGAAAAGGGAGGCCATTGGAGGGACTCAGAAGTGGCATAGAACTGCTTGAAATTTTGTTTTTGAAACTTTTTTCCCCAGCAGAATTATAGCCTTGTTAAGAATAAAACATTTTGGTAAAATGCTTCTGGTTTTTCTACATTTTACAGTTTTTCATCTACATTTCAAATTTTAAAAATTTGAATTTTCAGGGTTTGGGGTTTTGTCACTGCATACAATATAATGAATTTTTACTTTTTTTCTTTTTTCTTTTTCTTTTTGCATTTTTACTTTTACCACTATCACTTTTCAGTACTTCCTGAAAAATTGTGAAGTGGCAAAAGGAAAAATGAGATTCTAACTCTGCCAACCATAGCTCTTCAAAAGTTGAAGTTTTGAAAAGTTACAAAGTACCAAAAGGAAAAAAATAAAAAGCAAGGGAGAAAAAAACCTGGACATCACTCATGATATTGCAATCAGTATCAGAGAGGAAAAACTGAGAGGAAGCAAGAAACCAAAATTTTGAAAAAAATATTTAACAATTTTTTTTTTAAAAATGGGGGAGAAAGTCATACCCTTTGAGACAGAAACAACTTTAGAATTGTTTTTCAGTTTTTTTTAGCCAGCTCTAGGATGACATGTTCAGACCAGCAGGTCAGAAAGGTAATTCAAAATTGACCGGAGATCGGGGTCAGGAAGGCCAGAGACGAATAGGTTGCAGTAATCAAGATGGGCAATGATAAGCATCTGGACAAAAGTTTTTAATTAGTGTGGACAGAGAGAAAAGATTGGATCTTGGAAATGGTAGGAAGGAAGAAGCATAATTTGGACATAGCCTGAATGTATACAGGTAGAGAGGGTGGAGTCAAGGATGACACCCAGATAATAGGGAGGCATGACTTCGGAGGGTGATTATGCTATCAACATTGACAGATATTAGCGGAAGAATGGAGGGCTTGAGAAGAAGCTTCCTTGACACAG
The DNA here is from genome assembly GCF_965152275.1 of Natator depressus. NCBI lineage: Eukaryota > Metazoa > Chordata > Testudines > Cheloniidae > Natator > Natator depressus. Next base: position 94,167,071 of record NC_134239.1, read on the forward strand.
TCCCTCACGTCATCTGGACATTAACATTCACTTAAAGCTATTTTAAAAAAGATAATAGTTGAACAGGGGCATTGACATTTTTAATTTGGTCTTGGGTCATGATGAATTTGAGAGAAAAAAATTAGTGTACACTTAGACAAGAAATGTAAAGAAGGACAAGAAAGCTGTTGGAAGAGGCTAAGCCAGCCATACATAAACACCTTCAGTCAAACCAGAAATTAACAAGGAGAGTCTATTCCTTTTCCATTTAAAATGGGTACCTATTAAACAAAATAAAAAGGGCTTAAACAATTGAAATAAATTAGTATCAGGAAATCCTGCATTCTGATGGGCCTGACTCTTGTGCACTCAAACTGGCAGGCAACAGTGAAGCCCCTCCTCATTAAGGGATTATTATAAACATGCCATTGGTCTCTGGATGACTCTGTAGGTTTGAGAGTCTGTCTAGTTCTATTGGAAGATCTGAACTGTTGTCTTTCAACTTTATTACTCCCAGCGGTGTCTTAAATGTCAGAGAAAAATATTGCAAAATTGGACAAGCAATTATTTAGATGTACAATGATTTCTAGTGCTTAGGGCAAAGAGGTTTTCTCTTGCTTCAGTCACAGCTACAGTGAAGTTGTTGAAGGCTCTGATTAATCCTTAGCTCTTGTTCTGTTTTTGATTTTTAGAGATACTCAGTGTTAGATTTGCAGACAGGAAATGAAAGGGGGAAATAGCAAATAGTGAAACAGTAGCTCAAGATACTAAAGCCACTGGGTCTACATTGACAAGCTATGAGAATGGCTCCCATATTTCTCCATAAAGCATCAGATAAAGGGAGATACTAATCCCTGATATAGTGTTAAAGCAGAACTAGGGTTTGTTTCACATGACAGCAGATGAGAGGATAGGCTATGAGAGATTTTCTTGGTGGCATGCAGGGAATTAGGCATGTGTTATGCCTAACAAATAATATGCAGGAAATATATTCCAGTGCTCACTGTGCACTTGTGTTTTATAGGTCAAGTGAAATATTTGCATCTTCTGACTTGACTACAGTGAGAAGTATGGGCCTGTGCCTAGTGAGGTCAAGTTTGCCAATAACATCAATGGGGACAGGATTTGGTCCTTTGTAGTTTTCAAGACACAAACATTATGGCTTGCAGATGAATTTGCACACTTTACAGCTAAACCGATTCAATTGCATTTTCAGGACTTGAGTCTAAAGACTTGATCTATGCTCCCCTGTGGACCTTTAGTTCTTCACCAAACGCTGGCCTGTTCTAGCCAGCGTAGTCTAATGATTAGAGCAGTTGAGCTCGGGAGATTTGGGTTGTGTTCACAGCTCTGCCACTGACCTCAGGGAAGTCATTTCATCTCTCTGCCTGAGTTTCCTCAGGAGATAAGGATACTTACTAAGTTACCTCTTTTGCAAAGTGCTCTGAGATCTTCAGATTAAAAATGCTATAAAACAGCTAGCTGTTGTTCTCTAAAGAGTTTTGGGAATGTGAAGGACACTGGACCTAATCAAACTGAATTCCAGATTACATTACTACTTGCCAGTGGAATGCAACTGATACCCAGGAGGTAGCCTCAGGCTGGGTAGATTGGTCACTTTCTTTGTAACGTTGAGTAGCTTTAATTGGTCCATTGCTGTATTATGGTAACTTCTTGAGTGTTCAATAAGCATTTTGTGGTATTTATTTAATTATGCAATGTGCTACCCTGTCTCTGCAATGCATATGCACTGCAACCTGTATCTGTATTTTCTCTGGTGTTTCAAGTGCCAGAGTGATGTGGAGTGAAAGGTGGTCTTGTCTTTGTTTACATGGCTCATGTGTAGGGATGAGAGAATGCTGTGTTGCTACAGGCTTTAGGAAAGTGTCTGAATGATGGAGGGAAATTGTTTGTTTCTCCAGAATTTTAGAACATTGATTTTGTTGATGACATCATGGTAGAGATTTAGTTTGGTTGTTTTTTCTTTCAGGTTCATTCTTTCTCTCTCCTTCTTTCCAAGGAGCTTCAGTCTGATCTCTAAATTGTTACATGTACATAGGAGGCCCTGTTTTGGTTATGCAAACCTTAGGGCACCTGAAACATGTATTCTCACACTCAAACCCAGCGTGGGCGGTGTTTTCCTACAGGTCTCTGATGTGTCCACAAATGTCATTTGCCTCCTCAGATCTGAGGTTGGGGGTATGAAAGCTTTAACCCTCCTCCTCCCACCCCCCAGATTTGCTTAGGGGGAGTGTTTGGTGTTTATGGTGTGCATATGTGTTTGGGGTGGAGGATTTACTTTATTTACGGGGATGTTTCTTGGCTTTTTGAGGAAAAAAGATTAAAATGTTCAGAATGGTAAGACTGAGTTTATTCATTCTTCCTGAGACTTGTTAATTGGGCTCATTTTATACAAAGCAAAATAACTGATAGTACTTAAAATGTTGATTGGATAAGGTGGACATGCAGATGCAGAGGCCACTTTTAAAAATGTGGTTCAACAGGTGAACTGTAATGCTTTTTACTGGACTTAAAACTCCTTCCATCCCTCACACTTATGTCTTTTCTGCTCCTAGTAAAACTAGGTGGGAGGAAGCATTATGTCGCCTCCTCTCCCCAGATGGTGGTGGCTCCCTGTGGCCTGGTTGCCCCTCCTTCCATCCGCATTCACAGCTAAAAAGAAGTGGTTGTTTCTCAAAGCCCAGTCCTCTTTCCCCCTCTCCCCCTTCCTCCTCATGTTCCTTATCATAACTGAAGAGAAGTGGAATAGGTATCATTTTGAATTAAGACCAGGTAACCTTAAAAATATTTGTGAATAAAGACAGAATAACAATAACAATGAAAATATGTATATTTAATTTTTATTTTTAAAGAGAGACTCCTTTTATAAGTAGGTGAAAGAATACCAATATATACAATCAGTTACACAATGTGTAACTATCTCTAGATGAAGGTGTGACTGTAGCTCTGCCTCAAATACTGCACGGTAGAGTATAAATAATATGGGAGCAGAAAATGAACTCGTAAGTTACAGGTAAAGTTCAATGAGCAGTGGCAGAGGTTCTTTTTCTAGTTTTTAAATGCCAGAGAAAGGTGTCAACTGACCATACCAAAGACTAAAATCCTGTACAGAATTGGTCTGCACAGAATAGGTATGATATGTGCAGTGGCAAGGCAAGTTTCCTCCATGTTACTTAGTCAATGTGCCTCAACCCTGCTCTGGAGAGACCATCCTTAAGGTTTAGATAGGATGTTCATCATCCATAACTTATTCAGTCTTGGTTGCCTCTACTGGGGTTGCCACATGAGGAGGTAGTTTTTGTGATGTGGACACTTGTACCATTAGGAATTGGACTGTCAGCTACTAAGCTGCTGGCTGTTTGTCAAATTTATTTAAAGCATGAAAAAAAAAGGCCCATGTGGTAACTCAGGGTTCCTATAGCTTCTAGTCTTGTTCTTTTTCACTGGGATGTTCATATTCCTCTTTACATATGGTAGCTCATGGGAGATATATAATTTTATCACCAGATAATTGTGCATTTTCTCTCTGCAGCTACCTGCACAAGAACAAATACCTGAAAGTTATTGAAGAAGATGCATTTTGGGGAGTGCACAGTGGACCAACCCTGCTGTGAGTAGGACAAAAGGGTGGAGAACATTTTAAAAGTGGTGTTCATTAGCACTGCACCATCCTCAGGACTATCAATAGAAAACAAGAGTGGGGGTGATATGCTTACACAATAACATTGATGATAACAGCTGTTATTCTGGAACTGACTATATTACCTAGGGTTAATGCTCTGTGTTGGAAGAGACTTGGGTTTGGGTTTGATTCTCAGTCTTTCTTGGTCTTTTGTTTCTTGGGGTTTAGACAGTGGCAGATGTACATAGCTTAATTATTCCTTTAGTTCAGGGGTGGGCAAACTTTTTGGCCTGAGGGCCACATCGGGGTTCCAAAACTGTATGGAGGGCCGGGTAGGGAAGGCTGTGCCTCCCCAAACAGCCTGCCCCCTCACACTTTCCGCCCCCTGATAGCCCCCCTCAGAACTCCTGACCCATCCAACTCTCCCTGCTCCTTGTCCCCTGACTGCCTCCTCCTGGGACCCCACCCCCATCCACCCCCACCCCCTGACAGGCCCCCCAGACTCACATGTGTATCCAACCCCCCCCCCAGTTCCCTGTCCTCAGGACCCCCCCCCGAACCTCTGCCCCATCCAACTGCCCCCTGCACCCTGTCCCCTGACTGCCCCCGGGGCCCCTGCCCCTTATCCAACCCTCTGGCCCTGGCCCCCTTACCATGCCACTCAGAGCAGCATGTCTGGCAGCCGCGCCGCCTGGCCGCAGCCAGACACGCTGTCGTGCTGCCCTGCATGAGTGCGCAGCCCCGCCGCACAGAGTGCTGCCCGTGTGGTGGCGTGGCTGCAGGGGAGGGAGTACAGCGGGGGAGGGGCTGGGGACAGCTTTCAGGGCCAGGAGCTCAGGGGGCAGGCAGGACAGTCCCGTGGGCCAGATGTAGCCCGCGGGCTGTAGTTTGCCCACCTCTGCTTTAGTTGATTAAAAGTCACCTGTAAAAAGGAAATAGTTGGGTTTGTGCCTTTTAGAAATATATTTATTTTTGATACTCTGTAATGATTAAAGAAGGGCTGAAAGAAGTTTTAGAAGTTAGTGTTTTACATTAGAAATACAACTCCTCATTACCTTCTTTCTCCTGAAAGACACTGTATAACTGGAGAACTAGTAGGATTGTAATAGTATAAGTAATAAGGAAATGGAAACTGAGATGGGAAGGGATTTTTAGTCAACTCTTAAAATTATTTTGTTGCTGCTGCTGTTTTTGTTACTCCCTATGTAATTTGGCTCCCTGTCCAGTTTTCTGGTCCTCCAAATAGGCTACCATTAAAAGCAAGGAAGACAAGGTTTGATATTCTTCTACTTCTAAAGTAAAAAAACAGGAAAAAAGTTTGAAGAATGCATGACAGATTTTTTCTATACAAATGAATGGACACAACCCCAGTGCTTTGTTTTTCTACAGTTTAGGTTTAAGGAGAGGGTTTGATAGACTTAGAAGGGAGTCTGTCCAGTCCTTAATGTAGAGGATGGATGATATCCTGGGGACAATGGTGGTGCTGAGAAATGTTGGAAGAATGAGAGAGGGTCCTGAGTTTAAAAACAAACAAACATACAAACAAACAGGTACTTCTCTAGCCTCTAATTTACTTGCAGAAGATCCTGAAATTCCTTCCTTCCGGCATACCAGCTGAATTGCAGTGTTTAGCCTGTTGGTGATCATGGCAGTGATGCCAGCCACACAGATCACGCCAAATGAGGTTGCCAGATTCACTCTCTATTTTGTGTGTCATATTCAGTGTCATTGCATCAAAATGATGTTTGGGCTACTGGGTTACTTAAGGATCAATAAGAATCCTCCCAGCTAGACTAGGTAATTCAGGTTGTAGGAGGCATGATCTTTCTCTCGGGATGTGACTGATGCCAGAAAAACAGGCAGGGAAACAGCTTTGCGGTAACATACCCCTATCTGATTAACCATAAAATGGTATTGACATGTGAGGCCTCAGTCCTGTATCAGAAGGTTCCTTGATAGTGACCACGAGTTCAGAAAGGGAGGTGGAATATGGAACAGGGGAATCAAGACAAAAAGCCAGAAAGCACATCAGTTTAAAAAATAAAACCTTCCAGTTGTAGTTTAACACTTTGGGGTATTTATTCTTTAATATTAGTCTTTTTCTTACAGCAGAATTTGATTTTTGCCTCAGTACTGCAATCTATTAAGTAGGGAGTCTCTCTATCAGTCTGCTTATGTTGTTTCCCTCTTTTTGCTGACTGCTTATGGAACATAAAACCTATATTTTAACTGAGAGCCAAAAGAGATCTTCCTTCACCTCAAATGGTAGAAGACTGTTTTTCTTAGCTAATATTCTTAAAGTCTATTCTCACTGCTGCAGTTTGCAATGGCAGTGTCTGTGCAGCTAGAGATCTATCCCTTTAAATGCACAAGGTTTCCCAAATACCTTTACAGGACAGAAGATTATTTACAAAATGGTTTCATTGATGGGGAAGGGAATATTAGGCAGAATATTTTGTGTGTATTTAATAGACATCTAAAAAGATATTGGTCTAATATGTTGACCTAAGTATGTCAAAATACATACCTATATAAACAATCAAATCACTGAGCCTGCAGATAGATAGCATTTTATAGATATCACATTAATGTAGAGTTGTGGTTACCAATAGTGGAAAAGTAGAATTCAGGGCATATAAAAAGACATTTCTTTTCCTCCTGTGTTTTCAGGTTAGATTTGTTCTCAAAGTGACTGGAAGTTGTCATCATGTTCCGTAGTCTATTGTGCTGACCCACCCGCCACTAATCCACAGGACACTGGCATGTGTTTTGAGTCTTTCAGTCAAATCAGCCAGCTTTCTATCTTCCTTTAGAAACTGTGCATGTGTGCAATAGACAGGTCATAATAACATTTCCACCAAAAGATGGAGGTGATGCTAAATAGACATTGCACAAGGCGGAATTGCTTCTCCAGGAAAGAAGACAGAGGAGCCATGATAAGTGATCATAAATGTACCATCTGCTGTTTATTCCTAATCCAGTTTCTTGTTTTAAAAGTTGACAGCATTTTTCTGTGATGTGCAATGCCAGCAAATTGAAGGACCACGCACATATGAACTACTTTGGGAATGCAGGATGTTCAGTCAAGTTTAATTTGTGGGTAACAACTTCAGGGCCTTCTGTAACCCTTACACAATTGGTAGAGCCCTGCGCGGATATAAAAAAGTGGATCTTCATATGATCCGCATCCGCAAGAATCAACTTGTATCCGATCTGCACTCCCTCGTTTATCTTTATCTGGACCGCATCCGCAGCAGCAAGCTATCTCACAGTGCCTCTCAGGAGGAGCGTCTGAATGCGTGTGCATGTGTACTGTATATAGGATCTCAAAGGCAGGGAAGCAGCTGTCTGCAGCTTATAGCCTATGAGGCTGCTTCCCCACCTTCCAAATCCTATATTCCCTCTCCCCTCCACCCCCCCCCCCATACAGAGAAAGGGGAGATGCATGTATCATATTTGTATTTAAAGATATAAGTATTGGCTCTATACTGTCTGTATTTCAAACTTGTGCTATGCTTCTGGGTGACACCCCAGACAAGTTGTTGTCAGCTCTGCCTAGCCTGCTTGATGGTCCATTAAGGACCATCAGCTATACCATTGACCCATGGAGAGAAGGCAGGCACATCTTGTGACTCAGCAAGGTATGCAGGGACGTGCCTATGGACAGAACTCTGAGGTTTTTCCAGGCCATGTGATGGACAGCTTGTCTTTGGAACAAAGAAAGAAAGACCACATGTCAAGAGAATAAAAAAGCTGCTGCAGCTCCTCCATCTGGTCTTCAATCCTGCTTCATACCTCTGGAGGGACTTTGCTACAAACAGAAGCTCTAAACAAAGGACTGAAAGACCCATTCCAGCTGTGAATGTTCTCCAGAGACTTGATTTGAACCTGCAGTTTATTCCATCACTGCTGCAAGCCTGTACCAAGAACTTTGCCATTACTGTATGTAATTGATTCCATTTAACCAATTCTAGCTCTCATCTATATCTTTTTCCTTTTATGAATAAACCTTTAGATTTTAGATTCTAAAGGATTGGCAACAGCATGATTTGTGGGTAAGATCTGATTTATATATTGACCTGGGTCTGGGGCTTGGTCCTTTGGGATCGAGAGAACCTTTTTTCTTTTATTGGGGTATTGGGGTATTGGTTTTCATAACCATCATATCATCCCCATAACAAGCGGCACTGGTGGTGACACTGGGAAACGGGAGTGTCTAAGGGAATTGCTTGTGTGACTTGTGGTTAGCCAGTGGGGTAAAACCAAAGTCTTCTGTGTCTGGCTGGTTTGGTTTGCCTTAGTATCATAGAATCATAGAATATCAGGGTTGGAAGGGACCTCAGGAGGTCATCTAGTCTAACCCCCTGCTCAAAGCAGAACCAATCCCCAACTAAATCATCCCAGCCAGGGCTTTGTCAAGCCTGACCTTAAAAATATCTAAGGAAGGAGATTCCACCACCTCCCTAGGTAACGCATTCCAGTGAAAAAGTTTTTCCTAATATCCAACCTAAACCTCCCCCACTGCAACTTGAGACCATTACTCCTTGTTCTGTCATCAGCTACCACTGAGAACAGTCTAGATCCATGCTCTTTGGAACCCCCTTTCAGGTAGCTGAAAGCAGCTATCAAATCCCCCCTCATTCTTCTCTTCTGCAGACTAAACAATCCCAGTTCCCTCAGCCTCTCCTCATAAGTCATGTGTTCCAGTCCTCTAATCATTTTTGTTGCCCTCCGCTGGACGTTTTCCAATTTTTCCACATCCTTCTTGTAGTGTGGGGCCCAAAACTGGACACAGTACTCCAGATGAGGCCTCACCAGTGTTGAATAGAGGGGAACGATCATGTCCCTCGATCTGCTGGCAATGCCCCTACGTATACATCCCAAAATGCCATTGGCCTTCTTGGCAACAAGGGCACACTGTTGACTCATATCCAGCTTCTCGTCCACTGTAACCCCTAGGTCCTTTTCTGCAGAACTGCTGCCGAGCCATTTGGTCCCTAGTCTGTAGCGGTGCATGGGGTTCTTCCATCCTAAGTGCAGGACTCTGCACTTGTCCTTGTTGAACCTCATCAGTTTTCTTTTGGCCCAATCCTCTAATATGTCTAGGTCCCTCTGTATCCTATCCCTACCCTCCAGCGTATCTACCTCTCCTCCCAGTTTAGTGTCATCTGCAAACTTGCTGAGGGTGCAATCCACACCATCCTCCAGATCATTTATGAAGATATTGAACAAAACCGGCCCGAGGACCGACCCTTGGGGCACTCCACTTGATACCGGCTGCCAACTAGACATGGAGCCATTGATCACTACCCGTTGAGCCCGACAATCTAGCCAACTTTCTATCCACCTTATAGTCCATTCATCCAGCCCATACTTCTTTAACTTGCTGGCAAGAATACTGTGGGAGACCGTGTCAAAAGCTTTGCTAAAGTCAAGGAACAACATGTCCACCGCTTTCCCCTCATCCACAGAGCCAGTTATCTCGTGATAGAAGGCAATTAGATTAGTCAGGCATGACTTGCCCTTGGTGAATCCATGCTGACTGTTCCTGATCACTTTCCTCTCCTCTAAGTGCTTCAGAATTGATTCCTTGAGGACCTGCTCCATGATTTTTCCAGGGACTGAGGTGAGGCTGACTGGCCTGTAGTTCCCAGCATCCTCCTTCTTCCCTTTTTTAAAGATGGGCACTACATTAGCCTTTTTCCAGTCGTCCGGGACTTCCCCCGATCGCCATGAGTTTTCAAAGATAATGGCCAATGGCTCTGCAGTCACATCCGCCAACTCCTTTAGCACTCTCGGATGCAGCGCATCCGGCCCCATGGACTTGTGCCATGGACTTCGTATGCTTAGAAACCCCAGCCTTGGGTTGTAACTGCCCTGCTTTAAGCAATTTGTCCTGAATTGGCACTCTCAGTTGGGTCCCACCAGAACCAGCATTGTTACACTATCAGAGTAGTGAAGGGTTGGAACAGGCTTTCAAGGGGAGCAGTGAGGGCAAAAAACCCAACTGGTTTCAAGACTGAGCTTGATAAGTATGTGGAGGGGCTAGTATGATGAGATGGCCCATCTGTGACTGCAATTAACAAATATCTCCAACAGTGAGAATCATAGACTATCAGGGTAGGAAGGGAACTCAGGAGGTTATCTAGTCCAACCCCCCTGCTCAAAGCAGGACCAATCCCCAACTAAATCATCCCAGCCAGGGCTTTGTCAACCTTAAAAACCTCTAAGGAAGGAGATTCTACCATCTCCCTAGGTAACCCATTCCAGTGCTTCACCACCCTCCTAGTGAAAAAGTTTTTCCTAATATCCAACCTAAACCTCCCCCACTGCAACTTGAGACCTTTACTCCTCGTTCTGTCATCTGCTACCACTGAGAACTGTCTAGATCCATCCTCTTTGGAACCCCCTTTCAGGTAGTTGAAAGCAGCTATCAAATCCCCCCTCATTCTTCTCTTCTGCAGACTAAATAATCCCAGTTCCCTCAGCCTCTCCTCATAAGTCATGTGTTCCAGCCCCCTAATCATTTTTGTTGCCCTCCGCTGGACATTTTCCAATTTTTCCACATCCTTCTTGTAGTGTGGGGCACAAAACTGGACACAGTACTCCAGATCCCTCGAACTGCTGGCAATGCTCCTACTTATACAGCCCAAAATGCCATTAGCCTTCTTGGCAGCAAGGGCACACTGTTGACTCATATCAAGGCTTCTCATCCACTGTAACCCCTAGGTCCTTTTCTGCCGAACTGCTGCCTAGCCACTCAGTCGCTAGTCTGTAGCAGTGCATGGGATTCTTCTGTCCTAAGTGCAGGACTCTACACTTGTCCTTGTTGAACCTCATCAGATTTCTTTTGGCCCAATCCTCTAATTTGTCTAGGTCCCTCTGTAACCTATCCCTACCCTCCAGTGTATCTACCACTCCTCCCAGTTTATCATCATCTGCAAACTTGCTGAGGGTGCAATCCACGCCATCCTCCAGATCATTAATGAAGATATTGAACAAAACCGGCCCCAGGAGAGACCCTTGGGGCACTCCGCTTGATACCGGCTGCCAACTAGACATGGAGCTATTCATCACTACCCATTAAGCCCGACGATCTAGCCAGCTTTCCATCCATCTTATAGTCCATTTATCCAGCCGATACGTCTTTAACTTGCTGGCAAGAATACTGTGGGAGACCGTATCAAAAGCTTTGCTAAAGTCAGAAAAGGGACACTATATGCGGAAGACTCTACCTTACTAGAGGCAGTTCTTTTCCCAGTGTCTCTCTGATGGGTCTCACAAACATGCTCAGAGTCTAGCTGATCATCATATTTGGAGTCGGGAAGGAATTTTCCCCTAGGTCAGATTGGCATAGACCCTGGGGGGGTTTCATCTTCCTCTGCAGCTTGGGACACTTAAATTAGAGTAAAAGGTGGATTCTCTGTCATTTAAAGTCTTTAAATCATGATTTGAGGATTTCAGTAACTCAGCCACAGGTTATGGGTCTATTATAGGAGTGGATGGGTGAGGTTCTGTGGCTTCTAATGTGCAGAAGATCAGACTATGAACACAATGGTCCCTTCTGGCCTTGAAGTCTATGAGTGTATAAATGAAGGGCAAAAACGGGGTGACTCAAATTGAGTATTTTTTTCCATAGACTAGCAGTGTACGTGATTTGTAGATATAGACTATATTTTAATGGAAACAAATCAAATAAGTAGCAGCAGTTGCATCTCACCACCTTTCTAGATATTGTCAGCAGTGTAAGTACCAATCACTTTCTAAAACATTTTTTGTAGTAGTCTCTGAAACTAGGATTGAGCAGTAATGAAACAGGGCAAAACCCATCATCCTGCCTTCTGTATATCCTGTCAGGAAGATTGCCATAAATTTACTGTGAAAATTCTGTAATGTTAGCCTTCAGAATTAGGTGTTTGACATAAGTTTACTGCTGGTGAAAGACGGTAGATTGACAGCCCTGGAGAATGAAGACACCTGTTTATCCACAAAACAGGTACAGCATAAACAGTACACATTCCCCCACATTTCCTGGCCCCACATTCCTCTGAACCTAGAAATAATACCCCTTGGTAATATGCACATGTGAGGGAGTTCAACAAAAATTGGTTTTATTCCACTCCTTATACACCAGATCCAGTATTTGCAGTGAAAGCAGCTTTGTGGTGAACCATAACATTTTAGATAATGCAAACTATTTCAATTTTAATGTCTCTTTCATTATTTGACTAAAGCAAACTGTGAATCCCAGCTGTGTTTTAATCCCACAAAAATGTTTTGAGATTGTCTAAGCTTCATCATGTGTAAAAATGTGCTTAAGGTCAGTGCAGGAAACAAAGTCTAATTTAAAGCAGATGGAAAGGCTGAGGAATAAAGAGTGAAGGACTAATCTCCCTTATTAAATGAAATGATTTATAAATTTAATTTAAGTTTGATGTTTTCCCACACCCCCTTCATTTTATGGTTAAATGGGAGGAATTTTTCCCACTGTATGTGGCAATCTTTAGACCTTAGCTGGACTACTGTGTCCGTTCTGGGCACCACACTTTAGGAAAGATGTGGACTAATTGGAGAGGGTCCAGAGGAGAGCAACAAAAATGATAAAATGTTTAGAAAACCTGACCTATGAGGAAAGGTTAAAAAAACGGAATGTTTAGTCTTGAGAAAGGAAGACTCGGGGGAGAACCTGATAACAGTCTTCAAATATGTTAAGGGCTGTTATAAATAGGACTATGATTGATTGTCCTCCATGTTCAGTGAAAGTAGGACAAGAAATAATGTGCTTAATCTTCAGCAAGGGAGATTTAGGTTAGATATTAGGGAAAACTTTCTAACTATGAGGGTTTCGTTTTGGAATAGGCTTCCAAGGGAGGTTGCAGAATCCCAGTCATTGGAGGTTTTTAAGAACAGGTTGAACAAACACTTGTCAGGGATGGTCTAGGTTTACTTGGTCTTGCCTCAGCACAGGGGACAGGACTTCATGACTTCTCGAGGTCCCTTCCAGCCCTACATTTCTATGGTTCTATATTGTTTGGTACTTCTAAAATCTCATTTTCTATTTTATTTACTTTTACTTCCTTGGCTTTTGGTATTCCAGTCTTCTCTTTTGCATTTGTAGTGATTTTTTTAATGGAGATTCTTCTTACTTTGTTATAAGCATATAAAAATTAATGTATTTTTACATAATTACTTTCACAATTACTCTAAATTCCCAAACACCCAACAAAATTAAATTATATTGGCTGGAAGTTTCAGTTTTTAGTAGAAAATTATTTCTCCTTGGTTTGAAAACATATAATGGACGTTGAGATATATTGCCCTTAGCCACCAGGCATTATTCTCTCCACTTCCTTTCCCATCAATCATTATATTGTTCTTGGAGGCAGGGATCAGAGCTGAAAGGGCCAGAAATCTCGTAAGAGTCTGCTTTCATGAGCTTTCCAGCCCAATTTTGCAGACTCAGGTTTAAGATTCCTATCAGCATCCAAAGCTTGGGATGCTTATATGTCTCTAGACTCCGAACCTTTTGAGGTTCCCCCTCTCTTTCTCTCTCATTTTAAAACTAATATGACTATGTTCTTCATCTTTGTTGTCTGAGTAACTTAATGCTATAATTTAATAACCTAACATTAAATCAATGTGTTTATCAGCAAGCACTGCCCTAGTTCTTCAATCTCTCTGCTAGAGCTTTTCCCCACTCCTCTTATATTTTAGGTGGGGAAACCTGGTTAGTTACTTTGTGCAAAGTGACAAATGAGATTGCATGTTTCCCATTGAAATATATGTTTCTCCTTTAGGAATCTCAGAAGTAAACATAGGCAATAATGTTTATTTTCCTATGCAACATTTTTCATTAATAGGCACCTCAGATTTTTATATATTGCTTTTTACAAAGATACTTTTTGTTTGTGTTTTCATTAGATATCCATTTTTATTGTGCTTTTCTCTTTCCAGCTCTTATTTTCTTATACATTTCTGCAGCCTCTGGAGAGTATAGTGATTCTGTATTAGTTTTGTTGTTCTGTTAAAAAAAAAATTGGTGACCTTTGTCTCCCCAAGGTAACATTCACAATTAAAATCTCTGTTTTCCTGTACATAATCCCAAGAAGTTTTTTCCCCTCTTTTGTAATGATTTCCTTTTTCTGTCTCTCAGAACAGAAAAACATTGCGCAGGGTGGTGTACAGGGTTATAACCCCGAGGAATGATGTGAAATTAGACTGAATACAGTAGGATCTATTAATCTTCCTGATCTATTAATCTTCCTGAATACAGTGGGATCTATTAATCTTCACTTTCCTGAGGAGAGTGGGGAATCTCAGTTATGGAAATGAGGATGGGCAAGGGGGACATGCTTCCTTATATAGACTCACATGGAGCATCCCATGGCTTGAGGGAGGAGTTATGTGGGTCCTCATTGGTTAGACCTTTCCAAATAGTTACTAGCTTGTGTGGAGTGATGTCATGTTTAGATGTTGGTTGTAATTATTAGAATTGGGAGCACTGGCTGTTGGGAGTCTGAAAGGACAGGAAACAGGAAGGAGGGGGAGGAGTTGAGAGGCTGGGAAAGAGCTATGGAGGGTGCAGCAGCAGCTTGGTAAAGAGGTTTCCACTTTGAAAATAAAGTCCTGTTGAAGCTTGTTAGTACCTTGCCTGGTTGATACAACATTTTGGCGATGAGGATGGATCTTCTGCCTCTGAACCCACCTGCACCCTTTCTGCAAAGCCCAGGTGAGCCTCCAATTGCTTTTGCTACCTGGATCCATATGTTTGAGACTTATCTGCTTGCAATCAGTGCTACAGAGATTTCTGAAGTAAGAAAGCGTGCTCTGCTAATCCACTGCCTTGGAGCAGAAGGGCAGCATATATTTTACACTTTTCCTCTGAGACTGTACTCTGCATTAAAGAATTTTTTTGTGCCCAAAGTGAATGTAGTAGCTAATTGCTACAGATTTTGCCAGTGTGAGCAGAAACCAGGGGAAACTATAATGCAGTATATTGCTTCCCTGAGGAATCTAATTGTAATTTGTGACTTTGGGAATATGGCAGATGAGATTATTAGAGACCAGCTCATTGAGAAAACAACCATGCTTCATGTAAGAGAACTTCTAGAACCACAACTTACACTAGAAAAAGCAATAACCATTGCTACTCAGATTAAGTCAGCTACAGCTGAAGCCAAAATAATGAGCATGGATACAGGAGGCACAGTCCAGGCTCTGACTCCTTTACAGAAAAGTTCACTATCACTGCAGACACACAATTGCAAGAGGAAAACTAATGAAAAACCACCGAATCAGCAAATTCAAAATACAGTAAAAGCATGCTTTCGCTGTGGATCCCCACAACACCTTGCAAGCTACACAGGATGTCCGGCAAAAGTAGCTCAGTGAAATCATTGCAAAAAGATTGGACATTTTGCTTAACTATGTCACAGTAGCCAGTTCAATCAACAGGTGCATGAAGTTACAATACCAGATGTTACTGTGCTGAGCATGGACAAAATCACTACTGCACATATTCCAGAACAGATAAAGTACACTGTAAACATTTCCGCCATACCCTCAGGCAAATCACACTCTATTCAGCTAATGTTGGACACTGGCTCAGCAGTATCTATACTACCTGATTCCATCTATCTGCATTACTTTAAAGATGTGCCTCTTACTGAACCCAAACTTCACTTGGTGTGCTATTTGAAAAACTATATTCCTGTACATGGCTGCCTGCCAGTAATAGTTACTTTTGGTGATTGCTGTGTAACTGCAGAGTTCTACATTGTCCATAAAGGCACTCCTATCCTTGGCAGAGATTTATTGGCTGCTTTAAATCTCAGGGTAGTTAATGGATGAAGTTATCTTCCTCAGCAAAGCATTCTTGTGGTACACACACCAGTTTCAGCTGGGACCCAAGACCAGGTTGAGGAGAAACTCGGCTGTGCTTATGGGTTTCTGCATAAAGTTAAAATGCGGAATAATGTGATGCCTATATGACGGAAGTTATGGCACTTACCATTTTCAGTCAGGGAAGCTGTTTCAGAGGAACTTAGAAAACTTGTTCAAAAGGACATTATTGAAGAGATCGACTCCTCGGAATGGGTTTCACCTATAGTAGTGATGCAGAAGAAGGGTGGAGGCATTCACCTTTGTGTGGACTTAAGGGAGCCAATAAAGCTATTGTGATTAACAGCCATCCTCTTCCTCACATAGAAGTATTTGCAGAACTCCGTGAAGCAAAGATGTTTTCTGCTCTTGATTTGCAGAGCGCATACCACCAGGTTATGTTGCATGAAGATAGCAGAGACCTCACAGCATTTATTACACATGAGGGACTATTCCATTTTAAACGTGTTCCATAAGGTCTCACATTTGCCCCAAGTGCCTTTCAAAAAATGATGTCATTAATTCTGAAGAATCAACATGGAGTTCAGTGCTATCTGGATGATATTATCGTGTTTGGAAATACTTCTGAGGAGTATGATAATAACCTGCAGTCTGTACTAAACTGCATCAACACAGCAGGCCTCCAGCTCAGTAGGTCCAAATGCAAATTTAGACAAACTGAACTCTCCTTTCTTCTTCGAGTGATTGTTCATGTCCATTCCAAGCAGGTGTGTGCGCGCCGCGTGCATGCCAGCCAGAAGATTTTTCCCCTAGCAGCATCTGGGCACCTCCTGGGGTGGCACCTTCATGGCGCCCAATATCGAGCCCTGCTGACCCCCCCACGCCCTTAGTTCCTTCTTAGCGCCCATGACGGCTAACTGGAACTTTGCTCGCTCTTGCAGCAAGCGCCTTAGCAGTGTCTTTGTTCTTAGTGTAAATAGTTTTTCTCTATAGTTGTACTTATCACACAGTTAGTAGTGCTTGGTAGATAGTTAGTTTCCCCTCCGGGGGTATGCCCGGGTCTCCAGGGTTTAAACTCTGTGAGTCCTGTGGCAAGTTTATGCCCAAGAGTGATCCTCACTCGTCCTGCCTGCGGTGCCTTGGTGAGACTCACCAAAAGGACAAGTGCTGCATTTGCAAGGGTTTCTGCCCAAGAACCCTTAGGGACAGAGAGCAGAGATTGAAACTCCTGCTCATGGAGGCGGCTCTGAGACCGCAATCCGACCTGGGACCCAACGACCCGGCACCGAGCACGTCCTCTTCGGTGCGCAGTGCTCCGGTGCTGACGGCGCGCGAATCGGGCCAGACTAAGGACTCTAAAGCCCACCGGCACCACCACTCTTCGGGACATAGGGCGTCGGCATCAGTTCGGCACTGTTCTCTATCTCCGGTGCCGGTAAAGAAGAAGAGGCTGGTGAGGGGCCGATCACCCCCCTGAAGCCTAAAGGCCCAGTGCCATCCGCAAGTGGCACAGACCACGTCCACCTCGCTTCCACCCAGGGTCTCGTCGACTCCTACCCCGGCCGGGATCCAGTCGAGTCCGAACCCTCCTCGGTCCCCGGACCATCTGGTGGACATACAACCACCATCAACGCTGGAGGCGTTCGAGGCGGCAACGGACCTGATGCGCCTCCCGATGCCGGCCTCCCCCCAAAGGAGGGATAAGTCTCCGGCAACCGCATGGCACCTGTTTCACTCCAGGGGCAAGCCAACCATGATGGCTCATCGGTCTCCATCTCCAGCACCGCCCGCACAGACGCAGGAAGCACGCCACTCCCCGGAGTCGAGTCGTTCGTTGGTGACCCACGTTGCTCCTCCGTGGTCTTCTTATTCGGAGACCTCAGAGTCGGAGGTAGACTCGGCTCGATCAAGCAGACTGTGCAGCAGAAGATCCCGGTCCCGGCGCAGTCACCAACCATACCCGGCACCATGGCAACAACAGTGGCAACCACCTGCTCAATGCCCTTTTGGACACCCTGGGTGTACCATCAGAGCCAGGTCCATGGTTCGTGCTCCAGAACAGTGTCGGTGTCCTCGGCGTTGTTTGTGCCACAGTCAGCACCGATGACAATGGCGCCACCCTCGACCGGAGTGGCCCCACCGACTCACCTGATTTCGGCACCAATGCCTCAGCTGGCACCGGCATGGGCTCCCCAACTGATGGCACCAGTGGAAGCCTCAGCTCCGTCCCTACCAACCTCAACGGTCTCGGTCCCACCGGTTTTACCTGTCCAGGCACCGGCTGCGATGCAGAGTTCTTCATCGTCGCCAGTTCCTCAGACCGAGTACCGCATGCTGAAGGACCCCGGGGGGAGGGGGGGAGGGGGCTGAAGGCAGTGAACTGGGTCCACCTCCGGTTCTCTCTTCCTCGTCTTCACCCGATGAAGTGGTCGCGGGGACTTCACCGGCCCCAGCTTTGGAGGACAACAGGGTTCTTCAACAGCTTTTGAAGAGGGCCTCCCAAAGCCGGGGGATTCAGGCAGAGGAGGTAGAAGAAGACTTAGACCCAGTCATAGACATCCTGGCTCCCTCCGGCCCATCCAGGGTTGCACTGCCATTTATCAAGTCAATAACTGAAACGTCTAAGAACTTGTGGCAAACCCCTGCTTCTCTGGCACCTATGGCCAAGAAATCTGAGCGCCGCTATTTTGTTCCCTCTAAAGGGTATGAACGCCTTTATACCCACCCTCCTCCGGACTCTTTGGTGGTCGACGTGGCCAATCAGAGAGAACGTCAGGGGTTTCAAGGCTCCACCTCTAAAAACAGGGATGCCAAGAAACTGGACCTGTTTGTCTGGAAGGTCTACTCCACAGGTCTACAGGTCTGTAGGAGGTCTACAGCTTTGTATAGCCAACCAGCAGGCCATAGTAAGCCGCTAGGGACATAACACCTGTTCATCGATGGCAAAATTTACGGAGCTTCTGCCCCAGGAAGCTCGGGGGGAGTTCTCTGCGCTTGTGGAGGAGGAGAAGTTGGTCTCCTGAGCCTCTTTACAAGCAGCCCTGGACGCGGTGGATGCGGCCTCTCGCACTTTGACCACTGGGGTGGTTATGAGGAGAGGCTCCTGGCTACAGGTCTCTGGTCTTTCCCACGAGGTCCAACAGATCATTCAAGACCTTCCCTTCAAAGGTGTAGCTCTCTTCTCTGAGAAGACGGATAAGAGACTTCACAGCTTGAAGGACTCGAGGGCTACCCTTTGTTCACTGGGGCTTCACATGCCTGCTACCCAGCACAGACAGTTTATGCCTCAACCTGCTTCTCGTCCTTATCAACCCCAGAACCAACAGGACGCTCCGTGTAGGCGGAACAGGAGCACTCGGAGGAGGCAACATCCCCCCTCTGGGCAAAACTCGGGCCAGCCTAGGGCCCCACAGGGCTCTAGACCACCCTTTTGAGGATACGGTCGAGGACGGCTTGCCAGTTCGGCCTTTGGATCCTTCCCATCTTACTTTCTCGTCCCGTCTATCCCCTTTCTACCGTGCCTGGTCTCAGATTACTTCAGACCGCTTGGTGCTGCGCACAGTAGAGAGGGGATATTCCATCCAATTCTGTACTCTCCCGCCCCCCCCAACCCCCTTCCCCATCCCTCTTCAGGGACCCCTCTCACGAGCAACTTCTGTGTCAAGAGGTGCAGTCCCTCCTCTCGGTTGGGGCAGTGGAGGAGGTTCCTCAGCAGCTAAGGGGCAAGGGTTTTTACTCCCGGTACTTCCTAATACCGAAGGCCAAGGGGGGCCTCAGACCCATACTGGACCTGCAACAACTCAACAAGTACATAAAGAAACTCAAGTTTCGCATGGTCTCGCTAACCTCCATTATCCCCTCACTGGATCCAGGAGACTGGTACACCGCCCTGGAATTGAAGGATGCGTATTTTCATATCACAATAGTCCCACATCACAGACGCTACCTCAGATTCATGGTGAACACAGGCCACTACTAGTTTGCAGTCCTCCCATTCGGACTGTCGACTGCCCTGCGAGTATTCACAAAATGCATGGCAGCCATTGTGGCGTTCCTGCACAAGCACCAAATACAGGTTTTCCCATACCTCGACGACTGGCTGATCAAGGGTTGCTCGACAGCCCAGGTGGAGGCTCAGGTCAAGTTTATAAGGAGGACCTTTCTCGACTTAGGTCTCCTCCTGAATGAGGAGAAATCGACTCTGTCCCCAGTGCAGAGGATAGAGTTCATAGGCACGGTCCTGGACTCTACTCAAGCCATACTCCTCTGATAGGGAGCGCAGGCTGCACTCACTGGATGTGCGTAGGGCCTTAGCCTTCTACATAGAGAGAACTAAGTCGTTCCGGAAATCCGTCCAACTCTTCGTAGCCATGGCAGACAGAATGAAGGGCCTTCTGGTATCATGTCAATGCATATAGTCGTGGATAACGTCCTGCATTAGGGAGTGCTATACCCTGGCAAAGGAGCCCACTCTGCAGATAACCGCTCACTCTACCAGGGCCCAGGCCTCCTCTGTGGCATTCCTGGCACAAGTCCCTGTTCAAGAAATCTGCAGGGCAGCCACGTGGTCCTCGATACATACATTTACGTTGCACTATGCAATTACACAACAGTCCAGGGATGATGTGGCTTTTGGGAGAGCCGTGCTCTTTTCTGTGAATCACCTGCTTGGAATGGACATGAACAATCACTCGAAGAAGAAAAAATGGTTACTCACTTTCTCGTAACTGTTGTTCTTCGAGATGTGTTGTTCATGTCCATTCCAATACCCACCCTCCTACCCCTCTCTCGGAATGGTCGGCAAGAGGAACTGAGGGGGTGGGGGGTCGGCAGGGCTCAATATTGGGCGCCATGAAGGCACCACCCCAGGGGGCGCCCAGGACGACACTACGGACGCTGCTAGGGGAAAAATCTTCCGGCTGGCGTGCATGCGGCGCGCACACACCTGCTTGGAATGGACATGAACAACACATCTTGAAGAACAACAATTACTAGAAAGTGAGTAACCATTTTTTCTGGGGCATACAATTTCACAGTCTGGACTAAAACCTGATCCAGATCATATCCTGGCAATTTCAAATGCTCCTCCTCCAACAGATTTGCAAACCTTACGTTCCTTCTTGGGTCTTACCTCCTGGTATGCAAAATTCATTCCCAATTATGCTTCTGTCATTGAACCATTACAGGAATTACTACGGAGAAGTTCAACCTTAGTGTGGACAACGGATGCACAAGTTAGTTTCGAAACGGTGAAAGTCGTGATTGTACATAGTCCAGTACTTGCACTATCAGTCCTGCATTGCCCACAATTGTAACTACTGATGCTTCTGATTATGGACTTGGGGCTGTTCTCACACAACTGCATGAGGACAACACGGAGAGGACTGTTGTATTTGCTTCAAGGACACTAAGTAATGCTGAGAGAAAATATTCTACAATCAAAAAAGAAGCACTTGCTTGTGTCTGGGCTACTGAAAAATGTAGAACTTACCTGTGGGGCCACATGCTCAAGTTGCACACAGACCACAATGCCCTTTGACGACATTGCTTACCACGAAAGGACTGGGAAGAGCAGGATACCGTATTGCTTGATGGTCTGCAAGACTGTTCTCTTTCAATTATGAACTGGAATATAAGCCTGGAAACCAAAATGTGGTCACTGATTGCCTTTCTCGCCTGCCTTTGCCTTCACCAGATGGTTCACCGGAGAATGAGGATGTAGTGGTTGCGCTTATTACAAGCACTCTCACTGCAGTTACAAGAGAAGAATTTCAAGCTGCTTGTTCTGCGTGTCCAATTCAACAAAAACTACGGGAATCTCTGACAAAGAGATGGCCCAGTCACCCTAAAAACTTTGACCCAGTTTTGCTGCCTTATTTTAGAGTTTGTGATGAACTTTCTTTGTTTGATGGCTGTGTGCTATGAGGTACACACCGGCTCCTTGTGCCAGAAGAATTACAGTCAAAACTCATACACCTGGCACACAATACTCATCAAGGAATTGTCCGAACGAAACAACGACTACGGGATCTGTATTGGTGGCCAGGGATGGACTCTCAAACTGAAGTACTCATAAAATCCTGTGTCACTTGCCAAATTCCAGATAAGACAGCAGTGACATGTGCCTTTCCACTACAGCCTGTTCCTCTTCCTGAATCTGCATGGGAAAAAGTGGTGATTGACATTGTAGGACCCTTTGATACTACTCCAATTGACTGCCGTTATGTCATCACTTTAATAGACTATTTCAGTAAATGGCCTGAGGTAGTGTTTACATAGCAAATCTCTTCTGCTACAGTAATTAAGTTCCTCTCTTCAGTTTTCAGTAGGGAAGGTAACCCCAAAGAACTGGTTTCAGATAATGGTAGTCAATTTACTTCTCTGGAGTTTGAAACTTTTCTAGCACAGAGGAACATTTTACACAGAAGGTCATCCCTATATTACCCTCAAGCCAATGGGGAAATCGAATGGTTTAACAGAAGTTTGAAAGAGAGTTTGCAAACAGCTAAACTGGAAGGGTGATTGTGGATACCCTTCACTACTGATTTCTTGCAAGCATACCGGGCTACACGACGTGCCATAACGCAAAGATCACCCGCAGAGTTACTGCATGGGAAACAGATGACCACTAAACTGAACATTGCTGGATTGTTAAAGGCACGACCTGATGCCCCAAACGAGGATGAGGTGAGAAAAACAGTTGAACAGAACCAAGCAAAGTCTAAGGCTTTCACAGACAAGCGGCGGGGTGCTAAGGAACCAAAGTTTGAGTGTGGTTCCTTCATTAGAATACAAAAACCAGGAATTTTACGCAAAGGGGACCATAAATTCACAGCTCCTCTTAAAATCATAGAGAAGAAGGGACCTTACACTATTGACTTTCTGAAGGGCAAGTATGGAATGCTTCTTATCTTGCACCTGCCTATGCACCAAGAGGAGATTATGCCAACACCCAGTCTGCATTGGATGACTTCACCGTAGTACCAACACAGCAAGACATTGCACTGGAACTGGGGCTTGAGAGATGGCCTGTCAGACCCAGACGACCACCTGTCTGGACTAGAGACTGTTATTTAGTATCTACAGTATTTTCAGTGTAATATTTCTGCCAACAGTATAGTGTCTTGTTTCATATTTGTTCAATAATGTTTATTTTAATTGGGAGAGTTTCTTAAGAGAGGAGGGAATGTGGTGTTTAGATGTTGCTTTTAATTATTAGAATTGGGAGCACTGGCTGTTGGGAGTCTGAAAGGACAGGAAACAGGAAGGAGTGGGGAGGAGTTGAGAGGCTAGGAGAAAGCTACAGGGGGTGCAGCAGCAGCTTAGTAAAGAGGTTTCCACTTTGAAAATAAAGTCCTGTTGAAGCTTGTTAGTACCTTTCCTGGTTGATACAACAAGTGAGCAGGCACATCCCAAGAGCGTGGTTCTTTTACTGATAACTGCTAAAAGTAACACCACTGTTTCTCCAAAAAGGAGAAACAGAAAAGGTCATTCTTCCCAATGGAGAGTCACTTGTGTGGGGTATTGCCAGATGGGAATGGGGTTGCATTGTCTTGCTTATCCATCCACTTTTCTCCCAGTGATGACATCTGCACAAATCTTTTGTGAGGGCTCAGGGCACAGGTTTTTGGCGAAGGGTAAAGAGATGCATTTTGCAATGTTGCTTTGCACCACGTCTTTTCTAAAAGCTCATTATTAGTTCTTTACCTGTCAATTAGGGAACACAATGCACAGAAAACACACTTTTGTTTACATGATTAGAATCATGTTCTTTGTTAATAAAACTCTTGAAATAGCAACACTTGACATTTGCCATCTTTCTTAATATAATACAGGTTTAATATGAGCTCATGTTGAGCTTGTGAGGAACATTGCTATAGCTATGAGAGTGTTTTCTCTTAAATTGGCATATGGTTCAAGAAGCACCACTAGAAGCTAGAGGGAAAATAGCAGAAGGAGAAACTTTGTGTGTTTAAATCTACATTTTTATTGAATTTTTGTGTGTTTTGAACTATGAGCCTTAAAAGCCTATTTTAAAAGGTTTTTGTCATTCATCGTTTGCCCAAGAAGATAGTAAAGTCATCAGTTTTAAAACCTTGAGGATGGAAAAATGGTATATAGATGTGCTAAAGGGAGCAGGGAGAAGATCAAGCGGTGACCAGCAAATCTCTCGGCCCACACCGCATCCTGCAGCCCCCATTGGCCTGTAATGGTGAACAGCGGCCAGTGGGAGCGGCGATCGGCTGAACCTGCGGACGCTGCAGGTAAACAAACTGTCCCGGCCCACCAGCGGATTTCCCTGATGGGCCGAGTGCCAAAGGTTCCCGATCCCTGTCCTACTCAAATTCAGATTATAGCTATACCTAGCTAACTCTCATCAGCAACTGCAGCAAATGATGGCATCAATTCTGCAGATACTTCAGTATGCTCTTAACTTCATGTGCATGAATAGAGTCAAGTGTGTAAAGTAATGCGTGTGCTTAAAGCCTTTGCAAAATCAGGGCCTGTGTGAATTAGATGAGCAAATGATACTATCATATCTGCTTCTGTTTTCAATTGTCTCTCCAAAATGAGCATGTTCTCACAGATATTGAATCTTTAAAGACTTTATTTTCAATTACAAAGGCAAGCTGGAGCACTGCTTCTGCTGCAAGGCTTATGAAGAGCATAGCTGATGGCCACCAATGGCAATCACAACACTGTCTATGCAAAAATGTGTTTGAAATAGAAAACCAGTTTTAAAATTACGAAAAAAGAGGCTCTTTCAAAGTTGTAGCAATTTTTCAGGTTTGTAAACCGAAGAATAAATTAGGGAGATTATGTCATCTCAAACAAGTTGTACCCAGTGTCTCTGTGCAATCATTAATTAAAATAAACAAAAAAAAATAATGCCCTGGGCTCTGTGCCGGCTTGGATTCATTCATCCCATTCACTGCACTTTCATTGTGCATTCATGCAGCCAGACTAGTTGTCTGGCATCATGATGGTGGGTGCCCTCTGAATGCTGTTTGGTGATACCTAGTTGGCACATTTCAGGCAGCATGCCAACTCCTGTCCTCACCTCCCTCATGTGTTGTTGGTTGTGTTTTAGTATTAGTTTTGTTTTTTGTGCTGCAGCTTTCTGTGCAACTCCTAAAGTGCTCTGAAGATCTTAAATGTCTCACTCCAATCATTTCATTTGCTGAGGTTTTATTCTTTCTTTACGCAGTGATGTCTCCCGGACCAGCGTTGCTGCCCTTCCAACAAAAGGACTGGAAAACCTTAAAGAACTGATGGCTAAAAATACATGGACACTGAAGAAACTACCTCCTGTAAAGACTTTTCTTCATCTAATGCGAGCTGACCTGTCGTATCCAAGCCACTGCTGTGCTTTTAAGAACTGGAAGAAAACCAAAGGGTGAGTTGTACCAAAGGGTGAGTTAAATCATAAATCATATAATTAAAGAAGGATTAATTAATATTTTAATATATAATAAATAATATCATAATTCTAGTTAATGGGTTTTGTAGCCATTTTTTGAAATTATATAGTAGTGCAGAGGGACAGGTTTCAAATTAATAAAAAGAAATACTTTTTCACACAATACATAGTTAGCTTGTAGAACTCATTGCCACAAGATATTTTTGAGGCCAAGAGATGAGCAGGATTCAACCCAGGATGAGATGTTTTTATAGATAACAACAATATCCAGAGTTGGTATAGTAAGGATTTTAAAATAACCAAAAGTCTTGGAAGGGGCATAAAACCTTGTGCTTCAGTCAGCCTCTAACTAACTCTAACTCTAACCAAAAGGGTGAGGAGGACATTTTCTTTGTGGCCAGGTTATTCCATAACTATCTTCTGCAAGGTTGCTTGCCTGTTCTTCTGAAGCAACAGGTGCTGGCCACAGTTGGAGACAGGGTACTGAAGTAGATGGACTGCAGATCTGATCCAGTCTGGCAAACCTATGTTCCTATAAGTAAAATGTAAACTTTAATGTAATTGGAGAGAGACTGTCATTTCAGAATTCAAGTTTAGATTTAAATGCAAACTTCTCCAAAGTTCAGAGCCAAGGGTCTTGCTCAGGCCAATCTCTGATACATGAAAAGAAAATAATATCTATTTATAGAATTTATAGGATACCTATCATATTTAAACATTGGCGTAGATAGTATATTAATGGAATTCAGAGATGATGTTAGGTCATGGAGGAGTTTCAAACATCTTTGAGGGCAGAGAACTACCACAAAGGCATGTACAGAGATTAGAAACATGAGCAGAAAGAAACAAAATGAGATTCTCCTTTGAGAAAAGCAGCTCCAGTACAGCTGGTGAAAGTCTGAAAGACAGTGAATGGGAGGGAGACAGCTGGGATGAGAAACACTGAAGGAAGTGTAGGGTGATAGCAGTCAGCAAATTCAATACACATTTGCAGACTGTTATTGTAGTCAGAACATTGCTAATGCTATTTGGGGCTACATAGAAGCATTGCATCGTGGAGCAAGGTAATAATTAGAGCCCCATGTTTTTCGCAACTACAGAATAACATAAAATAAAACTAGAAACAACATGTAAAATGAAAAAACCCTGCAGTGGCAATCTCTGTGACTCCTGTCCTGCAGGGCTTAGCCTGGCTCCCCTCGCCAGTTATTCTGACCTGGCATGTAAGATTGCAGCACCACTCAGATTTGGCCTGGCCTCTCCTCCATCATCATGACACGGGGCAGCCAGATAGTTACTTGCTTTTGAAGCTGAAAGAAACTCAAATGAATGTGTTTCTCTTGCCATACCTGTTGTATACAAAACGGAACTGCAAATTCCAGTGATGATTTCACCCCTATGCTCTTTCAGAATTCTGGAATACATGATATGTAACCAGACCAGCAGTCAGAGCTTTCGTAAGAAAAGATCCGTCAGTACCTTCAATGGCCCTTTTTACCAAGACTATGCAGAAGAGGATGCAGACCGTACTGACACAGTGTATGCTGAAAACTCCAAATTCAGGGATTTTCATGGCAACTCCCACTACTACGTTTTTTTTGAAGAGCAGGGGGATGGAGATGTTGGGTTTGGCCAAGAGCTCAAGAACCCTCAAGAGGACAACATCCAGGGGTTTGGCAGCCATTACGACTATACTGTCTGTGGTGACAGTGAAGACATTGTGTGCACTCCAGAGCCTGATGAGTTTAATCCCTGTGAAGACATAATGGGCTATAAATTTCTAAGGATTGTGGTGTGGTTTGTGAACCTGCTAGCTATCCCGGGTAACATTTTTGTCCTCTTCATCCTTCTCACCAGCCATTACAAGTTGACTGTACCACGTTTTCTGATGTGCAACCTGGCTTTTGCTGATTTCTGCATGGGACTGTACCTTCTCCTGATTGCTTCGGTGGATCTCTACACTAGGTCAGAATACTACAACCATGCCATAGACTGGCAGACTGGGCCTGGCTGCAACACAGCTGGCTTTTTCACTGTCTTTGCCAGTGAGCTTTCTGTATACACACTGACTGTGATCACCCTGGAGCGCTGGTATGCCATCACCTTTGCTATGCGCCTGGACAGGAAGCTTCGCCTTCGGCATGCTTTGGTCATCATGCTGGGTGGCTGGCTCTCATGCTTTCTTCTTGCCCTCTTGCCACTGGTTGGAGTCAGCAGCTACATCAAAGTCAGTATCTGCCTGCCCATGGATACCGAAACACTGTTGGCTCAAGCCTACATTGTCTTTGTTTTAATTTTGAACATCATTGCTTTTATCATCATCTGTGCCTGCTACATAAAAATCTATATAACTGTGCGAAACCCTGAGTACAAGTCCGGAGACAAAGACACCAAAATTGCTAAAAGGATGGCTGTGTTGATTTTCACTGACTTCCTATGCATGGCACCTATCTCATTCTATGCTTTATCTGCCATTATGAACAAGCCCTTGATAACAGTCAGTAATTCCAAGATCCTGCTAGTGCTGTTCTACCCACTCAATTCTTGTGCCAACCCCTTCCTCTATGCTATTTTCACCAAGGCTTTCCAAAGGGATGTCTTCATCCTGCTCAGCAAATTTGGCATATGTGAGCATCAGGCTCAAATCTACCGGGGCCAGACAGTCTCAGCCAAAAACAACAGTGGTTCTTATGGCCAGAAAGGCAGCCGAGGGACAGGTCAGGGCTACAATGACCCACATGATGACTATCACCCTGCAATTGTGATGCAAGAGCAAATAGTTGTGGAAGACTATACGCTGACTGTGTTATAGCACCTGAAAGCATCACAACTGCAGTGCGATCAATCAGATGGTAATTTAGTGATCAAAAAAAAAAAATCCAGTGATAAGATACAATTTTTCCTAGTTGTTTTTGAGGAACATCTGTAGTGATTTTTCTTTTGAGTGAGCCATTCATTTGACTCTCCAATCTTATACTACTGTCAGTGTAAGAGAGAAGGTGCCAATTATGATGACAATACTGGAAGCATATATGAATACTCAGTATAAATCAGAAAGTGAACATATTTATATGAAAAAAGAAAAAAGAAAAGGAGTACTTGTGGCACCTTAGAGACTAACCAGTTTATTTGAGCATGAGCTTTCGTGAGCTACAGCTCACTTCATCGGATGCATAGCATATTGTGGAAACTGCAGAAGACATTATATACACACAGAGACCATGAAACAAAACTTCCTCCCACCCCACTGTCCTGCTCGTAACAGCTTATCTAAAGTGATCATCAAGGAGGGCCATTTCCAGCACAAATCCAGGTTTTCTCACCCTTCCCCCCCCCCCAAACAGACACACATACAAACTCACTCTCCTGCTGGTAATAGCCCATCCCTCTTTGAAACCTCTCTTTATAATGCGCATGATAATCAAGGTGGGTCATTTCCAGCACTAATCCAGGTTTTCTCACCACCCCCCCCACACACACGCCCCCCCTCCAAAAACCACACACACAAACTCACTCTCCTGCTGGCAATAGCTCATCTTACAATGTGCACAGCAATAATCCAAGTTTAACCAGAACGTCTTGGGGGGGGGGTTTGTAGGAAAAAAAACAAGGGGAGATAGGCTACCTTGCATAATGACTTAGCCACTCCCAGTCTCTATTCAAGCCCAAATTAATAGTATCCAATTTGCAAATGAATTCCAATTCAGCAGTTTCTCGCTGGAGTCTGGATTTGAAGTTTTTTTGCTTTAAGATAGCGACCCTCATGTCTGTGATTGCGTGACCAGAGAGATTGAAGTGTTCTCCGACTGGTTTATGAATGTTATAATTCTTAACATCTGATTTGTGTCCATTTATTCTTTTACGTAGAGACTGTCCAGTTTGACCAATGTACATGGCAGAGGGGAATTGCTGGCACATGATGGCATATATCACATTGGTGGATGTGCAGGTGAACGAGCCTCTGATAGTGTGGCTGATGTTGTTAGGCCCTGTGATGGTGTTCCCTGAATAGATATGTGGGCACAGTTGGCAACGGGCTTTGTTGCAAGGATAGGTTCCTGGGTTAGTGGTTCTGTTGTGTGGTATGTGGTTGTTGGTGAGTATTCGCTTCAGGTTGGGGGGCTGTCTGTAGGCAAGGACTGGCCTTTCTCCCAAGATTTGTGAGAGTGTTGGGTCATCCTTCAGGATAGGTTGTAGATCCTTAATAATGCGTTGGAGGGGTTTTAGTTGGGGGCTGAAGGTGACGGCTAGTGGCGTTCTGTTATTTTCTTTGTTAGGCCTGTCCTGTAGTAGGTGACTTCTGGGAACTCTTCTGGCTCTATCAATCTGTTTCTTCACTTCCGCAGGTGGGTATTATAGTTGTAAGAATGCTTGATAGAGATCTTGTAGGTGTTTGTCTCTGTCTGAGGGGTTGGAGCAAATGGGCTATTACCAGCAGGAGAGTGAGTTTGTATGTGTGTCTGTTTTTGGGGGGGGGGGGGGGGGGGAAGGGTGAGAAAACCTGGATTTGTGCTGGAAATGGCCCTCCTTGATGATCACTTTAGATAAGCTGTTACGAGCAGGACAGTGGGGTGGGAGGAAGTTTTGTTTCATGGTCTCTGTGTGTATATAATGTCTTCTGCAGTTTCCACAATATGCTATGCATCCGATGAAGTGAGCTGTAGCTCACGAAAGCTCATGCTCAAATAAACTGGTTAGTCTCTAAGGTGCCACAAGTACTCCTTTTCTTTTTTCTTTTTACGAATACAGACTAACACGGCTGTTACTCTGAAACCTGTCATATTTATATGAAATTTTAAACATTCATTCTTCTCTAATTGGCTAAAGGGAAAGGGAGACAGCATAAATTTAGGGGATACTTGTACAAATAAAATAGGATTTTTAGATTTATAATTAAAGTGGAGTTAATAAAAAAATAAAAATTAGATAATGAATTTTTCAGGTTCTAGGTCAGATTAGTCAGGCTGGCTTGCTTGCTTTTTCTCTTTTTTTTAAATCAAAAGATTTATTTGTTTTTCTAATTGCCAGTTTTATGAACTGGGTTCTTTCTGCTCCTATTATCATCACTTGTAAAAAAAATTCGGCAGTTGGAATTTAATTTACAATTTTGTTTAAAATGTGTGAGGCAGAATAGAATCCAGCTGGCTTTCCCATCGCTCATGTTGCCTCACTAGGCCAAACAACAGTAAAAACCATTTTTAAAAATAAGTTAAAGAGCAGATAGTAAGGCTTTAACTTCTTTTTTCTTTGTGTGTAGGGAAAAACTTCCCGACTCTCTCTCAAATGGGGGGATTCTGACTTTTTGAGGTGAGTTTAGGGGGAGATTTATTTTAAATTTCTTTTGAAACCTGTCTGTCCAGACTAATGGGTTCAGATCCCAGTTTTACGGATGGTGATAGTTACTTGCTTTTGAAGCTGAAAGAAACTCAAATGAAATTTTGATACTAAAAATTAACATTAGGGGAAGCAAATTGCTTGGCTTTTATCTAGTCATCTGAGTATAGTATAAGTGTTTGGCACTTTAGGATATGTCTACATTGAAAAGTGAAGATGTGACTGTAGAACAGGTAGGCATATGTGTTAGCTTTTATCTAGCCAGAATGGGTAATAATAGCAGTGTAGACGTGGTGGCATGGGCTTCAGAATGGGCTAGCAAACAGAGTAAAAGCCCTCCAGCCGTATGGGATAGGGCAGTGTGATCATGACAGCCACTCCCTGATGCCTATTTGCAAGCCACAGTCCCTCACATTGCACAGTGACTTTAAAGAGAATGTGCAAAAGTAGCAGTGGATTTGTTCCTTTGTTGCTTCTTTCTGGCATACAGTCACACAGCAGCAAGAAAGGGTCATAGCTGCCAAGTATTTTGCAGCTCCACATGTGATATTTATCACAGACGAAAAAGAATTGTCATTCTTTGCCACATGGTCCCACTATCACTGCTCAGGGTGGAGAGGTGTCATTTGGGAATGGTGGCAATGTTCTCACTGCTGAGGAATGTCACACAAGGAGCTACATAAAACGTCACCCCCTCATTTTCCCCCCAAAAGGCAACTATTTCCTACTGCCACCCAAAAGTCAATATACGTTCCCTACCTCCCCATGTTTTGGGTGACCAGACATCCCGTTTTTAAAGGGACAGTTCCCATATTTAAGCACTCCTGCAGGTGTCCTACTTCTTCTTTAAAAAGCACAAATTGTCCCATATTTTCTGTCTTCCGCCTCCCCCACCTCCCCAATCAGTACTGATGGGTCCTGGTGCTAGTCAGATCCCTGCTCACCAGCAGCCTGCCCACCAGCAGTGAGTGAGGGGGGGTCCAGTGTCCGATGATGGGGGTGGGTGTGCCAGGCTGCTGGCTGGGCAAACCTGCTGCGCGTGAGGCCTGCTGCTGGTCCGACAGCACAGCCCCCGCCGCGTGCCGGCTCTCAGGCAGCAGGACCTCGCCTCCTGTTCTGTTTCTGGCCAGCACTGGCTGTGCGTTGCGAACTGCGGTGGCTGGTGAGTGAGGGCAGGTGCCAGGCGGCAGCTGGTTACGTCACCTCTGCTGCCCACCCATCAGCTTTTTATGTGCTCCCCCTCTTACAGTCCTCTCCTGCTTTTCCCCTTTACCCCACCTAGCCCCACAGCTCCTCCATATCCCC
This sequence comes from Natator depressus, assembly GCF_965152275.1. NCBI lineage: Eukaryota > Metazoa > Chordata > Testudines > Cheloniidae > Natator > Natator depressus. The sequence goes on from NC_134239.1 coordinate 94,198,594, forward strand.
CCCAGCGTGGCGCATCCCACTCCCAGTGCTGTGCGGAGAACCAGCCCCTGGTTGGAGTGCTCAGCTCACCAACAGCTTGGCCGGCAGGCTCCTTCCTTCCCCCACTGCCTCTGGCTGGGCTGGCACCCCAGGAAAGCCCAGGACTCTCCGGCCCAGGGCGATGGCCAGGAGAAGCTGAGCCCTGCATGTGCCAAAGCCCCACACAGCGCTGGCACTGGGAAGCCTCCCCGCCTCTCAGCTAAGCTCTGGAGTGGTGGCAGGATTCAATTTCCAGCCTGTTTGCACCCTGACCCTGCAGGCTCTGAAGCAGCAACCCAAGCAAGGGCTTAGCACCTCCTTCCCCCCCGCTTCTCCCCGCCCTGGGTCCTGCCCCAGGGAGCACAGGGCTGCTCTGTCCCCTAAGCATGAGACCCTGTGTGCCCCCCGCCCCACACACACACACGTTGCGTCAGGAAGTGCCAGGTACCAGGAGGGCGGAGAGCGCCGGGCAGGGAAAGTCGGGTTGGTCGGTCACACCCCCGTATGAGAAGTGTATGGGAATGTGTGTGTGTCATCTCTCCCCGTGTGAACCCTAAAGCCTTAAAGATAAGAAGGTAAATAAAAAGAATCCAGTTATGCAGTATTTCTTTTTAACTGGCGCTCAGTCAACTTGATGTTAATTTGAACGTTTGTACTGCATAGTTCTGATTGATTGCCGTTGAACTCACTTGAATACGACTCATTTTACCAGGGGTCCTGTATTCAGCATAGGGAAATATGGTCACCCTACCCATGTGCCCTGCTGCTGCCGCCCCTGTTCCACCTACTCTGTTAGGCAACAGAAAGCACTTGGATGGGATTGGGGGGGTGCAGGAAAAGGTGCTGGAATATTTATTGCACTTTGCCCCAAGTGGGGGAAGAAACAGTAGCAACTCCAGGAGGAGGGGAGCCCCGGAGAAGGACAGCTGCAAGCAGAGAAGACAGGGGAGAGGAACCTCCTTGTAGCAACGCCCACCCTCCCAGCAGTGGGAAATGTTGAGGGCAGTAGGGGAATTCCTTCACTTGGCAGGTGATGGGGAGGGAGAGCTGGGAGTTTGGCCCAGCCTTTGATAGGCACAGCCCTGGGAAAGTTTCTGCCCCAGTAGTAAGGGATTCCCATACCCATATTTGGGCTTTGCCCTGCCTTTAAAAGGAAAGACCCATCACTCAGCTAGCCCAGTGTGGGAGTTGGCTGGACCAGCCCAGCAGGAAGAGAAAGGTCAGCCTCCCTGTATGGATTGGGGTGGGGGGGCAGTGGAGAACCCCAAAGAATGAAGATGGAGTGACAGGGAACTGCTGCTCCAAGAAGATGGGAGAGGTGGGGAGAGAACAAGGCCACCAGCCCTCCCTTTTTTCTGCAAGAAGACAACAAGGGTTAGCTCTCAGGGGGCTGGGGAGCAGGAGTAATTTGTGGGATGGGATAACTGAGCAGTGCAGGGAGTTGAAGGAGTCGGGGGCAAGAGCTCTGGGTAATTTTGGGTGGATCAGGAGCACAGTGGATCTGGTGCACTGGGGAACAGGGGTAGTTAAAATACTGGATCATCTGGGTCAGCAGTTGGCTCAAAGATTTGGATAAGGACCCCATCACTGGCACAGCTGCTCAATCTTTACTTGCTCCCTTTCCACCAGAGAAAGCTAGCATGTACTGTGCATGTGCAATGTGGGGAGGAGCAGCTGCTTATCTCCCTTCCCACCAACTCATCCCCTTATTGTGTCACTCGCATATCTTTAAGGAAGAGGCTGTACAGATTTTATCAGGGTGTATTTCCCATACACAGGGGACAGCATGGGGGAGATAAGCTCAAAGGTGTCTGAGAGAGAGGCTGGCTCGTGAGCAATAATAAAGACTGGAACACTGATGGAAGAAAGGTAAGTGGTACCAGAAGATGCCTAATGATTCTGCCAAACGGCTGGGTTGCAAGAAACTAACTTGCTACTAGAATAGCAGCTGCAGAGTGTGGCTTAGAGGAGAGCAAAAGTAAGCCTGCCAGGAATCATGTGAGATACACGTGATACTTTACAGCACAGCTGGGAGAGGGAAGGGTCGAACAGCCTGACACCAAAGGGAAATGGTGCTGGTGCTTTAAGGGAATGAGTTTGGATGGAGGAACAGCTGCAGCTTCCCAGCTGTACAGTTATTGCATGTGCCTGCACCTTTTTCACTCACAAGGGAACAAGCAGAGGAAGCCCAGAGCCCAGTGAAGACCTGCCCCCCCACTCCGATTGCCCCTCCCTCCCTGCTGCTCAGGAGTCCATTGTCCCAGACCCTGACCTAAGAGTTCCTCACCCCTTCAAATACTCCAGCCCCAGATCCCTCAGAACTCATGTTGCTCCAGACTCCAAAGTGCTCCCACCCCAGCTTCCCAAGATTTCTGAAGTGTCCCAGGCTCCTCCAGGCTCACAATGGGCTCCAGCACAACTCAGGACTCATCTTTGGAGTCATATGAGGGAGCCTGGTGGCCTTTTCCCTCCCTTCCCTTCCTGCGTTCTGAGAGTGACCAGCAGGACTGGCCTCTTACCTATTTGGGGGAGCTGCCCCCAAATTGTGACCTTTTATTTTCAAAGGTCGGGGGCCCCTACTCCTGCTGGACAAGCCTAATTGGCTCCCATCTGGAGTGTCTTGACTTTTATAGAGGCGTTGTCCTGCTAAGAGAAGCCTGAACTTGGAAGGTTTCCTCTGCCTGCTGTGAGCAGGGCCTCCCAAGTCCCACACCTATCAAAGGAAGTACCCAGGCCTTTTGGCTGCAACTGCACATTACCTGAGAGAGGGCTGAGCCACTGTGTCCCTTCACCTTATGTCTTTCTTCTGCTTGAGGGTACTTCTGCCTCTTCCCTTGACCGGGCATGGTAGGGGCTAAGATACTGTGCTTGTTGCCTTGTCCCACTTTTGGATGACAGGACTTGTACCTGGCACCATTTCGCCTCTTCTGATTGCCTTGGGCAGCTGAGCCCTTCCACTTCTCCCCACTGTCCTGGTTTGAGACCTGTTGATAGCTCACTGACATACCCAGAACAGCGCTGCTGTGACCCTCCTGAGCAGCAGCATTTCTTTGGGAGCTCATCTCAGGCTTCACCCCACCTGCCCTCTCCTCTGCCTACTTGGCTCCTTTCTGAGACTCTCCTTCTTCGCAGTTCTGCCTCGCTGAGGGGGAGTAAAGATCTTGGCATGAGCAGCCAGGAGTGAAGATCCTGAGGACATCCTGGCACTCTGTAGAGCAGCAGGAATCCACAAAGCAGTAAGAGCAGCTAATTGATGTTTGGAAGGAAGGTGATGACAGAAATTGACTTTGAGGGGAGTGGGGACACTTCAAAATTTTCTACGGAGGACCACCAGAAACTTCTATTCAAAATTTTTGTTGTCTCCTTTCTCCCTACATCTCCAAACCTCTCCCATGGGTCAAGGGCAGCCCCTCCTTGGGGGCAACATTTTGAAGTCCATACCGTGATATTTCTTACCACAAAGTAAAAGACTAACACAGTCCCCTGAGTATGGGAATAAGGCCTTGTCTACACGACAAAGATTTGTCTGCAAACGTTATGCCGCTTTAATTAAAGCGCTTTAATTAAAACCACTGTTGCATGTCCACACTAACAGTTCTTGCATTGACACAGAGAGCAGTGCACTGTGGTAACTATCCCACTGTGCAACTGGCCGCAGGGTGCTTTGGGAAGGATTTGCAATGCCTCATGGGGCAGGTTTCTCAATCCTAGTAGATTGTGAGCCGCTTTTTCAACTGAAGTGTGTGGGGGTAGGGAGAGGAGAGTGGTGTGTCTGGGACGAGGGGAGACAGCAGGCTGATCGACCTATCCTGGGGAAGGGGGCCAACGCCGCACGCCAGCCCCCGGCTCTGCTCCGCAAGGCAGTATCTCCCAAAACAGCCCGCTCTGCCTGCCTGCCTATGGTTCTGTGATTTCCTCCAAGTTCTCCCACAGCCGTCTCAGCAGCCGGGAGTGGTGATTGGGAGGAGGTCTGTGACCTCTCCGTGCTGAGGAATGTCGATGCAGCACAGCAGACACCGCCCCCCCCACACACACACACTCCCCCAGCAGCAGTCTGTCTGCCCCTGTGTTCCTAGTGCATGGCAGAACAGGAGCATTCCACGTTAATGATTTGCTCTTTGTTCCCCAAACAGAGCAGAGTGCTCAGCTGTCAGATACTTCCTGGAGCTTTGAATGGGACGGGGCGCATGCCTGCAGGGCAGCAGAGATCAAAACAGTGAGCAGAGCGGTCACGGCAGGCATTGTGGGATACTGGTGGAAGCTAGTTATATTGACAAAACAAGCATCAGTGTGTATCCTGACACTTTGGGCTTGTTGTACACGGCGAAGTTGTCGACAAAACTTTTGTCTTTCACGGGTACTTTAAAAAGCACCCGCCGCAAAAGACAAAAGTTTTGCCGATGCAAATGGCAGTGTGAATGCGACTTTGTCGGCAGGAGCAGTCTCTTGCTGACAAAGCTAAGGCTGCTCATGGGACTGGAAGTATTTTTGTCGGCAAAAGTGCCAACAAAGTACCGAAAAAGAGGATTTACAGATGCTGACTTTTAGCGACAAGGCTGTGTTGACACTCAGGCATAGCTCTCATTGCTCAAGGGTACCACATGGGGGAAATCAGTGACCTTTTTCTCATTGGTCAGAACTATTACAGAGCTACACAAAACTTGACAACTATACAAAAAAGTGCAGCTAAGGAGCTGTTTGGGATAGGTGGGCGTTGCTAATATAGCCTTCTCCTTGCCACCAGCAAACTGTCTAGTGCCACACTGTGCATTGGCAAGTGCAAGTAACTGGTGCTGGCACAAGAGCTGCCCTGACCTGCTCGTTGGGTAAACAGCAGAAGTTACTGAGCAGATAGCTGCTTATTTTATCCATTACTCCATCTCCTGACATTTAGCTCCCTCAAAGGCAGAAAAGTGTGCAGTGGTGATGCGGGACCAAAGGGGAGTCCTGTGACTGAGCCAGCTATGCTGCCAATGTTTGGAGAGATGGTACAATGATGTGAGACATCTATAGGATTTGGACCCAGATTTTCCATGGGCCACTGGGATCCATGTAATTGAAAGGTCACCCTTCCACAAATGGGAGAACAAAGGGTGGTCTGTGCCCTCGGATGGGTATTTTTAAAGTCAGTTTTCCCTGCTTTCTGGGAATTTCTGTGGCATTTCTCTGAGGGATGGTTATTCACTTTAGCAGACAGAAGTAGGACACCTACGAGTGAAAGCAAGGCAATAGCAATGCAACTCAAATATATAAGGGAAAGTTCCCACTACTGTGACTGTTCAGTTTTCAAGGAGCATTGTAATTATTCAGGTATAAAATTCTGTATGTATCCTTATTCCAGTCCAGCCCCAGTAGTTTGGCTAATTCCATGATCCTGAATTTGTGACATACTCTCATGTAGGCAAAGAGGTCTTTGTAATATCGTGCTTATAACTCCATGAAAATCAATAGTGCTGTAGCAGCGATGAATTTGGCTTCTTGTTTTGTTTTCGTTTTTACTCACTCCTACACCTGTTGGTTTCATCCAGGCTTGGAAACCAGAACTGCTGAAATACTGTAAGAAAGGTGGTTTATAGCTTCCTCCTTGCTCCTCTAATCCCTGGGCTTGCCCTGGCCTAATTTAGAGCAGCCTAAGGGCATGGCTACACTGGAAACTTCAAAGCGCTGTCGCGGGAGTGCTTCCACAGCAGCGCTTTGAAGCGCGAGTGTCGTCACGCGCAAGCGCTGGGAGAGAGCTCTCCCAGCGCTCCTGGTAATCCACCTCCATGAGGAGATTAGCTCCCAGTGCTCGGAACCTGTTTACACTAGCACTTTAAAGCTCTCTGACTTGCTGCGCTCAGGGGGGTGATTTTTCACTCCCCTGAGCCAGCAAGTTAGAGCGCTATAAAATGTAAGTGTAGCCAAGCCCTAAGTCTGTTTTATATTGTGCCTGTTAGTGTAGTTCCCTGGGGGCAGCTCCACTGAGGACTTCTGAGTGTAAAATGTTCTGGCCACAGCTAGGAACACCATGTGGATCAGGTAATGTGCAGTGGGCTATGCCAGCTTTACCCTACCTGGGAAATCCTCTAGGTAAGGGGATTCACCAGCTGACCCATTAGGACAGCTGTCTGTCCCCTTTGTGCAACCAAAGTGTCACAAAGGGTGTGGAGTTAGGTCCCAGACAAACCTTTGTGTGTGTGCATGTTTGTGTGTGTTTTTATTAGCTAACTAGAAGATAAGACAATCTAGTCCAAAGGGAAATACTACATATGTGTAATATATGGAGACTTTAGGAATTGTAAAAATAAAAAAAATTATCTCAAGTCATATTCATCTTCAACAGGAAAAGGAAAACAGGGGTGAACAGTTATTTTAAAATATATATAGATACCAAAGATCACTTTACTTAACTTAAACAAGATACATAACTTGTTCTAAAGGAAAATACTGGTTCATTGAAGAGATCCACATACAATATAGTTTGGGGCTTGAAGACAGAAATTCCGTTAGCCAGTATAAATTCCTTTGCAATTATTAATATAGGGTACATTTCTATGAATTGATTTTTGGATCCCATTTCCTTCCTAATAAACATATATATAAAATCTCCTTCATATAGGATACCTGATAGGTAGCTCGTCTTGGCACCTATTTTTGTCCAGTATAAGTGGATCTGTGATACTGCCTTATTGTGTATGCAAAGTCCGGTGTTTCTGCTTTGTATTTCTTCAATAAGTTGGGTGTAACTTGGTGAAAGATATTTAAAAGCTATAAGGGAATGTCTATGCTATGGATTTTAGATAAGAGCTTGCCAAAGATTGTTGCAAAAGCTCATGCTATTTCAGATATCTTCCTCCATTCTTCTTAGGTTACTGATGTAGTCAAAACAATGAGGAGTCCTTGTTGCACCTTAGAGACTAACAAATTTATTTGGGCATAAGCTTTCGTGGGCTAAAACCCACTTCATCAGATGCTCTTTTGGTCTAGTATATGTACTGATTTGATAACTGCTTTTTCAAATGTAACATAAGGTCTATTTCCCATACTGTACAATTTTTGTTAGTGGTGGCTTTTCTATGGGATTTTTATTATAAAAGGAGTGTTTGTTTCCCAATAAAATACTTTCTTCATAAATGATTGAGTGTATGGTGTCAAGGTCTAAGCAACTTTCTAATGAGTTGCTTAAGGTTTTATATTTTTCTTTGTCAAAAAATCTTTAGATTTCAATAAACCCCTTTGTCCCTATTCCTTATGTACATAATGTTCCCTTCCTATAGGGAGCTTGGTAATGTAATTATTGTAGCCCTTAGTGCTAAGGTTCACCAAACCTCTCAGGTACGAGTAGCTTGCCAGACGTACCATGGTTTGGAGGCAAGTGCTGCTGAGGACACTTTAGATGGTTGTCCCTATAGGCATTAGTCTGTCAGTTACCACCCTTGCAGCTTTTTGTTCTGTTCTCCCACAGACAGGTTCCTTGAAAGTTGTCCTACTGAGTATCTGATAAGTACTTGATACTTGTAGCTAGGTTGAATGCCTAGCTCGCTTTCCACTCTTGGTCATAAATTGCCAATCTGTTTCTTCGGTTTCTATTCTCTCCAGTTCTCTTATCACCAACTGTGGCAACCCCAGGTGTTCTACACTCCAGGATCACATAACTGCTGCCACCACCAAATTTCTCATTTGGAAATGTTATATTGTGTCACCTCTCACTCTGCTCCTTTATTCCAAGGATGCTGTCCCCAGAAGGAGGCTGTTTGCTGATAAATATGGTAAGTGCTTTGAACAGCTTCATGCCAAACTTAATGAACTCTTCCTTTATTGCTTACAAGTAAACCCATGAATGAATTCAGTTATTGTCCATCGAAAGGTGCCCTTTCTAACTCCTTGCATGCAGGAAATTCTTATTACAGATCCCAGTTCAGATTTTCTTCTCAGAAGTTGCTTCTTCTCTGAACTTGGTCTCAGTGCCACCTTCCTGGTAGCCTGGACTCCTACAGTCCCTGTTGGATTAGTCTCTGGTGTCTTGAGAGTACAGTCCTGGCAACTTTATCAAGATCCCCAAAAAAACCCACCTCTCACCAGCCTTACCCCTCCCTTCTAATGGTTCTTGATGCACTACTGATATTTAAACAAATATTCCATGGTGGCTCTTAGCAACTAAACAGGCTTTTACAGAGTCCTTGGATATTAAATCATTGTGTCATGTTTAGTCATTGATTTTACTTCCCACAACCCCATACATAAAATAACATTTAACTTGACGCATTACCTAACATTTGCCAAACAAATCCTTCCCTTTGTGGCTTCTGTAGCAACAATTTATGAATTCGATTGTCCGAGAAGTCTTTTTTTCCCTCTGATTCTGCACAGTATTGAAACTTGCTCTTTCAGACCATGTATTGTCCCCTCCAGTGTGGCCACCAGTTTTGCACTTCACACACCAGAAATCTCTTCGGTCTTCCAGCAAAAAGGAGCACATTGGACATCCAAGCAGGTCTACGGCAGTTGCTTGCTCATCCTCCATATTCACTACCTGGTGCAGAGCCATACCTAAACAAAAGGGACCAAATCGCCTGTTGGCTGCTCCTGTTTTCCTGCTTAGGAGTTAGCCTGGCAACTGACTTATAAACTCAGTCTCACTGCTTAGCTCCACACCCTTGAAAAAGGGGGGATTAACCCTTCAGATTTTAAAACTCAATCCCAGTTAGACACTGGACTAAGAGATACCCGTGCAAATAATACCATACCAATGTAAATTGTGTCTACCTTAGGTGCAGTTACATAAGTGGCTTGAAAGCCCAGCACAGAAAAGAGCATAGACTCTGCCTCTTGTGCCAGATTATTAGAGAGGTGGTTGCTAATACAGTTTGTCAGGGATCAGTCTTATTTAACATTTTTATTAATGACCTTGGCACAAAAAGTCGGAGTGTGCTAATAAAATTTGCAGATGACACAAAGTTGGGAGGTATTGCCAGTATGGAGGAGGACCAGAATATCATACAAGAAAATCTGGAAGACTATGAAAACTGACGTAAAAGAAATGAGATGAAATTTAATAGTGCAAAGTGCAAGGTCATGCAGTTAGGGACTAACAAGAATTTCTGCTATGAACTGGGGATTTATCATTTGGATGTGACAGAGGAGGAGAAAGACCCGGGTGTATTGCTTGATTACAGGATGACTATGAGCTGCCAATGTGATGCAGCTGTGAAAAAAGGTTAATGCACTCCAACGCTGCATCAGGCAAGGTATATCCAGCAGCGATAGGGAAGTGTTAGTATCATTATACAAGGCACTGGTGAGACCTCATCTGAAATTTTGTCTGTAATTCTGGGCTCCCATATTAAAGAAAGATGAATTCAAACTGGAACAGATGAAGCGAAGGTCTACTAGGCTGAGCAGAGAACTTGAAAAAACCTACCTACTCAAAGACCTCAGCTTGTTTAGCCTAACCAAATGAAGGCTCAGGGAAGATATAATTGCTATAAATATATATATAAAATATATATCTCTATAAATATATCAGAGGAATAAATACCAGGGAGGGCAAAGAGTTAGTGAAGTTAAGCACCAGTGTTGACACAAGAACAAATTATATAAACTGGCCATCAACAAGTTTAGGCTTGAAATTAGATGAAGGTTTCTGACCATCAGAGGTTTGAAGTTCTGGAACAGCCTTCCAGGGAGGGTAGTGGTGGGTGCGGGGGAGAGGGTACAAAAAGGCTAACTGGCTTCATGACTGAGCTTCACTGAAAGCGGGTGAAACCCTCCCTTCAGGGAACCTAGCCCACTGGCCCCGCCTCTTCTTCCCGCAGCCCTGCAGACCCCCTCCTTGACCTGAGGTGTCCAGAAACCCCTCGGCCAGAGGAGCCCCAGCCCACTTGCCCAAGTGCCAGGTTGGCCCCTGCTCCTAGCTGTGCCTGCCCCCCCCCCCCAAGTGCCAGGCCGAGCCGCTGGCACCCCCAAGCATCATCACCCTCCCAAGCGCTGCCCTGGGCCACCAGCCCCTGCACCAGGTTAGCCCCAGCACTGGGCCAAGCCACCACCCTCCCCCAACTGCCTCCCCCAAGCCGCTGGTCCCCCCAAGCACCAGGCCAGCCCCAGCACCACCCCAGGCCACTGGCCCACCCCCAGCCTGAGTGCCATCCCGGGCTGCCCCTGGCCACCAGCGGGCCTAAGCATCAGGCCGCCAGGTTGAGCTGAACACCCCCTGCCAACTTAAGGGTACGGGGGGCAGGAGATGGCAGGGTCTCGGGGAGGCGAGTGGGCAGGCGCCATGGCCTGGGTCAGGGGAGGCTTAGCCTATCTTGGTCTTCACTACCTATTGCCTATGCTGAGCTTGATAAGTTTATGACAGGCTACTATGATTGGACTGCCTACAATGGCATGTAGCTGCTGTGCAACAGCTATTAGCAAATATCCCCAATGTCTGGTGATAGGACACTAGATGGGGAGTGCTCTGAGTTAGTATAGAGAATTCTTTCCCATGTGGCTGGCTGTTGGGTCTTACTAAAATGCTCAGAGTCCAACTGGACACCATATTTGGGCTTGAGAAGGAATTTCCCCCTGGGTCAGATTGGAATATAGCCTGGGGGCCTTTTGCTTTCCTCTGTAGTTTGTGGCATGGGGGTCATCACTTGGAGGTATAAAATAGAGTAAATGGTGGCTTCTCTGGAACTTGACATCTTTAAATCATGATTTGAGGGCTTCAGTAACTCACCCACAGGTAAGGGTCTGTTACAGGACTGGGTGGGTGAGGTTCTGTGGCCTGCAATGTGCAGGTGGTCAGACTAGCTGATCATGATGGTCCGTTCTGGCCTAAAAGTCTGTGAGCATCTTGCAGCACAAAAAGGAGCTTCGTTGGGAGGGTTAAAACTGTTTCACTGCCTTTCTTTGTCTAGGCGTAGAGATGTACTGTATGCTTCACAAATCCTAATTATATGGCAGTCTACTTCATTCTTGTAGATGTCAAATAGTTTTCTCAAAAGACTTCGTAATGTTATGTACAATGGAATTTTTATTAAAAATTGATGTTCTGAATTTGCAACGTGTTTTAAATTGCATTTTTTCCTCTCTCATTTTGCTGAATTGCTATCAATACCCTAGGAAACTTTTGTTTTTTCCAACTTGTTCATGGCTATGTAGTTCCTCTATTTAGCCCTGGAAACCAGGAAATTGGCGGAAAATTAATTGCTATCTCTGTATAGTTTGCCACTAGTGAGTGCTCTGTTGTGCTGCCCAGAAGACATGAGACTCATCTCTTCTATTTTTGTTTCTTCCTTCTTTGCTACTAACTTGTTTCAGCTTCTTCCAGTCAAGGCCATAGAATCTAAGACGTTTGTGACGAGACCATGTATGATAGCCCATTTTGTTTATTTCCTTACCACTGTGTGGGGCTGCTTCCCCCACCCCAGTATATCAGCTAGTACTTTGTCTATTTAAGTTTAAAATTTCTCAAGCAATGGTGCTTTTACCCTTGCTCAAGGAAACAAGCTCTTGTTTCATGTTCCTCAGCCTAAATTTTCCTTCAATTTCATCATATTGCTTTCCATCACATTAGTATTTCCTTGGCAGCTACCAAGGACAATCGACCATTACTGCCACCAATCCTGTGATTTGGGTAAGGTGTCAAGAACAGGTAAAAAACCCACATCAAACAAAAAAGAATTATGCCATGTTCTCAGACAAGTGGACCAATCACCTCTGTCTCTCTCCTGGGATAATGAGCTCAAACTGAATTTGGTAAGTCCTCATTTGAAGAAATAGATTAGCTGTAAGCAAATGCAAAACTGTGTGGTAAAAGTTGTCAGCAGGGAAGCTAGAAGGTTTTTGGCAGCTGAGCAAAGGGACATTTAGAGCTTGTGGCACCTAGCAGTCCCTAGGAAGCAGTTTTAAATTGTTGAAAAAGCAGGTTTCAAGGGCTTTTTTTGCTGACATGATCAGCAGCGAACATTACTGCAAGTTAAAGTGCCAGGTTTAGAGTTAGCACCCCAAATGAATGTCTGAACCCAAGGATCTTTGCAAACTGTACTCCCTGAGTTCTGTATCCTTATTGTCTCCATCCTTTGTCTATTTGGATTGGAAGCTATTTGAGGCAGGGGTCATTTCATCTTTTGTGGTTGTACAGCGACTAGCACAATGGGGCCCTGATCCAGATTTGGGGCTTGTGAGAGTACCATAATATAAACAGTAATACAGCAGAGTTCAGGAACCGAGGGTTGGACAGGTGTCTCACAATAAGAGCACAAGAAGCATCTCAGCCCTTTCTCTGCTGATCTGACCTATCTTACCTTCTGCTTTCCAGAAACCACCTTCTTCCTGGTAGAGCAGCCACAGAAAAATTGGCACTGTAACTATTTCCCAAATAAGATCCACCTGGGAATGAACAACTTTCCTAATGCTCAGCCTGCAAAATAGAAAAGCTTTTTATCGTATATAAAGCACCTTTTGATGAATCCCCGTTTAAAGCACTGTTACAGCGGCTCTTAACTTCATCAGATTTCAGATAAAATAGGCAGGGGATTTTTTCAGCACAGGTGACTTGTGAGGAGGCTTACTAAGTAGAAACAAAAAGAAAAGGAGTACTTGTGGCACCTTAGAAACTAACCAATTTATTTGAGCATAAGCTTTAGTGAGCTACAGCTCACTTCATCGGATGCAGGAAGTAGAAACAGGATCCCATGGAATACTTATGGAAGTGGAAAAAGGAAAATGTAGTTTAATGGTCCTTGGGGAAGAGGGTATTGCAGTCTGTGGTCAACCAGGGATGATTGACAGGCAGAACCAAGCATTTCTCTCTGTTAAAGCAAACATTTGTTTCTGTTAAAGTGTGTGGCCTATAAGATGATGGCAGGAGGTTTTGCTGGTTTTGGGACTTGGGGTAGGAGGGTGATTAGGGTGATTCTTAACCACTTGCTAGAAAAAGGATAGAGAGTAAATTTAAAAGAGTTCAGCAAGTGAAATGAGAGATTTTTGCTGCATATTGCATTCGTCCATCTTAAAAACAGCTGCTGGACTTTGTACTCAATTCCCCACCCCCCCAATTTGTGGATGCAGAAAGGAGCTGAGGTTAAAATTAGAGCTTGGTGCTTATGAGGAGCATGTAAAAACAAATCAAATGCAAACTCACTTCTCTTCTTGCAGGACAATTTAATTGTTAAGGGTCCTGCATGGTTCTTTGAGATCCTGCTGTGAAAGGTGCTCATGAACTGTAGAGTCTGGCATAAACCAATCTCCACTTTTAAACATTAAAATGAAGACTCGTCCCCTGTTGTTGGTTTGGAGGTAATTCTTGTGAGCTGATCAAGAATAGTGAAGCTATCTAAGCTTTGTTTTTTCCAAGGGATGCCAGCTAGCCTGTATGACAAAGCCATTCAGTAATCAAGTGCTTACTGTCTCACAGTGAAACTGAACTGTCTGATGCAGGAGCCTAATTTGACTTACAAGGTACTAAGCACCTCTTTCTCTTCCCCCTCCAACAGTGACTTTGAAAACATGGCATCGCACTGTGCTTTGATATAGGCTTTGTGGTGCTAGGACTCAGTCTCCAAAGGACCCTCATCATGCCCTGGAACAGAAGGCAGTTAAGTGGGCTCAGTCAATGACGCACACTGACAGACCTCTTTACAAAATCGTAGATCCAGGATTCACATTGCTCAACTGTTCATATTAAAACTCCAAAACCAAGAAATCTTCTGTTCCCCCTTTCCTCCAGCCATCTTCACTCACCTTACCCCTTCCAGCAAAAGCCTGGAAACAGCTAGTGCCCTGAACATGAGCAAATGCAAGCTGTCTTATGCTGCTATGGGCAATGAATTCCAGCCATCAGGACCCCTCAGACCACGAGACCGCCAGTCTCTCAAGCCCCTGCTCTAACGTGAACTGCCACATTACCACACAGGGAAAATACACAAGACAAAACCATTTTAGGGCTTTAGACATCAAATACCAACTCCCATGGCACTGCACCCAAAAATGGAAATCAGTTCAAACTATGGTGCTCCAGTGGCATACATTCCCTTTGATGAAAAATCTGCCAAGTGAGAAGACCATAGAGCACATTGCAGCAATCTGCTCTGGTGGTAACTTAGAGAAGGAGTATGACAGATACGCCTCTTCCAACCAGTTGTGGGTGAAAAAGTGCTCATGGCTACAGCTGCTACCGGGACAGCCCAAAGCAGCCACAAAGTCACAAACCAACAGGCACAAAAATATCCATGTTGGGCTGAGTTACTTACTGTGTAGTGGTGGCTCTACTGTGTCCTGCACAGTAAAAACTTGAGTTTGATGCTCATACAGTTGCTCATGAACACTCACCAAGCCAGCTCTTTGTGACTTCACCACTGAAGTCTGCACTGGGTCAGTTTTATTGAGACACCAAATGTTAGGTAGTTTCCGAGCCTAACCTACAGAGCAACCAACTCAAAAAACAATTCCCTTTCACTGTTACAAGAGGTCATGAAGCTGCTTATTACAGATGTAGGAGCAAAATAGGGTTATACAAATTTCATGCTGGCAGGAAGCCACACCAAAGCAGGAGAACAAAAAAAACTTTATGCCCCTGTGAAACTGTTGCTTAAAACTGGCTAGGTTTACGGATGTGGTTCTCTGATGTTAGAGAGTGTTAGGGCAGCATGGCAGATACATGAGACAAGCCTGGGGAGGGGGGCACATGGAAATAAGTCTTTTCATGGATTGGCAGTACCATGGTTTGTAATTCAAACACACAATAGCAGGATTATACCCAGCCCCTAGACAACTAAGGTCATACATTCCAGTCTCTGTGAGATGTAACAACTGAGAGCAAATCCACAAAGGGGGAAAGCAGGCTAGAGAGAGAGACACAAACTGCTCTATGAGTGTTAAAAACATTGTATTGGAGTGGCACAAGGACAGCTGCAATGTCTAGACTGACAGCTGGACCAACATTGCTGACGCCATTATTGGCTAGCAGAAAAGAAAAGCAGACAATTTGCAATAAGTTGCCAAACAAAATATTAGAAAACGAATATTGCTTACAATGATTCTGAGAGGGAACTGAAAATAGCTTATATTTTTCAAAACCTGGGCTTGATGGCAACCAATCTGATCATGTTGATTAAATACTCTTGTAGGCTGGGAAACTGGAATCAGTCCCAAGATGGAAACCTAAAGAGTCCCATACAATATTGGACTTTTTTTTAGTTTACAAAGCAATTTGACAGTAGGCAAGGCTTCTGGAAAAACATTCTGCTTGTGCTTTTTGGGGAATCTCTCTTAACCCAAGTTCTACTATCTGAGAAACATGCATTTAAGCTTAAATGCCCAGTCATTTTTTTCTTCTGGATTTTTCTTCTTCATGTGGTAAAGTGACCACTCCAAACCCTTTCTGTTGGAACAGAATTCTTTTAAAACTCAGTGTTGTGAATTTCTGGGCTTTTATGTAGCACAAGTGAGTTTTCTAAGGACTCCTAAGTTCTAAGGACAGCTTGAAAGTGTGCTAAGCAGAGGAATGGATAGTTTTGGGGGTTTTTTTAGTAGCATCTATGTCATAATTATAGCTAGACAGAGGCCCCATTAGAAAGCACAAGGAAAACAATTAGAGAGACACGGTAGGTGAGGGAATATCTTTTATTGGGCCAACTTTCAATAAGAAGGGAGAGAGAGAGAGACACGCTGTCGAGCATACACGGGAAACTAAGGCTTGTCTACATTTACAGCGCTGCAGCGCTGATAGCACTTAGTGAAGCTTCTATCTGCACCAACCGGAGAGCTTCGCCTGAGGCATAGGTACTCCACCTCCTCAAGAGGCTGTGGCATCGCTGAGGCAGCGTGGATTTTCCACACCCCTGAGTGACATAGTTAAACCGATATAAGTTGGTAGTGTAGAGCAAGCCTAACAGAGCGTCACTGCTAAATATAAGGTGGAATAGGTTGTTTACTATACATAGTTAATATATGTCAAGGGACCATAGAAGGTGAAGTGGCCAATTAACATCCTTCCAGTCATAGGGTGAAAGAAGGGACGAGGGGGTGAGCATGGTTTGGGGGTTATAGATTGTTGTAATAAGCCATAAATCCAGTGTCTCTATTCAGTTCATGATTTTTAGTGTCTAGCAAAATTATGAATTTAAGCTCCCAGGCTCATAATTGGAAGTGTTGTGCAGGTTTTCTTTGAGGCTGAGGACTGATAGGTCAGGTATAGAGTGATCCCTGAAAGCTTGTCTCTCACCAACAGAAGTTGGTCCAACAGAAAAATTTACCTCATCCACCCTGTCTCTCTAATATCCTGGGAGCAACATGGCTACAACAACACTCCATACAAGGAAAATAATTGGCGGATTTCTCTTCAATTGCCACAAAAATCAGAGCTGTAGCCAAGTTCACAGAATAGAAAATTAGGTAATACTATGCAGGAGGACAGTTTTATTAATCTTTCTTCCTTCCACTTGTAGCACCAGCCTCTACCACAGTGAAGGATGAAAGGGACATTTTCAAAATCCAAGTCACCAAAAAAGCTCACATATTGCATCTTGCTACTAGCACCTTGGATTATTAGAACAAAATTCTGCCGTGTAGATTTTGCCCTTTACAGCACTTGGGTAATTATCGCAGGTATGGTGGAAAATACGTACCTTTAATGAAATACTGTATATCTACATGTAATAAATGCTTGGCAGGCTATAACATTTTTCTGGATCAAATGTAGTAGTTAAAAGTAACACTGTGTAGGGGATTGTTTTTAAGAAAAAGAAATAGAAAAAGCTAATATTTTTGTTTTATTTTACTCAGCACACTTAAGCAGTAGAACATACTGACCACACACACAGGTGATCAAGAACCAGAGCCAGACTCTCAGTTAGTATAAGTCAGAGCAGCTCCCCAGACTCTAACTGATCTATGCCCATTTGTAGCAGATGAGGATCTGGCCCAAAAAAATCATCACAGCTACAGAAATACTGGTTTAGCTAAGGAGGATTAGATAATTTAAGACATTGTTAATGAGGACTATACACTTTCATCTTTGGTTGCTGATTGAAATCTGCAATTGGGGTGTAGCACTCAAGACTCAAAAGACTGATTGCATTGTGGTGAATCTGTTTAGTTCCTCGGGGGTAGATTACATTACACAACAGCCACCAGACTAAACTACCACCTTCTCAGAGTAGAGATGGTCAGGGCAGAGGTACCTTGAAAGGCAGTGAATAAGAAAGATCGCTTAGCTTCCTTTCCTCTTCTGTGGATGGGAGAACTTCATTTCCCACATCTATTAATCTAGCATCTTTCACCAGCACTAAATATATTTTACAATTAGATAGGCTAGGTAACATTATTGGGAACTACCTAGGTGTTCTGAAAAATGCAAAAGGTCAGGCTGATTGAGTCAAGTGTTTTTTTTCCATAGATTTGAAACCAGAGGGACCATAATTATCTAGTCTGACCTCCAGCATAACACAGGCCACAGAATTTCACAACCTGCTTCCCGCATGAAGCCCATTACCTCTGGGAGAGCTAGAGTATATCTTTTAGCAAGATATCTAGTCTTGATTTAAAGATTTCAGGTAAGGGAGAATCTACCATATCCCTACATAAATTGGTCTGATGATTAATTACTCATTTTGCCCTAAATTCACTAATAGTTTTATTCAGTCTGTCCTGTTCTCTCTAGTAATGGCTGTGGCTAATTTTCCCAGCCCTAATAAGCAATAAACTTTGGGGGGGGGGGGAAGGTGCTTCACTGAGATACTGTAGTGAGCATGTGCGCCACTTTAGGGGCACATGTGCCTCATGCATGCAAGCTCAGAATCTGTTGAACACCAATATGTGTTGGGGCTATGCTTACAACTTGTGCCTTTCCATAAGGATGCAAGTGTATACAATGTAAGACTAAGAATGAACAATGCAGGAAACCACTGTAATGTACTTACAATAGAACCTCAGAGTTACAGACACCTCGGGAATGGAGGCTGTCCATAACTTTGAAATGTTTGTAATTCTGAACAAAGCGCAGTTCAGGCTCCAGCTCTAGCTGCTGAGCTCCCTCCTCAGCACCAGCAGCTTCCTTGCAGGCAGCTTCTGTCCCTGGGTTGGACTGAGTTTGCAAGCTTGTGTCCCACTCCTGGTGTGTGTGTCTGTGTTTGTGTAAACAGCACGTCCCCCTCCCAGCTGGGGAAGTGAGGGTATGAAAGCAGCGCAGACCCCAGCACTGCTCCTGCTCTGCCAGCTTCAGCTGCCTTGGGCTGGCCGCCCCAGCATCTTCACCTCCTAGCTGTAAGTGGCTGCCCCCTCTTGGGAATGGGTTGGGATTGGGACAGGCAGCCCAGAGATGCCTACCTTTAAGATACCATACAGGCGTAGTACACTAGTTGCTTTTTAGTTTGTTTGTTTTTTGGTCTCCACGGCTGCCTGATTAGTTACTTCTGGTTTCACATGATGTCCAGTTGACTGATCAGTCATTAACTCTGGTGTTCTTATCTTTGAGGTTCTACTGTACCTTATTCTCAAACTTAGGTATATTGATTTTTTCTGTTATTTCAATTGTGTGTCTGTATTAACTAGAGCTCCTACAACTTCTATGTACACTTAACTAGTTTTATCTTCTTAATTAGCTCTAAGGGTGTGTCTACGCAGCAAAGAAAAAACGTACGGCTGGGTTGTCCCAGCCAACTCGGGCTCAGGCTGTGGGACTGTTTCATTGCTATGTAGACTTCTGGGCTTGGGCTGGAGCCTGAGCTCTGGAACCCTCCCCTACCCTACAGCGTCCTAGAGCCCAGGCAGTGGCAGCCGATGGAACCTGGGCTGGGTCAACCTACTTCTGTTCCTTGAGCTTCAAAACTCATTAACTTTGAAAAGCCTCTCTTCACCTTTATTTTAGTTTTCTATGAAGAAGATTTTAATTGAGCATTCCCCCACCTCCAGGAGAAAGAACAGACAGCCCCACACCTCCTGGGACTCAGCAACAATTTAGCAGCTTTGTGAATCCTGATAATCCATCACCGCCCTCCAATGGTCACTGCAAAATCCTTCATCAGGTTGGTATTCCATCCAGCGTTAGACCTGTTTGCCATCAAGGATAATGCCCAGGGCCCAAACTTCTTTGCCAGAGGAGGCATGAGCTCAGGTATTTTGCCAGGTACCTTTCTTCTCCAGTGGAATCAGGGCTAATCACTGGGGTGATTGCCAAGGCCAGACAAGATCAGGTGAGACTTGTCATAAATCCCAACTGGCCAAGGCAGTTTTGACTGACAGACCTCCTGCACATGTCCATGCAGCCCCCAGTTTAGCTCGCAGGCCTATTGTTGCAACATCCAAGTCAAGTATTCCATCCAGACCTGAAATTGCTGCCAACAGCCTGGATGTTGGCTGGTTGAGTCCACAGAAAGAGACTGCTACTCACATGTTTAGAGATCCTGGCACAGAGCAGGAAGCTATCCATGAAGAAAACTTACTGCCTTAAATGTGAAAGGCTCTTGATATGGGCAGTCCAACACCCCCTGAACCTTGTGCAGGCCCCAAAACCAAATATTCTGGACTACTTGCAGAGTCACAGCATTCTGGGCTCGTTTAGTTCAGCTGGCAGCAAGCTCAGCATATTATCCACCAATAGTTGCTCTTGATTTGCTCATTCAGCGGGATCAGAATTTCTTAAGAACCTCATGCAGATTCAGCCACCAGTTAGAGAACTTACTCCAGCATGGGATCTCATCATCCATCATAGGCTTATGAAGTCCCCCATCCATCATCTTACTCTCAAAATGGTTTTGCTGGCAGCCATCACTTTGACCAGAAGACTCTATATACCTCCTTTCATAAAGGCAAGATAATTTTGAGACCTCATGCAAAATTCATCACCAAAGATGTTTCAGAGTTCCACTTGAAATCAGTCAGCTTACCTGTGTTCTTCTCAAATTCATATTCCACACAAGGGGAGGAAAACTCCACATCTTGGATATATCCAGACCTCTTCAGACATGGACACCTACAGTGGGATTGATGTGGACTACAACATCTCAAAGAACCAGTTACTGTCAGGTACATAACGGTTCTTTTTGTGCAACAAAAGTGCTACCCACCTTCCAAGACAGGCTGCCAATTGATCAAAAGAAGTATGGTGGAACCAGCAGGCATCTTATTGGCTGTGGCTAATCCTGAAACAGCATCATTCCGCTACAGCACTTGCCTTGTTACAGACTTCAGGGCCTCGTGTGTGACAGTCCCATCATAAGCCATTTTTCTAGTTGCAAGAATGAAAGGTCAGTGCAAGGATTAATAGAAACAATCCTTTTTATTCTTCACACATGGGGATTTTAAAGCTAACTATAATTGTTTGAAAAGATTTCTAATTATTGGTTAATGTTCTCCTTGGGAAGAATTCTTGGAATGAAGAGGAAATCCAGGATCTGTTATATCCAGCTTTTTCAGTACTGGGTGCTAGCAAGGCTACATACTTCTGTGATGTTTCACTCCATATTCTTTATGAAAACTTGCTCATGTAATGAATATGACATAACTGAGATTTACTTTATGCAAGATGGGTCTTGTAAGATATCATTGGAAAGGTTATAATTTACTGAATGTGATTATCCAATTTGTATGCCCATACCGTACCTCAAGTTAGGAATATTGACTATGTGTCTGTGTTTCAACTATGCTACTTTGGGTGACGCCCACTGCAAAGAAACTTCAGGTACAACAATGGAAAAGCCAGACAGGGTTGATGACCCATCAGCGAGGACAATGGACTGTGAAAAGCTTGACCTTCCTGCAGATGCTCCATACTGCCACTGACTCATGGACGCTGTGATACTACAGAGTCAGGTGGTCTTGTCACCTGATACTAAATCTTACCTGGGACTTCTTGAAACTTTCCACTGGAAGGGAAGGGGGGTCAAGTTTGGGAAACAAAGGATTCCTGTCTTATGTAAATCCTATTTAAGGTGGGGAGGAAGGCAAGTGGGGCTCCTCCTCTCCCTGGCCTGTCTGCTCAAGAAGAAAGACTGCTAAAGCCACCTGAAGGGAAGGCAGCGGGGGAGTCCAGACTGAGACAGGGGTCCAGTCTGAAAAGAAATATAACAAACAGATGGTTACTCACCTTTGTAACTGTTGTTCTTCAAGATGTGTTGCTCATATCCATTCCAATTAGGTGTGTGCGCGCCACATGCATGATCGTCAGAAGATTTTTATCCTAGCAACACTCGGTGCATCGGCTGAGGTGCCCCCTGGAGTGGCGCCTTCATGGCACCGGATATATGCCCCAGCCGATCCAGCGCCCTCTCAGTTCCTTCTTGCCAGCTACTCCAACAGAGAGGAAGGAGGGCTGGTTTGGAATGGATATGAGCAACATCTCGAAGAACAACAGTTACAAAGGTGAGTAACCGTCTTTTCTTCTTCGAGTGCTTGCTCATATCGATTCCAATTAGGAGACTCCCAAGCCTTACCTAGGTGGTGGGGTCAGAGTGAGATGTCACGGAGTGAAGGACCGCTGAACCAAATGCAGCATCACCCCTGGACTGCTGAATTATCGCATAGTGGGTGGCGAAGGTATGCACTGATGACCAAGTCGCTGTCCTACATATCTCCTGTATAGGTACGTGTGCCAGGAAAGCAGAGGATGAAGCCTGAGCCCGCGTGGAGTGGGCGGTAAGGTGCATAGTTGGGACACCAGCCAAGTCATAGCACACACAGATGCATGATGTGATCCAGGACGAGATGCGCTGGGAGGAGACCGGAAGGCCCTTCATCTGGTCTGTCACAGCAACAAACAGCTGCGACATTTTCCTGAAAGGTTTTGTTCGCTCGATGTAGAAGGCGAGGGCCCTGCAAACGTCCAGGGAGTGCAGCTGTTGTTCCCGTCGAGAGGTGTGTGGCTTTGGGTAGAAGACGGGGAGGAAGATGTCCTGGTTGAGATGGAAGGCAGACACCACCTTAGGGAGGAAGGTCGGGTGGGGTCGCAGCTGTACCTTGTCCTTGTGGAACACCGTATACGGTGGTTCTGATGTGAGTGCCCTGAGCTCAGACACACGCCTCGCCGAGGTGATAGCTATGAGGAAGGCTGTCTTCCAGGAAAGGTACAGGAGTGAGCAGGTGGCCATCAGCTCGAACGGGGCACCCATGAGTATGGGGAGGACCAAGTTAAGATCCCACGTAGGGAGCGGTTGTCGAATTCATGGGAACAGGCATTCCAACCCCTTGAGAAATCTGCTGACCATGGGACTGGAGAAGGCTGAACGCCTGTTTTCGCCCGGGTGGAAAGCCGAAATAGCTGCCAGGTGCACTCTCATGGATGATATTGCCAAGCCCAGCTGTTTTAAGGACAGGAGGTAGTCCAAGATGATAGGTACTGATGCCTGTAGGGGGGGCCATATGACTCTGAGCGCACCAGCAGGAAAAACGCTTCCATTTGGCTAAGTATGTGGACCTGGTAGAGGGCTTCCTGCTACCCAAAAGGATCTGCTGAACCAAGCAACAGCAGCACAGCTCAGATTGAGTTAGCCACGCAGCACTCAAAGAAGAACTCTGAACTACAGAAACTTTGCAACCGGTCTAAAATAACTTTTAGGGTAAGAAATTACATTTTGTAACCTATTTCTTAAGTATATAGAGCTTAGCTTGCGTACTTTGGTTTATTTGCTCAGTAATCTGTTTTGTTCTGTCAGTTATCTCTTATATTCACTTAAAATTAACCTTTTGTAGTTAATAAACTTATTTCTTGTTTATAACATAACCCAATTTATGTAATTTCTAACTGGGGGGGGGGCAAGAAGTTGTGCATATCTCCCTCCATATTGAGGGAGGGGGAAAATTTCATAAAACCTTTGGGTTTGTATCCCTTACAGGGAGTGAGCACCAGAGCAGATCTCTGTCTCTCTGTGCAGCTGGGTGTGGCCCTGCCTGTGTGCTTGGCTGGAAGAGGCTTGTGAGCCTAACCCAGCAAGGTCAGGTAAAGGGGACTCAGGCTGGCAGAATAGGCTGACTCAGGGGCATCCCAGCACATCAAGTGACACCCCAAAGGGCCCAAACCCATCACAACTTCTACCTCCCGACACAGATCAGAACAAGTCCACTTTCCATATCCTGCAGCAAGAATGCATAGCAACAGTGGGCAGGCAACTCCCCCAAACCAAATAAGAAACAAGAAGACAAGCAAAACCAACAACAAAAAAGTTAAATTGCTCAGCTCAAGAGACGATTCAAACGGTATTCTTCAGAAAATGAAAATCTGTCTCAAGTGGAATTGATATAAAACGTGAACTATGGCAGGTAAAGTATAAGATGGAAATGGGAGGTGAAAGTGAACTTGGAAAGCAAATAACTAGCAGCTCATACAAATCAACCTGAAGCAGGAAACCTGCAAGAAAATGCAGTTGTGAAGATAAAGGAGAAATTGAGAAGAGTAAGGACATTAAAGAAAACCAAAATGATATATTTGTATCAGTCTTCACCAGAGACTATTTTGGGGAGATACTTATCCTAGATCTAGTCTTTTCCACTAAAAGTGAGATACTGTCAGACACTGGGGTTCTAGAACAATTCCCATGTTCTAACTTCATATCCTGGATTTGGCAAAGGTTGTGTCACTTTATGATGCCTAGACTACATGGTCAGTATACAATAATGAATAGATTACTTTGTTGTGGGAGACAAAGTTTAAAAGGTGGCAGCATTATATGGGTCTGCCTAGCCCCTTGTCAATCTCAGAGAGAGAGGTGGCGTGCCCCTTGTTGTTCAGACCACATTAGTCAGGTATAGTAAGCAGCAGAAGCTAAGGAATCTGGCAGGGATGTTCTTAAGTATTTCAAAACAAAGATCTCTTTAATCTTTTTGGATCTATCCCCCCTCTGTGGGACTCCTGAGCTCAACAGGCTCTCCCATTTCTTCTGCCTTTAAAATCATCACATGATAAGGCCCTAGCATGTTTCCTCCTCCCTGTTGGTCTTTAGCCTGCTCATTCAATGAAATGTCATGCCTCTAGGTCGTCCCAATTATATATAGACTCATAGGACTGGAAGGGACCTCGAGAGGTCATCTAGTGCAGTCCCCTGCACTCATGGCAGGACTAAGTATTATCTAGACCATCCCTGAAAGGTGTTTGTCCAACCTGCTCTTAAAAATCTCCAATGACAGAGATTCCATAACCTCCCCAGGTAATTTATTCTAGTGCTTAACCACCCTGACAGGAAAATTTTCCTAATGTCCAACCTAAACCGCCCTTGCTGCAATTTAAGCCCGTTGCTTCTTGTCCTAGCCTCAGAGGTTAAGGAGAACAATTTACCTCCCTCCTCCTTGTAACAACCTTTCATCTACTTGAAAATTGTTATGTCCCTTCTCAGTCTTCCGTATACATCTACCTGAGTTCCGAATGCCAAACTAGAAACCCACTCCCCATATTTGACCGTTTTATAGAACTTTACATCTTCAACAGCACCATACAAACAAATTAATTCTCACCACCTGTCTGTAAACTGGGACATACCATTATCTCTGTTTTACACGTGAAGATGTCTAAACGTGCGTACCTAATTCATAGATTCATAGATATTTAGGTCAGAAGGGACCATTATGATCATCTAGTCTGACCTCCTGCACAACGCAGGCCACAGAATTTCACCCACCACTCCTGCGAAAAACCTAATTCTAGGAGCATAAGCCAATTTTTTTAAAAAAATGGTTACATAAGACAGGTCCTTATTTAGACACCTAAATATGTAGTCTGACTGATTTGGTGGCAATGACAAAAAAGATGCCAAAGACTTAATTGGCTAAAGAAACTGCCTGCTGGTTGTTCCAGGGCTTAGCCAGTTTGCTGGGAAAGTTTCTGCAGCTGCCTAGGCTTTCCTCAGGCTTCACTTGAAAAGGTGATGTGGGTGAAGAAAACTACAAACAGCATCTCTCCTCTTTGGGTTCCATCAAACCCTTAAGAGCAGAGGCCCACATCCACTAAGGGACTTATGGGTTGCGATGCTGAGCATTGTGAGACACAATTTTTAGGCACCTAGAAAATCACAGGAACACCACTGCAATCTACAAAGCCTGAGTTAGGCACCTAGGTTCCCTACATTGAATGGGGAGAGATAGACTGCAATCCACAAAGCCAGTACACTGAGGGGAGGGGGGCAGGAAAGAGAGCCACCTAAGCTAGCCAGAGAGAACCACTAACCAGAGGGATGTGTGCTGAACCCCACCCCTCTCATGTAGATAGATGCCTAAGTCCAGACAGCAGGAGATGCCTAGCTCTGAGTTTGATCCACGAATTGGGGGCAGATAGGCATTTGGCCACTTAAGTTGAATGTAGGACCCAAAACAAAACAGTAGTGGCGGTGAACAGGGGACTCATCCAGGATGTGGGAAATCCTGCTTCAACACTCCTCTCCTCCTGAGGAGCACAAGGGATTTGAACAAGTATCAGCCACCTTTCAAGTGAGTGCCTGAACTAAGGGGCAAGAGATTCATTTTAACTCTTTTACTGGCCCCAAATGTTTTGTGTGAACTCACCCAAGGGCTCTGATCAGGTGGGTCATCTCTCAGGAAGCCTACCAGATCAGCCCTCACCCCCAACCCCCTGACTTCGGTGGCTGAACACCCATCTTTCCTTGTTTGTGAAGAACTCTAGGCTCAGGCAAGAGAAAGGGGAAGCCTATCGTGGGATAGCGTTGTGCATGTGTAGGCAGGAGATAGGTGCCCTGACACCTAGAGTGTGACTGCAGTGCACATGTCCAGAGGCAAAAACTTTGGAGCCTACAGGGTTAGACAGCAGCTGAGCTGGAGTTTTGTGGTGCACAGTTACCAAAAAAGTAGGATTTAGGCACCCAAGTACTTTGATGGCTAGTACCCAGGGACAACAAATGAAAACCAATAATGTAATAGTTAATTGACATCTCTGCAGGCTTTCTCCAGGAACATTACCTTCACTGTGACTTGTCACTGACTGGACCCCCTTTTTCTTTTCTTTTTTTTTTTAAATTGTGACACTGCCTGATTCCCAAACTGTACCAAGTTCATACTCCAAAAAGAAGAGAGTTCAAAAGCTGATCATTGTGGCATTTGAACAGCTCTGCTTCTGGTTTTGTAAGTAACATAAGAATACTATAGATCATTTATGTGCTGCTGCCTACAAGAATTTGTGGTAAATAAAATAATTACTTTCGGCATGCTCCTAACCTTCACCTGATTAAATATTAATGACATGCCAATAAAATGAAAAAATCTGATTGTTACAAAGCAAATCATTATGCAGTGTATTCCTTTACTGGAGATCCTAATATCTCCAGCCAAGGGACTGAATAAGACTATTGGCCTTTGACTGAATATAGCCTTTTGGATTTCCACCGTTAAACAGTGGCATCACAACTGTTGTGTGTTTTCCAGTGGGAAGACACAATCCACTATGCAGTGGGTAAATGGAAACAGTCTTATGGGCAAATGAACCTTTTTAGCAGGGTCTCGTAAATAGTTTTAGAGGGCCCAGAAGCTCATGGTGTTTTGGTAGGGTAAGGAGAGCTAAGGGGGTAGGGTATGAAAGTTATCAGTTATAATTACATTATCAGCAATCAAGTTGTCTGAAAAACCCTAAGCTTGACTCTAGGCACTTTTACTGTTTTGACTGACTACTCTGACCAGATTAAAGAGTTTATGAAAAAAGTAAAGCAGTGGGATCTCGAGGGATTGGGACCAAGTGGATCTGGGAGTGAGCCTACTCACTCATTATAGAAACCTGATAAATCACTTGATGCACTGCCTTACTCCTAGCTCTGCTTGCAAATAGGTTTTCTTAACAATGTCTCTATTTAGCTTTTTAAAAATCCATCTATATTATTTGTATCTATCTTTCTGTGGCCCCCAGCTTAGTGTCAAATGTTCTCTCAGCCTCACCATTCAACATTTGTTTTTAAAACTGTCATTTTTAATTTACCTTAGCTTTACTAATGCTAACATTTATCTGGTGCCATCCATCCTAAAATTATTTTATACCATCCATCTATGCAGCCACCTCAGGGCAGAAGGTGGCAACTTTAACAGCACACAGCAACAAGTTAGGATAGAATATAAAGCACAAGGCTATGTCAACACTGTAAGAAGAATTTAGATTGACAGGCTGAATCAGGTTATCTAAGCTAACACACCCACTGTTATTAAAAGAAGAAATGATTACCTACCTTTCCACAGCTCTTGTTCTTTGAGAGGTGTGCCCATGGCCATTCCACTGTAGGTGAGTTCATGGCAGCACACGATTGTTGGAAATTCTTTGTCCCCCTGAGCAATACCTGTAAGGGCAGTTCAAGCACCCTCTGCTGCCATGTGCTACTGCGTGCAGGTATAAAGGACCGAGCACACCTGACCCGCCAAGGATATTTGGCTTCGGGTTCTCCTCATGGAGTCTAAAACCCCAGTACTGAGCAAAAAGGGCCATGGTCCATTGGGCAAAGGACCCACTTTGGGCCGCCCAGCCACTCCAGACCTGCGCACCCCTCCAGCCAGGGCCATTAGCCCTGTGACCCATCCACCGCTGGCTCCCGGGAGTGGCATGGGACCCAAAACCCTAGCGGCACCGATGCCTTCACAGGCTCTCCCGGCACTGAGAGAGCATAGGCCTCCGCCCACCCGCTGATGCAGCATGTGCCCCAGGAACCAGCAAAGGCTCCCCACGAGGGCAAGCCAGCGGTTAAGATCTCTCAGGAGGCAGTGGAGCACTGCTCATCCCCAGAGATGAAGCAGCACTCTCCACCTCTGTGCTGCAGGTTGCTGGAGCCGCAGCCCGGACACTCTAGGGCTCGTCTTCGGTCACTGGCACTATGGTCCCGGTTGCCAACATCTAAATATGGATCGCCTAGAGCAAGACGCCGGTCACCATACTACCAACCACTCACCCTCTCGCAGATCATCTTCTAGGCACAGGTCCCAGGCGTCCTCTCGATACCAGCCACCAATCACCCTGCTCCGGGCAGCGGCCAGCAAGCAGACCCAGGTGTTGATGGCCCCAGCGAGGTCACCGGAAGGGAATTCCTCCAGCACAGAAGCCCAGTTCAGCCCCTCCCCTAGTTTGCACAAGCACGAATGGGCACCCAAGGCTGCGTTGACGTCACCGGCGCTGACTTGGCAGCACTGCCAGTGGCTGGTACAGTGGCCTTATTGGGGTGCATTGGGAATGCCGTTTGTGATGATGCCCCCTTCTCACTGCTCATTGGCCGCAGCCTCGGAGCAGCAGCTGACGGCACCAATGGCACTAGGCTTGGTGCACACCTCGTGGTCGGAGCAAAGGAACAGCGCCCAACCCTAAGTCTCCCTCCCCCGTGGTGGAAGATGCCCTGGAACCTCCCCCGATGGTGCAATCATCATCCTCATCCATGGGTAAGGTGGTTGCGGGACCCTCGAGGGCCAGCCACCAGACAATTTCAAACAACGTCAGGCCCTGCTGCATCGCGTGGCCGAGAACTTGGGCCCGGAGGTTGAGAAAATAGTTGAGCAGATGGACACCTTGTTTGACCTCTGGTCAGCCTCCATCCCAACCCATGCCGCGGTACCGGTGCATGACGGTGTCCTTAAGATTGCCAACGGTCTCTAGCAAACTCCACCCTCCATCCTTCCCACCTCAAAGAGGGCTGAAAAGAAGTGCTTTGTCCTGGCCAAGTGGTTCAAGTACTTCTATACTCTCCCTCCCCGAGGCATGCTGGTGGTCTTTGTGGCCAATGACAGAGACAAGCAGTGGCATACTAGTTGGACTCCCAAAAATAGAGGCAAAACAGCTGGATCTGTTTGAAAGAAAGATTTATTCGACAGCCAGTTTGCAGTTTCAGGTGACAAACCAGAAGTTCAAGGAGTCCCTTCCATAGGGGCTGGCCCAATAATTTGGCAGTTCTGGCTGCCCCTGCCGCCTAAGCCTTGACAGTCTCACCAGGGGCCTGCAAGAAAAAGGGACAGAGATGCTAGTTTCAGCTGCTGTCGCCCCTGTTCCTCCCGCTCACCCACACAACCCAGTCTGGCAAATCACTCCGGGGGCCAGAAGCACTCATTTTGAGGGTGTGATCGAGAGCGACACCCCAGTCACCATCCAGGATCCACCCTGCTCTTTCCTCAACCATCTGTGCCCCTTCTGTTCGGCCTGGTCCCAAGTCACCTTGAACCATCGGGTGCTGGACATAGTGTCTCACGGTTACACCCTGCAATTTTTAGCCACCCCTCCCTCCCACCCACACCCTACCCTTCCACCTACACCCCCTCCTTCCTATCCCTCTTCAGGGACCCTTCTCACAAGCAACTCCTCATTTAGGAGGTCGAGAATCTCCTGCACCTGGGGGCGGTGGAGGAGGTCCCTTGAGACATGAGGAGAAAGGGATTTTACCTCTGCTACTTCCTAATCCCAAAGGCAAAAGGAGGCCTCAGGCCCATTCTGGACCTGTGAAGCCTCAACAAGTCTCTCAAAAAGTTGAAGTTTTGCATGGTCTCCCTGGCCTCCATCATCCCCTCCCTGGATCTGGGAGACTGGTACACCACTCTCGACTTGAAGGACGCCTATTCCCACATCTCTATATTCTAAAGTCATAGGCGTTTGCTCTGGTTTGTAGTGGATGAATGCCATTTCCAATTCATGGTGTTCCCCTTTGGCCTCTCATCAGCCCCAAGGGTTTTTACCAAATGTATGGCGCTGGTGGCCGCTTACCTCAGATGCCAAGGGGTCCACCTCGGTTACCTCGATGACTGGCTCATCGGGGCAGGTCCTGTAACCAAGTGCAGAGAAGGCTCGATCTGGTGTGTTGCACCTGCCACAACCTTGGTCTGTTGATAAATGAGAAAAAATCCACCTTTAGGCTGGTCCAACGCATAGAGTTCATTGGAGCGGTTCTCTACTCCATGCGAGCCAGAGCCTTCCTCCTGGAGGCACGTTTTCAGGCCATGTTGGATCTGATCTCCCATGTGAGGAGCTACCCACTCACCATGGCTCACACCTGCCTGTGATTGTTGGGCCACATGGCCGCCTGTACCTATGTGGTCAGTCTGGAAGTGGGGGAATCCCCAGGTGGACTTGTTTGCGACCTGCCAGAACATGAAATGCTGTGTATTCTGTTCACTCCAGGGTATAGACAGGGGTTCGCTGTCAGATGCTTTCTTACTTCCTTGATCAGGGGCCCTGATGTATGCCTTCCCACCAGTGCCATTGATCCACAGTGTCCTAGTGAAAATCAAGCAGGACAGGGCAAGGTTTATCCTGATAGCCCCAAGCGGCCTCACCAGCACTGGTTTGGCACGCTGCTGGACCTTTCGGTAGCCTAGCCACTGCAACTCCCTCTCTGGCCAGACCTTCTGTTTCAGAATCACGGCAGTCTCCTGCACCCAAATCTGGAGGTTCTGCACTTGAGAGTGTGGCTGCTGTGTGGCTAAATGCAGACGAATGGGAATGCTCAACCCAAGTGAAACAGGTCCTGCTGGGTAGCAGAAAGCCCTCCATCAGAGTGACCTGTCAGGCAAAGTGGAAACGGTTTACGTGCTGGGCCTCGGATCAGCATATCTGGGCTGAGCAGGCCTCCCTGCAGGTGATCCTGGACTATCTCCTACACCTCAAGCTCCAAGGCTTGTGATTGTCACTGTTGTCAGTCAGGGTCCACCTGGCTGCTATTTCAGCTTTCCACCCTCCGTTCCAAGGCAGGTCTATCTTCGCTCACCACATGATAGCCCAATTCCTGACAGGTTTGGAGTGTCTTTACCCACACTTCCTGGATCCGGTCCCTCCCCGGGATTTGAACCTCATATTGTTGAGGCTCATGGAACCTCCATTTGAGCCTCTGGCTTCTTGCTCTAGTCTCCTTTTCTCCTGGAAGGTGGTGTTCCTGGTGGCAATTACGTCTGCCCGCAGAGTGTCTGAGTTCAGGGCGCTTACGTTGGAACCACACTATATGGTGTTCTAAAAGGACAAGGTCCAGTTGCGGCCACACCCATTGTTCCTGCCCAATGTAGTTTCCCAGTTTCATGCTGGCCAGAACATTTTCTTACCGGTCTTCTTTCCAAAGCCCCATAGTTCCGAAGAGGAGCACAGGTTACATGTACTGGATGTCCGGAGGGTGCTGGCCTTTTATATCGACAGGACACGGCCTTTCCATAAGTCAACACAACTGTTTGTTGCAGTGGCAGACAACATGAAAGGTTGCCCATTGTCAGCTCAGAGGATTTCGTCCTGGATCACAGCCTGCATCCGATACTGCTACGAGCTCACAAGTGTGCCTCCAAAGTGCACTCAACTAGAGCACAAGTGTCATCGGTGGCCTTCTTGGCTCAGGTGCTGATCCAAGAGATCTGTAGAGCTGCTACCTGATCATCTGTCCACATGTTTACATCCCATTATGCGCTGACCCAGGATGATGCTGGCTTCGGCATGGCAGAAACCATGAACTCTGAGCCACCTCCATTGCCACTGCTTGTGAGTCACCTAGAAAGGAATTGACATGAGCAAGCACTTGAAGAAGAAAAAGCGGTTACCTACCTTTTGTACCTCTTGTTCTTCGAGATGTGTTGCTCATATCCATTCCATTACCCGCCCTCCTGCCCCTCTGTCAGAGTTGCCAGCAAGAAGGAACTGACAGGACGTCAGGTCAGCGGCTCCTGATATACCAGCGCATGAGCACAGCACTCAAGGGGGCACCACTGCTGACCCTATGGATACCGCTAAGGCAAAAATCTCCAATGACTGGGCATGTGGGCCCATGTACACCTAGAATGGAATGGACATGAGTAACACATCTCAAAGAACAGCAGTTACAAATGGTAAGTAACGGGTTTTTATGGCAGGTACCATGACATGAGCTGCTGAGTCAGCTGCATCCAACCTGGCCTAAAGAGTTATTCTGGACACTAGCTTGCCCTTCTCCACCATTGCAGTGAATTCCTGTCTTCAGTCATCTGATACCCTACCCTTGAACTTCAATATATTATCCCATAAAGTGAGGTAATTGTGACTTAGGAGTGCGTGTGATTTGCAATACTGAGCTGCAGGCCCCCTGTAGAATAAGTTTCCAAACAAAAAGATCCAATTTCTGAGAGTCCTTCCTTTTTGGTGTTCATACCTGGTGTCCTTGCATCTTGCATTGATTAGCTCTGGCAACTACTAAGGCCAGTGAGCACGTGTGTGCAGATGCTCAAATCCCTTAGACAGGACATAGTATCTTCCATCCATTCTTTTTGCTGGGGGAGGGCGGAGACAGGATCTCCCATAATGCCTTTATCAGCTCTTAAAAAAAAAAAGGAGTACTTGTGGCACCTTAGAGACTAACAAATTTATTTGAGCATAAGCTTTCGGATACATGCATCTGATGAAGTGAGCTGTAGCTCACGAAAGCTTATGCTCAAATAAATTTGTTAGTCTCTAAGGTGCCAGAAGTCCTCCTTTTCTTTTTGTGGATACAGACTAACACAGCTGCTACTCTGAAATTTGTTAGCTCTGTAATAGCCTCATTAAAAATTGGGAGAGCCACGCTGGTGGGCCCTGCTGAAACCGAAATATCCACTAGCTTGTGGGATTTCTCACAGACCTCCTTAGCTTGGATATTCAGGACCAAGGCTACTGTTTTTAACAAGTCCTGGTGAGCTCTATCATCATCTGGAGGAGAAGAGTTGCTCACTGCCTCTACCGCCTCATCTGGTGAAGAGGAAGAGGAAGCACCTGGATGATATAGCAGAGCTTGCTGTATTTCCTCTGGGGTGGCTTCCACCTGCTTGGCACAGGCCCCAATACTGATGACAGGAAGACGTTTCCTTCTATGCTGATGCTTTTGATGTGTGCCTGAGGAGACAGACTGAGGTGGCTGAGAAGGCGTGGCAGTTGTGGGGGAAACCCACAGCAACCAAAAAGGCCATTGATACAGTCCTGGGACCCAACCCTGACTGGACCATTGTGCCTCATCTTGTGGGCACTGCCGAGGCTGCTGCAGGAATTATGGGGCATAAGCTCCCAATGAAGGTTGCATATCCTGTCTAGGCTAGGACAGAGAACCCAGTCTCTGAGTCTGAAGACGACAAAGAATCTGAGATTTCTGATAATGGGCAGAAGCTGACTGTAATTGAGAGAGTCAGCTAGAGCCCAGGGATGGAGGTTCCAGAGAAATCATAGCTGTTTTGCCCCTTAGTGGTACAGTCTTCCAAGGCCAGGAAAGCATAGAAGGTATTGGCACTGCAAGCTTCAGAGCAGCTGGAGTAGAGTCCTTAGGCACCAGTATTGGTTGAAAGACTTCCTACACTGCTGGAGAAACTGGCACCAAAAGGTTAAGTAGTTCTCTAGCTGCTGCGTATGCCTCCAGTGTTGATGGTACCGATAACACAACTCATCCCTGCGGTACCAGGAGATAACGTGAAGAAACTGTAGTAGATAGTTCAGGGATCAGTCTCAATGGATATTACTCAGGTTCTGGAGCTGACAACCCCTTTTTAGCTGAAGCCTGTTTTGGGGAGTGTCTCTTTTCAGTATCCCTCCCAGGTAGCTTGCCTTTAGAAAGCTTTTGTACCTGCGATCTTGCAGAGTGAGGTACCAAGTCCCTGGATGAGATCTTGTGCCTCTTCACTTTGTGGCCCACAATGGTAAATACGTTGAGAACCACTGAACTACACTAACCAAAAACTGGATACATTTTACAAGGAATGAGGGAATAACTTGCAATAGCAAGGCTGTAATCGCTCCAACAAGAAGGAACTGTGGGATTCAGGGTTGGTTCCACTATTTATACCTGCATACAGCAGCATGTGGCAGCAGAAGGTGCCTAAGCCACTCCTTCAACTGTGGGCTGGTTGTGCACTTGCCTACGGTGGAGTGGACATGTGCAATCACTTGAAGAATAATGGGATTTTAATGGCCCCCGGTGGTCAGGGCCATGGTTACATTTCTCATCCAAATGATGGCACCTTCAGTAGCACATCACTTGGCAGCATTGGGTCAGTGCTATATAAACAGTTCCATCTCTCCCTATAAAGCTGAAGTGCTTTTACTTGCAGTCATTATAACACTTCGGGTATAAAACTGCTATTTATTATTTCAGGGCTGACAGCATGTTGAGCCTTGTATGACATATAGAGAATGTGTGTCAGGGAATTTACAGGCTAAGTTAAAGAAACATTTTTATTGCATAGCCTAACCCGATTCTTGGCTTGACACTCTATAGAGCAGAGCTATCTGGAAAATGGAATTCCCCCCCACCCCGCCCCAAAAAAAAGCTTTCAGAAAAAAATTAATCCTAAATTAGGACAAAAAGCCAAACAAACCCTGTTTGTTTTTTAAATGGGACTGAAATTCTGAACTATTTGATTGCAGGGACATTTTAGGTGTTTCCAGCACAAAATGTGCTCCCTGGAAATCACCTGCACTGCCTAGCTTGCCAGCCCAGGAGCTTGGTCACCTAGACTTCCTGGGGAACTGGGCACTCATCCTGCTAGGGAGGCTTAAGATCCTCCATAGCTGGGCAGCATAGGAGTGGTTTCAGTCTATGTCCTTCCCTGAATCCAGGTCTAGCCCGGTCTAGAATATTAGCTTCAGTTGGATAAGCCTGGAATTGGCGTTTGGCTAGCTTCTCTATAAGCTTGCTCAGGAAAAAGTGGCTTTTGTTACTGTGCAGTAGTTCACTAGAATGGATGTATTTGAGGTGAGTTTCTTCAATGTTGGTTGAACTATTGCGTGATTGGAGGAAGGGAAGATTCCTTACTTGAATGAATGATGCGTGGGCTATTTGTCATGAGTACCACCAGTTGCTCATGACTTTCACAAGTCAGGAAAAGCATGGTCAGATTCACTGTTCCAGTGTCGATACTCCTAAGGCATTCAATATTTCTTGATTAGTCAGTATACTGAACTCCAGGAAAAACTAGACTGTTTGGTATGGGGGAGCAGATCTGTGCTATTTGAGAAGTCTTCCTGTATATGCACAATCTTTTCAGCAAAGTAGGATGATAGTTCTTCAGAGTACCTAGTGCTGGGTGTTCTGATGCAGTCTGTAGGCACTCAGGATTGAAGCAGTTTACTACCTTGGATTTGGCGATTAGTAGAGGTTGATAGGAAGATTCTATTGTCCTCTAATTCTGTCTCAACATAGAGTTAAAGGAATTTGTTATGTTTCACCCTGTGTGTGTTTCCATTTTCCTCTATCAGCACTCAAGTTTCCTCCCTCTCCCCATTTGGCACGGGTTGTCTGAAGACCATGATCATTAGTAGGGGAAGCAAAAGTGGATGGTAACCTGGGGGGCAGTGACCATGAGATGGTCGAGTTCAGGATCCTGACACAGGGAAGAAAGGAAGCAGCAGAATACGGACCCCGGACTTCAGAAAAGCAGACTTTGACAACCTCAGGGAACTGATGCGCAGGATCCCCTGGGAGAATAACATGAGGGGGGAAAGGAGTCCAGGAGAGCTGGCTGTATTTTAAAGAATCCTTATTGAGGTTACAGGAACAAACCATCCCGTGTAGAAAGAATAGTAAACGTGGCAGGCGACCAGCTTGGCTTAACAGTGAAATCCTTGCTGATCTTAAACACAAAAAAGAAGCTGACAAGAAGTGGAAGATTGGACAAATGACCAGGGAAGAGTATAAAAATATTGCTCGGGCGTGCAGGAGTGAAATCAGGAAGGCCAAATCACACCTGGAATTGCAGCTAGCAAGAGATGTTAAGAGTAACAAGAAGGGTTTGTTCAGGTATGTTAGCAACAAGAAGAAAGTCAAGGAAAGTGTGGGCCCCTTACTGAATGAGGGAGGCAACCTAGTGACAGAGGAAGTGGAAAAAGCTAATGTACTCAATGCTTTTTTTGCCTCTGTCTTCACAAACAAGGTCAGCTCCCAGACTGCTGCACTGGGCAGCACAGCATGGGGAGGAGGTGACCAGCCCTCTGTGGAGAAAGAAGTGGTTCGGGACTATTTAGAAAAGCTGGACGTGCACAAGTCCATGGGGCTGGATGCGTTGCATCCGAGAGTGCTAAAGGAGTTGGCGGATGTGATTGCAGAGCCATTGGCCATTATCTTTGAAAACTCATGGCGATCGGGGGAGGTCCCGGATGACTGGAAAAAGGCTAATGTAGTACCCATCTTTAAAAAAGGGAAGAAGGAGGATCCTGGGAACTACAGGCCAGTCAGCCTCACCTCAGTCCCCGGAAAAATCATGGAGCAGGTCCTCAAGGAATCAATTCTGAAGCACTCAGAGGAGAGGAAAGTGATCAGGAACAGTCAGCATGGATTCACCAATGGCAAGTCATGCCTGACTAATCTAATTGCCTTCTATGACGAGATAACTGGCTCTGTAGATGAGGGCAAAGCTTTTCACACGGTCTCCCACAGTATTCTTGACAGCAAGTTAAAGAAGTATGGGCTGGATGAATGGACGATAAGGTGGATAGAAAGCTGGCTAGATTGTCGGGCTCAATGAGTAGTGATCAATGGCTCCATGTCTAGTTGGGAGCCGGTATCAAGTGGAGTGCCCCAAGGGTCGGTCCTCGGGCCGGTTTTGTTCAATATCTTCATAAATGATCTGGAGGATGGTGTGGATGGCACCCTCAGCAAGTTTGCAGATGACACTAAACTGGGAGGAGAGGTAGATACGCTGGAGAGTAGGGATAGGATACAGAGGGACCTAGACAAATTAGAGGATTGGGCCAAAAGATGGTCCTGCTTTGAGCAGGGGGTTGGACTAGATGACCTCCTGAGGTCCCTTCCAACGATGATATTCTATGATTCTATGATTGTAGATGATGGGCTGTTTGGGAGCTGATGACTCCCTACTTTATTATAGGGATTAGTAATTATGCTTCTGTACTAGCCTGTTTTTCCTTACACAGAAGCAGTCAGTAAAGATAAACCGAGCATGTCATTTTAGTAGCACAAACCTTGTAGTCTCAGACTTAAGGTCCTTCTCTTTCAGAACATGAGACTCAAACTCACTATCTCAGATCAAGCTTACAGGTTGGAGCATAGATTGTTTTCCACCTTGTGAGACTGGGTTATTTTTATTATGGCTGATAACTATCTTCTCTTCTTCCTTCTCTTCTCTCAAAGGGAAAAAGAACAAAGGGTTGATCCATGAAATAATGTTTAAAGCAGAAGCTGATGGGAGAGTTAGCCATTACAGAGCTACAGACTGTCCTGCAAGTGCAAGTCTTTACCATTCAGATTTCACTTTCCTTTCCTCAGCTGCTTCACCACTGTAGCTCCCCAGTATCCTAGGCCTTTGGACATATAACAGCAACATTAACACTGTTATAAAACAAGTAGTATAAATGACAGAAAAGATAATTAGACTCAGCAACAGGTGTCTTTCTAATTTGCAACATCCAGCAGGAAGACTTCAGGGAAAGAATGTTCCTTTGTCTATCATCTTTCTACCACCTCCACAGTGTATCCAGTTGCTCTTGGAGATGGGCTGAACCAGATGGGTAAGTATTATCCCATGAAATCCCAAAGCATATTCTCTCCTACATTACTTCAACCTTCTGCCTTTCAAATCAGCAACAGCACAGTGAGAATAAATGCCTAAGATGAGAGTTGGCAGCACAGGCATTTTGCAAAAAGTCACCTGGAAGAACAAAATGTGTGAATTTTAACAAACATCACAGTATTTTACTTTTCCCTGTGATTGTGCACCTAAGTGCAGCTGAGAAGGAAGACTCCGGGGGCTGGGGGGTAGAATGGGAAGAAAAACAAACTTTCACCATTATAAAAATCTTATCCTTCCTTACAAGGAAAGGTATTTGTTCAAGCTTTCTAATAATTTGTCACTATTTTCTGCACTCTCTCAAATTTTCAGCATACTTTTTTAAAACATGGACGCCAGAAACATACACTTCTACATACACTACATAGTAATGTTCTCTTGGCTTCACCAACACTGTGTTCCTGTTTATACATCCAAGGATCATTAGTTCTTTTTGCCGAAGCATTCCATTAGGTGCTCATCTTCAGTTGCTTGTCCACTGTGACCAATAAATCCTTTTCCAAGTCCTTGCTTTCCAGGATACAGTCCCCCATTTTCTAGGTATTGGGTACATTCTTTGTTCCTAGATGTAATACTTAGGGCTGTCAATTAATCACATTTAACTCACATGATTAACTCAAAAAAATTAATCATGATTAAAAAAATCAATCGCCATTTTAATTGCACTGTTAAACAATACCAACTGAAATTTATTAAGTATCTTGGATGTTTTCGTACTTTTTCAAATATATTTATTTCAATTACAACACAGAGTACAACACAAAGTGTACAGTGCTCACTTTATATTTTTTTATTACAAATATTTGCATTGTAAAAATGAAAAGTGGTATTTTTCAGTTCACCTCATACAAGTATTGTAGTGTGATCTCTATCATGAAAATGCAACTTACAAATGTTACAGATTTTTTGTTACATAATTGCACTCAAAAACAAAACAATGTAAAACTTTAGAGCCTACAAGTCCACTCAATTCTACTTCTTGTTCAGCCAGTCGCTAAGACAAACACATTTGTTTATATTTACGGGAGATAATGCTGCCCACTTATTTAAAAAGTCACCAGAAAGTGGGAACAGGTGTTCACATGGCACTTTTGTAGCCGGCATTGCAATGTATTTACCTGCCAGATATGCTAGACATTCATATGCCCCTTCATGCTTCGGCCGCCATTCCAGAGGACATGCTTCCATGCTGATGACGCTCGTTAAAAAAATGTGTTAATAAAATTTGTGACTGAACTCCTTCAGGGAGAATTGTATGTCTCTGGCTCTGTTTTACCTGCATTCTGCCATATATTTCATGTTATAGTAGTCTCATATGATGACTCAGCACGTGTTCATTTTAAGAACACTTTCACTGCAGATTTGACAAAATGCAAAGAAAGTCCCAATTGTGAGATTTCTAAAGATAGCTACAGCACTCGACCCAAGGTTTAAAACTCTAAAGTGCCTTCCAAAATCTGAGAGGGACGAGATGTGGCGAATTCTTTCAGATGTATTAAAAGAGCAACACACTGATGTGGAAACTACAGAACCCGAACCACCAAAAAAGAAAATCAACCTTCTACTGGTGGCATCTGACTCAGATTATGAAAACGAATGCGTTGGTCCGCACTGCCTTGGATTGTTATTGATCAGAACCTGTCATCAGCCTGGACGCATGTCCTCTGGAATGGTGGATGAAGCATGAAGGGACATATGAATCTTTAGCGCATCTGGCATGTAAATATCTTGCGATGCTGGCTGCAATAGTGCCATGCAAATATCTGTTCTCACTTTCAGGTGACATTGTGAACAAGAAGCAGGCAGCACTATCTCCTTCAAATGTAAACAAACCTGTTTGTCTGAGCAATTGGCTGAACAAGAAATAGGACTGAGTGGACTTGTAGGCTCTACATTTTTACATTGTTTTATTTTTGAAAGCAGTCAGGTTTTGTATATAATTCTACATTTGTAAGTTCAACTTTCATAATAAAGAGACTGCACAACAGTACTTGCATTAGGTGAATTGAAAAATACTATTTCTGTTTTTACAGTGCAAAATATTTGTAATCAAAAATAAAGTGAGCACTGCACACTCTGCATTCTGTGTTGTAATTGAAATCAATATATTTGAAAATGTAGAAAACATCCAAAAATATTTAAATAAAAGATTCCATTATTGTTTAACAGTGCAATTAATCATACAATTAATTTTTTTAATCGCTTGACAGCCCTAGTAATACTGCTTTTGGAGTGGAGTCCTATCATCTAAAAATAAGCTTAATGATGCTGATACAAGATAACCATTAGCCTTAAGAGACTTACATTTCGCCAAGGACTAAAGATATGTCATCTGGTCAGTTTGGAAATACTGACTTCACTAGTGAAATGCATTTGCCAAAGCTAGATGCTTATGTTCAGAAAAAACTTTTGCATCCAAAGCTCATCTTGCATTTCCAGTTCTTCAGACTAAGTATCTAGGTGTACTGGGCTATTTTATTTTTATTTTATATTTTTCCTTCGCTAAAAGTCGTGGTGTAAGTCTTGCTTAGGATACCAGCAAAAGAAGACTGTGTTAAATCTGAACCTCCAACCTCAAAATGAAAAGCTGACTTCTCATAACATTGTGAGCCATGTTAATGGAAGAGACTACGCAGCAAGTTCACCTCAGTGATTAAAAGGGAAACACTTGTGTTTTTCTTGCTTTGAATTCACTATATTATGAAAATACTTACAGAATCTTGTCCACGTTAAAACAATTGTGTATATGTAACTATTTAATGCATCAGAAAATAGTAAATAAAATGGCAAGCTTATTTTTTAAATAACATCTTTAATTAAAGTTTTTGCAAAGGCAAAATATTAAACTTAAAATAGGTCTTAGTACATCAAAATACTAAGTTCTCTAATTGTATTCCAAGCATGGCCTTTGAAACATAATATCCTGTATATCACAGAAGAGCAACCTTGATCTGCAATTGTACAGAATGAATTTTACAAACATAATAAATATATTTACCCCCTTACACATAACAGTATATGTACAACAGCAGTTGACAATAGTAGCTCAGAACAGCAGAAAAGGACATTCCCCTTCCCCATATTTTTATTAGTACCCTATGCACGCTGGAACAAGTGAACTTTGGATGGCTACACATGTAGCTAATCCAAAATAGTTCTTCCTGTTTAAAAAAGTTCCTTTTTGTCCTCAGTATCCAATCCAAACTAAATTTAAAAAAAGTGAACCACGAAAAAGAGTAGGCAACAGTAGCTTGATTTGCAGGAAAAAAAGGCCTGGCTTGTACATATGCCCCAGGCACTCAGAATAATAGGAAATCAAGACTAAAGACACAAATGTAACAACATACAAGTTTCCCCCATCTTTTGTAACCACTAAACTCAAAATCTGAAACAACTCTGAATTAAATCTTTATAAAAAATTGCAAAGCTGTATAAGGTGACCCAATAAAAATCCACAGTGTGCAGTACCCTAAAGCCACAGGTCTAATTCTTAAACATTTTATTGCATCCTGCAAAATAACAAAAAAGGAACTTTTTCAAATGGAAGACAAACTTCAAAGTGAACTCTAGTGAAAAGGGTCTCATTTTTCTCCTGCATTGGAATAACAAAATTTTATCCTGGTAGCGTTTTATGGTGACATAATTGCTTTTGGGTATTGATGGATAATACAGTTACTTTCACACAACAAAACTGAAACCCAGCCAAGTTTACTTACACTGCATTAAAAATAAGAAAAAAAACAAAAAACCACATTGATACAAAACTGTTATATCACATTTAGTATGTTATTCGCTCTTTTCCAGCAACTGTGCTTCAGAACCAAATCTAATCCCTTAGAGAATAAACCTGCAACCACAATCTTTATACTTGTCATGATCTGTTGCTAGGAAAATACTGAGGTCAAAAAGCAGCTTGTAATTACAATGCAGGAAAAAGGTGGATGAAACCTCAGACATTTTGCCACTAACATTGGGGGCAGGAGAGAATAAAGTTATAAATTTTATTTAAATAGTCCAATATAAAGTTCCTTATGTGACTAAGTCTCTATTATCTCCTTAGCAGACAACATATTTTTATTCCTTTTCAACTTTGATGTTTTTATTAAATGATTGCACACACTAAAAAGCCAATATAATTAGAGCTAAAATGTTTATTTATGACTGAAGCACTGCAGGACACCTACTGTCTCAGGAATCCAATAGACCTCGAGTATCATCATGCTGACAAAGCAGGAATATCTGCAAATTGAGAAGGCACAAGACTCCCAACTTTGTCCAGTTGCTCTGTAAATTTCCATTAGCCCTGAAGGTTAATATTTTAACCATGAAGTTATCATCCCTATTTTTTCCATCTTAAAGTCAAAAAAGGTGCTCTGTTATCTGTGCAAATCTAAACATAAGCCCTCTTGAAACCGTTAATTGCCTTCATAATACTGAACTATTTAAATGAAAAATCTATTTTCTACTTTCAAGAAAAAAAATTAATAATTTAAAAACTATGAACATGGGAATCCCTTGCCCTCTGAAAGGAATGGAATCTAATGAAATGGTCTGTTCAATTACAACATTAAAACCATGATTAAAATTCAAGTACAATAATAAAATTAAGCAAACTACATTCTTCAGCAAGCTGCTACAATAAAATGAAATTAAAACATGCTTTCTGATTTAAAAAAGGAACACTTGACATAGCAATAAGAGCACAGTTTGGTATGTTTATATTTGACTGGCTTTCAGAAGATTTCACAGGTACTTGTATTAAAAGACCAAAACCCTCATCTGCCAAGCATACCATAATTAATTTGCAAGACACTGTGCATGTACAGATGGTTTCTAAACGTCCTTTGAGATAAACTAAATTTAAGTCATCTTTAAAGCTGTGGTATCCCTTAAAATAAATAAAAAGGCTATGCAATGTCTGCTCTAAACATGTGGGTGAAGAACCCTAAATGTAAGAAGAGACTAAATATCTTGTACAGTAATCTGGGTTCCAGTAGTATAAACAGGAATCTGTAGCTAAAGGGGTTTCATTGGTTGATTTGTGCACTATATGGGACTTGTTCTAAGTCCATATTTAAGTAATTTGAAAGGCTATGAATCTACTCGTGATAGCCATCAACACTACTCAAAGATACACAAGAGAAGCAAGGGTAATAATTAGTTGATAAGTAATTGATTTCATTGTAATCACATATGCTTTAAAAGTACAGTGGCACATTAAAAAAAAAACCAACAAAATTTCTGCTTTGCACAGAGAAAAAGAAAACGCCACTCAGCATGAGATACCTGGAAGTCCAGAGCCAAATTTGTATCCTAAATGAGTAGAGCATTAATTACCTATGAGTTAGTAACACCAGAAACTGAACTTTAATGACATTTACAATGTATGCAGATCAGGTGGTTTACTAATAAACATATGGCTCTACATGTGAATTAAGGACAATTTCGTTCTATTTAGTGACACCACAGGAGCAAAAACATATGTAACTGCTCAGATTTCTTCCTTGCAATGTGCTGTGAATTTCCTGTAAGCTACTGAGACTATGAATGCATTTGGAGATCAGTAACGAAAGACAGGTAAGGGAGACAGAAGGCAGTTAATATACAGTGCTGATTAAATACATTTGTGATTTCATTAAAAACAATTTTAAAAGTTTCATTTTGCAAGAACAAAAGCCAAGAAGTAGTGGGTAAAGTTTCTGCTTCTGCAGTTCTCCCTAATTTGAGTTACATTTGACTTCCTCTGCCTTCTTTTCATTGTTTTTCAGGTAGCTAGTAAGAACGTTAAGTTGTAATAGGGAACCACATAAAGCATGCTCACTCCTTCGTTGGAAATGTCTGATCTAGAATTCCAATTCCCTCTTCTCTGCTGCAGCAGGAACTCCATTCCTGAAAGCCTGATTGCAAGCAGAACCATCACATGAAGAAACGGTGTGTTTGCCCTTACCAGCAAAAAGCTTTTTGCTATTTATGACATGTCATTTTCAGACAAGTGAAATTATGTTAGGGTTTAGCATATGTGATGACCTAATTTTTGCATTACCAAGACACACACTATTTTAATTTTTTGCTTACATTACTCTAACAAAATAAACTATTTCCTCATTGATGCTTTCTTTTAAAAAGAACAAAAACAAAAACCACCAAAATTGCATGTCACTTGGAGATTTTAAACAGGTTCCCTGCAACACATCTTAACTTGTCAGTAAGAATATACTTTAAAATTACAGGGTATTTTACAATTAAGCTCTATTTCCTGATTAGCAGAACTTCAGCTAAGGTATAAATGGCTATATATATACTTTCCCTTATCCAATTTAGCCATTTCTGTAGTATTTGTCCAACTGTATTCATGGATGCCTGGGCTGTAAATGTAGTAAGTGGTTGGAGGAATGCATACACTAAGATCAAAATACCTGGAGTTTTCATTTGTAAGGTCTCCAAGACACTGATCTTTTAAAGAAGTGAAGGAAAGCTACCACAGAGTCCTCTGAGCTCCGTGAGGCTGAACCACTTCAAATGCCAAGAATGTTTTTAAAAATAAAGTAAGTGGTTTGAGTTTTCAGAAGGAGCTACAGGTGCTCAGCACTTTTGAAAAGAGTCATTCATGTCAAATTGAAATGGCTCGAAAATATAAGTAATCATTTTACATTTTGTAACTGCTAG
This sequence comes from Natator depressus, assembly GCF_965152275.1. NCBI lineage: Eukaryota > Metazoa > Chordata > Testudines > Cheloniidae > Natator > Natator depressus. The sequence goes on from NC_134239.1 coordinate 94,242,676, forward strand.
GAATGAAAATTTGTTTATGGGAGAAGAATTGAGAAAATTAATTGTAGTTAAAATTATACATGACTATAGCAGAATTAAAAATATTTTTGTTATACAAGATAATTAAAATGTATCACTTTAATTCTTACTCTTCTGTACAAAGCCTGCACACCGTTCAAACAATATTCTGACCACCCTCACTACCAAAAGGAAGTGTTCAAAACAAAGATTTGTACACACATAAGCATTGTCAGACTACGAGTATATCAAAAGGGAAGAGTTCCTTCAGTTCAGTGGAAGAAATTTTAAAACCTTAACCCAAGGGGAGGAACAGGGAGACAAAGCCTTACATGCTAATTACCAGCTGCAGGTACCTGTATATAGAATTGATAATTAAGGTATCCCAGACAATGCTAGCTGCTACAGTCCCATGGCTTGCCCATTTGAAGTAGTGTCTATGTTGCCACGCTCTACCTTTGTTGCGGTAGTTTTGTTGGTACTGTTCTTTTCTGATGTGCAGACATAAGTTTTGGTTGACGTTTATGTCCAAGTCTCAACCTTTCTGATTTTTCTTTTTTTCTAGTTTTTTGTTTTGTCTTAAAAACTTCACCATTCTGCATCTCCAATGGCTTTGGAAAATACATAATCTCTTCCATTGAGATTCATTATGCCATCTTTGAGGTGAAACTTCCACTTGTTTTTACTTCTATGGATCTAAAAAACAAAATATACATACTGAAACAGTACTCTGTATCAGAAACAAGTAGCAACTTCAGGACTAAACTGACAAGTTAGGAAAAGAAAATCCAGATAATGATTGGTCACATAACTGATCATTATGTATGCATGGAGATCTAAACCCAGGATCTGACCTAAAAAAAGTGTTATTGCACATCTGGCAACATTTGTGGCTCATTTTCTAGCCAAGGGCAAGTTCCCACAGGAGCCATAAATAAACCCTGTATCCATAGTAACCGTGAAATCCAAGGCACATAACACATTTTATGGTAGAGAGAGGAAGGTAATTTAATCTTTATCCATCTCTAACATGAATTAATACCCTTTTCCTGTTGGAACTGGGAATGTAGAACTCTATTTGGAAGCAGCACAATTCCAGCTTTTACTCACTATATTGAAGAGGTGGGAGACAATTTGTCTGACCAGCCCTGGATGAAAGAGGTGAATGAGGCAGCAATACAACTCTGACCCTTTACCTTCATTTGTTTAACCCCGCTTCTGCGTACAACCCGCCTTGCTTGCTGATCTCTAGCAGAAAAAGAGGAGGAAAGCGAAATAGGCCTAATACAAGGTTGGAACTTGCTTCTCCCTGCCGTAGCGCTGCAGCTAAGGTCAGAAACACCGGAGCTGGATTTCTCTGGATGTAAAAGAGAGGGAGCCACCAGACTGGTGTTCTCTCTGAAGGGCCCTCAGCTTAGGAGGCTGCTTCTCTCCTTGGTCTGAGTGGTCAGAGTTAACTGACCTCCAAGACACACTGCTAGGCTTATCTATTTGCTCAGGCTTTTGAAGAGGAAGGGCCTCGATAGGAGCTGCTGTTTGTGGTGGAGGATAGTTTTGTTCTGTCCTAAGAAGAGTTTTACAGTAGAACCTCAGAGTTATTAACATCTCAGGAATGGAGGTTGTTCCAAACTCTGAAATGCTCCTAACTCTGAATAAAACATTATGGTTGTTCTTTTAGAAGTTTACAACTGAACATTGACTTAATACAGCTTTGAAATTTTACTATGAAGAAAAATGCTGTTTTCCCTTTATTTTTTAGTAGTTTATGTTTAAAATAGTACTGTACTGTATTTGCTTCTTTGTCTGTGCTGCTGCTTGATTATGTACTTCCAGTTCCAAATGAAATGTGCAGCTGACTGGTCAGTTCATAACTCTGCTGTTTGTAACTCTGAGGTTCTACTGTATTGGGAGTGCCTGATTAGTTTGCTTTTATTTTAGGTTTTTGTGTTTTTTTTAAGTTATGTCAACTGTAAGCTCTCTGTCCGGGGCCTTCTTTTCATCATGTATAGCAGTGGTTTTCAACCAAGGGTCCAGGGCCCCCTAGGGAGGGTCTGCCAGTTTCAGGGGGTCTGCCAAACAGGACCAGCATTAGACTCTCTGGGGTCTGGGGCAGAAAGTCAAAGCATCACAGCATGGGGCTGAAACACGGAGCCCTGCCACCTGGGGCTGAAGGAGAAGCCTGCGAAACTTAGCTTTGCGGTGCCCCCTGCTTGCTACCCCTTAATGCCAGCCCTGGCTTTTATATGCAGAAAACCAGATGTTGTGACACAGGTGGGCCGTGGAGTTTTTATAGCATGTCAGGGGCCACAAAGAAAAAGGAGGGGAATCCCTGATGTATAGCATGCCTTGACCCGATTCTTTACAGAGGCTTCCAGGTGCTAATAGGATACAAATAAGGGGAGATTTTCAAAGACAAGTGGGAGCTGGGTGCCTGACTGGCCTTTGTGCCTTAGAAAAAAGTCTTCCCCTTAGTAAACAGTAACAACAAAAAGACAACTAAGGCAAAAGTAGTCTAAAATAAAAATAGAATGAACTGGACTCTCCAAGAGAAACTAGTAACCATGGACACCAGTAAAAAAATAAATAAATAAATAAAGGCTTTCAAAACGAGTCACTAGGTGAATTTAATTATCAACTGAATCACAAAAAATTGAACACCCGGCCGTTCCCAGAATACAGTAAGAACAGTACAACTAAAAGAACTGATCATTCAATTTTGGCTGCAAGCTACACGAACTATACATTTATTTCTTGTATACTTTTACTTGATTAATTAAATATGCCCACACAAAGGATATCTGGTATCTTGTAAAAATTTGATTAAAATGATATGTTCTACTGCAGGCCTATTTTCATTCCAGATAATATTTAAGTGTACAGTCACTTGCCAAACTGTACCATGCAAGTGGGCTTAGCCACATGCATCTTAAAAGGTAAAAATTACATTAATTGCCCAACTAGCTCAACATACATACATAGTAATTTTAGGGATAAATAGGCTTTTCATCATTCATTCAAAATATTTTACCCATCAACACAGTAAATGAGAGAACACCTGAACACACAATTTTCCAGATTCCCAGCTGCCCAAAGGATTTTTTTCTTTGACAAAAGTAATGTAAGAGAAAGTGTGTCAAGCTCTGAGTAGTGAATATACAAGACCCCCAGAGTTTCTCTCTCACACAAATAGCTTAACTTGTCACTATCCTCCACAAAAGGGAAGTGAAGTTCCACGTTTTCAAAGAGTCCAGTGTTTACTACTTGCCAGGCAGAGGAGCTTATTTTATTTGGCAGACTTTCTGGTGGATTCTGTTAGTATGTTAACACAAGATTAGCCAAAAATCATTAAAGATGACAGCTGAAGTGAAATGCACCAGACTGAAATGTCAGCAGGTAAATTTGTGGAAACCTGCTTGGCCAAGTTATGAGGATTTGAATTCTAGTCTAATTCAGTGTGCCCCATCCTCTGAAGAATCTAATAAAGCTATCCAAACCAGTAGTTCACGTGTGAAATTGTTAAATGGCGCAGTACCAAAACTGGAACGTATCTAGTAGAACTGCTGAGAAGATTAAGCACAAACCTACTTCAAAACACCAGAAAATATAGGCTGGTTGAATTTTGTTCTTATCTACCCTCATATTGAATCTGCACTTAGAGCAGGTCTAGGGTTTGGATGTAAATGAACATTACAACTTCAGACGTTTTTCCTGTTTTTTGGAAAGTCTAAATGTTTTTTTCATTCACGTTTCAGTTCTTTGCACTGTAAAAAGGGCCTTTTTCATGTAATCAATACACTGTGGTCCTATGAACCCAGTCTTCAGCCAAACAACAAAGGAGGGAAATCCACCTGAACATCTCACCACTGCTAGCCTGCACTGAGTTTGGGGTTTTCTGATTCTACATCTTTTGATTTTTTTCTTTTTATTTGTCCAATCTCATATTTCCAGTCCAAGGCTCTTAAAAAAAGCTAGCCACTATATAGGAACCTAGCTACCCAGGGGATTGCTAGCTGAATGTAGAAAAGAAAGGCTGTGTGTTATGATTTCCAATCCACGGTTATAGCAGCCAAAGACTGTTCTCTTCAGACGGCTGTTCAGTCTCTTGTCTCAGTAGACAACTGTCCACATCATACAAAACCCTCCATACCTGGCATCAACTGATACTTTTTTAGCAGTCTATGCAGACATACCCAGACTTGCTGTCATAAATATAAAGGGAAGGGTAAACACCTTTAAATCCCTCCTGGCCAGAGGAAAAACCCTTTCACCTGTAAAGGGTTAAGAAGCTAGGATAACCTCGCTGGCACCTGACCAAAATGACCAATGAGGAGACAAGATACTTTCAAAAGCTGGGGGGAGGGAGAAACAAAGCTCTCTCTCTCTGTCTGTGTGATGCTTTTGCCGGGGACAGAACAGGAATGGGGTCTTAGAACTTAGTACGTAATCTAGCTAGATATGCGTTAGATTCTGTTTGTTTAAATGGCTGAGAAAATAAGCTGTGCTGAATGTAATGGATATTCCTGTCTTTGTGTCTTTTTGTAACTTAAGGTTTTGCCTAGAGGGATTCTCTATGTTTTGAATCTAATTACCCTGTAAGGTATTTCCCATCCTGATTTTACAGAGGTGATTCTTTTTATTTTTTCTTCTATTAAAATTCTTCTTCTAAGAACCTGATTGCTTTTTCATTGTTCTTTCATTGTTTCATTGTTCTTAAGATCCAAGGGTTTGGGTCTGGTGAGGATTTTTATCAAACCTTCCCCAGGAAAGGGGGTGTAAGATTTGGGAGGATTTTTGGGGGGAAAGATGTTTCCAAACGGACTCTTTCTTAATAACAATAATAATACCGGTTAGACGTTTGGTGGTGGCAGCGAAAGTCCAAGGGAAAAAGGTAAAATAGTTTGTACCTTGGGGAAGTTTTAACCTAAGCTGGTAAAAGTAAGCTTAGAAGGTTTTCATGCAGGTCCCCACATCTGTACCCTAGAGTTCAGAGTGGGGAAGGAACCTTGACACTGGCCAACCCAAAGAAGTGATCCTTTTTCAGGCACACTGGTAAGACAGTCTGGAAGAAAAAGAAGTTCAACCACTAATTTTAACTGAGCCTTGCTTATAACAGAGTTTTGAGAAGCAAGTAGACACACAAGTTGGAGATAATAGAAAACATAGTTAATTTCACATGTTAAAATAGAATACAAAAACATTATACAATATCAGATCACACTAAATATTAAGACATTTATATAGCCCCATGTATACACACACTGAAATACAGCTTAAATTCATCATTTGATGGGAAGCAGAGAAAGAGGAACAAATAAACGTGACATTCATAAAAATTCTGTTTTTAGAGATTTTACCTTATCATACTGACATACGACAACATTCTCTGTATCAAACAGCTCTTGTCCTTCCTCATCACTCACATCATCTTCACTATTAAGGGGCTCCTAAAAGAAACATTTGAAAATAGTTTATGATAAACTGACTCCCATCTATTAAGATTATAGATATTTTGATCTTTTGCATGAAAATAAACTCTGGTTATAACATGAATGAGAGTTTCAGTGCGGGGAGAACGAGGCTTTGAGGTAAAATCTTGATGTGCCTGTCACAATTACAGGGCGAGCTTGACATCTGTCCCCCTCTTCTGGTCTCTCTAGAGTGCACCACCTCACTTGTCAGGTGCCTTTACCCATCTTTGATTGACAGTTTGCAATTCTCCCACTCCCAGACTATGCCTGGGCTACCGTATCCTACATACGAACTGTTCTTACCTAATTGGTCTGATTGAGTTTGGGCACCTGTATTTTTTCCCTTTAGCAGTCAGTGACCAGTGGTGAATATAATGAGCAGACAGCCTTCTTAAACCAAAAGTATTGTTTATTTTACCAACTGGAACAAAGCTTTTAAGAAAGAAATAGCCTACCTACATGTTTATCTTGCCCAAAAGCTACCCATTCCCTGATGGTAACCTAGACAGGCCTAGCATCTCCAGATACCCCAGCAGATACCCGTGTCTCAGTCTGGCTCCCCAACAACAACCCCTCTGCTATAGTTCTTTTGTTCCTCTGTTTCTCTGGGCTTTAAGCCCTTCTGGTTAAAACCAGCCCTCTAGACTCAGCAGGAGATTATACAAGAGTCCGCAGAGCCAATGTTTCTGACATGGTCCCTTAACAACTGTAGTGGTTGCTGAGGGGTGGCTTATGTTGAACCATTCTTTTTCTTCCTGCCTGTGTTAATCAGACAGATTCCTGTTCAGCTAAACCAATGTAGTCATACAGTAAATACCCCAATAACCAGTACATTATCCCGTATTCATAAATTATCCCAGGGCAGCTCCAAATGTTACTGTGCCCAAGTTCCATTTTCCAAAATGACTTTGGCATTTGCCTACACTAAGAACACTCCAGCAACATTTCAACGGGTTTTTATAATCATATGTAAACAGCATATGTTTTAAATCACTAGTTGATAGATCACTACTGAAAACATGAAACATCCTTTTCCTAAAAAAGTCTCACGCAGTCCCTCGCCATTGCTTTCTCATTATACGGGTTAATTATAAGAGGCACTGGGGCAAGGCAAGTTTAAATCCCCATCAACCATGATATTAGCTCTTGATTAGCTGGTATGCTATTATTTTTCAATCCAAGAAGGAAAACACGCTTCTTTGTACCAGAGGATGCCCTACCTCCTCCACCCTCACAGATGGTGGGTGTATTAAAGTGACCTACCTGATGCACAGAACTGGAAGTAGTTCCTTATAAAGCAGGTTGATAACAGTGAAAAGAGGAGGCTAGAGCAACATGTTGCTGATAAGATCTCTGGCCTGCTGATGGTTATATTTAATAAATCTTGTAATATAAGTGAAATTCCAGAAGACTGGAACAATGCTAATATTTTGCCAATATTAAAAAAAGGCAATCAGGATAACCCAGGTAACTATACTCCAGGGAGCCTGATATGAATCCTGGGAATGGAAACACTGATACAGGAGTCAACTGATAAAGAATTAAAAGACAGGAACATAATTCATGCCAGTCAACAAGGACTTATGGAAAACAGGTCTTGTCAAACAAAGCTGATTTCATTCTTTGGTGAGATTAGGAGTATGGTTGACAGGGTAGATAAAAATAAATGATTAAAAAAAATCTTTAAATCGGATTTTTTTTTTAATAAAAACGAAGGAAAAAACCTATCTAAAGATAGTTTTAATTAAGATACATTATAAAGGTATTTCATCATGGAAGAGGGATTATAAATTCTACTTCTATAGTATGAGACAATATATTCATGTAATGTTTAAGAAAAGTTTTGTAAATGAGTTCCAATAGTTCATGGATTAGCGACCCAATCTTATGGGGTTTCACAGGCTTTTGTATAGATTACTTAGGTTAATCTTTCTATCTACCCAATGAGACTCAGTTGCTCAGTCTAGAAGATACCATCAGAGATGTTTAGTTTTGCAGTTCTCAAACTGTAGATTTGCATCTCCAGAGGTAACATGCTTGTTAACAGCAAAAAATTTTTAAAATAAATAAATAAATATACAGAGGTGAGAAACAACAGACCTCAACTCTATTGTCCCTCTGCAAATTTGTGTACACAGAGCAATTCCTTACCTCTCTTTAAAAGTGCAAAGTTTCAAAAAGTTCAATGAATAGAAGATTGTTTGGGGCAGAATAGATCTGGACAAGGAGAAAAAGTCTGGAGATAAATGTGAGAAGTGAGGGACATATGCTTCTTCTGTTAAAATATTATGTTTTCTGTTGAAGAAAAAAAATCCAGACTACATAACGTTGTTGTTTTAGTTAAATAAAACAATTTAAATGTCTGTCTGGTGATCTCCTCCTAATACAGCATGGCAAGAAAATGCTCCAAATATTAATGATTAACCTGTTGAATTGGAGATAGTTCACCTCCCAATGACTTCATAAATATCTGCTTCAATTACCTTTGGTAAATGAAATAAGCAAACAATCATTTTCTGATATAGCTGTAAAACTAATCTGAAAAGTTTTCAATATAAATCACTGTTTCAAAACATATAGTGTGTACCTTCTAAATATGAAACTTACATCTACCTCTGAATTGTGAAGAATATGTATTAAGGTTATAACAACCAACAGGAATGCACTTTTATGTAGAAAACCATGATTAAATTGAGTGTTCCTGGCTAGTGATTTAAATCAAATCCACCCTGATGGTTGATATAGGTAACTGTAGATGTACTACAAAACTTTTGAAAGCCATTTGACTTAGCACTGTATGACATTCTGATTTAAAAGTTAACACTGTACAATATTAATAGAGCACACATTAAATGGATAAACAACCAGGCAAGTAAGAGATCTCAAAAAATAGCTGTCAATGGGAAATCATCACTGAGTGGGGGTAGTGGGGTTCAGCAGGCTTAGTGCTATTTGACATTTTCATTAGTGATTTAGAAGTAAATATAAAGTTACTGCTGTTAAACATTGCAGACAAAGACTGGCAGAGTGGTAAAGACAAAGACATTGCAGACAAAGATTGGCAGACTGGGCAATCACACAGCACAATCTGGATCATTTGGTAAGCTGAGTCCATTCAAAGAAAATGTGTTTTATGAAAGACAGGTGCAAAGTTATGCATTTAGGAATAAAGAATATAGGCTGTACCTGCAGAATGAGGGACTGTATCCTGGGAAGCAATGACTCTGAAAAGAATTTAGGGGTAACAGTGGACAAGCAACTGAGCACAAGCACCCAGTACAAAGCTGTGGCAAAAAGGGCTAATGCAATCCTTGGAGGTATAAAGAGGGGAAAGTAGAAGTGGGGGAGGGGATTTTACCTCTGTATATAACAGCAATGAGACTGATACTGGAATGCTTTTTAAAAGGATGTTGAAAAAGTGGATTGGGGCACAGAAAAGAATGATAAAAATGATTTGAGCTCAAAATACCTCTAAATCTCCTGCCACATGAGCTCAATCGGTTTAGTTTATCAAAAAGAAGAGTGAAAGGGGTCTTGATTACAGAGCCTAAGTACCTTCATAGAGAGAAAATAAAGGTATTGAAGAGCTCTTATCTAGCAGACAAAGGCATAAAAAGAACTAACAGCTGAACGTTAAAGCCAAACAAAATTCAAATTAGAAGTTAGGCAAAAGTTTTTAATAGCGATGGTGATTAACCAGTGGAACAAGGGAAATGACTGAATCTCCATCTTTTGGCCTCTTCATATTAAGACTGGATGCCACTTGCGACTTGATTCTGGGCCCTACTATTTCTTTTATAATCTCTTCGTTGCTGAAGAGGTTTATGAAACCGTTTGCAATAGTTTAATTTAAATACACAGAAGTGCTACTTTGGTGCAGCTGCATTGCTGAGGCACATCTGTGAAGACGCTCTATGCCGACAGGAGAGAACTCTCCCATCTGCATAATTATTCCACCTCCGTGAGAGGCAACATAACTTCAGTATAGACTGCACTTAGGTTGCTGTAATTTGCGTCCCTCGGGGTGTGTGTGTGTGGCTTTTTCACACCCCCGAGTGACGTAAGTTATATCAACGTAAGCGCTAGTGTATACCTGCCCAAGATCACAGACACCCCCGCAAAAATCTATCAAATGAAAATGGAAGTTCAACATTAAAGTCTCAATATTTTCTAATCTTTTAGAAACATTTTATCAAATTTTACCTCTTCAACCTGGCCATCTTCACCTCCATCTTTTTCTTTGTCTTCCTCTTCATCATCATCATAATCTTCTTCCTCATCTTCTTCTTCTTCAGATGATGTGTCTCCAGCGCCATCAACTTGGAGTACAAGTGGTGCTTGTGGTTGTGCCTGTTGCTGTGGTTGCTGCTGACTGGCAGCAGTAATCTGTGCTTGTGCCGGTGTAGGAGCTGCCACTGTTGTGGGTATGACCTGTGTTTTGTTCCCTGTAAATAGGATTTGCTGCGGCTGAATAATCACTCCTGTCTGCTGGGAGATCCCTCCAGGGATAGGAGCCAAAACCTGAAAAAAGGATTTTATATTAGCAATCGTGCATCCACAATACTAACAGAACAATTACTTACCAAAAACATTTGAAACCTGTCAATTCTTTATACTACTTCAAGCAACACAGTCACAAACATAGTTATCAAACACAGAAAAGTAAACAAAGATTTTTATAATTTCACTTTTAATATTGTGATAACTTTAAAAAAAATTGGTAACACTGGATGCAGATCAGGTAGGAAGATCCTGCACAGAAGCCAAAGATATGGAATTTCTAAGGCATCAAATAAGTTTTTAAAATCCCCATTTCTTTATGCAACTCTCTGTCAATTTTTCAGAGCCATTATTGGCATGCAATTCAAACAAAAGAACACATACCCTTGTACTTAAATATGCAAACTACTGGAAAACCTTCCTACCGGGTTAGTTTTAAGTATGAGCCCACTTATTCAAAATGTCCCTCTTTACCTGCTGTATAACAGGAGCTTGTACACCACCAGGCTGCATCTGTGGTATAACCTGTTGCTGTAGAACCACTGGCTGCTGTTGCTGAATGATATACTGAGCTCCATTTGCAGTTCTAACTACCTGCAGGATCTGGCCTGCAATGAAAACAGAACCACTTAAAATGTAAAAATCCACACCTAAAATGATCATCTCTTTCAAAGTTGGTCACCAGGAAAAAGACTGAGCATAATTAAGGTAGAAAGTTCATCTTACACTTCCACCAATAACAGGTTGAGAATTTTTATTATTTTTAATACTTTAAACATGGCACACATCTACAGCTTCAAAACAACAAGTCTTCAAAGCTCTGGACAGGACTGTCTTTAAAACCCAACCATATGTTTACAAGGGGCATAATGCAAGAGTAGTTTAGAAAAGAGACAACAGGCAGGTTGCTAACAGGTGATACAAGGTCTCACATGAGGCCAAAGATTAACTCACTAAAGCAGCACAGCAATCTTCTGAATATTCATTCCCTACATATGAAGAGTGTATTTCATGTTTTAGCAAGGTCCCTGTTTAAAAGGACAGAAGCCAATAATATAGATATACACAAAGAAACTTCACTTTCTATCCTATTGTGTAGGCTTCTATCCGCTGTTAAACAGATGCTGTATTCCAGCATTGAGGACATTTCAGTGTTGGGAAACTATGTTTTTCTTTTTAACAAAACATGTGAAAAGTCCAAGCATTTTTTCCACTGAGTCTACTAATTTCACTGACTGCACTAAAGGATAGCTAATTCTTTAATTTCTGTCCTCTGACAAGGCCAAGATGAGGCCAGTAGAAGAACAACTCCTTCTATAGGATTTTAGAAATTTGATAAAATCCATTCCACTTTTTTTGGGGGTGGTGGTGGTGAGGGAATAATATTTTTACCTTAAAAGATGATCAGTCGCACTGTGTAGAATACTGTTTTTTGCATATATTGCAAACAATACTGTAAAATATAGTTGTCTCTCTTGCTATTCTACAGTTTCCCAGTTTCACCACCTTTACTATGCTTGACAGAAAAACAGATACACGGGAGATAAAATTTGCTGAACCGTTACTGGGACAAACAAAAGGTATAAGAAGGCAGGTATGAGTGGCTTTTTATACTAAGCCTTTACTCCAGAAGAAAACAATTTCAAAGATTCTTCTGCTCTGCATCTCCCCCACAAAAGCACCATGACTGTGAGCACTAAAAGCTGTTTCGGACAGAAAACATGTTTTCACAATTTAGATTGGTCTTTTTACACGATAAAACTACTGGATTTGTTTTCGAACAAAAAAAACCAATTTTCCCAGCCATTTTTTACTTCCTGGTTGCTTTCGAGTTGTCCCTTGCAGACCTCATCAGGGCTGTTAGACAGCATTGTGATGTGAATATTCTAAGCTTACATTCTTAAATTTACTCCTAACATTTGGAGTAAGGAGACAGCTTTAGACAAGGGCACTAACGGGTAAAGAAGAGCTTGAGCCCTTGGTCCTTGACTGTTTTGGAATGGGCTGCTAGGAATGGGGTTTCATGTGCCAGGAGTCAGAGGGGCAAATGCTCAGAGGGGGAGCAATTCAACCTCGGTATATACTTAAACTCTATATTTGGCTTTTATTATAGTTACCCACTCACATTTTTAAAGGTGACTGAGGAAAATGCAAACTAACTGTGTCTCCCCTTCGAATAAATCCACAGCACAGGGGATTTATAGATAGGATCAATACTGCAATCTAAGTACAGGCAACCAGACTATCATGATGCCAAAACCGATGGGCTTTGCAAGTGGAGAACAAACTCTGAAGCAAAAAATATTTAAACTGTTTTTCAGAAATATCCTTATGCTCCGTAGATAAAAGCCTAGCAAGGACAGATTAGTACTCAGAAAAGAGGGGTAAGTTCCAGAGGCAAGAAAGATCCACTAACTTCATTTATTTTTCTTTATAAAATGTCAGCATCAACTAATTTAAGTAACAGTTTATTATGTCCATTCACTTTCATCTTCCTTTTCCCTGTCTCTAATGCCACTTTCAGTTATTTAGGTTCTTGCATGTCCCTGATCTCCATAATATCTAAACTACTTTTCTTTCCATGTATTATGTCTTTTTCTTTTCAGTCTGACTGTTGTGTAATTCTCTTTCTCCATCCCTCCTTTCCATGATACAGTCTCTCTTTATCCCCATCTCTGTAGTCTCTCTTTCATTACCCATGTCACAGTCCTACCACCTTATCCCTAATTCACAGAGCACATGCAATAGTCCCATGTTTCATCTCATTACAGCGGAGAAGCCTGTAAAAGATGGTCACCAGCTCTGTGCAATAGATATAAAGTTGCAGACAAGACATACCCCAGCTTCAACTCTTCCACTTTCTTATCAGAAAGACAAAGGAGGAACTGAAGTGATATCCAGATGACCCTCACCTCCATCACCTCCCGCTAAGAATAGGTTTAGCTCCCTGACTCCATCTAAAGCATAAACTCAGTGGTCAGGATCTACACCTGCAAAGAACCCAACCTTGGGAACACAATCTCCCTAGGAATCCGTGCCCTTCCTCCTTCCACATCCATTTGAGAAAACACTATAGGTACGACTGTGTGTCTCTCACTGAGGCCACGGACTCCGGTGCTGGCTATGGGGCTGCCCGAACAGTTTGGGTGTGTGGGAGTGAGCTAGGGGCAGGGGTGCGGGGAGGCACTTACCTCGCAGTAGGGGGCTCCCTAGCTCCCACCAGCATGTCCCTGTAGCTCCGAGGCGGAGGGGCCAGGGGACTCCATGCGCTGCCCACCTCTGCAGGCCCCGCCCCCGCAGCTCCCATTGGCTGTGGAGCGGCGCTTGTGGTGGAAACAGTGAGCGGAGAGCCGCTGGCTGCCCTTCCCCCTGGGAGCTGCAGGGACATGCAGAGCTGGGTAGGGAGCCCGACAGCCCTGCCAACCCTCCCCCCAAGCACCAGCGGGGGTCCCGGGCCATGCACCGCTGCTCGCCCCCTCCCAGCAGCAGTGGGGTCTCAGGCCACCCGCTGAAGCACCCACAGTGCTTCCAGACCGTGCCCCCCCCCCCCCCCAAGTTTTAGTTAGGGGTATATAGTAAAAGTCATGGACAGGTCACAGGCAATGAATTTTTGTTTACTGCCCGTGACCTGTCCACGACTTTTAATAAAAATACCTGTGACTAAAACGTAGTCTTAACTATAGGGCAGCACTTCATAGGTGGAGAAAGATTGCTGGCAACGACATAAATAATTTGTGATTGATCCTATGGTATACACTTGTTTTCCTGTAAAACTAAGAGAGGAATTTTTTCCTTGTATTAAGATCTGAAAGTTTCACCTCTGCTCTGAATCAGATTTCTACACCATTATAAACCTCAACTTTCCTATTTCAGACAAACTTCCATTAAACGTAGCAGTCTTTAAAGCCGTCTATATTTAATGTTTATATTTTCAAATAGTAAACAGCTGAAAAACAATACCTTTCGAAATGTATTAAATAAAATCTTTTAAAGTTTTATGCTGGTAAAGTAGCACTGTAATACATATAGCTCAAGAACTGTATGGTAAATTCCCTTTACTACAAAACTCCTTCCTGATTTTTAAATGTTTCACATGAAATGTAAAAAATTACAATCATTTGCAAATCAAATAGCTTGTCTATAATCCATTTAATGTTAAGGTAATTACCTGAATTTGTAAGTATCTGCTGAACAGGAGTAACACCAGCAGGCAAAGCCAAGGTAGCTGCAGTGGCAGCCGCACTCTGAAAGGTAAGAAACCTGTTTTTAACAGCCAGCATTACTGCCAATGCTTTGCATCACAGCACACTAGCTGAGGATTAAAGAATAAGCATCTGTTGAGGTGAAGTAGGACAAATGTACACAATCACCATAGCGTCTATGGATAATCAACATTTACTCATAAGCAAGTTTCCGTGATGTTAAAAGGAAGATGACTAATAGTATAACATGCATATATTCGCTATCATAGAAGTGAAATCTTTCTGATTTCTATTTGCCTGCTTTGATGGTATCCCTTCATTCTATGTGCATCACACGTCATCTCGATTCTGCTTTATTTCCAGGTTTGCCAGAAAAGCTCTGGGAATAAGTTTTGTTCATCTGTGCTCCCTCTGCTGGCCAGCTGTTGAGTAGCGGACCATAACACTAATAAAAACACCCTGGTAGCTTCGCTCCTTTTTTTTTTTTTAAACCAAAAATCTGATCATTCTCTAAATTATTTAAAAAAGCAAATGAGGGAGATTTTTAAAGTCAAAATTGGAGTATGGCAACTACTCTTTGTGCCTTGATCTGTCTCTTAGAAAATAAGGCCTAAGTAGACAGTGTATATGATTCTTCTAATAAGTGATCTTATTTTAGTCTTAGAAAAACAAGATGTGAAACAGTATTTAAAAAATTAGGACTCTACTCCCAGCTCTCCAAGTTAAAGTTAACCAGCCTCTCTGAATATGTTATCTGACTAATAGAAAAGAAAAAAACTCAAGGCTTAAAGTGAATTGTTCAAATCCTGGAATAATGCCAATATCAAGGGTAAAAGAAAGTAAGTTCCTATGAATTACATCTGAGACGGGGTGGCCAACCTGTGGTTCCGGAGCCACATGCGGCTCCTTGTATAGGCACTGACTCTGGGGCTGGAGCAAAAGGCACAAACTTTCCAATGTGCTGGGGGGTGCTCACTGCTCAACCCCTGGCTCTGCCACAGGCCCTGCCCCCACTCCACCCCTTCCTGACCTCTCCCTTGAGTCTGCCTTGCCCTCATTCCACCCCCGTGCCAGGAAACAGCTGATCGGTGGGGCTACCAGCTGGTGGGAAGTGCTGGGGGGGGAGGTGATGGGGGGCTACTAACGTGGCTCTTTGGCAATGTACATTGGTAAATTCCAGCTCTTTCTCAGGCTCAGGTTGGCCACCCCTGATCTGAGACAAAATATCTGATCAAAGAAGTTTAATCACCTGATAATTGACACCATACTCAATATAGTGAAACGATTTCTGTTTTCTAGACAAGATCATTTCGTAGAATACAATAGCTCATGTGTGATCTTTTCCTGGATCATCTATGATAAGTTTAAGCTAAAAACAGTGGCACCAGAACTTGGGGGGGGGGGGGGGAGAGGGGCGCGCAAAGGCCCTCCCACTTTTCACTGGGGCGGATCACACCCCCTTACCCTCTTCTTCCCCCCAAGGCCCTACCCCACCCACCAGGCCAGCATGGAGCCCTGCCAGGGAGCCTGGGCAGCTGTGGCGAATGCTCCACCTGCCCGAAGTGCGGGGCGGCTGAGAGCAGCCCCCAGCCTGTGTTCTCACTCCCTGCCCAGCCAAGGACAGGTGGAGGTGGAGGATCCACGACTCCGCGCCGACTCCCCACACGGCTCTCCCTGACCTGGCTCCGGCCAGGGGGAGCATCAAAGCCGCAGCCCAGCCAGCCACAGTTAAGAGCCATGCGGGCTACCGTGAGGAGCCGCGGCGCAGGCCCAGGGCAAGTGGAGGGTCTGCCGCGGCTTCCCACAGCTGCCTGCCCAGCTTTTATCATGGCTGGGCTGCAGCTCCAAGGGCCTCCCCCCACCAGCCAAAGCTGGGTTGGGCAGAGCTGCGTGGGCAGCTGTGTGGAGCTTGGGTCCCTCCACCTGCCCTGGGTGGGTAGCCCTCGGGGTGGAGGCACAGGCAGGGGCTACTTCCCCCTCACCTCCTGGATGGGGTGAGAAGGGCTCACTGGCCCTGCTCTGGCTTGGTCAGGGGGGACTCAGTCTCCCGACCCCCCCATTTTTGGGAGGGCTCCGGCACCCTTGGCTAAAATATTGTCAAGTAAAATGTACAGAATCACGGAACTTTGATTTTTTTTTTTAAATAAACCAAAAGAGTATGGATATTTGCTCAGGTAAGAAACATTCCACAAAAATAAAAGCAACAGAGAAGTATTGGGATAAAGTTTTAGTAGTACAACCTTTTCTTGATGCCAAGAGAATTCTTGGAATGGATTGCAATGAAACGCATTCTAGCACTGAAATGTAAGTTCTGCAAGTGACTCTGGATTTGAAGTTATTTTTATTGCATCTAAAAGACAACATGATTTGTAGAAAACTATGGACAAATTTGTTGTTATTCTTTAAGACTATCTAAAACCAGAATTATTCCTCAACACAACAGGCCATGGCAGCTAGAGAGAAGCTTTATTTTAGGAGGCTGAATGACTACAATGACATAGAGTTAGCTAGCCTTGGGATACAGCCAAGAAGCAGGTCTACGGCTAAAGGCATCAGCCCTGAGGAAGCTGACTCCGATGATTGTCTGCATAAAGAATTAAGGCCTGAGAGTCTGCATCAATACCTTGCATTCACTATTTTTAACAACTTAAACAAGCAACACAGGTGTGTGTTATACTGGATTTGATTTTACTATGAAGCAACACAGTAATATAAACACTAAACAAAACACACACAGTTGTTATAACAAATTCATGACAGACCCTCTTGACCATTTAAACAAAAAGGATCAAATAGACATTAAGAACATTTGGGGATTATTTCAAAGTTTAAACTAAGTGACCAAAATGTATTCTGGGCCAAACGTGAAGATGTTTGTGAAAGTCATTGAGAATGGATGCACAACTTAAAGTCTGCAAATTAACACGAATCCACTTGGTTTTGAACTGTAAATCGATCTCAAATGAACCTTTGGATTTTAGTCCATATGATCCCAGTGTCTCATCTTAGTACAAAAAATAAAAATGTAATGACAACATCAGAACTAATTTTACCCATGCTGACTGTCAAAAACAGTTCCAACTAGCAGTCAAATGTCACTCCAAATCAAACTTTGGGCAGTTTGACAATTCTACCAAGCCCTACTACAGGTTTAAGTTTAAGCAGAATGTTAACAGTAATACCTGAAATGCTGGAGGATACTATTGCATTTTTCATATTGATGAAAAATTAAAGTGCAAAATGGATTTAAATTTTACTATTGGGTAAAATGCACATTTCTTGTTTTATGTAGTGTAGTTATAGCCATGTCAGTCCCAGGATTGTAGACACACAAGAAGTTGGTCCAATAAAAGATATTACCTCACCAACCTTGTGTCTCTGTTTCTGGTTTGTAAGAAATCAGATCTCCCTTTGCTGGCAGACTGATGTAATCGCCAATCAGAACCTCCCGGAGAGTGACACTCAGTAGAAGCAGACTAGCGCTTTTCTGCTGTCCCTTTACCGCACATCTTCTTACAGATAGGGGAAAGGACACTACTAAAGCATGTTCTAATTTTTTCTTGCCTTTAAAATAAACAAGCTGTGTCTGCTTGATCCATTCTTAGTACAGATTTAAGAGTTTTCTTTAGTCAAACATTTCTTTTACAAAGCCCTAATTGGACAGATTCCTTAAAGTAGTTTTTTGTTTTGTTTTTTTTAAAAAGCTTCAGGCTGTACTCTGGGAACAGCACATGTTTAAATAGCTACACATACTTTCTTTTTACTGTATAGTATTGGGCTCAATTGAACGAGAACTAGAGAAGAAACTCAGCAGGGTAAGCAGGCAAAATCCGGTTTCTGCTGCTATTCAGTGGAATTTACAAGGAAAGTGAGGCAGAAGTCAGTTTTAGTTTTCATTCAGCCTTTGGTTGCATCATGTTTAGTCAGTGCATCTAGGATTTTGAAGAGAAGATCAGCAAACTATCTGACAGACAATGAGCAAATGAACTGCTTCTGCCTTAATTGTGCAACTTTATTTATTGTGCTTTTAAATTTACATCAAACTCTGGAAGGATATTCTTTAGCATGGAGTTCTAAATCTAAATAAATAACTAAATTTAACTTGCACAGATTGTGTTTTGGATGTCTTGGGCTGCAGGACAATAGGTTTTTCCCATAGCCTAAACTTGATGTCAAGCAAGAGAGACAAAGTTAGACTACAAAGACAAAACTGTAAGGAATGGATAAATGGTTAGGATAAAAAGTTGTGAATTTACTTTTGCAACAACAAATTAATTGAAATAAATAACCAGAAAGGCAGATTCAAATCCCTGTACAGTCAGTATCATTTTTATGAGTTTATTATTTATAATATTTGAGGAATGTCATTCTTCATCTGGTAAATATAACATAAGGCTTGCACCAGGGTAACAGTATTTTCCACATGTGAAGTCATCCCTTCCTGGGATTGCTGTCATACAGATTTGTATCAGTATTAGCTGACCCTCAAAAAAACTTAGTCTAATCCAGCAATATTTAGACTGAGGCTTGCAAACCACAAGTGGCTCTTTAATGTGTCTCCTGTGGCTCTTTGCAGCACATGATATTAAAACAATGTGTAATTTAATTAACAACCAATCAGGATGCTTTTACTACGTTATTAACCAATTGCAGTTGATAAAATAATAATACTTGGTCAGTCATTTTAGTGCGAGAATAATTTTTGTATATATACACACCTCTACCCCAATATAACGCAGTCCTTGGGAGACAAAAAAATCTCACCGCATTATAGGTGAGACCACGTTATATCAAACTTGCTTTGGCCCCCACTGTTCCTTGTTCCCTGACCACCTCCTCCAGAGACCCCCGTCCCTAATCACCCCCAGGACCCCACCCCCTGCTCCCTATCCCCTGACTGCTCCGACCCCTATCAACACCCCCCTCCCCCCCCCGGACAGGCACTCACCGGCAGCGGCGGGAAGCGGAGCAACGCGACCCCAGCCCGCTCCACTCCGCCACCTCCCAGCCGCAGCACTCCGCTTCCCGCCGCTGGTGAGTGCGGGGAGGTTGAGGAAAGGATGCCCCCTGTACTCACCTGCAGCGAGAAGCAGAACGCCGCAGCTGGGAGCTGGGGGAGTGGAAGGGCTGGGGCCAGGCCGCTCCACTTCCGCCACTGCCAGTGAGTGCAGGGGGATCTCTTCCCCCAAGCCCCCTCCACCAAGCGACACGGCTGGGGCTGGAGCGAGGGAAGCGAAGCGGGCTGCTCCTGGGCCCCTGCTAATCCCCCGGGCCACTCTGGGACTGCAGGACCCCGAAAATGTCCCCCCCCCTTTGCCTCCCAGACTTGGGGGGGGAGGAAGGAGCCCCCACCACCCCCGAGACCCTCTGCCCCTTATCAACCCCTCGGCCCCGGCCCGACACTCTTAATGGAGATTTACCGCATTGTATGCGAACCTGTGTTATATCGGGTTGCGTTATATCGGGGTAGAGGTGTGTGTGTGTGTGTGTGTGTGTGTGTGTATACACACACACACACACACACACAGATACATATATATACACACACACACACACACACTCTAAATATTTCCTGTCAGACTGTTTAAATATGTATAGCACTATAGTAAATGAAACAATGAATTCATGCTACTATGGTTCTTTTGGGTAATGTTGATTGCTAACTTGGCTCCTGAACCACTGAGGTCTGAGTATCACTGGTCTAACTTATATTTACCTATAGGATCAAGCTACACCCTAGGTCTGTTGACAGAAGCAAGCCCTGGATAAACAGTTCACGTGTTGTTAGCCTAGCAATCAGTGAGGCAGGAGCCATCTTCTGCCAGTAACTCTTGGTTTGTTTTTTGGCATTTGATATGACTCATATCAGACTTTTATCTTCACTATTTAAATAAATTACAGCATTGCATAAAGTTGTAATTCTGAGTCTTACCATGCCTGATGCATTCATGTGCTGTATCAACTTTGAATCTGGCACAATAACCTGCTGCTGAGGTGCTACAAACAAAAGAAACAAAACGTCAGTTCTATATGATCTGAACAAAATAAGTTACAGGAAGCAGGTAAAGGACTAGTGATTCAAAGCATGTGGTTGTACCAGCTGTTCTTTACTCTGAAATGTCTGCAGTCCACAGATATGCGTGTTTCTACTGCAGTGATTACCTTCATTAGAATCCCTGGAAGGTGATATGGCAATCCTAACTGGATCCATAGTGATTTGACCTCAGCAGCTTCCTTTAACTTCCCTGCTCTTTCTGACACTGCTTCTTAAATCAAACCTTGTTTTAGATATTTAAATAAAAGGGTATGACCCTGCAAATTTCAAGGAACATGAGGATAGGCCCACTATCCCAACATCCTCTAAACAGAATAAGTTGGCATTAATCTGTGATGACCTAGAATCTGAAAATGAGTTTCGAACCACAGAAAAAACAGGCAACAGCAAGGACTAAAGTGATGGTGACACATGATATTAAAGTGACAAGGCAACAAGTACATCATGAAGTGTAAGTTCTCATCCAACCTTATTTTGTCCCCAAGACTACTCTGTAAGTCAACCATATTTAGAATCACAGCATTTTGTTAAGACTATACAAAGCAGAGTCTTCTGTTAATGAACTAAAGATACAGGGATGCAGATATAAAAAGATGCATGGATTTCGAATCTTAAGTTGTAAGTTCTTTGGGGGCAGCGACCACTTTTTTCTTCTCCATTTGTACTGCATTTATAACAATGGGGTCCTGGTCCATGACTGGGGCTCCTAAGAATTGTCAAAATACAAATAATAATTCTAGTGTGTGTCATGACTGTAAGATAACACATTGTCAATTACCCTCATCAACTCATGCAGACATGGTATTAGGTTGGGTTTTTGTTTATGCAACGGGGACTCTGTAAAATCAGAAAACGTTTGCTCCCCCTATTTAATGCTTAATCAAGAGTGTTTAGAAATGCTTCCTTGGAATTCTTAAGGTAAAGTCTGCAATGTGATAACTACATTTAAAAAAGATTATTTGTATGGGTAAGTTTGACAGTGCATCTTGAACCCATTCATTTACATACTGCGTGACCAGCTGGGGCCACAAGCAAGCCATCACATTTTTTTTTTTGGCTCAGAACTAATTCCAATATGAAAAACATGTCTGTTTAACTGATTATGTGCAGTAAAATAGTATTTGCATCCTCATCCCAGTCATTTTAAAAGAGACTAGAGGTTTTGTATAATTTTTAAAATCCTGTTTCAACCTACTTAATGAAACTCTCTCTTAATTGAACACATACACTGATTTGTTATTGTAGGGCTACTAATGACTAGTGGACTGACATTTTCATTATAGAGAAAAAAAGACATTTGTTTTGGAAAAATAAGTTATGTGGGACTAGACAAATATATAAAAGAGAAGTTAATAGACCCAAAGTTTGATCTACCAACCAGGACACCTTAAATTTGAAAGACTCAAATTCTCCTGAATTTAATTTTTTAACCGAAAACTGCTGAAACCATAGAGAGTTTCACGTAGGCACGTTAGAGAACCAGTCTAACCTTGCTGGGATGCAGGAATAAGGACTTGTTGTGTCTGGGATTGCTGCTGCACAGTCTGCTGTGGTTGTGGATGATGATGATGATGGTGGTGGTGATGCTGCTGCTGCTGCTGTTGCTGCTGCTGAACCTGCAACAAAAGTTGCTGTTCTTCTGAATGAAACCCATCTACAGCCTTGGACTGCATCAGCTTGTTCTCCCACAGCTGTGTTTGAGAGAAAGAAAAGGTGGTATCTCCAGGTGTCATTTTAATGTTGTAGGATTGGAATTATTACAAATAATGCAATTCAACTTGGTCCTTATTTATCCTGTACATTCTACTTTGTCACAAAAACTTTGGGCATATGTAGGTTGGGTATATGCCCCTCTCCTAAGGCACCACACAGCAACAGAAGAAAAAAATAGTCCAAGGGAATTCTAAATTTAACTTTCATGGACATTCCTTTCTTCTCCCACAGGTGAAAGATCATCCTTATAACTCCACATATCGGAAGCAGGGAGGCAGAGATAAAGTGGTAGCTCCTATCCTTCAGTTCCCACCCCCTCTACCTCCATTTTAGTTTTCTCTCACCAGAAGCATGTAGTCTTCACCACAGCTCTCTCAACATTTTTCTTTCTAGAATTTCTACAGATAAAAAGAGTCTCAAGGAAGATTCATTATCTTCACCAGAAGCTCCCATTAGTGCAGAGGATTGTGGTTTTATATAGCGATTTAATTATTTCTATCCCCATAGTATCTAAAAGCTTTGTCTCTCAGGCCTCTTGTTCTACCATCCCCTGCTTTTCACTGTTTCCTCCATTTTTACTGTCCTTTTCTCTGTTTTGATGTCTCAGGACTTGTCTTGTTCAGGAAAGTATTTGAGAAGGCATCAAGAAAAGCATCAGACAAAATATCCTTTATTCTGGTAGCTACCCCATGTCACAATTTTGGTTTACGGGACACAGTTTGCATTCTGGTGAAGTGATGGTCCCTCAGAACTCTCCTCCTCAGATGTGTACAATGCAATTTATCACATGCCATGTCAGAAAATGGGATATTTTTGCAAAGCAAAAGTCATTAGATTTTGAAAAGTGGAGCACTCTACAATGAAACTCTTCAGCTTACAAAGAGGAGAGAGAAAAGAAAAGCATCCCCTATTCAGGATGAATTAAAAAAGATAGTTACAAATATTTGGATTTTTGAATTTAAATTCAATACAGATTTATTTTTAAATAAACCTATTTAATATTAAATTTGAAGTTATGACCACTTATTAGGCTTAAACTTATTATAATTTATTTAAAAAATTAAATTAAAAAATTCAAGCATTATGTTTCTTGCCAAGCTTTTTAGAAAAGTCAAACCCCAGAACTTGTGGAAGTCACTGGCTAAGCAACTGGAACCAGAGTATGTTATGTGTTAAACCAACTTTTCACAATGATATTCTCTCTGCACCTACAGAAAAGGCTATCTTCTTCATTTCCGTTTATTTGACTAGTTCTGTTCAATGACTAGTTCATTCAAAGTTAACAAACAAAATGGGAATTAAAAAAGCAGGAAAGCCTGTGTTCCTCTGCCAATCTATGAATAAAAATTCAATATGAGTGGATGAGATCAACTAGCTCTAAACTCTTGAAAGACATGGTACCCAGAAGCAATTAATTAAAATCACTAACTACAGATAATATTTCCTTTGTTTAATAAAGCAGTTATTTTTAAATGCAAAGTGTTTTAATAAACTTTTTTTCTTATGTATTCAACACATTTAAGGTAGTTTTATTTAACCAATAAACAACATGTTAAAATGCTGGGTTTATGCATTTTTAATTTAATTTGAATTCTCATCCAAATATAGCTTGACATAAATCACAAATAAAAATTAATCGTCTAGTATTTTACAAATGCATCATTCACACATTTTCTAACATAATAAAATATGAAAAATCTAAGAATCTGAATAAATGTAAGATGAGCTATATACAACTGTGTAAATACATGTGCATAGATACAGTGTATTCTCCTAGTTAGCAAAAAGAAGCATCAAATTTAGCTTAAAGAATTTAGTTGCAAATCAACATGCTTTAATGGTTACCAACCATTAAGAATCAACTTTTCTTTAGGAAAAGAACCAAAAAGATTAAATGCAAAGCAAGATTAAAATTTATTATTTAACTCATTCCCATTCGCGGATTTAAATCATGATTAAAATCTGCAATTTCAATAATTCAGATTTAAATCAATTCACCTGATCCCTAACTGAACCATCATGGAAACCTTTACCTCTTGGCTAGAGGACAACAAACACATGACCGTACCTTTTTAAACAACTTAGATACTTAAAATACCCACGAAGCCCACATTGAAACATGATCCCTATTGTAAACTTGATATATAAGTTGATGTGCAACGAATACAGCAAAGTGCATAATGTGGGAAGGTGGAGAAAAGAGCAAATTTGCTGTACATATAAGATGTACGGAAGAAGATTATACCATACATAGCAGCATCTCAACTCCTATATCAAGGGGATGAGTGCTTTGCTTAGACAATGAAAATTCACTATTTTTTACTATATGGAGCAGTAAGCACTATGTCATAGGCTGGTTAGTATGTTATGGAGCTGTAAATACTCTGAGTCCAACTACAACTTACTGTTTTGAGTTCCAGAAGGACTTGTTCATCTACTCCTTCATCCAAAAAAACTTCTCGGACATCATTGATGACATCTTCGATTACAGACCTGTACAGTTTAGGCTTTAAAAAGTTATTAGTAAGGGTTGCTTGTACCGTAAGAGACTTAATAGTCTAGTATTAACGCAACTAAACAGATTTTTTTAAAAAAACTCCTCTGAAGGAACACTTTCAAAAGGCCAGATACCATAACAACCCTTGAAGCCAGTCTTACTAGAAAAGCCAAAGATGGACAGAGCAAAGAGATGAACTACTCTCTCTTATCCTCAAAGGTGTTACTGCCAATTCAAGGCTGAGGCACACTGCCAAGTCAATGGGAGGAAGTCTAAACTACCACTAAGTGCATTGGCCTCTTTTCATTTATAGAATGAGTACATCAGGCTCCAAACCGGCACCTTTATGAGTGCTAACTTCTCCTAATTTTTTAAAGATATATTTATGGTTTAGACACTTATTTGCAATATATGCTCAGCACAGTACTGTAAACAGGTTATATTAGCTACTTGAGAGGATCCCCATCAAGATATCCAACACTACTACATAGTTTTGATTAATAATGGTCAGCTAGGATTTCTTTTAAGTGATCAATGTTCAAACACACGCACAAAAACCTCCTAGTGCAAGCTGAAGGCTAGAAGACGATACAGTATGTACAAAAGAACTTCTACTGCATTTACTGTTCTTTAAAAACAAAGGGGAAAAGTGTTTTGAAAAACAGACTCAAATACTTTTAATTCATAACAAAGATCAAATACAAAGAAAAATTTTAAAAAATATACTATGTTTGGTTACTTAATATATGCAGGGGAAAAACTAGGAAAAGCTGTACTGAAGTTTTACAGCATGTTTCTTTACAACAAATGCATAATTCACCTATGGAGATCTAGTTTCAGATTATATTCAGTCTCAAGTGACATAAGTGATCTAGTAAATCCTTCCCTGTCCATATCACAAAACTTCCACATAAACAGTTTTTGCTTTGCTGATGTCTAGTAATGGAGACAGGAATGGTGCAAGTCAAAATTAAGTGGATATGGGAGAAGTTGCAGAGAAAGATTCTTCACCTAATTTCTTAAGATGCTGCACCAGTGTCATTCTATCAACACCTAATTCTAATTTCAAAGATATTTTTGCCATCTATTTATCATTTTTGAATATTAAAATATATTGCTATAAACCAAGCAGCGGAAAAATGACAATCCACCATTCTGTTATCCTATCTCTGTTTTGATCTGAAATACTCGGATAAGCTTGTCTTGTATTGCCCTGGGAGACCCAGTTTATAGCAAATGAGTTTAAAGCTCAGTATTCCATCTCTGATGCACGCAATATGTACCAAAGCATCTTCTAAAGTCATCTTCTCTACTTTTTTTTTTTTTAAGGTTGAAGAGCCTTGTGTACTTATATGTTAGCCTTCAGCAAAGTATTAGTTAAATGTATGTATGCACATGAATGTTTGAAACAGACCTTGAAAATTTAGGTAACTGTACAGCATTAGTACTTTAGTTCTAAGCAGTGTGCAATTTAAAATAAGTAAAAATGTCAAGCATTGTTAATGGGATCTTGTGTTTACTTTGAGACTTAGTTCATAACAGATGGAAAGCAAAACATCCCATTTAATAATAAAAAATTCGAGATACATTTTCTGCAATAAACTAACTGGACTCACCTTATGACAATCTCAGCTGTGCAGATGTGCTACTTGATCTATTCTGCACATCATTACTAAGTATATTAGAAGTGTCACTTTTTGGAAGATGACATTGGCACACTCCAGCAAACAGTTATGCACATATATATAACTTTAAGCACATGAATAATCTCACTTAAGTCAATGGGACTAACGACACACTTGAAGTTAAAACATACGTAACTAGTTGCAGAACTGGGGCATAAATATCTTGTTCAGTGGACAAAATGAATAGCTGATCCTATCAACAGAGTACTTTAAATGATTAGCTTTGGTGATGACAAGAAGAAAGCCCTAAACAGCATTTTCTCCTTCTCCCACAGCTTAGTCTCCTAACAAGTCTGAAAAAGTTTTATAAATATAACCTTTGTAATGTTATGTGTTAAAACATCAATGCTCAGATATAGCCAGCAACTTCACAGCCCAATCCCTACTTGGGAATGTTTTAACATATATTTTCTTCCTTTACCATAAATAATAGTTTTTGAAGAGTTATCTTAGGTTTTCCCCTGTATATTTTGTCATGCCCTTGACACATGAATTTTTCAACATTGCACTAACAATTCAAAAAAATGCTCTGGACTCATCGGGGTGTCCCCCACTACATATACCCATAAGTACTGGAACTAGGTGTGCTGGTGGTGCCGCCGCACCCCCGCCCTGAAGTAGTAAAAACAACTCAAATGCACGGGTTCTGCCTTCAGCACCCCCACAATAAAAATTGTGCCAGTACCACTGCATATACCCTGTTAACTGTCCAGCTCAGAAGAATGTAATTCCCTCTACAGCAGCAGTAACTGTTTTAAGAGCAGTCCATACTGGGGCATTCAGGAACACCACAAAGCGTTCCCTTCAATACTTTAAACCTAAAGACCAGGATATCCACAACAGCCTCAACTTCTGACCTGTACAGAGAAGCATAGAATATGAACTTAATTTCAAATCAGCATTGTGTATGAAAATTAACAAGTTACTTTTAGCAATTAAAATATTTATAGAGTTCTTAATTTTCATTTGTGTACGTACACATGATTTTAATTCCCAGATTTTAATTACATCTGAAAATTCCTTCCAGAAACTGCTTGCTCACTCAGAAGTCAATCCTGGATATAGTATTACTGAACAGACCTGGACAGAATTTTACTCATCCGGAACCCTTTCTAACTTTTTTGAATATTCATGCTCAGTTAGAAAGATAATGGAAACATAACATTTGAACAGAAATCTGTTTCCTTTCAGTTGCTCTTTCCAGTTCAGGTCCCAAATGTGATTGCAGTTTGTAAAGAACTTCTCTCATGCACATCCTTTTCTATGACTATACATGTTAGGCATAATGCCAACAATAAAGATGCACGCATTCTCAAGAGAGGACCTAAATTACGTAAATTGACTAGTATGTATAAAAAGGAAGAGATGGATTATAAAGCTCACAAAAATGTATCTTTACCTCCAAATCAATGATCTGACTACTCTACCATAGTAATTTGCTGGAACAGCCGGCTGCCACAGCATTATTCATTATTTTTACAGGGGTAACTAATGACTTAGACATATATATGCAAGTCCCACTACTTGACAAAGTTTGAGAAATCCAGACAAAGAAACATGGCTTGCAAAGGAAACTTACAAGTTGGCAATTAAAATTAGAATGCTTTCACCCACTTTGTATTGATGAAAGTACCTCCCTTCTAACATTTGTACTATAATGAATCTCAGACATTTATAGGTGAATGCAGACCCAAAACACAAGAATGATAAACAAGTGTTTAACAAGCTCTGTCCTAATTGCCACATACAGATTAAGAAAAACTAAACACCACTCAGATTTTCTCATTTACTTGTCTGGGTATGAGAACTGATGATATAACCACAACTTTATATGAAGGTTTACAAACTAGTGCTCCCTCTGCTGGGAATGGAACAAATTGATTGTAAGAGAAATTTTAACCCCCTTCTACCCCTGCACTTTGTGACAGAAATTAATTTGAAAAGAAAGCTATAGATGCACATGCTACATTTTAGAATCCAAAGAACAAATACCACCAAATTGTTTTAAATGCTACAAGTCATTTGACTTTAAATTTCTTAAATTACTTTTTTTACTTTAAAAGGGATGCTCTTTATTACACCTAAAATTTCTTTAACACTTATTTTTGCAACAACTAAGATTCCTGTAACTAGAAAATTACAAGTTTGTTTGTATACTTTGTGCATTTGACTGCATGTTGCGTATAGCTGCTTTCACAATTTCTCCTATACGAAAAGAAGTTCATGAATTCACATCCCCTATCTGTGTGGCTCTTTTACTTAAGAACAGGAGAGAGAAATAACATCTTTTAAAATAAATAGTAAAATGTAATTGTAAAACCACAGGAACTGGCAGGTGGTGCATGGAGAGAAACAGTACTTGAAACTACATTTAAGTTTGTTGGTTTTTAATGACCAAGTTTTAAGTTGTTGGATTCCTTTTATTACAAATTAGCTATAACAATCTACTATCAAATCCTTGCTTGTTTATGTAAGCCAAAATGTTGTATTTTCTCTTTAGCAGAAAGAAAACTGTTAGTGGTGATTTAATTAAAGTGAAACATTAAAAACTATTGTACAGTAATAGTTTAGGCCCCCAAACTGACATATTAAAGCTATAAACTGGTCATGTTCTTTGAGAATATTTCTGTTCACATTAGTATGCTAGATAAGGTTAAAATATCTGGCTCCATTACCAGACTCAGACCTGAACTCCACAAAGTTAACTGCATCAGGGTCTAAACTCTCTTTAGTGGTCAAGTCTTAAATAAAAAATAAAATCCAACAGAGAACTTGCCCTTTACCCCTTTTTAGCCTGCACCTCAATCAGATACATTTTAAGGTTTTAATTGATTAATCTTTTATTGCTACAAACTGAACTTTCCAGACATGGTTGTTTTCTAACAACTTTCAAAAGCTGTATTGTTTTAGTAGACAGGTGCAGCTAACTATCTTTGTACAACGGAGAATTCAAGTTTAGTGAGGCTTGCAAAGCAGTTTAGAGATGCTTCAGAATAAATACCATTTTTTCCTATTCTGCTTCCTATTTATTATATAGTGAGATGAAACACCACACATACAAAAAGGCCTACTTCAGTTATATAGTAACAAAATAAAAAAACCTAAAACTATCAGAGGACAGCCTGTGCTTTTTGAAGGGTCTGCTGACATTTATATTCAGATCCTCATATGCAAACACTGCATGCAGCTTACGGGACACACAATAAACTGCAATGTCCAGAATTAGTGACTAACTTAAGTGACTGAAACCAAAATAAAAAGAAAATACGAAGGCAACAGAAATCACTTTACGCTTATATAAGACTGGTTCTGCTTTGATATAAAGGGCTACCTGGCACTTAACATTTGAAGCAATCAAATTTTTTAAATTTGCCTATAATACTGGTGTTGATATTACTTCCACAAAAATTATGAAAAACTTTAAAAAAATTCTAGCCCTTCCTGGAGGGTAAGAACATGTGTGTATAGCCATCAGCTTTATCACCTAGAACAGATATTTTAGTGCTACAGAAGTCCAGCCTACAATCTATTGCCAAAAATTAAACATTTGAAATATGTATAGCTTCACAGCTGTAGTCTGTCCACCCTTAAATAAACTTTTGCAAAGTATCATAAAATAGGTATCCCACCTTCTCTCTATACAATACTGGATAAGAACTATTTTAGTTCAACTACCACTTTACCCCAGCAAAAAAGGCACTTAATAGGACAGACATATGTATATACTAGATATTTGTTGCACGACATTCAATAGCTAAGGACTCCAGAATACTTTCAAAATGGGGCTGGGGGATTAGTTGTCTTTCCCTAAGCAACACACACAAAAAATGAAAGAAAGCTATTTAATTCACCAGATTATTAAATCTATGAGGAGAACATCCCCCTAAATAAACTAACAGAAATAAGCAACTGCTAGTTTACAAATCCCACAGCTCCAGTAATTGGGTTTAAGAGCAGCAGACTAGGGCAGAGGGGACTCTAGCTAACAACTAAGCAGAAAAAGCAGGGACTGAGTGACAAAGAGACCGTGTCTGTCTCTCTTTCAGTCTCTGCCTCTGGTGCATGCACCTCCCAGCAGCTCTCTCCCTATTTAAAGGCTGATGTGGTGTTTAAATGGAGAGGCGGTGACGTGGGGCTGGAAAGCACCTTCCCATCCTAGCAGAGTCTATATTAGAGAGCGGCAATGGCTCTATATAAACAGGGCAGCCACAGGGAGGAGGAACACAAGGAGCAGGGAGACAGAAAGGCAGGGGAAGCCATGATGGATCTCACAGAGACACAAACAAGGGGGCCAAGCCTGCACCGTAACCGCCCGGACTCGGGGTTTGTCAGCAGCTTTTTGGGGGTAGGCTTGTGGATGGTTTATTCTTTTCAGAGGGGAAGGGAAAGAAGTGATCGGTGGGGCTTGGTGGCTACACAGATTTATGTGACTGCTTATTGCACACCTATGTGAATACAAGTAAAACAAGCCACCTGAGAGTGCAGAAAGCACAAGGGGGAGGAAGGGGTGAGTTGTTTTTTAATTATTTCCTTGCCACTGGGAGAGGCTGGAGGGGGGTTTCTCCTCCGTCAGCCGAGTCTGCAGGGCTGGGACAAGTGCTTTTCAACCATCGCCTCTTTCTTATAACGCTACATAAAATGGCTCCAGCAGTGCCCGGCTGGGTTCCACACATGCCACCAACCCGCCACCTCGCCCCGCACCCCGACGGGGGAGGCAGCGCCTAGCTTCTACAGCAGCATCTCCCCTCGCATCCCCCGAGGAGGCTCGCCCCCTCCCCAGCCATCCCCCCAGCCTGATGGCGGAGCTACCGGGCTCCCCCCGCCCCAGGCTCGGCCCGCCTCGGGGCTCCTCGCTGGGAGAGACGCTGCCTGCCCGCCGCTCGGCTCTACGCCGCCGCCCCCAGCCCCCGTCCCACTCCGGCGGGTCCCGGCGCCTCTCCCCGCCGGCTCGGGGCTGCGCTCGCCTCCACCGGAGCGTCAGCAGAAGTTGGCGCCTGGCTGGGGGCGCTGCCCCGGCCAGGCCGGCCGTTCCCAGCCAGGGATGGCGGGGGGCTTTGAGCCCCGCCTGTGTCGCCGCCCAGGGCCCCCCTTTCCCCCCGGCCCGGTCCTTACCACGGGGTTTGTGTTAGCCGAGCTCGCCATGTCCCGAGCCCCCCGGGACACCCCCACCACGGCGGAGTCGCCCCTAAAACAATAAACCTGCCCGGCGCGTCCCCCCCGAGCCCCGCGCGTCCCGCCCCAGCACACGGGGAGCCCCGCGGCCTGGCCCGGCCTCGTTCGCCGGCCCTCGGGCTGCAGCCGCCGCCACCAGCCGCCCGCTCTGCCCGCTTCGCCCCTTTATATAGCAAGAGCCGAGCAGCTGCGCGAGCGGCCAGGGCGAGAGGGGGACGCGGGCGGGGGAAAAGCGAGGCTGCGCGCGAGAGCGTGTGGGACAGAGCTCCGCCCGCCCGAGGTCACGTGTGAGGCTTGCTCCGCCGCCATGACACCTACTGAGGCGGAAGTGGCGGAGGGGTCACGTAATATGCTCCCGCGCTCAGACCTACCGAGGCGGAAGGGAAGGTTCTCCTGCCCTCTTAGTGCCTCTGCCCGGTCAAGATGGAACTACCGGTGAATCCGGGACAGCCCGGGCCCCCACGACCTCCGGACACGCACAGCGAGTCGACTTGCCGTTGTTCGGGGCAGAAGTCGAAAGGTGTACACAGTCCAACACACTGGAGAACAGGGGCTGTCCTGTTGACTTGACTGTGACTGTGACACTGAATATTGTTAGCATCGTCTCTCACATCACAGTATCTATTAGAATCTGCCAGCAGGCAGCAGCAGATCTATGGATCTAGCTTGTCTGAGACATCTGTCTCCACAGTGCATAGGAACAACATATGAGAATTAAGCTTATGCTCAAATAAATTGGTTAGTCTCTAAGGTGCCACAAGTACTCCTTTTCTTTATATGAGAATGAGTGGGGGTAAATTAAAAAAAAACCTGATAAGAGGAAATACATTTTTACACAAGGCATAATTAACCCACAGATGTAACTTCCGGAATATGTTATTGAAGCTATGAGCAAAACGAGATTTAAAAAGAGGTTAACAAGGCTATTTATTGTTACTCTGTAGAGGATAACACTTAATAAAGGGATATAAACATATGTCTTGTCTCATGTCTTATATTTAGTTTCTAAGCTCCTTGGGCCAGGGACTTTTTGCTCTTTGTTTGTACAGTGGGGTCCTGGGCCAGGACTAGTTCTCTTCAGTACTACAGTTATACAAATAAAAAATAATATTATCCTGGAATGGGGATAATGATCATGTCTTGAAATGTTCGGAGCATGTAGTTGCTAACAGGACTAGTGAAAGAAATCTTAGACGTGGTCTATATCCCAAGAACTTGACAGTTTTATTACATATTGATTACAGTAACTGAGCACCTGAGAGAAGAATGGTGTCTCTCTTCCCACCATTCACCACCACATATAGCCCCTCTCTTCCTGCCACAATTTCCATCTCACCCTCCCCTTACTGACCCATTAAAACTTTAGAAGTCATGTATGCACAAATATTGTTGGTAGAACCTGTCACCATCTGTTTTTCTTTGAGGGACGGGATGGGGCTATATCTCAGTAAGCTCTTGCTCAAATTATCCCAAATGTAGACCACTAACTCCAGCCCCCCTCCCTCCCCACCCCCTCACAGAGTCACAGCACATTTCAAGACAATCCAGGCATGCGTGCAGATTTTAGAGTATGTAGAAGAAACATAACAAAAGTTTTCTCAATCTTAACTGTAGCAGAGCTGGTGCTCTGCTATATCTGTGTATGAAATTAATAATTAATTATCCACTGCTTTATTGCATACAGATCCCCAGCACAGGATGATCCTGAAAACATAGGAAGCTCAGAGATGTGAAGTGGCCCATTCATCTGAATGTGATGGTCTCTGCTGAATCAGAACATTCCATGGAGATTAATACACCTTGAAACAATAGCTCTGAGATGTGTGAACTTCTCCCTTCATCTCAATGGGTGTCCCATCCCCATTCCTGAAAGTGTGAGAGCATGGGATATACATCAAGCATGCCCACTCCCAACTCTTCATCCCCATCTCAGCAGTGTGTTCTTGACACATGGCTCTCCGTATGCCTGTTCTGAGCTCCCCACCCAGGACAGGGCTTCCCCAGATCCCCACAGCCCGCCTCATTCTCCTCCAGTTCTGATCCAGCCCCTCAGGTCTCCCTAACACCCGTCCAGCCTCCTTGAGTCCCCCATCTCCAATCTAGTCACCCCTCCTGCCCCCCTTTCCTGATCTACCCCTTTAGCCCTGTGTTAAGCCCCCACAAGCCATCCCCTAGACCTCCTCTCAGTTCCCTCCAGCTCTGCTCCAACTCCCCCCACTCCCCCCATCCTCCCATCTCTGATCTAAATCCCCCAAGGGTGCTCCAACTCACTTCTCCCACCCTCAATATCTCTGATCCCGCCCCCCAGCTCTACCCACTTCTGCTCCATCCTCCCCGCCCCAAACTCCCTTCCCTCAATCCCTCCCAGTTCCCCCTGCTCCTCCACTCCATACAAAGCAGCCAAAGCTTTTCCCTTAAACTCTGTCTCTAGGGGGCTGTGTCTCCTGTCTCTACTCTACCATGTTCCCATGCATTCCCCAGCACTATGATCTCCCCATGCCTTCTCCACACACCCTTGCTGGCTACTCACAACTGGGGCCCAGGGTTGCCCCAGCTACAGGGGCCCCTCAGCCCAGCCCCCTCTGCCCTAGGGGGCCAGCACACTTCTCCTGGCAGCCCCGTCTGCTGCGGTGCAACACAGCTCATCTTCTTCTGGACTGGCAGTGGCATGAAGGGAGATACGTGTGTGTGGCTAGATCCGAGAGCCCTCCATGGCTAGCAGCCCTTTGTACCACCGGCACAAACAGCCCATCCCCTGTCCTGATTGCCAGACCCCTGGGTTCTATCTACTGGGGATAATCTGTGTATACAGTCCTGTTAGATTTCAAGGCAGTGGGTATACAGGCTCCGGGATGCTTGGGTCCTACCCACTGCACCAACCAGGGTTGCAGTTCCCTTACATCTCCAGACAGGGGATGGCACCCCCATTCCTGTTGTCTCTCTGTCCTCATGGGTTCTAAATTGAAATCATATTCTAACTGGGCCCCCATAATCTTGTGATGCCTGGCGTGATTGCACCACTTTAGTTATGCTAGTGGGCTATATCTTGGGGACCCCTTGGTTAAGTGATCCCAAATCTGGATCAGTAACCCTCACCCCCATGAGGCACACAAAATTTCAAGGCAATTTGAATAACCATGCATATTTTAGAGCTTGTCTTAAACTTAATTAATTATAACTACAGCAGTGGCAAGTTCCCTGCTATAATGGACAAGACACAAAACGGGAGGGAGGGGAAACAAGCACAGAGAGGTGATCTGACTTGCCCAAGGTTACACAAGAGGTCAGTAGAGCTAGGAACAGAACTGGCCCACCTGAAATCCAGGCCAGTACCTATCCACTAGGAGATTATAGTGCCTCTCAATATATACAACTATATGTGCCTAATGCACAGTGGTTTCTGGCTGCTAATCTACACTGGGATCTTTGTCTTGATTAAGTCACAAGATAGCTCCATGCCTGCGTTTTTCCATCTGTAGAAAGAGTATAATATAGAGGAGAAGAAACTGTAATTCTTAATCAGCATTTATAACTTGGGATAAGTAGATTAAAAGTGATATTAGAGTATGTTTTATTATGAATGTCAATCTTGTTTCTTTGTTAAAGTAAGATTAACATGGCAAAATTAAACACAAAAAAGTTCGGAAATGAAAAAGGTAAGATTCTAACAGTAAATTGCCCATACTTTATATTAATATTTACTCTGTATTAACAACTCTATCATATTAATATTATAGAGTTAGGCCCAAGCTGCAAAGTGCAGATGTACATAGAAGAAACATCCTTTAAACAAACGTTTTCTTAATCTTAACTGTAGCAGAGCTGATGTTCCGCTATAATTGTGTGTGAAATTAATCATTATCTGATGAGAACCAAATTTTCCAAAATTCAGGTGGTCTGATTCAGGGTCTTAGTTTGACCCATTATGGAGACAGGAGCTAGCCGGTATGTTCAGCTGGAGGTGACTAGAATTTGTTTGGGCCCATCACTACTAATTAGTCAATGGAATGTGGAGGCAAATTAGTGTGGCTCAGATTGAAGTCCTAATCTTTTTGTGTTTTTAGTTGTATGTACTTATAAACTGTGATTTTTTTCAACACCACTCCCCCAAGAGGCATGGAGCCAAAGGCAACGTACTTAGGTTTACACAGTGTCAGCGTAGACACCGTGTTACTTTCATCGACTGTTACTGGCCTCCAGAAGCTGTCCCACAATGCCCCACAGTGACCACTCTGATCATCATTGTGAACTCCACTGCCCAGAGGCCTCTCCCCTTTAAAGCCTTGCGAATTTTTGAAATTCCTTTTCTTTTTGCTCAACTTGGCAAGCATACCTAGCAATTCTCCACTGTTGTATGCAACTGCCCAGCTGACCATGCCACCTACACTTGCAGACGTGCTCCTGCCTGGAGTGCACAGGAGGTGTTGGCTGGGTCTCCTGGGTCTGTGGCGAGAAGAGGCTGTACATACACAGTTCCGATCCAGCCATACAAATGTGGACATCTACAAGCAGATTGCTCTGGGCATGCGGAAGAAAGGCTACAACAGGGACCAACAACAGTGCCATGTGAAAGCTAAGGAGCTGTGGCAGGCATACCAAAAGGCAAGGGAGGCCAACAATTGATCTGGTGCAGAGCCGCAGACCTGCTGCTTTTACAAAGAACTGCATGCCACCCTCAGTGGAGACCCCGCCATCATCCCCAAAGCCCCATGGATACTTCGGAGAAGCTTGAGACACAGGCCCCTACTATGAACAGCGAGGAGGAGGAGGTGGATGAGGAGCATGGGGAACAGGCTACTGGTGATACAGCTGCACAGCAAGCCAGGATGTGTTTTTGGCTTCACTGTAAATTACAGGGATGGAACCCCCAAAGTAGCAGGACACATCTGTTGATTTACTCTTTTTTACTTGTGCTAGAAGAAGTAGTGAAACAACGAAGAGAGGTTGAATTGCTATCTGCTTGTCATTCCCCTCTAGAGTTAGGCGGTGGGGAGGGGG
Source organism: Natator depressus (assembly GCF_965152275.1). Taxonomy (NCBI): domain Eukaryota; kingdom Metazoa; phylum Chordata; order Testudines; family Cheloniidae; genus Natator; species Natator depressus. The sequence continues at coordinate 94,278,963 of NC_134239.1, forward strand.
TGGAGAAGGGGGGCAATGCGGACCAGTTTGTTTATGTGCACCGGGATGTCCTGTGAATCCTCCAAAAAGATCTCAGTTAAGCTTTCATGGAGGTACTCTGCAATCCTCTGCCAAAGGTTCCTGGGGAGGGCTGCCTTATTTCTTCCTCTATGGTAAGACACTTTCCTGTGCCATTTAGCGATTTCTTCAGCAGGGACCACTGCAGTACACAGACTAGCAGCATACGGGCGCAGGCAGCATCGGGATGCCAGCAGCAGCTGTGCTCTCTCTGGCTTTGTTACCTTCAGGAGTAAGATATCAACTAAAATCAGCACTGCCTGTGGAAAATGGTGTCAGTATTCAGCTCTACTGCTCTATACACATATACTCATGCCTCTGAGGCCATGTCTACACTACCCGCCGGATCAGCGAGTAGTGATCGATCTATCGGGGATCGATTTATCATGTCTAGTGTAGACGCGATAAATCGATCCCTGATCGCTCTGCTGTCGACTCCGAAACTACACCACAACGAGAGGCGGAAGCAGAGTTGACAGGGGAGCGGCCATTGATCCTGTGCCGCGAGGACGCAAAGTAAGTGATTCTAAGTCAATCTAAGATATGTCGACTTCAGCTACACTATTCTCGTAGCTGAAGTTGCGTATCTTAGATCGATCCCCCTCCACTGTAGACCAGGCCTGAATTATTCCCCCACCCTCATTTTCCCACCCCCACACCTGAGGACTATACTCAGCATGGTTGGTGCTGTGACTGGCACTGCCAAGGTAGAGTTGCCAACTTTCTAACAGCAGAAAACCAAACACCCTTGCGCTGCCCCACCCCTTCTCTGAGGGCCCCCTGCTCACTCCATTCCCCCCTCCCTCCATTGCTCACTCTCCTCCACCCCCACTTGCGCATTTTCAGCAGGCTGAGGCAGGGGGTTGGAGTGCAGGAGGGGATGAGGGGTGTGGCTGGGGGTGCAAGTTCTGGGGTGGGGCCAGGGATGAGGGGTTTGGGTGCAGGAGGGGGCTCTGGGCTGGGGGTGCAGGCTCTAGGGTTGGGCTGAGGGGTTCGGAGTGCAGGAGTGGGTGTGGCCTCCAGGAGGGAGTTGGGTGCAGGATGGGGCTCAAGGATGGGCAGGAGGTTGGGGTGCTTACCTCAGGCAGCTCCCAGAAGTAGCAGCATGTCCCTCTGGGTGTCTCCTAGGCAGAGGTGTGGCCAGGCAGCTCTGTGTGCTGTCCCCATCCATAGGCGCCACCTCCGCAACTTCCATTGGCCATAATTCCTGGCCAATGGGAGCTGCAGAGCCGGTGCTCTGGCTGGGGGGCAGTGTGCAGAGCCCCCTGGCTGCCCCTAAGTCTAGGAGCCGGACATGCCGCTGCTTCTGGGAGCTGCATGGAGCCAGGGTAGGCAGGGAGCCTACCTTAGCTCTGCTGCTGTGCTGGTGACCGGACTTTTAACGGCCCGGTCAGTGGTGCTGACCAGAACTGCCACAGTCCCTTTTTGACCAGGCATTCCGGTTGAAAACCGGGACGCCTGGCAACCCTACCACCGTACTATATCAATTCCAAGGGGAAGTGAGCATGTAGCGCTTATAACTTTCTGGGATCAAGGGGAGTGAGTTCAGTATCCTAAGTTTCAATTTCTGTAGTGAAAACATCGACAATGGCACTTTTCTGTGTTGTATCTGCAGCTGATGCCATTGTGGCCTTGAGGGCCTCCCCCTCCACACCCATGGAACATCTGAGGCAGATAAGGAGGAGAAAGAAGAGGACTTGGGATGACATGTTCCAGGAGATGCTGCAAGCCAGTGTTGCATCAGAGAATGACACCAGGGCCTGGAGGATGACCCTTGCAGACAGCATGCAGAAGGCAAGAGTGGAGAGAAGGAAGGCCCAGGAATCCAAGCTGGAAAAGTAGAGGGAGATGCACCAGGACATAATGGGGCTTCTCAGGCAGCAAACAGAGATGCTGCAGACTCTGGTAGACCTGCGCTCAAGAGTCCTGTGCTGGCCTCCCTCTGCAGCCCATAGACAACTCAATGTCCGGACCTCCCTACACCTCCCCTCAGCATTCCATATGCCATTAAGAGCTGCTGCACTACCCCTACCACTCCACCCCGAGGAACATTAAAGACAATCACAAGTGCACATACACTGACTTGTGAAAGACATGGTTGGTGTATGTGTACCTGAAATGGAATGACTGTTCTTTCCCCTTCATTTTTGAATTTCTGTTCCCTTAATTTTTTATGGTTTATAAAGTGCTAAATAGTTGTTTTATTTTCCTGGCTCATGTTACAGAATACAATTCTATTTTTTGGAACATAATTCATCTTTATTAATTCACAACATATGCTGACTGGTGCTGAGCAGGGCTGACGTCGACCAATTTCCTGTTACTTTATTTTATCACAGAACACATAACATCAATCTCAGACAGTATTAACAGGTGCATTGTCAATGTTATATTCCTACACGTAGCACTCACTGCAAGATTCATACTGGGCTGCAAAAGAGCAAGGCTTATTAGAGCACACTACAGCACCACACACTACTCTGGCTCACTATTAAAATGTTCTTTCAAAGCCTCCCTGAGCTGTATAGCTCCACATTGAGCTCTTCTAATAAACCTTGTGTCTGGCTGTTCAAATTCACCTGACAGCTGCTCCACCTCTGCCCTCCATCCCAGCAAAACTTTCCCCGCTTTGCGTCACAGATATTATGCAGAACACAGCAGGCAGATATAACCATTGGGATATTTTTCTCACTGAAGTCTAATCTTGTGAGTGAACAATGCCAAAGGCACATTCGACTGTCATGCTGCACCTGCTGAACTGGTAGTTGAACTGTTCCTTGGTGCTGTCGAGGTTGCCGGTGTACAGCTTCATGAGCCACGGGAGCTAGGGGTATGCTGGGGGGAAAGAAAGTCCCTGCTGGTCAGGAAAGAAAGTCCCTGCTTGCAGATTTCTGAACATTCCTGGGTTCTTAAAGATGTGCACGTCATACACCTCCCCTGACCAGTCCACACTGATGTCGGTAATGTATCCGTGGTGATCCACCAGCACTTGTATTACCATGGAAAAGTAGCCCTTTCTGTTGATGTACTCTGTGGCAAGGTGGTCTGGTGGTAAAATAGGGATATGTGTACCATCTAGCACCCCATGTAGTTTGGGAACCCCATTGCTGAAAAACTATCCACTATGCCCTGCACATTGCCCGGAGTCACAATCCTGCATAGCAGCAGTCAATTAATGGCCTAGCACACTTCCATGACAGCCACCCCTGCGGTGGATTTCCCAACTCCAAATTGATTCTCGACTGTCCGGTAACAATCTGGCATTGCAAGTTTCCACAGTGCAATCGCCACTCGCTTTCCAGCTGTCAGTGTGGCTCTCATTTTGGTGACCCTATGCTGGAGTGTTGAGGGAGTTTGGCATACAGATCCAGGAATATGGCCTTGTGCATTTGAAAGTTCTGCAGCCACTGCTTGTTATCCCAAACCTGCATCACATTGCAATCCCACCAGTCAGTGCTTGCCTCTTGGGCCCAGAACTGGCACTCCACTGTCTGCAGTTGCTCCATGAATGCTGCCAACAACCTTGAATTGTTTCTTTCTGTGGCTCACAGCAATCAAGACTCCAAGAAATTGTCATGTTCCCTATGGCTCCTCTTGCAGCTCTGCAACACTGCAGGATCAGATGCCCTGTGCTTGAAATGCTCATGACAATAGTGCAGAGCTGTGCAGGCTCCATGCTTCTGTCAGCAATGGTGGACAGCAAGGAAGGACACACAGGTTTGTGCGGATTTTGAAAAGAGGCATCAAATATTATGGGATGCAGATGAAATTATGGGGTGGAGAACACTGCATTGTGGGAAGTTGAACTCATGCTCCCAGTCACCCCTGCATGACTCATTTCAGCCCCAGAAGGCATTGTGTAAACTTCCCACAACACCCTGTGATAGATGATGGTGAGTTGCACAGTGGGATAGTTACCCATGGTGCACTGCATTCTGCATCGATACAAGCGCTCCTGGTGAGGATGCGCGCCGCCGACACAAGGAGTGTAGCGTGCACGCACACAAGCAGTACAATAACTGGTGGCTGTATGTCGACGTTTTTTAGGTAGACATAATTTTGTAATGTAGACATGGCATAAGTCAGAGTCTCCCTCTTAAATTATCTTCAATTTTAATTTCCCTTTTTAAAAAAAGCTTTATTTTCAGTGCTTTTACTCTCATTTGCCATCCTGCAAAAGTGAAGAATGGACAATAAATCCAGAGGGTTTATATAAACTAAGAGAAACCAATACCAAACCACAGGATCAGATTACAATGTTTAAAGAGCATCATCTTTCCACCATATAGTGAAGTTATCCAGTGAAGTCTGTGTGATGTTTTGAGGAACATGATATATTCCCTTAACTCTGGAAACCACTGTTAGATGCATTAAGAATAGCTAACATATTGATTGCTCATTTGGACAGCTGAATAAAGTAGCTGCTGCCTGAAACATCCTGGAGTAATCAGTGAAGGCCGTTTATCAGCATGCTGTTCAGCTCAAAATCCTTTCTCAGATCGACTGATGCAGGGTCTTGTGTATGATGAGAGTCTTAACTGCTTTTTAAATGCAGTTATTTTATTACCTGGGTTCCTCATTGCTGGGGTTCATGGATCACAGCCAATGACGTTTTGTCTGTTGCCATAACCCCATCATCAGTTGAACAGTGATGATTCAGAACAGTTGGAGGCTGAATGTTTGACAAATCTTCTGTCACTTAAACAGCACAAAGGCTGGGCAGTATCGAAGGAATGTGCTGTCATGGAGTTGCTGCTGATGCCGCTTGAGGGTGTTCTTTCACCCCACAGAGTAGGACACACATTCACAGGCAGGCTCTTCACCATCAGAATTTTCGAATTCTCCCCACCACTATCCAGAAATCACATACAATAATTAGAATGATTGTTTATTTGTATTACGGTAACCCCTAGAGGATCCATTGTGGTAGCCACTGTACATGTACACAATGAAAAGATGGTCACTGGCCCAAAAAGCAGGTCCTTCTTGCATTTTAGTTTGCATAATGACAGGTGGTGTCTACATCTGAGTGGTGGATCAATTGATTCTTGTTCAGATAGGGGAAAATCCTAAGGTTATACTCAGAGTTTGACAGACTTTGACAGTCTATACTTCAGCAAAATTCCCAGTGATTCCTATTTTGCCTGAGTAAAAATGGAGTAAGGATTTCAGGGCCCCATTCTGACACCCTTACTCATTCAATCCCACTGAAATCAAAAGGCCTACTCATCTGAGTAAAGATGAACATGCAGGGAACTCCAGTTTAGGCCTTGGCTTGATGGGGGTTTAAAGTGTGATGTTAGCACATTTTAGCCAACATGTACGAACTAACAGTAGTTTGCAGTGTTGCTGTAGTTGTGTTGGTCCCAGGGTATGAAAGAAACAAGGTGGGTGAGGTAATATCTTTTATTGGACCAACTTCTATTGGTGTAAGAGACAAGCTTTCGAGCTACACAGAGCTCTTCTTTAGGTCTCGGGAAGGAAGCAGTGACTGAGCAGCTGAGCTAAATACAAATTGGGACAGATTGTTAAACAGACAGGGTAATGCATGTAACCCTCAACTGCCCACTTCATTTTGAGTGATCACCTCCAACAAGTTTAGCATATCTGGCCCATAAATACCTTGCAATGCCAGCTACAAAAGTGCCTGGCGAATGCCTGTCTTTCAGGTAACATTGTAAATAAGAAGCAGGCAGCATTATCTCCCATAAATCATAATGGAAACAAACTTGTTTGTCTTGGTGTTTGGCTGAACAAGAAGTACGGTGGAGTAGACTTGTAGGCTCTAAAATTTTTACATTGTTTTGTTTCTGAGTGCAGTTATAACAAAAAAAGTTGTAAGTTGACTTTCACGATAAAAAGATCGCACTACAGTACTTGTGATTGAAAAATACAACTTTTTATTTATCTTTTTCCAGTGTAAATATTTTAATCAAAAATAATATCAAGTAAGCACTGTACACTTTGTATTCTGTGTTGTAATTGAAATCAATATATTTGAAAATTGTAGAAAAACATCCAAAATATTTATAATAGATTTCAATTGGTATTCTGTTATTGTTTAACAGTGCAATTAAAACTGTGATTAATCACAATTAATTTTTTTAATCACTTGACAGTTCTACTATAAACTTAGTTTGATGGAAGCTGCCTTATGTTGATCTAATAATGTCTGCATCTACAGTACCGCTGCCCTAACTCACCTGTTACGTTGACTTAGTTACTCCACCTCTGTGAGAAGTGTAGCGCTTAATTCAATGTTGACGGGCTGACAGAGAGGCAATATAGATGCAGCATTGTATAAGTCGACTGAAGCTGAACTGGCCTCCAGGAGGTGTCACACAATACTCCACTGTGAGCACTCTGATGATTGTTTTCAACTCCGCTGCACAGCAGCCAGGTACACAAGAAATAGCCCCTCCGCTGTAAAAGCCCTGGGAACTTTTCAATTCCCATTTCCTGTTTGATCAGTGTGGAGAGCTCACCAGCCCAGCTGATCATGGCGACTCAGTGCCACAGACATACTCCAGCCTTGAGTACACAGGAGGTGGTGAATCTTATCGGTCTCTGGGGAGAAGAGTGTGCAAGCACAGCTCCGATCCAACTGTAGAAACATAGACATCTACAAAAAGATTGCATGGGGCATAGAGGAGAAGGGCTACACCCAGGCCACACAGCAGTGCCATGTGAAAATCAAAGAATTTTGGCAGACATACCAGAAGACAAGGGAGGCAAACAGTTATTCTGGTTCTCCACCATAAACATGCCGCTTCTACAATGAGCTGCAAGCGATTCTTGGCGGCGACCCCACCGTTACCCCCACATGCAGCGTGGATACCTCACAGGAGTCTGAGTCCTGGGCCACCTCAGGCAACAATGAGGAAGAGATTTTAGACAAGGAAGAGGAGGAGAATGGGAGACAGGCGAGAGGGGGATCCATTCTCCCTGAGAGCCAGGACTAGCATTGTGGTCAAGCGTGATGCTGGGGAAGGCACCTCTGATGAGTATGCAGTTCCAATCAAACTGTAGGGGTTACATGCTCATATATTTTATGTTTAATGTGAAGAAAAAGTGAGATGCAGTGGGTATCTGATTCCCAGTGGCCACTCCAGCTACACAGAGGATGCCCCTCAGACAAGACTGTTTATGTGCACTGGGATGCCCCAGGAATCCTCCATAGAGGTCTCAAGGAAACTTTTATGAAGGTACTCTGCAATCTTTTGCAGAAGATTTGTTATTTCTTCCACCATGGTAGGCCACTTTCTCACGCCAGTCTAGTATTAATTCTGGAAGCGTCACTGAGGTACACAGCATAGCAGCATGAGGGCCAGGTCTGTACCTGGACACTTGCAGGATCTGCTCCCCGTCACCTCTGTTACCCTCAAGAGACTGATATCACATAGGATCACCTAGAGGAAATGGTGGAAGTTTTCATTACAAGTGCTTGTACCACAAACAATAGAGCATGTCATTCTCCCACCCATGGTGATTTCCGGGTCCCTTAACCACGGTTTCCCTAACATGCCTGTGGTTTGAATGGCAGGGAACGACATTGACCTAAGAATCTGCAAGCCCCGGGCGACTGCTACCAGCAGTGTCAAGGGAAGGGGAAGGGGGGTTCTGTGTTCTCTCGTGGCCGCAAACTCTCCTCTCACCCCAGAGTTGCCTCAGCCACAGATCGCACTTTTGGAGGCTTAACACTGGTCCCCAGTCTCTGTGCACCATCCATGTTGCTAAGAGGAGGGGGCATTGTCCACCTGCCCACATGTACTTCTCATGCAGGTTGCCCACAAGTTGCAGCACAAGGCCCATCACCCATGTCCCTGGGCCATACTCACCATGGCTGGAACGGCAAACCGGTTCATTGAATAGCTAGGGATACTGATTATATTCCGTCTTGCACTTCAGTGAAATAAGGGGAGTGATTTTTAAATAGCAATTTTGTACTAGACCCAGGGTATGCACTGACAATGGTTGCCTTGTGCTGTGCATGCCTTACAGTGGAAAGCTTGGCCTTCAGCTTATCCTTCACACCAGTGGAGAGGTTTTTGCAGATTAGAAAACGGACAAAGAGAATGCACAATGACATGTTCAACGAAATATTGAACACCTCTGGGACTCTATGTATTCTTTGGCAAGGTGGTCTGGCGCCAAGGTGGTCTGTGCCCCACTGCAGTTAGGGAACCCCATCATTGCAAAACCATCCACTATGTCCTGCACATTGCCCGGAGTCACTATTCTTCTTCGCAGAAGTCGATTAATGGTCCTGCCACTTGGACCACAACAGCTCCCACAGTGGATTTACCAACTCCAGATTGATTCCCCACTGACCGGTAGCAATCTGGCATTGCAAGCTTCCAAACAGCGATTGCCACTTGCTTTTCCACTGTCAGAGCAGGTCTCCTTTTAGTATTGCTGGGGAAAGCTCCTGGAAAGTGGCCTTCCACATTTGAAAGTTCTGCAGCCATTGCTCATCATCCCATAACTGTGATCCCACCGGTCAGTGCTTGTTTCCCAGGACCAGAAATGACACTCCACTGTGTTCAGCTGCTGCATGACTGCCAGCAGCAACTGGGAATTGTTTTGTTCTATGGCTTGCAACAGGGCTGCTCGAATGATATCATGTTTCACATGGTGGCTCCCGTCTCGGCTCTGGAAATACTTCAGGATAAGGTGCAAGGTGTTTGTAATGCTCACAACAAGAGTGCACAGCTGAGCGGGGTCCTCACTTTTTGGGGTATTGTGTACGTGCAGCTAAGCCAGCCTTTTGAAAAAAGGCCTGAAAAAGTATGGGTTGTTTGCTGTTGATATCAGGGGAGGGAGGGAGGAAGTAAACTGCATCATGGGAGGTTGAAGCTATGTTCCCATTCCCCCCACGACAATGTTTTAGTTCCATGAGGCATTGCAAGCCCTTCCCCAAAACCCCTGCTGCTAGTTGCACTGTGGGATAGCTGCCCAGGGCACACTGCTCTCTGCATCGACGCAAGTGCTGCTATGAGGATGCACTCCACCGACACAATGAGCGTGGTGTAGACCCGCCCAATCAACTTAATTACTGTGGCAGCTGGATGTCGACTTAAATTAAGTCGATTTAACTTTGTAGTTTAGACATGCCCTAAGAGAGTGCAGAGGGAGTTACATCGGTGTTACAATCAACCAATCCTTTCCCAGCTGAAATTCCCTTAAGATTTGTTTAGGTCCTGGTTATACTGGGATTTTTGCCTAGGTGTAACTAAATAGGGCAAATCTCCAGTGTAGATGTGCAGCACCAGTGTAAGTTACCAGGGTAAATCACATTGGTGCAAGCCTTGTTTTGCTTCTGTTCAGCATCTGTACATTAGAGGTTTGCAGTGATATTACAATGTAGTTACACCAGTGCAAATTTCTCTAGTCTAGACAAGCCCTTAGGCTCCCTCACATGTATTTACTCAGGGCCTTTAGGCTTTTGCCATCTGTATAATTTATTTACTTCTATAGAGTTTCTCCTGATTTACACTAGCATCAGTGAGTGAAGTGTCTGGTCCTTACTTATTTAAATGTAACTTACACCTTCTCTTACACATCACCTTTGAATCTGTGTGTCTGCCACATGTGTCCGCCACAAGGACCTTGCCAGATGAGTCAGGATTCCTCATGTGCTAAATCTAGACTAAAGTTTGTGGTCCTGTCATCACTCAAGTTTAATTGATTTCCAGTTAACTCAAGTTAACTAAAATCTTTGTAAATGCTAGTCTAGACACTCCATAATTGTTTATGTTCTGGAACGCTTAGACCCGCATTTACAAATGTGTTAGCCACACTACAGAGTGTTAGCTAATTGACTTATGATCTGCTAGAATTATTAGTTTCCCCAGGCATGCCTCCATATATAGAATCATAGGATCAAAGAAGATTAGGGTTGGAAGAGACCTCAGGAGGTCATCTAGTCCAACCCCCTGCTCAAAAGAGGACAAACCCAACTAAATCACGTCATCATAGGGTCTGGTTCTCATTTACATTGCTCTGGCTGTGCAAAGGGACCTTAAAGGGGGCAGTAACTAAGAATAAGCCTTGCATGGGGGGCTTTCTGGCATAAGGGCTCTTCATTAATCCTCCTCCTTGCTCCAGGATAGACTGTATGTCAGGGTAAGGCCAAGGAAGGGGAAAGAGAGCGAGAGCATGTAGTGAGAACATGCTGCATGCACACCACAGTATCACTATTCTGGGCTTCTCAAGGCACACAGGAGACCCTGCGATGCAGATCATAAATCAGAGCAGCCTAAGTTACATTAAGGTCTGGGCAGGTACAGACTGTTCCAAAATAATGGTAGTGCAAAGGCAGTTTAAAGTCACTTTTTTATCTCCGCCCCCACAGGCTGCATGCTGGGCCTCCTGAACTTCTGTGCGGGGAGGAGAAAATCTTACCACAGTTTCCTTTCTTTTCAATAAATGCCTTGGCATTTGTCTGGCTGCTGGAAACCTTGTCACCTGTATTGCCTTGATGTTCTGTTCAGTAGAAAATAACTCTGAGGTATTAGTAGTGACTTTACCTGAACTGCATTCATTTCCATCACTGATATCCCAGGCAGCATCTAAATGGGTATGCGTACACTGGGCCTGGCTTGGCTGCATTCAGTGTTTTAACTGGCTGCCTGCCAGAGGACCAGAAGGTTAACATCTTATATGTGAAGCAGCAGAAGTTGCCTTTAAAACTGAAGTGATAATGTCTCTGCCTGCATCATTCAACCAGTTGTATGAAACCAGGGATGGCCAAAGCATGGTCCCTTTGCCAAATGCTAAAGCCACCTGACTGTGGAAGTGAGGCTGGAGGACACGGCCATGTGACAATTATGAAGAATCACAGAAAGAGTCACTTTCTTCCAATCCTGAATAAGAACCTTATTAGAATAAGCACAACAGCATTATTTTTCAAGGTACCGTACTCACTCTGTACTTCACTGTAAAGTGTCTGCCTAGAACTTTCCCCAGCACCCTCCTGCCTAGCTTTCTGCTACCAATTTAAAGAAACAATATATGTGTCCTTATAGACACAACATGTCCCAACATGCAAATCTCATCTTGATGTCAACCGAGACTGCTAAGGAGCAGAGACCTCCAAGGCCAATGAGCAGAGACATTCAGAGAGTAAAGAATGCAAAGGCCACTGCAAATTTTATAAAGTCTGCTGGGGACCTTGCAGGGAAAATATGATCTTGTGGCTAAAGGACACAGCTGAGAATCAGTAGATGTGGCTTCAAGTCAGGACGCACACTTGTCAAGAACAATTAGGAAAATGCAATCAGATGTGATTTACCACTGATGTATCAAACTGACATATTATGGGATTGTCTTGTTCAGTTACCTCCAACTTTAAATAAAAATGAAGCTCTTCTCTAGGCAGAAAATCATACACAAAAGATTTCTCTACTAATAACGGGAAGCTAGTTACAACCTTCACTGTGGCTTCATAACAATACCATTTCTTTTCCACATTGAGGGAATGTCAGTTTTAGAATCTGGCCACAAGGTGTCAGGAGGAGATCTCACATGGATAGTTCAGAAACAAACCATGCCCAGTGCAGGAATGAATTTGTTTCTAATATATATTGTAGCATTCCTACCAGGCACTATGACCAAATGATCTCAACCATTTTATCTACTAAGGATAACCTTCTCATTATGGCTGTTAGTGTAACCTAAATTTAATGCCCACTTTTGAAAATTTGGGCCCAGTTGACATTCAAGGTCTCACAGAGGATCAAATTCTGCACTAATGTATACTTCCTGAAACCCCATCAAGGGGTGCAAAGTCATCTTAGAATTTGGCTCACTGAGTAAGTGGTAGGTTGAAGATTAGAATCCCAACACACAGTCTCATGCTCAGGAGCAATTCCTTGGTCCCCCAGGGTAACACACACAAAATAAAAACACATTTAAACGCTGTTACTCTAATTTGCTTTTCCCTTTGCTAATTAGTACTCAATCTCCAAACCCATTCTATACAACACAGAGATAAACCCCCCTGAATCTGGAAACCCTCAAAATTGGATCTGGGTCTATCTAAAATATCTTTTAGGGATGTTATCACTGTAGTATCCGAGAATCAGTCTTGACTATGTGGTGCAGATCCAACTCCATACTGGTATACAAATCCTCAAGTTTGTTGTAGTTTTTGCCCTGAATTTTCACTTGCTTTGTCCTTCATTCCCAGTGTCAATCCCTGAGTGACAGGCAGATTCTGCAGCTCCTTCAGTCATATTTTCCAGGGCACTCAGTCTCTGGCCTGGTCATAGGACTTTGTGAAACAATATCAAATTTCTCTGATGAGATTATAACCTCAAAGTAGGTTAGTCTCTAAGGTGCCACAAGTACTCCTTTTCCTTTTTCAAAGTATGCTGGCATGTTTTCCTCTTCTTTACTCCCCTGCCACCACAAACCCCCTAAATCACTCTCTCAGAACAGCTTTCCCAACTACCATGAAAACTTGGGGTTCCAACATTTATTTTCTCCTCCTGTGAAAAAGATAGCTAGCCGCCTGGGGAAAAAAAGATTTTATTCCTGCTTTCGGCAGTCTGATTCAAACAAAACTTTTTCAAAAGGTAGGGAGACAGACAAGTAGGAAGCCATGTTTGTCCTGTTAAGATCAATTCACATTAAGGTTGAAAGTCAGCATTAGTTTTCTTGTCTGCAGTTTTGATTTCTCCTGCAGTGGATCTACTGCTCTGGGCAGAAGTCAGAACTCATGGGTATTTCTGTCAAGTCTGGAGAGAGACTTCCTTTGTGTGATGTTATTTATTTTTTTAACCAGAGCATTCTCCCTGTTGGTATAGTTGACAAACTGACCATGCCCTAACAAGTCTCTACCTCCATAGAGGCAAGTGGATGTTTCCTCTGTGAGAGAGGAATCTTTTGCAAAGGATTTCTTCTCCTCAAAAATTGCTTTTCACTGTCTTATGCCTTTGGCAATTTTCAATGTCTCCTTCCAGTTCGACCTACAGCTGGAAGAGAGTCATCACAGAAGCTCTTTAGGGAGGGCTGTTGGCTCTGCTAGCTTAGCAGTAGATTCCCAGCCCTTATGTCATTGGCTGCAGCAGTTGCGAGGCCCCTGAAGCACTGAAGGTCTCTGAACCCTCCTCCACATCCAGAAAAGGAATTTTGCATTTGTGCATCCCAGTATTCCTGCAGTGCTTATCGCTCCATTTTAACATACCAGGGCATCTGCAGCCAATGGCATAGCTGCCTCTTGCTTTGCTGCACCACAGATTGGGATTGCATAAGGCTATTTTTGCACCTGATAATTGAAACCTTGCCAGCAATTACCACATTTATTAGAGACTTCTAGCAGTTTCCCTGACCAGTGTAGACAGTGGTATTTTTCTGAGAATGATGCTAGTCAAATTATGCTAAGACAAATCTCCTAGACACAGGACTGCAGTTTGGATTTAACAGGGGTCCAAGACAAGATGCTGGAATTTAGCTTTTGATCCTTTTCTGTTCTTTATCTTATTCAGAATCTTAAATAGCTGAGGCAGGCGATGTGGCCAGGATCCAGGGAACTAGGATTACTGATAATGGTATAGCTTTTTTTGTCCTCCCTCACCAGCTATGGATTTCACTGCTCCACTCCAATTGCATATAGGCTCCTGCCTGGACACATGATGTGATGATGCTCTTGTATAAATATGTCCTGTAGGGTGATGTTTCAGCATGTCTCGACTGCCTATTGAAAGCTCTGTTACAGGGGCCTATTACTCCCTATGCTTCCCACTGCCTCATCTAAAACTGTCCACACATTTCTAATTGTGAGTCTCTCTCTCTCTCTTTTATTATTGTTCCCGTGTGTTACTAGGATGCCATGCTTACCTGTCCACGTCCAATGCCAACCATCTGACCCAAAACTACCACTTCCAACTGTCTTTGTAACTCTAAATAAATAAGTAAACTGCCATTCCAACTGCCATGGAACTTTCTGATTCCAACGTTCCATCTTGTTGCCTGCTAAAGGGACTTCATCTAATGGCTTGTTTGCTGCTTGAACAGCAGCTGTGCAGAATCGTTCCACATGTAGTTCTATTGCACTACACTAGAAAATCATTGATTTAATTCCCCCCACTTTTACCACAGCATACTTGGAGGAACTGGGAAGGATGACAACAAATCAGCCTTGTGGCTGAACTGCCCTTATGAGGGAAGACTAGTTTTCTTTGGCTTATAAAACAGCCAAGGTCTTCAGTCTGATGTAGGAAGTACCTGGAGTGAGAGGCAGCCAGGGGCACCAGCTGCAGTGACCTTGGCAGAAGCTGCAGCGCACTCAACTGATACGGCTTCTACAAGTTTGGAAACATCCCAAGAATTATGGCAGAGGCCTTTGTAAACAGGACTTTAATCTCAATTACAGCTTCAAATGTTCTGATTAAGGCACTCCTTTCCTCCATGCCTTCCCTCCAGTCTTCCTCATGTCACTTAAAAATATGCTGGGGACTGGATAGGCAGATGCTGCCCTCATGTTTATTCATGCCCTTGCTACTTTTAGGGGCTAGAAATTCCTGGAGCCCACTGTGTGGGAAATGGCAATCTGATATTGACTCATTTGCAGCTTCTAAATTAGAGATGGAAAAGACCTACTTAGAGCAGGTCAGCCGGTCCTGATTGCACCCACAAATGCAGGATTCTCCTGTATGTTATATCATTACAGCTTTGTGCATCCATTAAAAGGCTCAAGTGATACATCGCCTAGCATTTCCCTTGGATACTATCCCACAGTCTAACCAATCTCACTGGTTATTCAGCTGAAATATTCCCTTTCTTTGTATCACCCCATTATTTCCAGGTTATGTCGCCTCTTGTACCTCTCAAAACAGTTCTCCTAGAAGGAGCCTTTGGTTGATAGCACAGTGTGCTCAGAGCAGCAGGATATGGAGGATACAGGACACAACTTCAATTTCACAATCAAAATGTGAGGATTTTGTTTTGTGTTTACATTTATTTAACAGCTTTCCCACAGTTCAAACAAAAATTATATCCCACTCCAGAGCTGCTAAAAAAAACAACAACATCACAACATAATTAAACCACCTCTACAGAGTTAGCCAGTGTGTAGACTTTCTTATTTTACAAAACAAAAAGAGAGGAACATGTTACAAAATAAATCAGATCAGTCCTTCACAATAGTGCAAGAGGTTATGAACTGTGTGGATGGATGAGGCAAAAGGAAGGTTAGGAACAACTTAAATTTTGTTGTCCCAGAAGGCTTCAAGGCTCACAGCAGGTTGCTTTAGGCTAAATGGCAGCAGATGGTGTATATTTCTTCAACAACTGATCAGTGACTTCCGTTAATTCCTAGACTGATGAAAACCATGTAGGCTAAATCTGTAAAAGCTGACCTAGGCGGTGTCATCTTTTAAAATCTGCCAACCCCCAGAATAAAGGTAACACATCAGGGCCAAGTGCCATTGTATGCTAAGTGCCACTGAAATCAATGAGAGTTTCCTGCAAGCGACTGACAGAGTAATTGGGCTCCAGAGATGGATGTTACTGGTTCTGGTGCCCCTTCTTTCACTTTCAGGACCTTTTGCAATGAAATCGATCCTTTCATCAGTAGTGAGGTAATCAGGAGGGACTCTTGGCAGCTCGTGAGTCAAGAGGACATGTGGCTCCTCTAACTCTTGGACCGTCTTGTCAAGTAGGTATTCCAGGCAACTCCCTGCCAGAAGATAATGTATGTCACAATGACATGATATCTCAGCACTGCTCAGATGACAGCATGCAGTGAAGAGCCCTATAATTTCCCCAGTCTTTAGTGAGGATTATCATTTTAATCTTGAATAATTTTCAAATGCAGCAGGTATCATCAATCTGTTGGAGTATTTTTCAGATGAATTTGCCTTTTTTTCTTTGTTCTTATCAGCAAAATATCTACAGTTATTAAATATAATATGTATCAGTAAGAGGAGTTTAGCTTTAAGGGGAAGACTTTAGTCCAATCACTCTGATCAAATGTTGTCTGTTTCTCTAAAACGCGGTGTGGATTTTCCCAAAAAAACCCGTTACCAACCACACTGCACCCCAAGTACCACTACTCTCCAAAAATGAAACTGAAAAAGAAAACAGGAGGGTCAGAGTGGAAATAGCTTCAGGAAATAAATGTACAGGTGCACTGAAGGCACTTTTTTTGCATGTTGCACTCCAGAACTATAAGCACTTCAAAGGGCAGAGACTGTGTCACTCACAAAGGGTGTACCTAATGGAAGGCATTTAAAGGGACCTCTTCCCAGAGGCGGAATAATTATTCCTATCATACAAACCTCTAAATCCTTTCTGCTGTTCTAAAAGTCTGATGAAATTTTTGATTCCCCCCCAACCAGTACTTTATCCTAATTACTGCTGTGTGCCATGTAAATGGAGAACATGGTCCATGCATAACTGCACACTAGCAGAAAGAATGAGATCGAAAGACAGACTGCCATTGAGGAAAGCTGACACTGGCCACATCACCCAAGGACAGCTTAGCCCTCCGAAGGCACTAAAGGCCAGATGTTCAAGTGCTCAACCCTCAGGCATGGGGCTAGATTTTAAAGAGTTCCCACCATCTATAAGCCCCCCCCAATTTGCAACACTTATAGCCAGATTTTCAAAAAAGTCCAGCACCCAATGCTCTTTTGAAAATCTGGCCATTTATTCTGGTGCCTAATAGGGAGGCAAGTTGCTTTGAAAATCTGGCCTTGATAGTTGGTACTGAACTCTGGAAAATCCGACTGCATAAATATAAAAGTATCAAGGATGCTCTGCAGAAATCAAAAGGGGATTAAAATAGTTTTTCAAGAACAGACCACCCAATTTCAACCACTGAACTCCAATTGGCTTCTGAGGAGCTACTCCTGAGTTATACTGGTATGAGTGAGATCAGAATCAGTCTCATAGTGTTATTTTCATTAACGTATTTTGAATTAAAAAGAGAGAGCAAGAGGGACAGAAATGAAGCAACCACAGAAACCTCTGAGTCTCCATCATCCCGTTTGTTGGAAAGGATCTGTCCTGTGGCTGGACTGCCATACATGTTAAACTTCTTAAAATAAAATAGAGAAGGGGAAGTGTGTTTGAGTTCCCTCACTGTTTAAGGCATGTCAAATCTTGTTGCTTAATTATTTCTTATATTTAACTGTCACTAGGATGCATTTCCAAATCTTCAGAGGTTGGGAAAAGCATGCAAAAGTTCATATACTGATCTAAGCTAGCCAAACGTCTTGGGTCTGCAAATCTGGGCTAGAAATTTAATAAGAACAGCCTCTTTCACATGAGCGTTCTGATAGTTCCTCAATAACATCCTGAGAACACATTCACTTCTTGTATTTTGTTACTTCTCTTTTTGTGCCTTATCAGAAACTAGGATGACTAGATAGCAAGTATGAAAAATCAGGACAGGGGGCATGGGGTAATAGGCACCTATATAAGACAAAGCCCCGAATATCTGAACTGTCCCTATAAAATCGGGACATCTGGTCACCCTACCAGAAACTGGTGTTCTAGAGGCAACAGTGAAAATAGAAAATAAGGGGAACAAAAGTTATCTAAACTTTTTTGAACAACAGTTTGTTTTGAGTTTTTGGAACAGTGGGAGGAAATTCTTATTTTATACAGAGATGGACCTGAGCCACAAATTCAAGTTCCTAGCCAGCCCATTGTAAAGGGTCAATCAAGAAATTTGGATCTGGGTTCAGATTTTGAATCTTTCTTCACCCCAGAGTCAGGGGCTGTTTGGATGTTTCAGGCACAACTCTCTAACTTTATGCAACCCTATGTCATAAATACTTAGCACTTCAACAGTGCTTTTTATCCACAGCTCCCAAAATGCTTTACAAAGGTGGGTATGAGTGTTCCCATTTACAGATAGATTCTGCAAATACTTACTATGAAATGAAGTGCTTGGAGCTGTCCCTTGGGCTTCATGAGGACGACCTGCAGTTGAAAGCTCCGTGCCCAGTAATAAGTCTTTGAAGGATTGGGCCCTGAATTATTTTTTAGAAATGTGCTTTTGCCATAGATGCTGTAGCCTTATTGCTGCCTAAAGAAAAAGATGAGCCTTTCTTTTTAATTTTGATTTAAAAGGACATCATCAGATTACTGTAGGCTTAAAATTTAGGTGCATATAAAAAGAGGGCCTTAAAAGGGGTCTCATGATTTTTTAAAAATTTTAATTAAAACAATTTTTAGTCCAAATGTAAATAATCCGGTGTGGCATTTGGAACCTGAACACAGCAACACTGTTCATGGAAATCACAGTGAAAGTAACCAGGAACCAAAATGAAAGTCTATTTGTCATGACCCACACGGAGTGAAATGCAATATGTAAAAAACACACAAATAATGAAAAATAAATTTAGAATTTTAAAAGTCTCTCTGTTTTAATGAATTAGCATGTTGTTAATAATACCATAAGGATTTTTTAAAATGTATATTTAAGTCAACAGTATCCCTTTAAAAAGATAAATGGCTTAACAAATTACAATTCTTTTATCAAAAACTATTACTTTTGGGCAGGGGAGCAAACAGGTCAGATACACAACTGTAAAAATTAGGTATTGTAAACATTTTACAACTCAACTGCAATGTGTATTGAGTGAGTGATTTTGCCTTATACAGTCTAGTCTAGGAAAAAGATAAGGGGGGGACTTGCTACCACTTTCAGCTAAGAGGAGGTTTCTTTAGTTCACTGTGATAGAAGTGTTTTTAGAGGTTTTTAGTCCCAGTTAGTGTGTGATTTAAAAGATAATTGTGTCTACAGTACACACATTTGTTACACTGTAGGCTTTCTTGGAATAAGAAGTACTGTTAGGATGGAACCTGAAAGCAACATTGTATTGCAAGGACAGGAACACACAGCATTTACTTCTTATAATGCCTTCCAAAGTATCCTGAACATAAGATCCTCCTGTCCAAACAACATGAACCAGTAATCAGTCTACTTAACCATTCAGGAAAATGTTAAAATAAAATCTATTTCCCTCAGATATCTTTCTAGGCAGGAATGATCTAATCTCAGTAATGCTCCTTCTCTATCCCTGCTATACACTGCACACTTTCTATTACAAGCAGCTATCACATGTTCAGTCAAGCTAATGGCATAAACCTGACCAGCAAGTGAAAACCTTAAAAACAAATTAATTTTTCTCATGACTAGTCAAGATCCTATTAAAATGTGCATTACTTTAGTGTTCTGGTTTAGAAGATGAGAGAAGAAAAGGTGACTGGGAAGAGTCAGATAATCAGCTATATTATTTGTTGTTTATTTCATAGATTCATGGTCAGAAAGGACCATTATGATCATCTAGTCTGACTTCCTGCACAAGGCAGGCTACAGAATCTCACCCACCCATTTCCTTGGCATTCACTATGTTCTGGATGCAGGGAAATTTTTACTCTGTAGACTATTTCATAGAAGAAAGACCTTTTCACGCACCACTTTTCCCCTTGCTGCTCCCCAGTTCCCCCAATGCTTAGCTCTCAAAAGGTTTTATTTTGCAGATCACAAGGAAAGGCTCTGCTGATGACCAAACCACCAGCTTACAAGAAAACATTCAAATGATAGGAGAGGACTGTAAGCGAGGTCAGGATTGCTTTTTGTTTTGGCTGCAGTTGTCGACATAACATACTTCAGTGCATAAAGGTAAATGGTGAAGAAGCAGAAAGGAAGGCAGGCTTGAATGTAGTGTAAGTCTTTCTATCAATACACTGGATGAATTTAAAATGTTCCAGCAAATCCCTAAGGTCTTCTAAACAAACCGTCAACGAACCTCCTGCCAAAATACAGATCATAATGAGCCAGAAAACTCAAGACACAGTCACACTGAAGAGCATTTTTTAAAAAAGTACTGCTTTGTACTTCTTACACCTGAAGCTAGGTGTTGCAGTTCTCTTCAGCTGGATCTGTTGACATTACTGCTCCTCCCACGGGTCTTGCAGACAAGTCTTCCTTCACTGCACGGCACATTCCCTGGCATTTTCAATTTCTGCTCCCTTCAGATCAAGATTCAAGTTCTTTTTTTGTTCTATTTCCACCTGACAAGAAAAAAAAAACAGGGGGAACATCTGTATTGAAAAAGGAAGGAAAAGAACAAGAAGCTCTAACCAGCTTCTGATTTTATGTTCTCCTCGGGACACAAACTTTTGGATTATCGCAGAGGCTGGGAAATTACTTGCTCTCACAGGTTATAATTAGATATGGGATGAGGAAGGGACTCTGGATCTGGATTAGGTTTAGTACAGGGTTTTCAATTTCAGGTTTGAGGTCACATGAGGGCTAGAGTTTAGAGATTAAACAATGCTTTAATCTTTTGAGCAGATCTCAGTCATTTCATCCAAACTGACAGCAATTTTGTAACATTTTTCACAACTTGGGATCAAAATGTCATGAAAAGAACTGTCCGTGAGTGACTCTGAATACAGTCAAACTGATACTGGTATCATCCCCCTTCTGGTTTTAGATCCAAACCCATCATCTAAAATTGCAGAAGCTGACTTTGATCATAAAATCTGAAGCCAAGCCACCCTGAAATTCAAAGGGGTTTAGATTAGAGATTCTTGTTTTGATCATATCTGATATTGTTAATTAATAACTGCTAATTAGTAACTGTATTTCTAAATAGCACCAATGAAACATATACATCTTAACACATTAAAAACATTCAAGAGTAAAATAAAAACAATTCAGATCCATCTGTGTATAAACACTCAATCTCTGTCTAGTCATAAATAAAGTCATGCTAGGCTGAACACCCTTGGGAGAAAAAAGCCCTTTTAAAACATGTTTGAAAACCTAATTCTGTGGCACACCACCGCCTACTCTCTAAGTATTTTTGATTTACCAAACACTGTAGTATCTGGGCACCAGCAAAATGATGTAAAACAACAGTAAAGTCCTGGATGCTCAAGACTCTAGCTGTCCATTCCCTTAGGTTCTCAGAAGGAGTGATGATAGAGACCAGTAGCTTTCTACTCCGTCTTGGCTTATTACAGGCAGAGCTGGTAGCACCACCTTAGTTAAGGTTGTCCAACATTTTCCATTATAGAACTCTATTTTCCGCTGCTTGAAACTTTGCCTAAATGTAACCATTTTGTCTGAAATTTTACATGCCAAGTATCTGCCTCAGGCTGAATTTGTTTTAGAAAATTTCAGCAAAAATGGTTAATTTTTTTTCATTTCTGAAAACAAGGTTATAGAAAAATATGTTGTTTTGCCCATAACAAAAAGTCTTACAGCCATTTAACTGGGAAGCTCTAGTCCCTCCCTACTTTGAAACAAAGACAAACAGATTCTGTCTCTATAGGTCAGTGGTATAGCAGTTGCCTGGGATGTGGAAAACCTAGGTTCAATTCTGGAATCTCTCCTAGTTTTGACCAGAAATTCCATCCTGGACCCATGAAAACTTCCAGACGAAAGATGTGTCAAAACTGGTACGTTTCTACAAAAAGTTGTGGTTTTGACAAATCTGCCCCGTTCCCCCCCCAGCCAAAGAAAAGAAATAATGAAGTGTTGAGAAATTCCTGATCAACTATACTTAGGTGCCAAAGTACCTTCAAAAATCTGGCCTTTAGGAGCCTAAGTCTCATTGAAAGTCATTTCTAAAACAGGACTTAGGCATTTTTGAAGATTTTACCCTACATCTTTAGCTGGTGCAAACTGGTGTAGTCCCACTGAAACAAGTAGAGCTATGCTGATTTATGCCAGCTCAGAAATTAGCCCATCACAATTTAAAAGTACTGAAATATTTACTTTTGAAGAGAATACCTGCAAAATTGCTGAAGCTAGAAAGAAAGGTGTGTACTACTCCTACAGAAAAGCATGAAGAAACCCCGTGTCGCTCAACAGTTACTTGTTTGGCAGTGATGGATACAGGAATTCAAAGTGCGATGAGTTAGGGTTGTCTAAGCACAGGGCCGGGAGTCAAGAGTTCTGCTCCCATCTCTGACTCTGTGTCACCTTGATAAATCATCTCTTTCACCAGCATTAAATATATCTAAAGAAAAATGAATCATGCAATAGCTATGCTAGCCGCAGTGACTGCCAGCTGCTCACTTTACCTTGTAACTATAGTGTGCTGAATAGTTAACCCATTTCCTGACATCAGTCTTGTCCTCTACAGAAATGGACCGAACAGTGGCTTTGGACGCCGAAGTGGTGGGCATGTCAAACTCCACGTCCACATAGCGGACGAAACTGGAAGGCACTTCCTGGTCAGAGCCAAGCTCCAGATGGCAAAAGAAGCAGTGGGGATGGCCGGAAGCTGGGAATAGAGAAAATGAAACTTAAAACTGTTGTGAGGATCAACGAGGGCAACACCTACAAAGAAGCATCTTAAAACAGGAGTAAACAGAGAATCTGCTAGAGTAAGTTATGAGGTCATAATAGCTACAGTGCAGCTGGAGCTTCCAGAGATGACTAAAGTAAACAAGCTGCAGGGATGATAGTTGATCATTCTAGACTGGCTTCAGTGAATGAGAATTCTGGGTATAAACCAGTCACCACAGGGATCAGGAAGGAATTCTCCAACCTATTTCCATGTACAGCACTGGTGTACTGAAGGCAGTTTTTTACTTCCTCTGACGCATCAGGTATTGGGCACAGCCAAAGGCAGGATCTTGCAGTACACAGTCCAATGATGTCTTTCATCTGAGGATCACATCACACTTTCAGCTAGGTATTATAACCATTTTATAGATAGGAAAATAAAATAAAAAAAATTAAATGATTTCTTTAAGGTCACACAGCAAGTGAATGGCAAAGCTAGGAACAGAACCCAGGAATTCCAACTTCTAGTTCATTATTCCATCCCCATACACAATACTCACTCCTTAAAAAGGGCAATGTAAGTGATAGTTTAAAATTGCAGTGATCTGTGAGCATTATGTTTTGTTTTTTGTCCCCTTTGCCCTGTTGGAAAGCTGTGTGCTCTAGTCATTAGAGCACAGGCTGACCATCAGGACATATGGGTTCTATTCCTGGCTGTCATCAACTCACTGTGACCTTGGGCAAGTCACTTAACCTCTTCGTGCCTCAATTTTTCCATCTGCAAAATGAGGATAGTATCTTTCAAAAGCACTTTGAGAACCTTGGCTGAAGGGTGTTAGATCAATCCTATGCATGCTTATTATCCTTACATTTTGTCTAAGTAAAACAAATCCGTGCATGACACAACAAGGCTCTGGCCATCTGGTTGTGCATGATGATATTTAATTTCTGACCATCCATTTTGCAATCGCTATGGGAGCATTTGCCTTTTATACAAGTCAGCAAGATGCACACTGAAAAGCTAAAAAGGAATGCAGGAGGTTGGGTTTGGGAAGTAAGAGTGGAAAGAAGCCTGTAAGCCCTCCACATGGAGCAGAATGGGAGTACCATACGTGATGGGCTTGCACAATTGGGCCCTGGAAGACCAGCAGTACCCAAACAATGAGCACACCCAGAGTTTATTCCAAAATATCCAGCCCCCTGAGCCTGCAAAGCAAAGCAGGTATCTTCAAAGATAGTACTAACTCTTAGCACTGAAAGGGTGAAATTCACCCCTGTGCAGAGAGCCAGCACTAGACAACGCCTAAGCACCTCTGAGTCCCACTTCAGCCCTCAAAATAGAGCTTAAATGGGATTTATAGGCCTTGTGCAAGTGCTCTTCACAGGGGTGAATTTCATCAGCAGAGCACTTGGTATTTTCAAAGCACTGCACAAACACTATTCAAATCATGCACAAAGGCTTCCTAATGAAGTTTAAGGTCAATGCTGCTTCTGGTCAGGCTAGAAATATTATTATTATTATTAATAATAACAAATATTGTATATTGCTGGCTACAGGCTTCAGCGAGGTTGGGGTACCATTGTGCTAAGGACTGTATAAATGTAGAGTAAATACTGCACAAACAGGCTCTTCAGAATGCATTGGTGTTCCCATTTTCAGTTGGATGGATCGGAGAGCCGTGCTTGTGTTAGTGTGCTAAAAATAGCAGTGTAGTTGTGGCAGCTTGGGCTTACTGCCTAAGTACCACCCTGTCCAAGATCCCAGGTATGTACTTGGACGGTGAGCCCATGCTGCTGCCTGAACCGCCATGGCCACGTTGCTACTTTTAGTGCACTAGCTTGAGCAGAGTAGTGCATATACATCTACCTGAGAGGGGAACTACACCTCCCAGCTGCAGTGTAGATGTAGCCTATGGGCATGTCGACATTGCAATCCACAGATGTGACTGTAGCTAGTGTAGACTGTGACATTGCACCCCATAAGGCTTTATGGAAATATGCTTATGAATGTATATATGACATCACTGGAATATGTTTTATGCTACATATGCCATGTAACATATCTCTGTAAAGGTTATGATCTACTGAATCTACTCATCCTATTTGTATGCATGTATCATTTTTGTATTCGAGGTTATGAATATTGGCTGTGTACTTGCCTGATTTTTAAGCAGCCTTAGTAAAGCATTTGGTCAGCTTCTTGAGAAAGGAATGTGCAAATTAAGTGCCCAATCAAGAAGCACTTAACAGACAATGGATCTTGGAAGGCTCCAATCCACATAGAAGTCTACATGAGGACGTTCAAGGTAGCATATGAACCATGGCTGCTACCTGTAAGTTCTGAGTCATGCATGGAGATGTGACTTGCCCATGTGACTCCAAAACTCCATCTTGGAGCTGGACTTTGCATAGGAGAGAGGAGGGGGGTCTTCACCCACAAGAGAAAGTCTATTTAAGCCCGTGGGAGACCCCTCTATTTTGTCTTCAGGTGGCTCAAGAGATAGCCTCTCCACCCCCAAAGATACCTGAAAGAAACTGGAACAAAGGACAGTAACTACAGCAGTGTAAGTGATTGCTGGACCCAGACTAGAAGGAGACTAGTCTGTAAAAGGAAGCTTACTGGAACTCCTCTGAGGGTGAGGTTTTATCTGTATTCAGTTTTCTTACTGTATTAGACATAGCCTTGTGTGTTCTATTTTAATTTGCTTGGTAATTCACTTTGTTCTGTCTGTTTCTACTTGGAACCACTTAAATCCTACTTTCTGTATTTAATAAAATCACTTTTTACTTATTAATTAACCCAGAGTATGTATTAATGCCTGGGGGGGGGGGGGAAACGGCTGTGCATACCTCTCTATAGTGCTATAGAGGGCGAACAATTTATGAGTTTACCCTGTATAAGCTTTATACAGGGTAAAACGGATTTACTTGGGGTTTGGACCCCATTGGGAGCTGAGCATCTGAGTGTTAAAGACAGGAACAATTCTTATGCTGCTTTCAGTTTAAGCCTACAGCTGTTAGGGGATGTGGTTCAGATCTGGGTCTAGGTTTGCAGCAGGCTAGCGGGTCTGGCTCAAACCAAACAGGGCACTGAAGTCCCAAGCTGGGAGGGCTGGGAAAGCAGGGGCAGAAGTAGTCTTGGCACATCAGCTGGCAGCCCCAAGGGGGTTTCTGTGATCCAACCCATCACATAGACATAGCCAAACTAGCTCTGATCCAGATAGGTCACAGCTAGCTCGAGTAACAGTAGCAGTGAAGCTATGGCAGCATGACCGGCTGCATGAGATAGCCCCGCCTGCCTGGGACCCTGAGTACATACTCAAGTGCTGGTGCTGCCACGGCTTCACTGCTATTGTTACTCGAGCTATCTTTGACAAACTAGCTCAGGTATGTCTACACTGGCTGCAAACACACCTCCCTATTGCAGTGTAGACACATACCCTAAGTACCATTTTACTTAATAAAAATCATATGTAAATACATTTTAAATACATTTCAAAATCTGGGCCTTTTGTCATGAGGCTAAGTCCCATTGACTTTTGAAAACAGGACTTAATGCTTTGAAAATTGTACCCAATATCTATATTTAATCTGCAGACCACCACTGTGAGGTAAGGAAGTATTCCCCTGTTTTGGGTGCAGGAAACAAACACAGAGAGGTTAAGGACCAAACTGTGTCTGACTACAGCATGGATGCACAAGGGGAGGGAGCACAAGGAATCTTTCCCAACATTGTATATGTCATGGCTGGATACAATTACAGTCTCCTTTAAGCACAGAGACTGTATTCTCCTAGAACCTCTGTCAACAGAAACACCCCAGAAAGGGGGACTAACATGGATAGGGGGCAGCATTATATCCACACCTCCAATGGCCAGTGGAACTGTCCGGCCAGAGAAAGCAGAGCATGCTGAACCATCTGGAGGAATGGTGTAATAGGTACATTACCCCTGGACTCAAGGAAACTCCTTGAGGCACAATCCATTGTGGAGCTACCTTGGAGTGTGGGGCTTGGGGAAGAGTATGGCTGTGTACCAACTCCAATGCAGACCTGTGACTTGCCAAAGGCCACAGAGAAAATTACAGTGTCAGAACTGGGACACGAAGTCAGGAATTCCTGGCTCCTGATCCTGTGTTTAAAAATAGATCTTGGCTGCCTATCAAAGTGGGCATTTCCTAAGCTGCAGTAGAGCTATGAGCATGCACATTAAATGCTGTCAAGAGCCAATAATACCTCCTGGGAAAGACAGTTCCACCAGTTACAGGCAAGGCTGGGAGCACTGCTTATTAAAGTTGCCCAACATTTCCCATTATAAGACCCTATTTTCAGTTGCTTATAACTTTGACAAACTTTAATTATTTGGACTGAAACAGAGCCACTGAGCATTCTTTAGCCCAGGACTACCAGGCTCAGAAGCACTTTCCATGCAATGGCTGCTCCAGGCTGGGGTGGGCCCAGGCACTGGAACTAAGAGAAAGGAACACATTTTATTGTTCTCTGACTGTCTGTTATGCACTAACAGCTGTAAGAGGCTCGAGCATGCTCAGTGAGGATGGGCTCGTCAGAGATTTTTGCTGTTAAACTCTAACAAATCTCTATTGAGCATGCAACTTTTCAAAGGTTTATAAGTTGGCCAAATTTTGGTGGATTTTCATGTGAACAGTAAATGGCACATCCCTGACACAAAGACCACCCCTTGCCAACTTTGAAATCCCTGCTTCAAAGCATGGGGTCACTAGAGCATTTCAGAAGAAAGATATCAAGAATTTTGTAAAATGGGCTAAACAATGGATGTGTCCCTAGCCTCCTTCTCTGATTCCTCTCTGGCTGAAGTTTAAAAAAAAGCCAGAGGAAGATGCCTGGCACGTAAAAATTTAAGCCCAAACAGTTAAAGTTTGTCAAAACAGGGTCTTGTAATAGGAAATGTCAAGCAACCTAAATGATAGGTGGTGCAACTAGCCCCACGTATAATACAAAAAACACCTTGGACACTGCATAGCATCATGAGAATGAAACTAAACATTGAATCTACTTGTCTGACAACACAGGACAAATAAGCAAGGCCTTTAACTAACACAACAAACCTAATGTTTATTTGTTTGAACTTACTGTTTCTGATTGTTTATAGAGTGCCACTGATGCACTTGAGACAAAACAAACATGGTCTGCTGTGAAAAACTTGCAATCTAAGAGCCTCAGCCAGCTCCCACCAAAGTCAATGGTAAAACTCCCATTGACTTCAAAGACAGCAGAATCAGTCCATAAATTAGCCTAAATATGGTTTACACATAACATGACCCCATGAACTGTAGTCAGTTGAACTCTGCACAACTGAACTGAGCCATAAATCATGTGGGGAAGGTGTCATTTATTTTTAAACTATTTAATCAATTCTAGTAGTAGTAACAAGTAACAGTACATGCAGATTTCACTGTGCACATAACTGAAACATTTACTGTTGGTGCCCACTCAAATGTCTGGCACTTATGTTAACTAAGTGAAATGTCTGTGAATGCAAAAAATACACAAAGTTATAATGACATACATGGAACCCATGCAGTCATTAATTGACCAGGGGTCACAAAATATAACATTATACTTTTATTTCCCCCGCCACACCCAATCAGACCCCTCAGTCTGAAAGATGGATAAAGTTTGTAGTAAAACCGAGAAGACATCAGACAGATTCATCCTCTTCTTGGCTTCCTGCCTCCCTGAGGAACAAACACCTCATTCTCACTTTCAATGACTCACTCCTCACAATAAAGTCCATGTTGAAAATTATCTGTGTTTCAGAAATGGGCTTGAGCTGCCATGTTTGGAAGGGACCTGGTTCAACTGTCTCCGAAGTTCAGAGGTGGTGAGATCTAGGGTTTTAATTTGGCCCACTTTACAGGTAGGGCCAGCCAGCATGCTTGGGACTGGATCCATAGCCAAATTGCTCCACAGTTCAGGATATCTAGATCCAAGATTCCGGTTTGGGTCACACCTCTGTTTTGTTTGTACAGCTTTTCCCCCACTATCATGAAGCCTCTGTATGGATATTTTCTTAACATTCTTTTGTTCCACTGCTTAGAGGGTAAAAACACATGCTAGTTCTCTTGTACTGGATCACATCCAGTTGTGACTGAGGCTCCACGGGGCCTATAAACAGGCTTCCTTTATCAGCCAGTGTCAACATGTTCATTGTGAATCAGAGAAGAGCAATAGAGTTTACCAAACTGTTCTGGGAAGAAGCTCAGCAACATACTCTGTGGAATCCTGCCATTAGTTGCCTCCAAGAGAAAAACACAGGCTAAATACATGGATTGATTCAGTCATATGCTTTTGAATTTGTAGCCACAAGCAAATGGCCCAGACACTTTCGCAGATGGCCCTGGTGGCAGGTTGTAAAGCTGGAGAGCATAGGGCCTGTTCATATCAGGAACCACAAAGACAAGAAGTCAGGATAAGGCAGTGAAGCTACAGAAATAATTCTTAGAGACTGGTGCTTGGATTTTATGATCTGCAAGTGAGCACTGGCTTAAATGGTTTAGGACTTGGTTACCTGAGCGACCCACCACTCTCTCCCCCCAATACCACCTTCAGTGGCAGTCACTAAGGACAGGCAGCTAGATCCCCCTTAATTTAAACTGGAGGGGGCTGCTGCACAGTATTTTCCAGGGGGTCCTTGAAAGTGGAATTTGCCCTCCCTTTTTGGTTTACCGGAGCTTGGATTTGTCAACATTCAGGGCATGCAGCAAAGCCCACCCTTTGATAAGGGCTGAAGTTTGTGGGTGGCTAGATGTGTGGGTCTCTATTATTACATTTTGGGTGACTATTGTGGGTGGCTTCATTCAGGCAGCTGTGTATTTTTTTAAAATTTGTTGTATATTCTGAGCATCTAGAGGCATGGGATAAGTGCTGTCAAGAAATATAAATAGCCCCTGAGAGGCAGGGATGGATTCAAACTATATTAGGCCTGCCTCCACCAATACTCTAGGATTCCCTCCCACACCACCTCCCACAGATATAGTGGCCATGTCATAATGCTTGCTCTCCTTTCCTTTCCCTCAAATCACACTGTGACCTGACAGGAGGGGCTGTCTGCAGCCAGGGCACCTCTCTTCCTCCCAGGTGTATCAGACAGTCAGTTAGCACCCATGTGTCGCTACTGCTCAGTACTGTGTGGGAAGACTCTCCAACAGCAGGGACTGCATCTCAGCTTCATCCTCCCCTTCTGGGAGGCAGATGTAAGGTCACAGACAGAGACAAGGACAAAACTGGAGACTTGGGTTAACATTTCACATAAGGTGAAAGAAAGTGGGTTAGAGAGCATCGCTAATGGCTTGAGCAGGCAAAAGAGTCAAGAATTCTGGAATCTGTGAGCAATTCTGCTAATGACATGCTGTGTGAATTTAGACAAGTCATTTAAGGTTATGTCTACACTTTGAGCTGGAGGTGTAAATTCCAGCTCAAGGACACATACCTGGGCTAATGACTGAGCTAGTGCACTAAAAATAGAGCATAGTTGTAGTGGTGTGAGAGATAGCAGCCCTGAGTACTTGCCTAACAACTTGGATGTTTATGTACTTGCCCCTCCTGCTGCCAGGGCTACACTCTATTTTTAGCATGCTAGCTTGATCAGAGCTAGCAGGGGTATGTCACCTGGAGCTGGAAATTGCACCTTCCATCTTGAAGCGCAGACATATGCTTAATCTCTGTGGGCTTCAGTTTTCCCCACTGCAATGTCTGTAAAGCACAGAGATCCTCAGATGGATGGCGCCAGAGAAGAATAATTGTCACTGAATTTCATCACCTGACCTGAGGGGTCATGCAGGCGGCACAGTGGGATTTTCCTAGCAAGCACATAATTATTTGTGTTTAGGGTCAGGCTGACAGTATGGCTTTTTCCAGGCATGCTGCTATTGACATGAAATTCGTCTTTCATCCTGATATTTCTTTTTATTCCCCCTACTCTTTGCTTCTAGTCTTTCCTCCAAAGTAAACTCTCCAAGCCTCATTTGTTGTCAGACTGATGTCTATCCAGGTTTGTACTCTGTGGTGTACTCTAAGGTGTTGGCCTTATTGAGCTAAAAAGTGATCCAAAAGGTGAGAAGCACCTAGTTCAATGCTTTCCTTCCCTCCTGCCAAATGAGAACAGATGTTCTCAGAAAGGACCAGCTCTGGAGCATCATTGACCTTTTCTTGTAGGGAAAAAGTACAGGCAGAAACCTGCCCAGTGAGGCAGGTACAGGAACAAGTCAGTGTTTTAAACAGCATTTATGCATAGAACTGCATTAGCCAAGGGCATGGGAACCAGAAAAGGTAATTTACTATAAACAGAAAGTGAACTAGATTGGTCAGATTTCATTGCCCAAACTGGGTGAAGGGCAGAAAGTGAACAAATGGTAATGGTGGTAAAAAGTAAATTAGATTTCACAGATTACTTGAATGTTAATAATTAAAGGTATAACTATAAAAATACAGGGCAGGACAGATTTTTAAGTTATATGATTTACCTTGACAGTGTCCCTTTAAATGTTTAATCAGGTCTTAGTCCCTGTCCACACTAGTTGAAAGATGTAGCCACAAGTTGTTGCATTGAATACTTTTAGCTTGTAATGTCTACACAGTGCCCTATGTCCACAAACAACCACCATACCTCGTACGTGTATGAACTCTGGCTGCAACAAATGCAGTGAGATCTTTGTCTCAGGTCTTGCTGAACCAGTGCAATTTACAACATTATGGATAGGAAGTCTCAAGGGCTGGAGCTACAGTGATTCAGCTAGTCCCCCTGATATCACACAATACAGTGCCTTACATTTGGAAGTTACCCAAAAAGTACCTGTTCTCAGAAACAGTGTAGTGCATTATAGGAAAGCTTAGGCAAGAGTCCCAGAATGCACTGACAAAATCATGGTTGGAAGGCATATTTGCATGTGGCTACACCAAAATGGTTTTGTCAAAAACAGTGTTTCTTTGTGAGTCACATTAAATCACTGTTAGGGTGAGTAAGACAACCAGCCATTTCATGCAACTGATGCTCCTTTGAACCTTCCAAAAGGACAATGGTTTATCCACTGTACCGTGTAACTCCTATGTCCCCCAGCCCCCAAAATATACCTTTTCTTTAAGTTTATCCACTCAGACACAGTACTCTCTACTCACCTGAGTTTTTGTCAGGCAGTCGGTTTATCCTCCATACAATGGAATTAAAGGCATGCTCATATTTGGCAGTTCC